>NC_046315.1:76013733-76704678 GCF_009819535.1 Lacerta agilis
TTAAGGAGGTGTTTCTGTTTTTAGGAAGTCACAGCAGCATTTTGACAGCGGTCAAATTGTGTAATGTATTGTTGCTTGGAGAAATGCCATTATTTCTTCATTATTTCAGGAAAATAGTTTGAAATGTGGCTATGGAAGTGTTCACAGGGACTTAATAGTCACTTTGCTATCTGCAATGTGTGATGTAGCATCTGCTTCCAGCTCCCTCCCCTGCCCCCCGTTTATGTCATGTTGTGACATTAATGACCAATAGCCAACTTTCAGAGTGGACTTGAATGGGAAAGCCATTGCACACATTACAGTGGTACCCCGCTAGACGAATGCCTCGCAAGACGAAAAACTCGCTAGACGAAGGCATTCGTCTAGCGGAAGGCTGCCCCGCAAGACGAAAAAGTCTATGGGGCTGCCTCGCAAGACGAAAAATTTTCGTCTTTTTTTTTTTCGGTTTGCGGAGCGCGGCTGTCATTGCCGCTCCGCAAGACGAAAAACCCGCTAGACGAAAATTTTCGCAGAACGAATTATTTTCGTCTAGCGGGGCACCACTGTACATTTTTATCATTTTAGCTTATGACAGAGTTATACTTTGTATGCTGAAGATTCTAGATTTATTTCCCAGAATCTGAGGTATTATGTATTGGAACAGGGCAGGTATCTATCTGCCTGAGTCTCGGAACGCCATGCTGGAGAGAGTAAATAGTAATGAGCTAGAACCACCAATAGTCTTATTCTAATATGGAGTTTCATATCCTCTCTAACAAGATGTCACTGATGACTGGCTTCTCCAGACTCTCAGCTCCCATGAGAATTGTAATGTGATGAATTGGATAAAGCACTCTGCGATCCCAAACTTCTCCTTAAATTCTGAAGAGTTTTTGATTGTTGGAAACACTTCAAACCAACCTTAGTACACCTTGGAGCCCGGCACGCTTCCTTCAGCGCACGTACCTCTCCTGTACGTTCTCCTTGCTGCCGTCTCCTGTGCTATTCAGCAGAGTTATCTTCTCTTATCTTCTCTCACGCAGCGGGGTTGTGTATGCCAGCATATTACAGACAACAGAGTCCGGCTTCTTTCTAATCTAGAAGCTTTATTTTACAAGGCATAAATCTACATTCCTGGAGAGACGCAAGACATTTTGCCGTCTTCTCCCTTCTCCGTTCTCCGGACAACAGAAACAGAAAGTATCACACTACACAGTACAACAGCACACAGAGCATCCGGTGACGCTCTTCCTCCTGTGGGTGGGACAACCTGGTTGAGCTTGTTAACTCTAAAAGCTCCAAACCTCTACACCCCCTCTTGTCCCGCACACAGGGGCGTTGTAAGCTTGCAGCTTACCTCACACAAACCCTCACAGAACTCCCCATGACGTTGGAAGCTCAGGGGCTTCGTGAACCCAACTCTCTGGTTCACCTGACCAGGACAGTACTTCAGCTTCTTCAAGCCGGTCTGAACGCACACGTCTCGAAAGAGAACGTCTAGGTGTTTGGGTCTGGCCTTGACTTGTCCAGACTCTGCCACTAACAAACAGAGTTGGTTGTCCTCCCAAACCATCACGGGCAGGCAACTCTGAACGCAGATCTCTTGGACCAAACACCTATAGAACTCCAGTTCCCTGCAAAGCACTGACAACGCACTGTACCTGGCTTCTGCACGAGAACGAGCAATGAGGCTCTGGCACCGGGACTTCAGCCCGCCTAGAGCTCCTCCACACTGTACAACCATTTCAGACACAGATTTCCTGTCCTCGGAATTTGCCCAACCGCCGTCGCACCAGCGCGTGAGCTGGGGCTCACTGGTAGCTGACAACTCCGGGCAAAACTCCTTAGTCTCCTGCAAACTCTGGAGCACTCTCACCATGCCATTCCAGGCATGCATGCTGGGATTTGCAGCCACCTTGCTGAACAGATCCACAGCAACTGCTATGTCAGGTTTGCTCAACCGTGAAGGAAACAACAGCCTCCCAGGAGCTGACCTAAACACCTCGGGGCTCTCGAACTCAGAGCGTTCCCCGGTCTGACTGTCCTCACCTAGACACGTCTCCATGGGTGTTCTGACACTAGCACATTCAGACACTCTGAACTTCTTCAACGACTGAACTACCTCAGCAGTCTGACTGAGCAAGACACTACCGTCTTCGGCTCTGTCTACCTGCACACCTAGGTAAACACCAACAGGGCTTAGGTTCCTGAGCTGGAAAGACTGACCAAGCTCCTCTGCGAACCGTTGCACCTGTCCCCTGGTCTCCACCAGGTAAAGCATGTCCGCACCGGACTGCAGAACTAACTCCTGCTCTGGACTTACTCCTGCCAGAAACAGGCAGCTATCAGCACAACTCTGGCTGACACCTAGCTTTCTCAAAGCTTCTTGCACGCCTGAGGACCAATCTCTGGCTGACTCCTTCAAGCCAGTGATTGCCTCGTGCAAACTCCACACCTGATTTGGCCCGTTGTCCTCGAACCCTGGCGGAGGTACCTCGTACCTCTCCTCATCCAGGTCGGAATCCAAACAGGCATCCAAACCAAAGTGGCTTGTCTCAAAACTGCTTTGAGTCGCGACCGCTAACAGCATGCACGTGGTTTCGCTTCTGAGAGAGGGCGCGTCCAGTACCTCGTAACAATGGACCCCCTCCTCCTGAGTGAAACCTCTGGCTACTGACCTAGCCTCGCACTGCAACTCGCCAGTTGCTGCCGTCTTGAGTCTGCACACCCAACGACCTTCTGACAGCGTCGTGGTTGTGCACACACCCAAAGACCTCACTGAGCTTACCTGCTCTACCATGGCATCCTGCCATCTCTGGGCCTCACCCTGAGATACCCATTGAACCCTCACAAGGCTCTCCGGTTCACACTGAACCAAACAAGCACTCACGCTAGTGGCCGTGAACCTTTCGGGCAGAATCCCTTCAGTGGATCGTGCAGACTGCTGTGATACCACTTCAGATTCTCCCTCTGCTCCAGTTGCACTGGACTCCACCTGCACGTCCTTGACGTCAGGCATCTCACCTACAGACTTGCTGCGCCTGTGCATCCTAACTGAACCACCTAAGGATGACATTGGCGCGCCTTTGGGCTCCTGCTTCACTGCCAAAGAACCCTGCTCTTGCTCCGGGATGAGACCTGCGCCAGGCTCTCCTGGAGAAGAGTTGCCACACAAAGAGTCGCCAAACGTGGCCTGCCTCCTAGTCCGTGACATAGGAGTTGCGGGTGCACTCCCAGGCTGCTGCCTTGGAGTTGCCCCTAGCTGCGCTGCACCCTGGTGATGACCGGGAACTCGGCCCGAGCCACCAGCAGGTGCTAAAGCCACAGCAATACCCCCTCTTGGGGCTGATCCACCTGGACCATTGCCACCAGCAGGTGGCGCATTGGCCTGTCCAGCACTGACAGGACCATCCAGAACATCAGGGCTTCTAGGGATGTGTTCCAATCCATTCTGCTCAAAGAATTCAGCACTCCTGCTGACTAGAACCTGGGTCTGGTCACTATCTGGGCTAACTAACCTCCAGCTACGCAAGCTGGGTTCGTACCCACAGAAAAACGCTTTCGGAACCTTGGTACCACCCAGTTCCACCCAGAACCCTTGAGGAAGCTCTGCATCCAAGAGCATGTCTTCAGTGGCAGCATGCAGCATCCTTTGCTGCCTCTCTGCAAGACCACATACCTGTGAAGAAAACAGGTTAGTCACACTGTGCTTACTCCCCCTCTCACTGAGGACCTGGGAACAGCCTACTCCAGTAGAAACCTGCTGTTCCACTGCAACCAGTGGTGCTGCCTCAGTTGCCTCCTTGAGCAACGCAGACCACATGTGGTGAGAGAAAGCATCAGCCAAACACTCAGAACAACACGCTCCCCCCAGGTTAGCTTCTGGCATCCCTTCAGAAACAGCCACATGAACCAGGGAAAAGGGACGCGTGGTTTCCCTTTCAGACGCGGGGTAGCAGGATGTCGACTCCTCGACCTTGCAAACCCTGCAATCAAGAAAGCTGTTACATGCCCTTAACTTGCACCCTTCAGAGAACTCAGGCTGCTTCAGCACACTGTCCCAGTGGCGACTTGCCAGCCTTTGGTACCACTGACACAAACATAAGTGGTGCACGGGCACATTGGTGCACTGAGCAAACATTCCATCAGTGCCACCTCCCCCTGTTCTGGATTGAGACTTCTTAACAGCAAACAGCCCGTCCTGGCTGCCTTTCACGCGTAGAAGCATCTTCTGGCCCCTGCAATCAGAACAGGTGATAAGCACAAAGCAAACAGCAAAAACATTAGACAGAAGGTTTGACATAAACAGATACACAGCCACATCAGCAACCAAAGAAAACGCCAGTTCTGTCCCTTGGATCTGTCCCTTGACTGTTAGCAAAAAGTCAAGCCTTTTCTTGCCTCCAACAGTCAGTTCTCCAAACTGCTCTATAGAAAAAGATATGCAGTTCCTCACAAGTCCACCAGGAGGAACGACGACGACGGCAACCATCACACGCAGCCCACCAGGGTTGGCCTTCGTTGCCACGGCAACTGCACGACAACAGTAGGCATCCTCTTCCGCCTGGGCTGTGGTAGAGCTGTTGCGATTCTCATGGCCAGTACCACACGCCATGTCCTTGGCCTTATCTTCAGCCATGCACGTCAACAAAAGACCAGGTGCAGGCTACGTGCCAAAAGACAGCTCCACAGTGAAGGCGTTTACGCTGGCTTCAGACTTGGAAACAGCCCCCTCCCTTTCTGGGAGCAAAGCCCACGGCGATCTGGCCCCCCTCCTGCTTTCCATGGCACTGTTGCTGCACAACAGCCATAAGCCGAGCTGGGGGCGAGCTTTCCAAAGCCACTTCAGCCAGTCCCTCAGCCCCGTGAAACTGGGCTAGGGTCTTCTTCCAGGCTTCACAAGCACTGGCCAGACCTTCCTCCTCACAGGCGTTGGCCAAAACATCAACGCTCTCAGGGAACAGCCCTCTGCATTGAAGCTGTGAGGCTGGAGGTGCTTGCAAACAAAAGCTTCCCTCCTCCTTGCTGGGAATGCTATGGCTCCCTCCATCTTGCCCAGGGGTAGCGTACTCACGAATCTGTAGCTTCTTACCCGGCTCCACAGATGGGGGTTTCACCAGAGAGGTACAACTGCTTTTGCAGCCCTCGATCTGGGCTTCCCTGCTGCCTTCCAACCTCTGGCAGCAGGTTTTAGGCTCCTGAGCCATTCAGCAGACTGCTGAATGCTCCTGCTGGCAAAGCAAACTTCCCTGGATGCTCCATCACAGTCCAAGCCAGGGAGGCACTTCTCAGCTTGGCACACACGTTCTGGATCCTTGGAACTGCTCCAGAACCAGTCCAGAATCGTAAACAAGCACAAATATGGGACCATAACCTGAAGAGTTTTTGATTGTTGGAAACACTTCAAACCAACCTTAGTACACCTTGGAGCCCGGCACGCTTCCTTCAGCGCACGTACCTCTCCTGTACGTTCTCCTTGCTGCCGTCTCCTGTGCTATTCAGCAGAGTTATCTTCTCTTATCTTCTCTCACGCAGCGGGGTTGTGTATGCCAGCATATTACAGACAACAGAGTCCGGCTTCTTTCTAATCTAGAAGCTTTATTTTACAAGGCATAAATCTACATTCCTGGAGAGACGCAAGACATTTTGCCGTCTTCTCCCTTCTCCGTTCTCCGGACAACAGAAACAGAAAGTATCACACTACACAGTACAACAGCACACAGAGCATCCGGTGACGCTCTTCCTCCTGTGGGTGGGACAACCTGGTTGAGCTTGTTAACTCTAAAAGCTCCAAACCTCTACAAATTCTAAATATTAAAAACTGCTCTTGTTCACGAAAATAAGATGTGTGTGCGTTTTCTCTGCTTATGTTCAGATAATAAAAAAAACTTGGGTTTCATAAATGGAGATAACATGCAAGCTTCAGGCACCTTCAGCTGTTTCATTCCTTCCTTTGCATGAGCCAGGAAACCATAGCTAACCATAGCTGCCCATTACATCTGAACTGCAAAACTATGGTTAATGGCTTGCAAGCAAGCTCAGAGTATGAAGCTGTGGTTTAAAGTTGACTTCCATATTCCAGCTTTGTTTGGAAGCCATTAACCATAGTTTCCCCCTTCATGTGTAATGGGGATCTATGATTAACTTTGGTGTCCTGAGTTGGTTTGCTGCTCATGTGAATGGAGGGGCAGTGTGGGTTCATGTTGTTTCATATGAAACTGGTGCATATCTTGAGTTAAGTCAAGATTGGATCTTCTGAACTTGGCCATTGTGTTACAATAGAAAGAAAGAAAGATCTATATACCTATGCATCGGGAACTTTACTTGGGAATGTATTTTGAATGTCTCCTTATTAATCTGGTAAACCGCTCAAGAGAAAATCAGTATAAAACTTAGATGTGTCAGGGAGGAACTTCAGAAGAACCTCAGGCCAAACCTAGAGATTAGGCAAATAGCAGAATTCTCAGCAGGGCTGCAACAAACAGTTTGGCATCTGTGACCTTCAGTTGAAAACAGGAAACATGCTACATCATCTGATTGTTTAGCACTTCTCTGAAGGAATAAAGGAATGCTTATACTGGGTGTCCTTCATGTGACAGATATACAATTATTTCTGGCCTAATTTAGAAAGCAGAGAGACAAATTAGAATTTAAAGCTTTTATTCATGTTGGAAACCCCCCAAGTCCAAACATGAGACTTTTCTCTTCAACATAACTTTTAGACTGGCTTATGATAGAGCCTGTGTTCAACAGGGTACTGCTTGCAGCAACTGCATTCTAAAGTGCTGGAAGACAGTATTGCCTGAGATCCATGGGCTGGTTTGGTGAGTCAACCCTAGAGCCCAATCATTGTAACTTGCAGGTCAGACTCTGTGATAGCGCATTATGTCCTATCAGCATCTCAAAGGAGCTGATGCAGTGGCTGATCTATGATAAAACAGCCATGTGATTCCCTTGTGAAATTCTATGAAATCCTGACAGCTTTGTGCATCCAAAAAGATACCTAGCAGAAATGTAGTTTCTGAAGGTATTATCACTGGGTATGTGTAAGTACTGTCCTAAACGACTCAGGACCACAATTGCTCAAGGACCGCCTCTTTCCATATGAACCTACCCGGATCATCTTCTGAGGCCCTCCTTTGTGTGCCTGCTCCTTGAGAGGCCCACAGGGTGAGAATGGGCCTTCTTTGCAGTGGCTCCCAGTCTGTGGAATGCCCTCCCCAAGGAGGTTCGCCTGGTGCCTTCATTATACACCTTTAAGCATCAGGCAAAAACGTTCCTTTTTAACTAGGCCTTTGGTTGATCTGATTTACATCCTTTGCCCTTTTAAAATGTGTTTTTTGGGGGGGGAGCTATTGGCTTGTTCTTTTTATTTTTATTATGTATTTTGTGGTTTTATATCTTGATTCTATTCTGTGAACTGCCCTGAGACCCCCGCGTATAGGGCGTTATTATTATTATTATTATTATTATTATTATTATTATTATTATTATTATTATTTCACTGCCATATAACTGTATTATGCAGTCTCCCCTCCACCCTTTTTAATATGGACCACTTGGGTTGGATAGAACACTGCCCCATCTGCTAAAAAAATTAAATGAACCTTGTCTAAATATGATCTTTGGTTTCAAGACCCACTGAAATCTGTGATTTAAAAACAAAACGGAACACCCAAGGAAAGCAGAAGTCAGGAAGAAAGAAGGGTATTCTTTCAAGTGACATCTGTTCCATTTGGTTTTATGGTGAAAAGGTTATCTCAGATCAGCTACTGCAGGCAGGTTTCTTATCACATGAATGCAGTACAGTACTTGCCAATATAGATAGCATGGCCTGTCACTTGATAAGATTTGTCTGTTGACTTGGGTCCTGTGCTTTCATAGGAATACGTTTTTAGGTGCCTTGGTTCCACGTAAGAAAAATCCTAAGCTTGAGTGAGGCAGGACCTTCAATTGGACTAATTAATTTTTAAAATCGTGGAAGCGCCTGCTTTCATTTTATATATGGAATTCTTCAGACATACTGTAGTTAAGTTTTTGTTTTATCGTGCTACGCCGGTTCTGTTTTCTATTTTTTTCTTTTACCATTTCCCTTCCCGACAGTAGTAAAATGTAGATTCGTTTACGGAAGCGAATGATAAATGAAAAGAAATTTAAGCACAACATATCTGAATGCATAGCTTTGCAGAGTGCTAAACCTGAAATTAACACCGAACAATCATGACCTGGGAATATGTGGTGTCAATAGCAAGATTATGCCTTTCCCCACCAAAAATAAAATTATCTTCAACTTAGTTCCCTAGCCTGACGTTTGGGCTAGGAAGCCATGTTCAATTAACTTTTTTAAAAACTTCCCTTTAAACTTTGCTTATATTATATATTAGAATCTTGAACAAATTTGTAATAAATTGTAACAGCATGGATTATTAATGCTATCAGTTATACCAGTACCATTAGATGGGAGTCAAGTCGGCAACAAAAATGCTTCAAATAGGAGTGTCTAAATAATTTTTTAAAGCAGGGAGAAACTTGCCAAAGAAAGGAGTGTTTACTGTGTAGAGAGTCCTGTAAGAAACAATCTGTGTTTTAAATTACCGTATTTTTCCGTGTATAAGACGATATTTCCCCCCCAAAGTTTAAAATTGGGGGTCTTCTTATACATGCAATGTTGCAATTAAATATATAAATAAATACATGCCCCCATCCATATTCTCCCCCCC
This sequence comes from Lacerta agilis, assembly GCF_009819535.1. Classification (NCBI taxonomy): domain Eukaryota; kingdom Metazoa; phylum Chordata; class Lepidosauria; order Squamata; family Lacertidae; genus Lacerta; species Lacerta agilis. The sequence continues at coordinate 76,022,433 of NC_046315.1, forward strand.
ACCCAGCCTCCCCTCACTACTGGCCTCACGACAAACCCTGGTCTGGTACTCCCAGCTCAGCAGCCACCACTCCGGACATTGTCCCTTCCACCCGGTTCCTTCAGCCGCCCCCTGGCTAACTAGACCCCCCCCATTCCCCGAGCGCACTCACTCTGGCAGCCCTGGCAGTCACAACTCCTCACAGCGGGGGGAGGCAGCAGGCAGACCGTTTGGGCCCAAGGGGCAGAGTGCAGTTCGCTCCCCTGGATGTTTGAGAGTGGAGTAGAAAAAAGCAATTTGACTTCTGCAGCATACAAATTCCCTCTTAAAGGGTTATTTAGCTACGATTCTTGCATTGCGGCGCTGACCAGTTCCCTGCCGTCGGGGGACACGCTCTCGTTCCAGTTCAGCTGCCCGGCTCCATGCCAGCGCCACAGCCACTCCAGTTCTTATACTGCATGTAATAATAATAATTATTATTATTATTTATTTGTACCCCACCCATATGGCTGGGTTTCCCCAGCCACTCTGGCCGGCTTCCAACAGATATTAGGAATAATGCTAAAATAATAATGCTGACTAGCCCCCCAAAATAAAATAAAAAATATTACCTACCGTAATTATGATACTAAATATATTGATAAAGCTGTTCTGTTTGATGTTTAAATATATGGTACTAAATATACCAGTGTTTTGAATATTTAATAAAATATCAAAGTTGTTCTGTTTGGTGTTTACAATATTTATTTATTGATTTTGGGCTCAAAAAATAGGGGTCGTCTTATACATGGGGGCGTCTTATACACGGGAAAATGCGGTATGTCCTGTCCGTAGAAGACTGGTACAGTTGTTTTTTCTGAACTGAACATTTCCCCTATAATGTATATAGAGATGCCTATATGTATTCAGCATGATATTTTATAATTTGATGTATTTTCAGGAAAAGTAGCGATATTGAAAGAAGATTTGCAAAAGTACCATAACAGAGACACCTGGTTTCAGCTGCAACATGTTGATGCTGATTCAGAAGTACAGGTAAGATGGTTTCTTTCATTGCTGTATCATAAGCTGCCCAGTGATTGTGAGCTTAACAATTCAAATAGAATAGCTGTTGGATCCCTTTATTTTTTTAGTTGAGAACAGCAGGTAGGGGTTATTTGTAGGGTGTCTCAAGTAGTCTCTGCATAATAGCAGTTCTATGCAGCCTAGCTCCAAGAAGTTAATTTTATAACATGTTGTAAGAAGCATATATTAATCTGGTAGTGGTATCTGCACAGACAACCCTGTTTCCTTCTGCGTGGAAAGAGGAAATCGTACAGTGCCTCTGATAACATTGTGTGCTTGCTTTTGTTAAATAGCTGCTGCAGCCTGCAACGGATCTTCATTATTATGTAGAATAATTTCTTTATTTAAAGCATTTCTTACCTGCTTCTCATTGCACGGCAATTTCAAAGCAGGTTGCAAGGAAAACAATTTCAGATTCACAAGACAGTTACTATAAACGAGGCAGGTAGGTGATAAGCTGCCAACTTTAAAAATACCAATACTGTACTGGTATTTCACCAGAAGAAGAATGGGCAAATAACCAGGGTCTTCATCTAAAAAGAATTGTTAGAAGCCATATCACAAAGGGGAAGTTGGGTCAAGCCATATCACAAAGGGGAAGTTGGGTCATGGCTTGATCCAAGGTGGGTCACAATAGGAGCATGACCACCTTGCAAATATATGGTAAAAGACTAAGAAATGGGTCCCCGAATGGTTAAAAGTGGGTCCTGGGTTTGAAAAGTTTGAAGATACATATAGGGAACCTTTGGCCCTCCAGATGTTACAAGTCTCATCAGCCCCAGCAAGTATGGCCTATCATCAGGGGTGATGGGAGTTATAGCTCAGCAACATCCAAAGAGTCCCCACTCCTGCTCTAGGAGCATGTCCCGACTACCAGACCTGTGGCTTCAGAGGGAGCTCAACCCCATCCAGGACAGACAACAGCCTCCTCAAGTCCCAGATCTGGGAACTACCTACCCACAGGGCCTTCGTCTTACCAGGATTCACTATCACCTTACCAGGTCTCACCAAACCAAGCATTGGTTCAAGACCAGCATAGCCTTACCCGACTCTCTACAGAGAAACAGAGCCGGATATAACTGGCACACTTGATGACCTCTCACTCCAAATCCTGTAATGACTGGTCCGTCAGTTCCATATTATAGATGCTAAACACTGTTGGGGACAGAATGAAACCACAATGGCGCTCTACAGCCAAAAAGTCAAGAGACTTAGCAGGCATCGGCCAATGTCATTTTCTGGTAGTGTCATTTTAGGTTGGAGTACAACCAGAGCAACACAGTGGTCCCTGCTCAAAATTGCAAGAACCTCTTAGAAGCTGAAATTTTGAGGGGAAGTTCTAGGAAACTCCCCTCTCCCCCCTTACGTTACTTTTTAAAGTGCTATGTTTATTGGTGGCATTACGTAAATGAGTAACTACTAATCAGCTATGTAGGTTACCTGTTCAAAAAGGCTATGAAAAGTGTGTGAGGGAGTGGGTAATTAGTGGTCTAAACCACTGAGCCTCATGGGCTTGCCGATCAGAAGGTTGGTGGTTTGAATCCCCGCAATGGAGTGAGCTCCCATTGCTCTGTCCCAGCTCTTGCCAACCTAGCAGTTTGAAAGCACACCAGTGCAAGTAGATAAATAGGTACGACTGCTGTGGGAAGGTAAACAGTGTTTCTGTGCGCTCTGGTTTCCATCACAGTGTTCCATTGCACCAGAAGCAGTTTAGTCATGCTGGCTGCATGACCCAGAAAGCTGTCTGTGGACAAACGCCGGCTCCCTCGGCCTGAAAGCGAGATGATCGCCGTACCCCGTAGTTGTCTTTGACTGAACTTAACCATCTAGGGGTCCTTTACCTTTACCTTTTTTTAGTGCACATGAAATGATACTGGATATTGGCCTCAGATAATTTTAAGAGTTAAACACACACATGCTCATGCACGGGCACACACAGAGACACAGACAGTGCTAATGTTTGCTTCCTGTGGGAAATGCAGATTTCTCTTTATCATGTGGAGTGAGCCAATATTTATACAGCCCATGTCACTGTTGATATTTGCTGCACCATCTCAACATATTGAGGCTGTGGGAATTGTTTGTCCAGTGTAACTTTCCAGGAGACCGCTGGCTATTTATAACTCAAGCTCTTGTGTCTTGTCACAAATGTTTTGTGTTTAAAATTCTAGTTAGGCTCCAAATCCTAATTATAAACGCAGTACTATTTCTGTGCTGTTTATCACTTCCTCTGTTTTTTGCTTTGTAAAAGCCCAACTTCTTGAAGCTACATTTGGAGCTCAGTGATAAGCGTTTACTTCGAGTGGAATAGTTTGTACAGTGTTTGTACAATAGTTTGTGCATTATGTGTAAAGTGTGCTGGCCTATTTTCTTAACAGAAAAGTACAACTTTCTAGTACTGTTGAGTGGGATGCTTAAAGCAGGAGAAGATATACACTAAAAAAAATACTAAATTTATATTTACCTAAGAGTTTTTCTTTGCTAAGTAAACCTCATTCATGCAGTTGTGACGATTTGGTATCTATACCAAAGCAACAGCACTGTGCGACATTATAGACTCATGGCAGAAAACAAATTTTAAATTGGAACATGCTTTCTTGAAGTGATGGAACAAGGTAATTATGAGTTTCCCTGTAATTTCACATTGAGCATTTATTCTTGTTATTATCCCAGTTCCAACTCTACCATTTATGAACTGTTGCACCCATGCCCTTTGCTCCTCTCCCTTGCTGTGGGATGTCCCTGGCAAATAAAACCAGATTCTGAAAAATCCCCAGATAGGCATTAGTTCCACATGAAGTCATGGTTATAAATAGAATAATAGTTGGATGCATGACATGGTAAAAGTCCAGATTGATTAATTGGCAATGAGAAATAACAGATTCCGAACAACTTAAAAAAAAAATTAGGCCTGAATTTTGTTATATACTTTATTGATTTTGGGAGCATTGCTCTCTCCAATCTGACTGAGGCAAATAATTGCACCCTCCCGTTTTGGAGGTATCATGAAATTTACTGTTGTGAATGGATTCAAACCACCAAACAGCATATTTAGTTGAACAGGAGGAAAGACCTAGAGCGGAAAAAAGCCTTACCACGATTGAAAGCAGTAGATGAAACTGCAAGTTTAAAACAGTTCAAATGCTGACCCTCTCAATTTTTGCATTAGGTAATCCCTGCCAGGGACAGAGTGGAATGTGGAGGCTCCCCATAAGAGTTGGTAGAGATTCCCCCCTGCTGAGCCACCATTCCTGGACATCCAGCATGAGAGTCGGGCCTTTGGTTTCATGGCATGATCTTCCACACCTCTCCTAAAGGCCTCTGCAAGCTCTTTCTTGTCTACAGGCCTTGGCACAGAGACTGATCCCAAGAAAAGCAGGAGTAGAGCCACTGGCTGGGACAGAACAATCTTGTGGGTGGTTGGCTGGGACATGTATTCAAATCATTGGTTTGGCCATAGTCCTGCATGCCCAGGAGGGCCTGGCAGGGGGTGGGAAGGCTCTGAAGCAGCTCCAAATAAGTTAACGACAACATTCAGCAAGCCCTTTGCCTTGTTTTCTTTAATGTATGTGTGCAACTCTCCTAGGAAACTACTGTAGCTTGCATGCTTTGGTGTTAAAATGTGCACATCTACGTTACTTTGATTATATTCTGTAACTCTGATTTGTATCTCATGTAGTCTCACTTGCATGCTAAGAAATAACTGAAAATGGTGAAGGCTGTTTTAACGGAAAAATTATTTGGATCCTTTACAGAATGATGTGTTTACGACTACTGTAAACCGTTTTTCTAAAAAATACGTAGTGTCGGTATTGTTCAGTAGTTGCCGTAATAAGGCTTGTTCAGCTTATTTACATGTATCTAGCAGAGAGCTTGTTTGAACGGAGTTAATCATTTGCAAGATTCAGAAAGGCCCTGTTGACTATAATGTAACCACAGATGATGTGAAAGTGAAAAAAGCTATTTCCGGGCACCCGGCCGTTACCCAACCAGGAAACAAAAGGGTGTAACCACTTTATCTAACAAACAATAGTTTTCATGTCTCTTGCTTTGTTAGTAGTAGGGTGTTAAGTGTGCACGTGGGCTAGAAAGTCTCTTGAGATGTTGAAAACTAATGCTCAGCCCAATAACAGCATTTCTATGAAGTTTTTGAGTCTGGCACTTCAGTTTGGGATGCAGCTTTTCATGCTATAAGCTAATGCATTCCTGTTTACTCAGTGCTGATCCGCTTCAACCCAAAAAACTATGGGGCAATTCATATTAGCAGTAATGTTGGGAGGCACTTTTCTAGCTTCAGTCAGGAATTGAACCCACTGCAAGAAGTCTTGAAGGGATGACCTAAGTCCTGGCAGGTGGTTTTCCTAACTTGTGGGTCCCACTAGGGTCTCTGGCAAAGGAGAGAACTGTGGGGTGACTGCAGCACCAGCTAAGCAAACCTCCATGCTCCAGTTGACCAGAGCAGTCAGCTGATAACTCCCTGACTAGGACTAGGTTTCCTGCTGGTCTGTGGAACAAAGAATTTAGTCTTGCTGCTTTCATATTTCCTTCTCTCACCCAGGAGCCAGATCCTGACACCTTCGTCTTCCCAAACTGTACAATGGGGCTGTAACTTGCATAAAGCAAAAGAGAACTATTGGTGTTGCCTGTTGGCTACCTCCTGCTCCCCATTGTGGTTTTAGTAGTTTTTCTCCTTACCCTGACTCCGATGCTTGAGCCAAGAGGCAGGCAGATATTAATGGTCCCATCTAATCTATGTCCCATCTGCACTGTACATTTAAAGCAGTATCGTACTACTTTAAACAGCCATGGTTTCCCCCCCCCCCAAGGAATCCTGGGAGCGGTAGTTCGTTAAGGGTCTTGAGAGTTCTTAGGACACCCCTGTTACCCTCCCAAAACGACAATTCCCAGAGTTCCCTAGGAAGAAGGGGATAGACTCTTAAACTGGTAATTATAGCTTTGTGAGGGGAAGAGGGGATCTCCTAAAAGCTCTCAGCACCCTTAACAAACTACAGTTCCCAAGAGTCTTGTGGGGAGCCATGACAGTTTAAAGTGGTATAATACCACTTTAAATATATAGTGAAGATGGAACCTATTACTGTTCCGACTGAGGTGAATGGGATTAAAAAGCTCACATGAGGGGAAGTAGCATAGATTCCTAACTGGAAGGGCATGGAAATTGGCGGGGGGGCATGCTGAGACGTAGATGAAAATATATTGGGAGAAGGGGGGCCTTGACCTATCTCTACTCTCCAGTGAGCAATCTGATGGCTCCTTGTGTGTTTTCTCTAAGAAAGCAATCAAAATAGTTCATCTTGGCAGTCTTGCCATTTTTTTACTCAGGGTCAAGAGAGAGCAACTTCTTCTTTTTCTTCTTCTTCCTCTTCTTCCTTCATATTGCACCCCATATAGCATTGTATAGTTGGAAGAGAACCCTAAGGATCATCTACTCCAACCCTGTGGAATGCAGAAATCTCAACCCACCAAGTATTTGAAGGCAGGTGTCTCACATAATCCTCTACTGAGACATTAATCGTTCCCTCCCTTGTAAGAGTGGAGTCCAAGGCCTTAGCTGGTGTCAACAGTTCACTACTTGAACCATATATGTAGCTTCTTTGAACCAACAGTTTGCAAACGAACTTCAACAGTTGTCGTAGACCACAACTGAGATGATTGCCCCATGTCACTGCAGTATCTTTGTATGTCAATGCAGCGCCATGGCCCAAAGGAAACTCTCCTTTAACCACACAGCAATCGTCAGCTAAAGGCTAAACTGAAAGGGGGGTTGGAGTCTTATAATTTCTGTGGCTCAGCACAACAACTGTCGGATGAGAAAGATGCTGTTTGCAAGTCTAGTAACAGGATACATAGCCCTCCAACATTTCAGATGAAAATAACCACCCTATTTTCATACTTTCTGAGCCCCACCCTCTCCACAATTGCGCATCACTTGAAGGCTATTTACCACCTAGCTCTGCTGTGTGTTCATTTGTTCAGCAACACTCATGTGGCTTTGCAATGAGCACCTAAGATCAGAAATGGCATGTGGATAGTCTTGGTTTCTTCCAGGTTAAGGGACTTGCCGTAGGTTCCAGGATCACCAAAATCCTTGAGCCAGCACTGAGCTGGATTGACAAGGCTTCTCCACTACTCTTGAGCTGTTGCAATGCCAAGGCAGATGTGGGGGAAAGGAGAATTATACTGGAACTCAACAAAGTCTCCTATTATTGTGGAGAAGCTAGTAAAATGTGGGCTATATGATGTTATTTCTAGGTAGATTTGTTGCTGTTTGACTGACCAAACCTAAAGAGTACTCCCCAATGCTTACTCATCAACCTGGGAAAGTGACTAGTGTTCAACATCTTTATAAAAGACTTGGATGAAGGAATTGAGGGGATGCTCATCAAATTGCAGACAACACCAAACTGGGAGGGGTAGCTCTAATACCTCAGAAGATAGATTGAATCATGATTCATGAACAGACTGGAGAACTGGCCCAAACTTAACAAAATGAATTTCAGTAAGGACAAATGTAAAGTTCTGCACTTAGGCAGGAATAATCAGGTGTACATATATAGGACAGGAGACACCTGGCTTGCCAACACATATGAAAAAAGATCTAGGGGGTCTTAGTAGACCACATAAGTCAGCATTGTGATGCAGCAGGGGAAAAACGCTAGCGGAGTTCTAGGCTGCATCAGCAGAAGTATAGCGCCCAGTTAACGGGAAGTAATATTGCCACTCTATTCTGCCTTGCCCAGTCTCCACCTGGAATACTGTGTCCAGGTTTGGGCACCACAGTGTAAGACAGATACCAACAAGCTGGAATGTGTGCAGAGGAGGGCAACCAAGATGATCAAGGGCCTGGAAACCAAGCCTTATGAGGAACTGTTGCGAGAGTTGAGTATGTTTAGCCTGGAGAAGAGAAGACCGAGGTGATACGAGAGCTATCCTCAAATATCTAAAGGGCTGCTAGATGGAAGATGGAGCAAGCTTGCTTTCTGCTGCTCCAGATGGCAGGACCCGAACCAGTGGATTCAAGTTACGAAAAAGGAGGCGAGAGAAACGAAATTCATTGCACTATGCAATGTAACCTATATCTTTCACGTGTCTTCAGGAAAAAGAAAACCACGCAGCACCTGATTGTATGGATTTGTGGTAGCAGTTGCATCATTGCAACAATGTCAGTAAAAATCAGTAGTACAGTATTACAGCTAATCCAAGCTCTTGAGGTTACTGTATCACAAGGCAGTAGTCATGAGGAAGAGTTTGCAGTACTTGTGTCAAATTATCATTGTGCTTCCTCCCCTCTTCCATACTTTCTTTAAACAACGCACCCCCTATCATTTATTTGGAACAGGGAGTCATCTAGTGCGTGCTTTGCCTGGCTACGGCAGTCAGTTCCTGGTTTTGCCCGGGGAGACCAATCACATGTGTTTCCAGGCAACACCTATTGGTTTCTTCACTTATTGTAACGCCCTTAAAAAAAATAAAATGCCGAGCTTACCATAGCTTGAAGAGTCATTGATTTATCAGGGCTCTGTCAGGGGGCAGGAGTGAGGATGTAAGGTTTTTTGTGATTTCTCCCTTTCTCTTCCAGCACCTCATGTCACCTCCCACACTGTTCTGGAAGGTTCCCCAACTCTTCAGAGCAGACTTTAATGAAACAGGGGGCTGAAGGGGAAAATCGGCGAAAAATGGTTGTCTTCTATTTCTGTGTATCCAATCCATTGTATGCAATTGATCCAGTTCAGAATAGAATAGGATAAATGGACCATCCCAAACCTTGTGGTCTTTATCAGAGACCCTTCTCTGTGTGTCCCACCTTAGGGAGGTATGGAGACTAGTCACATGAGAATAGGCTTTTTCATCGGTGGCTTTCCTTAGGGAGATGCACCTGCCACCATCTTTGTCTGTCTTCAGGCACATTTTGTTTACCCAGGCCTTTGGTTAATTAACATTGCCTCCTCAGGTAGTAAGTGGTCTTTTAGTGGGGTGGGTAAGACTTGTTCTAATTAACATGTTTCTGGGTGAGCATTTTATGTATTTTTTAATTGTAAAGGTAAAGGGACCCCTGACCATTAGTTCCAGTCGCGAATGACTCTGGGGTTGCAGTGCTCATCTCGCTTTATTGGTCGAGAGAGCTGGCATTTGTCCGCAGACAGCTTCCAGGTCATGTGGCCAGCATGACAAAGCTGCTTCTGGCGAACCAGAGCAGTGCACGGAAACGCCGTTTATCTTCCCGCCAGAGCAGTGCCTATTTATCTACTTGCACTTTGACGTGCTTTTGAACTGCTAGGTGGGCAGCAGCAGGGACCGAGCAACGGGAGCTCACCCCGTCACGGGGATTCGAACCGCCGACCTTCTGATCGGCAAGCCCTAGGCTCTGTTGTTTAGACCACAGCACCACCCATGTCCCTCTTTTTTTGTACATTGCTTTAAATTTTTCTGGTCTTACATATCCTTTATGTGCTGTATGTTATCTTGTCAAGTCATTTTGTATAAAGTGGTCGATTAATGTAATGAATAATTTTGATACATTTTACTTGGCTTTAAGTGTTGTAATTTTATTTAGTTCTTTCCCCTTTACTATCTTAAAGCATATATACATTTATATGATTCTGGTGTAGCTGATGACTGTTTATCTAACTCTACATGTGCTTGAGATTGGGCCAATCAATCCAAAAATACATTTTTCATTTATAAATGTAAACGTTTTTTGGATGACCTGGTTATGAAGTAAATTTGCAAAGCAATCTGCTGTTCTCTAGTACTCTGGAGGCAGTTTGAATCAGAGCGCACCCATGAGAAAATTATTTAATGGTCCCTTGTGTTTTCCCTAAGGGCATAATTGACATGGTTAGGAGCATGCTGTTTACACAGGAGTAGCATTTGGTGCACAACACACCCAAGCATATTATTGCAACAAGGATGCTTTTAAAGTAAATCCACACCTGGGTTCTGCAACTGGAAGTAATTGAGTATTTCAAGAATAATTATATTCTTGTGAGGCCATAACATTTTGGTTGCCTTCAAGAGTATTCTTACTGCATAAATACACTTGATTCTATTTAGAAAGCTGCAAGAAGGAATCACCACCCCAAGGCACGGTGCTTAGAGCAGTGTTTTTCAAACTTGGGCCTTCGACTGTTGTTGGACTACAACTCCCATCATCCTTGACCACTGTTCCTGCTAGCTAGGGATGATGGGAGTTGTAGTCCAACGCCAGCTAGGGACCCAGGTTTGAGAAACACTTGATATAAGAGTTTATGCTGACATTATGTGTAACAGTGCAAGTGAAAAGCAGTTGCTGTGAACCTGAAAGACCACAGTTCAGATTCTTTGCCATATACTCCCTAGGTCAGTGGTTCCCAATTGGTGGTCCGCAGACTCCAGGGAGTCTGCCTAACCCACCCAGGGGCTCTGCGGCACCAGTCACTTTTTTAAAAACAAAAGAACCAAAAAACACTACCATAGAGATATCAACATTTTCAAAAGTAGGGGGTCCATGTCTTGGCTTTTGAAAAACAGGGGTTCTGCAGTAGTTAATTAATAAATTGGGTACCACTGTCGTAGGTGACCTTGGGGGGAAATACAATCACTAGCTCTTCCTCACCACATGGGGTTAATAATTAGTGATGCTTGAGGAATTCAATCCTTGTGAGTTCCAGCGTCAACAGACTTGATCCATGTCTCCCAAACAAACATGTGGAATGGAACTTGGTTATCCACCAGCTTTCACTCAATTCCAAATATTCCAACACAGTTCTTAACTCAAAATAGATATCAAAATAGGTTTAGAAATGTGCATTGTAAGAAAATAATAAGTTCAGAAATATGTAGTTTGAGAGAAAATACTCTTAAAATGCAAATTTAAATATATAAATTTTTGGCTTTTTTTTTTTTAAAAAAAGAATTGCACAGGTAGGTGCAGAAATAGTCTGAAACAGACTTATGAGTTAACATAAGCAGAAGCAGAGTGATTTGTGCATCTGCAATAATAAGATTGCCCACCTAACAAGGCTGTGGGATAGATTTCTTAAGATGTTGTATGTGAGAGACTCTGTGCGATGGAAATGGACTGCATAAATGCAAAGCTTTGTTTGAAACTCTCGGCTCCACATGAACATGCCAGCATCTGTGCTTGAATGAAACACAGCGGTTCAAAACCATACATTATGGTAAAAATGTTTTTGGTTTGCTACCAAAAATAGCCGTGTATCAAATTTGCTCTGCTCTTGATACAATGTCTCATTAGGGAACTATGTCTCTCCATTATACATTTCACCATCCTTCCTCCTTGTAATAGGCGATCGGAGGAGAGGGGAAAGCATGATAATCACCTAATGCATTTCTGTAAATTTGGATGGCGAACTTGACACACGGCTGCCATTTTCAGTTACAATCATGAGTTTTCAATAACGTCTGTTTTGGGCTTCTGGCAACTCTATCGTTAACTGATTCCCCCCCCCCCGGGTGAACCTGAATCATTTCAGCCCACATCTGTGTGTGCATGTGGTTGTTGACCTTGAGAACTTGACATGTGGCAGCTTTTTAAATTTTATATTTCCTAGTTTGTGTTTGTAGGGGGAATAAGTTCTAGAGCAGGGGTCAGCAAACGTTTTCAGCAGGGGGCCGGTCCACTGTCCCTCAGACCTTAGGGGGGGCGGACTATATTTCTTTTGGGGGAGGAAATGAACGAATTCCAATGGCCCCACAAATAACCCAGAGATGCATTTTAAATAAAAGGGCACATTGTACTCATGTGAAAACACGCTGATTCCCAGACCGTCGGCGGGCCGGATTTAGAAGGCGATTGGGTCGGATCCGGCCCCCGGGCCTTAGTTTGCCTACCCATGTTCTAGAGTCTCCAAAAACAGTCTTCTCCAGTGCAATCATTTTTTATTATTATTTGCTACAATAGCAAACTTGAACCATTTCCAGAATAAATTTTCTCGTTCTCTGCTAATCTTAGAACACAGATCTCGACATATAAATGGTATCCTTTAAACTACATCCTTTGATTTTTCTTCCTTCTGAAAAAAACCCAGTTCCTTTTCTCTCTGACTCATCGTTATATTGGTCTTTTGAAAATCCATTACTGTGACTGGTTCTATAGTTACAATCTACTGCGTAGCGTTTACATGTGCTCAGGCCTCATGTGCCAATTATTTGGACTGGGGCAAATGCATCAAAACAAGACTCTGCTTCATCCCAGACACGGATCTGCGTCAGATCAGCAAAGTTGTGAAATCAGTACTAATACAGTAAATCAAATATAGCATGCTCCGTGTAGGAATAACACAGAGTGCCTGTCTGCGTAGCTGTCACAATATCCTCTGCTCACCAACACAAGGAATATTTGCTGTGTATATCATGAGACTCATGAGGGAAACTTACTTGGTAATAGTTAACAATGCCTGGTTGTTTTAAGAATTACATTAATGATACGAAATTTTCATAATGCTTTGCTATTTTATATTCCAGGGCAAGGTCCATTTAGAACTGAGGCTGAGTGAAGTCATAACAGACACTGGGGTCATTTGCCATAAGCTCGCTACACGGTAAGACTGGTACTGATCCTTATCTACAATTTTGTAACGTTTACTTACAACAACTGTGAACCTATGCGAGTTTATTGTATGTAAAATATAAACAGGAATATCGAATCTGAAGACTCTACTTCTGTGATCTCAATAGAGCTTTCATCTAGTCTTTCTGTGAACAGCAGGCCCATTGTAACACACAGAAAATGGCTTCCCCCTTTTTTCCTTTCTCAAGTTATCCTTTTTATTGTTTTATTCACATAACGTACATTCTTTACAACAGACAAGTCCAAAATAAAATCATATTTAACGAAACCATAAGTCGCATGTTTTCCATTACACTCTCCGATACCTTTACTTGATATTTCATTCTGTTTCTTTCCTTATTTTAATTCCTTACTTTAAGTCTCTTGAATCCTATGCCAATCTTTAACCATTTCGATTAATACCTTCACCTCCCTCCCCCAAAACCCAGTGCTTCCCTTCACCCGTGTGTGATCTTCTTTGCCTACTATTTTTTTTGTTATTGTTATAACAATAACAACAACAATGAAAACGGCTCCCCTTTTCAGGGGGTTGACTGTGTTCAGACCCATATTTATGCATCCTTGAAATCTTGGGTACCGTTCACTGGGAATTTTTTGTGTATGAGCCAGATCGGAAGGGGTGCGAGAGCACAAATGTTCTAATGTACTGCTGCTATTCATTACAGTGAGACTTCAGGTCAGTTTGTTTCTATACCTTTTTATGCTGGAAGCATATCTTAGGCAGGATTATTAAGTATTCTGTGAATCTGAAGCAGGGGAAAATGTATGAGATGAACACCACAGATACCTTGAATCCTGAACTAGTGAGCTCTTATCAGTGACTGTGTCAAGCAGCCCATTTTTCAGTTCCTCACTAGCTGTCAGGAACAAAGAGATGAGACTCCAGGGCAGCTTCCTTTTCCTGTGGAGGGCCTTTCCGTTCTTTTATTTGATCTTCAGCTGATTTGAGCATTCCTTTCCTGCTGTGAATGGCCTGTAAAGTGGCTCAATGGCCCTTTTACTTCATATCATGGGTGTAAAAGTCTAGGAGAGATAATGGGAGCCCAGGGAAGATGAGCTTTAAAAGGCAACTACAATGAGACAGGATATATAATAAGATCAGAACCCCTCAGCACAGCAGTGCAAAGCTGGGGTGGGAAACCTCCGGCTCTCCAGATGTGGACTCCCAGCAGCCCCAGTCAGTTTGGGAAGAAAGGAAGCACACATAAGCAAACTTGAATGAGCCGGCATCAGAATGAACTGCAGCGTAGACATGCTCAAATAGCTCCCACAAGTTTTGATTTTTTTCTGCATTGCGGGGGGTTGGACTAGATGACCCTTGGGGTCCCTTCCAACTCTATGATTCTAGTGCATTTCCCAGATCAGGGGTTGGCAAGGTTTTCCGGCCATGGGCCGGATCATTCCCATGGACAATTGTCTGTGGGCTGGACATGCGCAGCGCGACACAGGAAATGGCATCTGCGCATGTCCGGACGCCCAAAATCACGTCTGCGCAGAAGCGATTTCCGGCATCTGGGCAAGCGCAGACGCGATTTCCGGCATCACGGACATGCACAGACGTGATTTCCAGCGTCGCAGACATGCGCAGATGCCATTTCCAGCACCACTCGGCAAGTCCCCGTGCCGTGCTGATTTAGCGAGCAGCTCGTGGGCCAGTTAAACAGCCTCCATGGGCTGCATCCGGCCCATGGGCCAGAGGTTGCCAACCCCTGTCCCAGACCTTCATTTACAGCTGTCTCTGACCTTTTGCTGCACAGTTCTTGGGGTGAGAAGTTCCACGGCTCAGTGTTAGATCAATTTTTTTGCATGCAGAAGATTGCAGGTTCAATCCAGCTTCTTTTAAGTAGCGCTAATAAAGGCCCCTTTCTGAAACCCCTAGAGAGTGACTGGCAGTCATTGTAGAAAATACTGAGCAAGGTGAGTCTGATTTGCTACATGGCAACTTCCAACGTTCCTAGTACACATCACTGAGCAACTGAATTGTTGCATACCTGCTGTTAGTGCTTCCGGGACTCAGTGTGATATTGCGACAGGTGAGAGCAATTTTCATAAAGCCTTAGCAGCGAGTTAAAACAAAAGGCAGGATTTCAGCTTTCGCAGACAGTAATGTCATCTCTTGCCCTCTCCCTCTCTGTGTCTCCAAATCAGCACATGTATTTTGGCCTAAATAGTTAAGCTGTTGTTGTTTGAGCCCTGAGGCAGTGCTGGCTTCAAACAGATGCCACAGATTTCCGCACACATCTCACTTCAGCAGTGATTATGAGGTGAAAAAGCATTAGTGTTGATGGAAGGTTTGCCCTAAAACAGACGTGGCTGACCTGCCTTCTATTCCCAACGCCACCTAATAAAAGGCTACTCCTAAAAAATTTTTGAAGCATAAACCCAAGAGCTTGCCTGAAGATAATTCTCAAGTATAAAACACTTGACGTACTGGAAATTGGTGTAGAAATTGTTAAGATAAGAATCGTAAGGAGAACCTGGATGGCACTGGCCAGGGATGGGGAACCTGTTGCCTTACATGATGTTGTGAGATTCCCCGTTTAGTCCCAGCCAGTATGGCCACTGGTCATGGAAAGTGGGAGTTGTAGTTCAGCCTCTGGTTCCCCACTTGTGGTGAAACCCAAAGCTCCATCCAGTCCAGTACTCTTAACAAGTGGAGCATATGAACACTGTCAAATGCATCTGCAAAACTGGTGAACGGCCTTCTCCTTTTGTCTGTCCCCAGCATCTGATATCTAGAGATGCACTGGACGTGAAGCCATTCATGACCAAAAAAAAAAACAAAAAACTGTTGATAGACCAATCTATTCCTTCCAGTAGCACATTAGAGACCAACTGGATTTTTTTAAATTTTATTTTGTTTTGACTGTGGCAGACCAACATGGCTACCTACCTGTAACTGCCCCTGATAAGCTTGGTTCAAATGGAACCTGACACGTGTGCCCTGAGATTGTGTGTTTCTGCTGACAGCCCTCAGAGCAGGGTCTTGATGACAGTGCATTCGAAACAGCCGGTGGCCAAGGTGATGGGAAGTTGTAGTTCAGCTACACCCAGATACTTCCAACACATGCGCTAAGGCAAAACTTGGCTTTGCTCAGTGCTGCTGTGGCAGCAAAAAAGGTCTGAAGAGGAGCAAAGTGGCCGCAAACTCCTTTCTTTGATACTGCATGTGTGTGGTCTCACTTTCTGTAGTGTTTGCTCCCAAGTGTACATAAGATTACAGCCTTGATTCCCCCCCCAATCATCTTTATTGGTTTCTTTTAGTTTAGAAACAAAAACAAAAAATTGTGCTTAATCGCTTGATTCATTCGTATTCCTTTTATACTTGACTTCTCTCCCCTTCTTACTTGGTTCCTCTGTTTTACTTATTTGAATGCCTCTCTTAACATTTCTATGAGTTTGTTTTCCTGTTTCCCCCACTATATTTTAGTGGGTTTTTTTTCTTACAGAAGTTATTCTAAACCAGTCAAAATTTCAATTTCCCCATAATAGTCTTTCAAATATTGTTTGAATATGTTCCAATCTTTTTAAATTGTTTTGTTTGATCTCTTATCTGCCCAGTCAACTTGTCCATCTCTACGTACTCTATTAATTTGGTCAACCAATTTTTTTTGGTCGGTAAACATTCCCTTTTCCAGTTCTTTCTTTTATTTTCCCCATCTCACTGTGTGTTTTTTTTAACTGGGGTGGGATGGGATGTAGAGAGGGGGATATATGGCAAGCACAAATTGTCTGTGTTTCCATCTCAGTGAATAGTGTAACCCCAGTCTCTCCAATATAATACGTGATGCACTCTTTTGCTTCAGAGAGCTTCTCACTCTGTCCCATGGAGCAATAGCAATAGCACGTCCCAAGGTCTCATATTCATTCACTGGTTATCAAAATGTCGGACTTGGGATTTATTGTGGGATTTCCTACTTAATGCACTGAAGCAGGGATGTTTTAATAACTGACCTTTAGCTGGAATTTACAGAGGAGTCAACGCACAGCTTTTGATTCCCCGCTTTCCTTATTCACTTTTAATTATATGCACACAACTGGGATTAAACCTTTATACAGTTTTTATTTGATGTTCTCCAACTTGTGCATTATTCAAGAGTAGGCAACATGTTTATCACAGAGGAAATGGGGTATTAGCAGTGCTATTTTTCTAGAAAAAAAATGGTGTCGGAACTTACCATGAATGCATTCCTTGGCTGGATCTACACTGATCTGAAAAAACAGCAACGCTAAGAAAAAAAAGTTTTAACAGCTCTCAATGTAATTTTCCATTGACTGCTGTACAGCGCCCCCTGGTGCCACACTTTTATAATGCATTTATAACGTTATAACTAAACAGTATAGATTAGTCCCTTGTTCTCTTAGAATGGTAATGGTGCCCACCTGAGAGGTGCTAGAACTGAGTTCCAGTGAGTTCCAGCTGGGGGGGAAAGCTCTGAATATTAGGAAGATGAGCTGGAAGGCCGTAGCGCCTGAGTTCGTAATTTGATGTTGTGCTAAGATTTTTTGAGAGGATCTTGAAAGGATCAGTTCTTGGAAAATTTCACACTCCTAGCATTTTTACCAAATACTGTATTTTTCCATGTATAAGACTATATTCCCCCCCCCCAAATTTTAAGTTTAAAACTGGTGGTTGTCTTGCACATGGAATGTTTAAAACATTAGTTTCTTAATTTGGGGCTCAAAAAATAGGGGTTGTCTTATACATGGGGTCATCTTATAGATGGAAAAATATGGTAATTATAACTGAGTTACCAAGCCATTCAGAAGAACATTTATAAGCCAGCAGGGTCAACTGATGAAGCTTCTAAAGTGTCAAGTACTTCTCTTGATCTTTTATTGTTATTTCTCTTCAAGGTTCTTAAGCAGAGGTGGGGGGTTGGGGTGGGGGGGGGGCTGTCAGTAATTCCATAGCAGTGATTCCTCCACCGCAGGGGGCGTTGGGCAATGACCCTTGGAGTTCCTTCCAAGTCTACATTTCTATGATTCTATAGTTCAAAAAATCTGGAGAGTACCAGGTTGGGCAAGGTTGTTTATATTGGAAGTACAGTAGAGAAATAGAAGGTTGTTTATATTGCAGGTAGAGAAAGAAGATTGCACCTGTTTCTCACACTATCTATCTATCTGTCTATCATCTATCTACATATACATATATCTTTTTAGATTGATTCAATCATTTAAACAGGACGCGGGTGGCGCTGTGGGTTAAACCACAGAGCCTAGGGCTTGCTGATCAGAAGGTCAGCAGTTCGAATCCCTGCGACGGGGTGAGCTCCCGTTGCTCGGTCCCAGCTCCTGCCCACCTAGCAGTTCGAAAGTGCAAGTAGATAAATAGGTACCGCTCCGGCGGGAAGGTAAACGGCGTTTCCATGCGCTGCTCTTTTTCACCAGAAGTGGCTTTGTCATGCTGGCCACATGACTCAGAAGCTGTACGCTGGCTCCCTTGGCTAGTAACGTGAGAAGAGTGCTGCAACCCCAGAATCGGACACAACTGGACCTAATGGTCAGGGTTCCCTTTACCTTTACCTATTCATTTAAACAGAATGTTGAATATGACTAGATTTGTATAGGAGAAGAAGAGGGAAACCCTAACTCTAAGGCTGCAGGGTTGAGATAGAAAGTGAACTCCACCTTAACTGGGATAAGTAAATGGATCCTGATTATTCCTTATGTTTAATTAATATGCTTCACCCTCCTATCCTCCCAATAATCATATAAGGGGAGGGTTGGGTAACAAATCTAAACAATAATAAAAACAAAAACAACAACCATAAAACAAATTCAACACCACAACTGAGTTAAGGATTAGCAGCATTTCATTAAATGACAGTAATGCCAAGTCTCTTAATTGCTTTTCTCCTCTCTGCATTTCCTGCTTGTTATCACTCTGAAACCCCAGTGCCTTTCATCGGACCAATTCCCTCCATCTCTTCAATATTTTAATAGTCTGCTCGCCTAGCTAGGGTTAAAAATCATGATGGCCCTAGTACACAACTCTCCTGTCTGTGATATGTGTCTTCTTTCTCTCAGTGTTTTTATTTCAGCTAACAGTGCACATTCTGAGATCTTCACATTATACCTTCGCACATTCTCCTTGGATTTGAGGCTGTTTTAGAAACCAGTCTTTTCCCTGTAGTTCTTTCTTTCTTCTTCATTCTAAACGTTAGAAATTTCTTCCTGTTTTCCTGCTCTTGAATTGTTCTCTCATGCAAAACAAAAATACCTGTATTAATCTAACAGAAGCTGATTCCATAGTAGATACATTACAGCTAGTTCTGTATGTATTTTAAAAAGTTCACCAAGTCACCATTATGCTCAAAGCATCTCTGTTTTAGTGCATGTGCGTTCATTAAAATTCTTGACACATCTGCAGTGAAGAAAATGTAATCTGACGTCTATAATAACAAACTGGAATGGAGACTTTCTGAATGGTCTTTATAAAAAAATAATAATAAAAAGCTTAGATCCATTTTGTAATTGGCTCATAAAACAATTAAGCTACTAATGGACTAGGACAATATTATGATTGACAGTTTTATTTGTTTGCCGTCTATTAAGCATCCCAGATGGTGCTTCATGTTGTCAAAGCATCTTTCTGAGGGCTGCTTCATGCTTTACAACAGAAGATGGTAGGTTGCGTATGCATCAAAACACATGGTAAACTTCTGTCCAGCAGCCCTAGGCAGCCTGTTTCTGTAGATTACTAAATTGATGTTTGAAAAATGTATATTTTAATCAAGCATTTTGTCAGAGGTGTTGTTATTATTAATTACATTTCTATACTGCCTTTCATCTGAGGATCACAGGGCAAGTTACAGTATAAAAACACAAAAATACATACCATAGGAGCAAACAGAAACAAGAGCCCCCTTGCCACAGAGTTTAAAAGGCCATAGATTGTTTAATTGGCCAAAGGCCTGGGAGAGAAGGTATGTTTTTGCCTGGCCAGCGTAGTGCCCTCCACATGTTGATGGCCTACAGCTGCCATCATCCTTGACCATTGGCCATGCTTGAGTGGGACTGATGGAAGTTGGAGTCCAACATCTGGAGAGCAACTGGTTGCCCACACCTGATATATGCAAAACCCACTGTGTTGAAATAAGCTAGTTCTGGCAAACATTCACCTACCAAAAAAACCACACACATTTTTGTGAGGCTACATCTTCCCTGGGCAGCTGTAGGTAGCATGCTTCAGCTTTTTCTGTGAAACAAATGGCTAATTCAATATGCGGAAGAGCATGTAAACTTTGTGGTTTTTAAGTTGAAATTGCAATTAGCATTTTAATTAGAAAGCTACTGTGCACATTAAAACAGTTGTCCAATTTTCAGCAGCTTAATGGATGTGTTGCAGTTAAATAACATGACATACTCAAAATGATTCCCCCCCCTTTTTTTCTTTTGGCCAATTAAATCAGTGGCACAGTGCCATTCACTTCAATTTTTCAGCAAGTCTTTTTATCAACCTGCAGTGGGAAGTCCACTGTTCTTTTAGAGAGGAAAAAGGCTTCCCACATGTTGTGGAAAGAAATCTGTGTGATCCACATCTCTTCCTTTTCATCACTACCACAACATCTGAGTGTGGGCTGTTTCTCTGCACTTCAGAATAGCTTTGCTGTGGACAGATGTATGCAACGTTTTGGCTGTAAATAAAAGTTTCTGGGTGAATGTTGGGTAAATTTCCATTACAAATCTCTACTAAGTAAGCTCAAAATTATACCACGACAAAAGGTGAAGTGTAGTCTGGCACAGGTGAAAAGAGAATGCAATGCATGTGATGTTTAATTTTCTATGTCTTCTTCATCTTCTTGCCTCCCTCGGCAGTAGTAGACTTGGCTTATCCTTCAACCAATCACATTTGCAAACGATAACTTAATAATAAAAATATGATGGCAGCTGTATTCCAAAAACTGAAAGGGCACAGGTTACCCATCCCTGTCTTAAGAGTAAACTCTGTGTTTGTTTGTTTGTTTTTAAATGCTGTTTACAAAACTCCACCGATGCATCTTTTGTCTCTCCCTATCAGCAATAATTTGTCATAAATCCTTGATATCAGCTTGTGGCATTTAACTCACAACCCACAGACTCTAGGAGAGGAAAACCTTGTCGGCTGGATTTGTTGTTCTTGAAGTACTGTAAAAGGAAGACTTGAAAAAGTTATCTGTTGTATCTCCAGGTATCTTGTGCTGTTACTCTGTAATGATTTTCTTTCTTTTATTCAGAGTTCTTGAATGCCAAGGCTTGCCAATTGTGAATGGGCAGTGTGATCCTTATGCAACTGTTACCTTAACAGGACCATGCAGGTTAGTACTCAGTCATTTATTCTGGTTTAGAATGATTTTTCTCTTTTCCAAAATTGCTGAAAATTAACCCAGGTAAACATCCTAAGTGTACCAGCCTTTAATCCTATTCAATCAACAAATATCAAAAGAACTGATTATTAGAATGCAAATGAATAAAGGGGGCTTAGTTTTTAGGAGCAGGAGAATTAGGAGGGATAGTACCAGGAAGTGGAGAAGGAACCATTTTGGGCAGGCTGCCTGAAGGGAAGCTGGGAGAGACGCAACGGACTCCAGTGCTGCACTGCTGTGGGGAACAAGCCCCTCCTGCGATGACCATGCCATAAGAGCATTACTCCCTCCATGTAGACTAAAGGTGTAAATATGTGTAATTAAACCGTATTTCTAAAGGCTCGAAGGTCTCTGCTGCATCTTGATTCTCACAGGAACCACAGACCCTGGGTGAGCGTTTGAAACCCCCTGGAATCTTGGCAGAGGTTGGGGGGTGGCATCCAACTTTTGCAACACTGGTGTCAGAAGTGGGATGGTGTATAAAAGCATCACAATTAAAAATGAAGCCAGAATCTTTTTTTTAAAGTACTACAGTATGTGTTAGCATCAAATTGCTACTGACCTTTGGGTGTTACTTTTTATTTTTGGTAATTTAATATTTTCATAGGATAATTCTTTATATATGGGGTTAACAACTTCACCCTTTTGGTGAACTGTTTTAAGGCACCTCGAGGTATCACTTTTGCTTTTCTTCTTACATTTGAGTTCTTCCTCCATCATGGGAAGTGAGATTAGCACATCATTGGTCCTACCAAGGACCTGTTCAGAGCTCCCTCCTTCCCTATCTGCCATTTCTTTTCTGTGTGCAGGGAGACTGGGAGCTAATCTTAGCTAATCACACACTTTCTTCCCTTGGTCTCCTCACTAAGATAGGAAACAAACCAGGAGGTGCTGCAATTATTTAAATACAGGCGCTTCCTTACTCTGAATATTGGAGGTGGTGGTCCCCCATTTAATGTTCTCAGATGTCTATAATTGTGTTTAAATGTTTAGAACGTGTTTTATTTTTTATTGTTTTATTTTTTACTACTCAGGTGGCTGCTGTCCTGAACTCCTTTGGGAGAATGGGTGGGATAGAAAGTTAATTATTATTGTTAAGAGTGCATCAGCATTATGATCATCAGGACTTTTAATGCATAATCTGTAATGTTTCCCTACTCTGTTTGCTTTTGCTTGCTTCTAAACTATTTTGCTGCTTTTTAAAATTAATGTTACTGATTTTTTTTTTTTATAGCTGTTGCTATGACTTACTGTTTGGACTGCTGTTTTAATTGCTGTGAGCCACTTTGCAAGCTGGAGAGTGGAAAACCAAATGTAGAAATTGTTTAATCAAATGAAAATGCTGCTTTTGGTTCAAAAAAACAAAACAAAACAATGGGGTACCCATCATCTCATTTAGCAGGCAGTAAGGGAGGAGACCGAGCCCAGGGGCCCTGCTCCTAATCTTGCCGTGCAAGAGGTCAAGGTAGATGCAACATCCAAACAGGCCCAGAGTTAAGTACAGTGGTACCTCGACTTACGAATTTTTCGACTTACGAATGAAAAAAGTGCCCGCACGCCTACAAATTTTTCGACATCCGAAGGACATCCGTTGGCGGTTTTAGATGGGGTTTACTTGACTTACGAATTTTAGATGCTGTTTACTCGACTTACGAATTTTTCTGAATTTTTCGTTTCCAATGCATTCCTATGGGAAAATCGCTTTTTTTGACTTACGAATTTTCCGACCTACGAATGTGCATTCGGAACGGATTAAATTCGTAAGTCGAGGTAGCACTGTACTTTTAAAGTAAAGCAGCAGACTTCACAGGTACAAAACAACTGGCTGTGTTCTGGGTAATCGTTTTTCTGCCTTGTACTTTTTCCTGCAGATCAGATGTCAAAAAGACTAAAGTTAAAAAGAAGACAAACAACCCACAGTTCGATGAAGTGTTTTATTTTGAGGTTGGTATTTCAGAAGAATGGGTGGTAAATTCCAATGCTGTGTGCATTGAGCTGTCGCCGCTGTTGCATGTTGGGCCAGTTGCAACCTTTTGGAGGGTGTTCGAAACAGAGCCTGAGAGAGCTGTCTGTCGAGGCAGAAGTATATCACTTTTCCAGGTGAATGGAGTTCTTCTGCAGAGCAATACCCTCCCCCCTCCGCAACTTGGCCCTTCCGAACCACTCATCCAAGCTTTGAATTAGTGCTTGATAAGTGAGTGCTTTCTAGACTGTGGTTTTATAGCCTCTCCACCCTGCGTTTCTTGGTCAATGGTGGGAGGACTGTCTCACAGGAAATGTAAAAAAGCTTTAAAGGCAATAGCAACAAGCCATTCAAAATCTGAAGGTATTGGTTGCTTGCCAACATGCTGTAACACAAAAGCTCTCTCTTCGCTTCAATAGAAAGCACTCCCATTCCACTGGAAATGCCTAGAACTTTGTGCAATAGGACTTAAAAAAAAAAAGATGAATGAAGGCAGGGCAAAGCCTAGCATCATTCAAAATTTTGCCACCCCCACCCACTTGTTTGTTGTTGTCTTGGTAGCGATCACAGTAGGAATACATGCAAACTTGGAACAGCACCTCAACCCAAACCCTGAATGAAGTTCACAATACTGTCCGTCCCCGTCCCCCCAACATTTGTGTTCTAAAAGAGCTTGTTGTAAAGCAAGCTTTATCATTGAGTCTAAATAACTCCTCACATTGCCTAGCATGCAGCTGCTAACCAGACATGAAGCTGCCTTGTCCTGAGATCATTAATCAAGCTCAGTGTTGTTGTCTGTTCCAGCCTTCCCCCAACTTCTTGGCCTCAGATATTTTGGACTACAGCTCCCATCATCCACAACCAGTTGTTTGGCCAAACATCTGATGCCTTCCAAATGTGGCTGGGGCTGTTGGGAGTTGGAGTCCAACAACATCTGGAGGTCCACAGATCTTTCACCCGTATCATCTATTGTGCCTCAGAGCTACCTTTTTAAACTCGCGTGAGACAAGGGTGTTTTGTCCTTCTCAGAACTATGGGCCAGTTATAGCATTTTTTAACTGATCGACTGGCAATTTTTGAGAGGCACAGCCTGACAATCAGTGCCTCATATCTTCCCATCAACTATTACCTTTTCAAACACAAACATTCCTCTTCTCAGCTGGGAACATGTCCAGCTTGTATTTTCTTTTTGCCGATCTCAAAGGTTCCATGTTGCTACTCCTACCATCCATTTCTGTCACATGAGTTGATAATGAGGCCTAGCTGCTTTTGTCTTGGCATCTGTGTCCAGGCTGTGTTCAGTACTAGAAATGGTGGAGGGAATAGACATGTTGGTATTTGGCACAAGAGGCAGCAGCTAAGAAAGGCCATATCAGAGTCTATCCTAGCAAATTATCTTGAGGCCATAAGGATGGCTGTGTCTACAGCCTCAAAGACTTGAATTGGTAAGATTCTGCCATAATCTGGAAGGCTATGACCAATTTTTAAAGCTCTAATTAAATCAAATTTACTTTGAGTCTGCCCTCTGTAACAGTGTGGATGTGTCCAAAATGAAATTAATTTTGTAAGTAGCCATGGAGAGGTTTTACAAAACAGTGCAATAATGATGCTGAAATAGTTTGGTATATTGAATTACTGTACTCAGTTGCTCCAAGGTGCATTTAATTTAAACACATAATTTACAACTGTTTCCAGTGCTTCTACTTCACATTATTTTCATGATTTGCGGGAAATAGCCTTTAAATGTCTGTTTGTGTGGCTTTGTATTTGGAAAAGTAATTTCACCTCCTTCGTTTTTTTTTTTTAAATCAGTTAAATCATTCTGGTAATATGTTTAAAAAAGAAAAATGTATCACAAAGTTACTTTTGTGTGTGGGAAAGAACCACTACTGACCCATAGAAACATTTTTCTATTTTACAACAGGGAGGAGCCTTTGAATATATTCACATCTCGCTTACAAGTACAGTTTAAGCTGTGGTTATTGCTGGGTGGGGTACTCTAGTGGTAGTTTCTGTGTCATACTCTGGTTAGAACTGAAAACCTCAAAGCTTTTGTTGCTGCAATCATGTTATGAGAAAGATCTATAGATAACCTAAATGTTAAAACAGTTTCCTCCTATGTTTTACACACACAGCTGCCTGTGTACTATTATAAGTGCATTGTGAAGGATGTGCTGTTAGTATATTCGGAAGATAACATCTATGTTAAAATAAAATTTAAAAAAAACAGCTTTTAGGATATTTACCTCGATCCGAGAGAGTCAAGGTATCAACATGTAGATTTGCAGACAATATTGGTTTGCCTAACTTAACTCCCAAATAAAACAAATTAAACAAAAACAATAAATGCTGTTTGCAGTCTTTGGAACCCCTGTAATGACTGGCTTTAAGACCTAAGGGTAAACTGGCAAGCAATTTACTCCGATACTGTTTTCTGCTGTCCTTTGCCCCCCTTCCCCCCTTCCACCAGATGTTTTACCTCAACAATAAGATAAGAAAAAGAAACTATGACAATCTAGGTATAAAAAACAACCTGCTCCTTATGTTTCCATTCCATTTTTAACAAAGGCAACCTGAATTTATTTTGTTTAATGTGTGCAATAGTGAGCTTGTTCCCCTCCCTTTTTATCCTGATGTCATCACGGCAGCTTGGCTTTAAGTTCCATGTGGCAAATGTTATTCATCACTTTTCCAGCTTCCGCACCTAGTGCAGGTATGGGAAAACCCTTGGCCCTCCAGATGTTGCTGAACTACAACTCCCATCTTCCTTAGCCATACTTGTTAGGACTGATAGATGTTGTAGTCCACCAACATCTGGAAGGTCAAAGGTTCCCCACCTCTGACCTAGTGCATTCACATATGGCAAACTGCTGTGGGAAATGATATATATTTTTGGTAACTATAGTGAATATCTTCCCTCCCTAGTAAACACCCAACAAATTTAAAGGTTTTTAGAATTTAGGTTAGATTTGCCACTTTCCCACAAAATACTGCATTCAGAGTGGCTCACAATTAAGATTTCAGGCTAACCTTTAGTTTTAATGTGTATAATGGGAAAAAATCCTTTCCCTTTTGAACACCTATTATATGCCATCCTGGAGACACATGGGTGGGGGACTGAAACTTAAATTAGGGTGCAGTTCGAAAGCATGTCAAAGTGCAAGTAGATAGATAGTTACCGCTCCAGTGGGAAGGTAAACGGCGTTTCCGTGCGCTGCTCTGGTTCGCCAGAAGCGGCTTAGTCATGCTGGCCGCATGACCCGGAAGCTGTACACTGGCTCCCTCAGCCAGTAGCACGAGATGAGCGCCACAACCCCAGAGTCAGATACAACTGGACCTAATGGTCAGGGGTCCCTTTACCTTTATCTGAAGGTAAAGGATGGTTAAGTTCAGTCAAAGGCGACTATGGGGTTGTGGCGCTCATCTTGCTTTCAGTCCAAGGGAGCCGGCGTTTGTCCACAAACAGCTTTCCAGGTCATGTGGCGAGCATGACTAAACAGCTTCTGGCGCAACAGAACACTGTGATGGAAACCAGAGTGCACAAAAACACCATTTACCTTCCTGACACAGTGGTACCTGTTTATCTACTTGCACTGGCGTGCTTTCGAACTGCTAGGTTGGCAGAAGCTGGGACAGAATAATGGGAGCTCACCCCGTTGCTGGGATTCGAACTGCCAGCGTTCTGATCGGCAAGCCCAAGAGGCTCAGTGGTTTAGACTACAGCGCCACCCACATCCTCTAGGGTGGTAGTAGCTAAGCTCTTGTGCTAGTAGGGCTTTGTTTCTGCCACAAGCCCTGTGTTTCTCAAGGGCATTGATACCAGAAAAAGTTGTAGAGCAGATAATTTAGCAGTCGGTCTGTGAGCACTTAGAAAAGGATGCTGTGATAACTAAAACCCAGCCCAGGTTTCTCAACAGCAAGGTATGCATCATCAACATCCTTAACAAACCTCTACTTAGCTGGGAACAAGCCCAATGAACCTCCACTTTGGCTTTTTTTTTTTTTGAGTAGTTATGTATAGGACTGCATTGACAATAAGTGAATAGCTGCAGAGATAGACCTAGAAACCATTTTCCAAATCAGATTGTCAGCTCCTCTCCTTTTTCCTTTTTTTAAGAAGTAAGTCTTTGGTGTGAAAATATGGGCACTGTATTTTGAGGTTTAGCAATCATCATGATAAAATTGTTGTAGATCTGAGATTGTGGGACCCCACTTTCTTCTTCTTGCTGCCAGATTTTCAAGGGAATGTTTAGTATGGTTGACATTATGTGGTTTAAACTGGAAAGTGGGGTATACTTAAGTATGTATGTTCAGTAATTTATTACCTATTCTAAAAGCTTTTGGATATGGTGAAACAATAGTGGCTTTACACCTGTGAAACTAGTGCAGTGCATAATCTGATTGTGCTTCCCTATATATAGTGACTGTTTAATGAGATTATTGTCAACTAATGAGATCCTACTATCTTAACATTTCTTACCTGCACTAGATTACGAGACCCTGCAGCTATAACAAGAAATCACATTTTGATATTGAAGATGCCGATGAAGTTGACAAGATGGAAATCAGGTAAATTCATTGCATGCACAAACAAAGGCACTCCCATCCCCATAAGGGTTGTGCAGAAAGTGTGAGCAGTCTCCACTTCTTCGTGGGTCATGTGAACTCATTTTTCTTTCGTATTTCTTCTCTGAGATAACTATTATTTTTGTTTCCTGGGCATTGTGCATTGAGCATTTTCAGAGCTCATTGTATTCTGAAATTATGGCATGGGTTTGAGCCCAGCATCAGCATACAACATGGTCAGCCAAGTGCTAGGGCCACAGGGGGACCCATCATGGCTGGCGCTGCCACCCCTTCAAACAAACAAACAAACAAACAAACAAACAAACATTACTTTTATGGCCCAACACCAAGAGGAGAAGAAACCTGGAAGAGACGTGGAAGTTTGTCACTGTCTTTAGTTCATCACAATGACTCTGGGCAGAGGGATGCTAGGTTGGATGTGTGGCCCAGAGGCATTGTGGGTGAATGAAGATAACAGCAACTACAGTCGACAAACTACAATGTACGGTAGTCACTGCAGCTTTCGGTGACCATTGCTGGTCTATTGCCTATTGCTGTGGTGATCCAGCACTAAAAAAAATACTGGAACCTGAACTGTCTAGTTAAAACCGGTCAGGTAGTAGTTTCATCGTCACCACAAAGGTTGTTTCTTTGTTTTGGAGCTTGATGGGTGTGTTCCGCTCCCCCCCCCCCATAAAGGTTGTTTCAATTATCTTTATATGACAGAATCTGAAAAGGCTCTTTCATTGTGTCTAAGAACAATATAAAGCAGTTCCGAGTCTTGTTGGGAGCACAAAGATTGTATTGTATAGAGGTTTATTAAATGATGAGATGGTGCTTCAGTAATAATAGATAACGAAACCAATTGGCAGTTGTTTGGAGTAGGGCAAACTCCTGAATTTTTTTTAAATCTTTAAATAATCTGAAGTTCTGTTTTGTAAATGTTCATTCAGTAGATTGGATTCCTCTGAGTGTTGATTCGCTTTGAACTTACTATTCTTTTCTTTTTTAAAAAAACTTTTTGGTTCCCAGCAGAGATCAGCGCAAAGCAAGCAAAATGACAAGTGAATGGCTGGAGGTTAAGCCATTAAGAATATACTGTTCAGAAGGGGAGATAAAAGCTAAACTGGCAGTGTAGTGTAGTGGATATAGACATGCTGGGAGAGCTGGTTTTAAAACCCCCCTCTTCCCCTACCCACACTAGTGAAACTCACAGCGAAGACTTGGGCCTGTGTCTCTTTCTCTCATTCTAACCAAACACACCAGAGATTGTGAGGATAAAACAGGAGTGCCCCCAAACTACCCTGGTCTCCTTGTAAGAGGGATGCAGTACAAACATGCTTTAAAATGCAAACCTTTTGCAAAGGGTTGCTGTTGCTTCCTTATTTCTCAACCCACCTAGCAAGAGAGGAAACTCTTAACTTTGATTTCCACCATTTTTATCATACATTGGCCGCCTCGTGCTAAAATGGTTACTGGGTGAAATGCCAAATAGGTTCTGCTGAGCTGCTTTAGTGGTGTACTTATTTTTTATCCTGTTTCTTTCTGCTAAACAGGCCTACCCGTGCTATTTTCAGCTGAGCGCTCTAGTGACTCTTTGAATACATTACTTCCTTTTAAGAATTTCTTTTTCTTTCCCCTGTTAGTAAACTAAAGTAATGGCCCAAGACAAATAAAGCCCAGTCGTCGTCCCCCCTTAATAAATATTCAGTAAGTATATAAATCTAGAAAATCCAGGGTTAACAAAACTTACTACAAACATACAGGGGTGGAGCAAATCAATCATTATAAAATGGTAAAATGAAATACTGCAAATGCCATTTGCTGCGATATCTGATCAATTCCACCGTCTGCATTTGTGCATACAAATTCTGTGAATACACCGTGCTGTCAATTCCTCCTTCACCGAACGATCCTACAGCAACGCAGACTATTTTGAACTTTAAAAGATAGAATTTTCTGTCTCATTGGTAGGTTTGGGTGGGGGACGGGGAGATGAAAGTAGTAAAGACACAGACAAACATTTCCTATTTCATATTCTCTCCCTTTCTCTGGTTATGTTACAGAGTTGACCTTTGGAATGCAAGCAACTTGAAGTTTGGAGATGAATTTCTCGGGGAACTAAGGCTACCTTTGAAATTTCTCCGGCAGTCCAGCTCTTATGAAGCATGGTACTTCATTAGCATAAATATGTCTTATTCTTTGCTTCCTTCCCAATATTTTGAACTATAAACTTAAATACTGCTTATCTCAAAAAATTCTTTGTTGATCTGATTACTACTACTACTGCCATTGACCCCATCACAGCTACCCAGGTTCAATATAGTAGTTGCCCAGCTATCACATGACTAGAGCTGGGCAATTTATCAATACATCATCTGAAACCAGTCTGAAGTTCAGATCGTGATAACTGTTTCAGAATTTTTGAGCTGGCAATATAGTTCGTTCCCCAGCTGCGGCCAACATAGCTCGTTTCACTTCTGTGTGATGCTTGTGTCCTGCAAGGACATTCGATGCTCACCGACTTCCTCCCTCAGCAGAGGGAGCCCAAGAAGCTGGTCGCCCACCTACCTTTCCTGGAACAAGCGGGCTGCCTGCTTCCTCCCTAGCCCAGCCACCCCTCCTTATTTCAGACATTGTGATATATCGTTACATTGTGATGGTTAGCTGGGTGATATATCACGATGTTGAAAACCAGGTATCACCCTGTCCTACGCATGACATGACTTTTTTGACATCTCTTAAAAAAAAAAATGTTCTATGTGTTTTTCTCCCATCTGTTAGGTATTTTCTGCAACCCAGAGATAATGGAAACAAGTCACTGAAACCTGATGACCTGGGTTCCTTGAGGTTAAATGTGGTTTACACAGAAGACCACGTTTTCCCTTCAGATTATTACAGCCCTCTTAGAGACCTCTTATTCAAATCTGCAGACGTTGAGGTAAATTTGCTTGCTGCTTACCCCTGTTCCATCTGTATCCTTCACAAATACTTGACATTTTACTACAGCCACAGGGGATAGTGCCCCCTACCTCCCTGCTAACCATAGTTAACAGATACTGGGTTCTGGAATATGCATTAGCTTCCTATGGAGGCTTCCCTCCTTGGAGCAAATTTCACCATGGTTAAAGTGTCCCCAAGTTTTTAAGAGTTTTCATTTTACTGCCCTCTTGTGATTAAATCACACAACCAACCCTTGGTAAGTGCCTCATAGGCATCTATGTTAAGTGAACACTGCATCAAATATACCAGGAGCCTGGCTTGAATCAATAAAAAGTGGGTTAATTCTCTAGAGGGATACAGCCTTCAGAAGCTTTTATTTCTTTCCATGTTTAGCCTGTTTCAGCATCTACTGCCCATGTACTGGGCGAAGTCTGCAGGGAAAAACAGGAGGCAGCCATACCCCTGGTTCGACTCTTCTTGCACTATGGCAAAATTGTGCCTTTAATCAGTGCAATTGCAAATGCTGAAATAAAAAGAACTCAGTAAGTATAGCAGTGTGCTTATTTTGACATATGTTAGTCTGAATGGTAAGTGATGGCTTAGGGGCTGCCACTTAAAAGAGAGTGAGAAAAGAGGGCTCTCTCTCTCTCTCACACACACACACACCCCGTACTACTTCTTTATAAGGGTTAGATAGCAACTAGAGTGGTACCCTGCAAGACGAATGCCTCGCACAACGAAAAACTCGCAAAATGAAAGGGTTTTGCGAGTTTTTAGTTGACTCGCGAGACGAATTCGTCTATGCCTGTTTTTCGCAAGACGAATTCGTCTCGCGAGGTACCACTGTAAGCCGGCTTACCTTTTCGCTCCAGTCGGGAGGGGTGTTGTCCGCGTCCGCCATTTTGGATCGACTGTGCATGTCTGCGCATGTTCAGACATGCGCAGTTGATCCAAAATGGCGGACGCGGACAACATCCCTCCTGACCGGAGCGAAAAGGTAAGCCCTCCCGGAGCCGCGGCGCTGCGTTTTAAGACTGCAACGATCGTCTTGCGGAACGAATTAATTTTGCCTTGTGAGGCACCACTGTATGTGTAATACCAGTATGAACGAAGGCTGCGGCTGAGGGGGAGCCCATGGCCTCTGGGGTGGTGGTGGTTTGAAATCTACACGAGTGTCATTATGGCAGGGTCAGGATAGCAGAATTTTGAACACTGCAGCTATTAGTTGAATAGTTGGAAGAAAATCAAAACGCTATTCGTTTTAGGCTAAAAGGAGCAGAGGTAGGTTTTTGCAATTCTTAAGGTGTGTTTATTTAAATGCAAGTGCCTATAAAATGAATGAAACCTACTTCCAATTAGTCTTAAGATGCATTTTTTTATTGCTGATCTTACTTTAAAAGTCCCCCACACCACCCCCCAAAAAAGACTTTGCAGCTTTTAAAATACATTTGAATTCAAATGCAGGACTTCCAGAGTCATAGGAACCAATTCTTAGTGGTGACGGTCCTTTTGTCGCCCAATAAAATATTTGAGGGGTCCAGCCTCCCCCCCCCAAGTTCATGGGCATTGCCATTCAAATGGTGTGTTGTATTATGTGATCAATTATGTGGGATGAGACTTATCTGGCCTCCCCATATTTTATCCAAGTTGGCACCCCTGCAGAGGGGGGGGCAGCCCTATGTATGCTTTTCCTACATTATGTTTCCATTACTTAGGTATTATCCAATCTGCCCTCCACTTGCCAATTCAACACTCCTTCCTTTCCTATCTGTCAACACTAGTTCCTACTTATAAATCCCCCTCCACAAAAAACCCAACTGCTCTATAATTTTGGAGAATATGATTTGTCAGGTTGAAGAACACAGAGCTCTCTTAAAATGCAGAAATTTTAAAACCAGGTTTCTCTGGTTTATGAACTGAGCTGCCCCATACCACTATCTTACGTGTTGATTTCTTCCCAATACAAAGTGTGAGGGTAACACAAGACTGAAAGCACAGCAGTACAGTACAGGTGAAACTAAAAAAATTAAAATATTTCTTTCAGTAATTCAACTTAAAAGGTGAAACTAATATATGAGATGGACTCATGACATGCAAAGCGAGATATGTCAAGCCTTTATTTGTTATAATTGTGATGATTATGGCGTACAGCTGATGAGAACCCCAAATTAACAATTTCAGCTTTGGGGTTTTCATCAGCTGTACGCCATAATCATCACAATTATAACAAGCAAAGGCTTGACATATCACGCTTTGCATGTCATGAGTCTATCTCATATATTAAACTCCAGTAGCTAATGAAAACAATTGCTTACATAAATGGACTTTTCCACAATATTCTAATTTTTCAAGTTTCACCTGCACGTCTTAGTCCCGTCTGAGGTTTTCCCGATGTCCCTATTCCTGTGAACAAATTCCATACACAAATCTTTATGCACCCTAGACCTGGTATGGTAGGTGGAGTGGCTAGCCTTGGATTAGGACTGGGGAGAGCTGGATTAATATCCCCACTCTTCCATGAAACCTGCCTGGTAGCCTTGGTAAACTGATTTACATGATTAGTGTTAGGAATCAAATGAGATAACCTTGGAGAAGGAAGAGGGTGCAGATGTGATGGATAACTATGACAGTCACAAGGCAGTATGGCTGATTACTGTGCTCCATCAGGGCTGCTACTGAGCTGTGCATTTATTTGTCTTACAGCTAGTTACCCAACCATCTCCCTCTCCGAGAGGGAGCTTCTTCCTTCATTTACTTTTTTGAAAAGGATGCTTGTTTTGTTGTGCAGGCTTAACCGTCAGATAGCTGCTCTTTACTTTCTTTCCACCTTTCCCCTCTAATCCCATTGCCCAGAATAGAACTGGAATAGAAGAGAAAACATAGAATCATAGAGTTGAAAGGGACCCCAAGAGTCATCTAGTGCAGGAATCTCAACTAAAGCATCCATGGCAGACGGCCATCCAACCTCTGCTTAAAAACCTCCAGTGGGTGCATGCTTGCTTAAAGCTGGCAGGTGTGCAAACCAGTTTCCCTGTTGTTTTTAAGACTCATAAAGGAAAACTATTAAATCACCTCATTTGGGAGCCATTGCATGAGCTTCCTAGGAGCAAGAAGTGGATTGCAAATGCCTACTACTTTACTTCCTTTGTTGCATGCTGAAGTCGATGGCTGCCATTAGTCTCTACTTGTAATGAACTCCTAAGGCAGCGGATAGCAATTTTCTTATGCACATCTTAGGTCAGGAATGAGAAACCCATGGCTGTCTAGATATTGCCGACTGCAGATCCCATCATTCCTGACCATAAATTGGGCTGGTGTGAGTTGGAACCCAACCACAAATTTTCCCCACCCCGTCTCTGGTCTCATTCAGAGAAGATGGTTTATGTGCATTCATCTGCTCCAACTGCTTCTTTTATTTCATCATGTTGGTGGTTTATCAAAAGAAGGCTAAATGTTTGCTTTCAGAGACCCAAACACCATTTTCAGAGGAAACTCATTAACTTCCAAGTGCATTGATGAAACCATGAAACTGGCAGGGATGCATTACCTTCAAGTAACCCTGAAGCCAATTATTGATGAGGTAAGAGCACGTTCAAAAACCATGTACAGTCTTTAAGGGACGCATGCACATGGTATTTCTTGTCATTGTTCCACGGGGCTTATGCCTAAGTTTTGGGAGGTTATGACAGACACATGTGGTAGTTGCCTATCTAGTGAGTCAGTCACAACACCTGAATACCATGGTTTTATATGCAATTGATGTTCCGCAGTGCCCCTCAGATGCAAGCCTTGCATTACAAAAGCAAAGCATTTTGATTCTGGATAGGTAGTATGTAATGTGTATAAAAAAGAAGCAACTCATTTGAATTTGTGCTTATTTTTAGAGGGTGCACATGTTCTTGCTTGACACTCTGGCAGTGTTTCATTATCTCTGCCACACAGTTGGCCTGTCCTCCTAATGTTACAAATAAACAGACCACAAATTTCCTTTAATTGATTCAGCACTTTCCTAACTGAGCTGCAAATGCCACAACTTGCCAAGAAGTCGTGTCCCGCCCCACCCCCACCTTAAAAATAGTTTTGCTACATTGTTCTTCATAAACAAAAGGGGAGATTGGAAAATACTGTTTTCTTAAATGCTTACTTGGTGTTATCTCCTTTTTAGCGAGAAATTAAATTTTAACTGAAGTTCAGTGCAGATAATTACAGTGGTACCTCGGGTTGCGGACATGATCTGTTCCGGGGTGCCGTTTGCACCCCGAAAAGTCCGCAACTTGAGCGGTGATATCGCGCATGCGTCAAAGTGCGATATCGCGCTTCTGCGCATGTGCAGAATGCTTCTGTGTGTGCGGGCACAACGAAACCCGGAAGTAAACACTTCCAGGTTGGCTGCGTTCGGAACCTGAAAAAGCGCAACCCACAGCTATCGTAATCTGAGGCATGACTGTATATTAGAATTAGCTGGCTCCTTGGAAACCATGATTTATAAATTGGTAGCCAGCCCCTCCTCCCTCCCACTTGAATTCCCCCACCTTCCTTCATCTGCTCTAACCAAAATAAAGCTATACACATTTACTCAGTGGGGCTTAATTGTGTGTAGATGTGTATAGGTGTGTGCTCTTAGTGTTGTAATGTCAACACTAATTACATATAACAGTGTTTATCTGTAATGTCACTAACCATGTTCAGTGGAGGACTTCCCATCTTAACCAGTATTTTAAACCAGGGTTTGAAGTATGTTTGTTAAATTTTCTTGACGAGGCAGCCATGGTTAGTGTCAGGGATGTTGAATTACTAAGCCACATGTAAAAACATAAGGAAAAGACAGAAAGTCACTTGACTGGGGCTTGTTCCTGATTTGGGAAAACAAAAAAGTTTTGTTTTAAATAGAGAAAATTTATCTTCAGGGGAGCTAAGAAAAAAATTAATCCTATGCTGTAAAAACAAAACAAAAATTATTTCAATTTATTCTAGATTTGCCAAGTTCATAAATCTTGTGAAATTGATCCTGTGAAGTTGAAAGATGCTGAGAATTTGGAAAATAACCGGGTATGCAGTTCATTTTGTAGATGAAAGCCCAGGTTTCCAGTTCATTCACTTACTACTGTCTGATATGCATTTAGCATCTGTTGTGTGCTAGGTGCTGTACAGGCCATCTTTTGCAGCTGGGTTAAGTGGCAGTGAGTAAATGTGCTACTCTTCTATACAATACTGGGCTGTATGATATATCTGTAACAGTTTCCAGAGGTTTTCTGGCGAATATTGCCATATAATTACAACAAGAACTGTTTCACATGTTAACATGTCCATATATAAAACAAAATAACATGCTGATGATAATGTCAGATGATATCTATGTGGGTATTTCACTGCACTGATTCACACTGGAAAGTTGCAATTCCGAACATGAAAAGTGGGTTGTGTACACAGCGAAACAAAGAATTCCCTCCACACACATGTAGGATCATTTCACATGTCAGTTATATTTGGGCTTCCTTCATGCAAGCACCTTATTTGTGGGTATCCCATAATATGTGATCTTAGGTTAGAGGTGCTTGCACGGTTGTTTTATCGCTTATTATTATTTTTCCCCCTCCTAGGAAAATCTTAGGCAATATGTAGACCGGATTTTCACGGTCATTACAAAATCTGGGGTCCGTTGTCCTACAGTGATGTGTGATATCTTTTTTTCACTGAGGGAGTCTGCTGCCATACGCTTTCAAGGTATGTTCCTGTGTAAAGTTAAAATTGTAAAATCTCCAAAAAGAATGTTAAGGTGATTATCACAGTTGCACTAGCCAGAACACTACACACTCCTAATGTATGTGCAGTGATTGTGTGCTGCTAATATCCTGAATAGGACGTGCTGCACACGGTGTGGGTCTCTGTTGTGAAGAAGTCGGGCTCCAGTTCTTGAAGAAGTCTGGCTCTTCCTCCGAGTTATTCCAGCCCGCCAACCCAGTGGTTTCCTTCATTTTCACCTTAAGAACAGTATAAGTTGCTGAGTTAACTCGGGTCACTTAAGTTCCACCCCTAGCCATGGACTGAGGGCCAAACTACACATTGCTCTCAAGGTGTAGCATGCAGCCATTTCTCTGGTTTTTCTTAAATTGATTACATGTGTGTAGGGAGGGGGCTTGTTCTCGAGACTGCAGAGCATGTGTTGTGGAAGTTTATCCCTGCCCTCCCCAGCCGCAGCCCCTTCCACAGCGCCCCCCCTTCTCATACACAGCTGTGAAGCTAAGCAAAAGAGTTTCCATTGGGGACTTTAAAAAAAAAAAAAAAAGTCAGCCTTATAGCTGCGCTTGTAGCTGCTGTCCCAGTAACAATCACCCCCTCTCCAAGCCTGTAGGTAATTACAGAAAAACAAGAGCCTGAATGCAGCACATTAAATGTAACATGTTGCTTGACCAGTGTTAGAAACTGATAAATAAGCTAGTCGCCAAAACAGAATGCCTAGTTGCCATTTGGGGGCTAGGTGGCTCAAAAGTCGTACGGCTTTTTGGTTCCTGAAATTCATTCAGATTGTGCAGATAAAATGTAATGGATAGAATTCTACAGGATGTGTTGCTAGTGTGTGAAAACAGTCAGGTTCCTTCCCACGTGTCAAAAAAGGTTATTTATGTATGCCACTACTGTGGCCTGTTTTCTGTTAGCCCAAAAATGGAAAACAAGTGAGGTCCCAACTAAAGAAGAATGGAAACGTAAACTGATGGAATATGCGCAGCTTGCAGACCTAACATATAGAAGAGAACAAGAAGAACATACATTTAAAGAAGATTGGAAAACATTTATTGATTATACGGGGGGGAAATTGTGTATACTTGAAAATGTTGGCAGCATTAAGATGAATTCAACAGTGTAAATAAGTTTTGATGGATGTGATGGAATGCTGAATGGTTTATGTAAAATATGCAGGGATTTGTGCTATGCAAAATGAACCATGGAAGAGAAGATGGGAAGTCATTGATATTTTAAAGTTGTTTAAATGAATATTCTAAAATGTAAAACAGAAAATTTAATTAAAATTATGGGGGTGGGGGTGGAGAAAACAGTCAAGATCCAAGGATACCCTGGCATGCACCTTCAGATGGCAGAGATGTCAGGTGTCATCCTGGCACCCAGGCATCTTTACTCACTCTTTGTGACTTTATCTAAAGCTTTTTAAGAATGGAATTGCAATGGGTTTGTGTTCTGTTTTTAAAATTGCAGATGATCCAGATGTTAGGTATACAGCAGTAAGCAGCTTCATTTTTCTGAGATTCTTTGCACCTGCGATTCTTTCTCCAAATCTCTTTCATCTTACACCTCATCACCCGGTAAGTGTTGCATCTTGCTGTCTTCTGCTGGAAGCCCTGTGCCTTACTTTCCACTGTTGGTAATATTTCTCCAGTCTGCCTCTTGAGTAAATAAGGATAAAAGTTGTGCCTGGTTAGGTATACACAACAGTCTACTGCAATGCGCTCTACGTGGGGCTACCTTTGAAGGTGACCCGGAAACTGCAATTAATCCAGAATGCGGCAGCTAGACTGGTGACTGGGAGTGGCCGCCGGGACCACATAACACCGGTCCTGAGAGATCTACATTGGTTCCCAGTACGTTTCCAAGCACAATTCAAAGGGTTGGTGCTGACCTTTAAAGCCCTAAACGGCCTCGGTCCTGTATACCTGAAGGAGCGTCTCCACCCCCATCATTCAGCCCGGACACTGAGATCCAGCACCGAGGGCCTTCTGGCGGTTCCCTCACTGCGAGAAGCAAAGCTACAGGGAACCAGGCAGAGGGCCTTCTCGGTAGTGGCGCCCGCCCTGTGGAACGCCCTCCCATCACAGGTCAAGGAGATAAATAACTACCTGACATTCAGAAAATACCTGAAGGCAGCCCTTTTCAGGG
This sequence comes from Lacerta agilis, assembly GCF_009819535.1. Taxonomy (NCBI): domain Eukaryota; kingdom Metazoa; phylum Chordata; class Lepidosauria; order Squamata; family Lacertidae; genus Lacerta; species Lacerta agilis. The sequence goes on from NC_046315.1 coordinate 76,060,777, forward strand.
AAGTTTTTAATGTGTAATATTTTTGTATCTGATTTTTGTTGGAAGCCGTCCAGAGTGGCTGGGGAAATCCAGCCAGATGGGCGGGGTACAAATAATAAATATTATTATTATTATTATTATTATTATTATTATTATTATTATTATTATTATGAATCCTTTTCATTTTGGACATGTCACAAGGTGCACAGAGACAAGATGATTTGACTGCAGGGCCTTAAAACCTCAACCAGTTGCAAGGAAGATTCTGTCTCTTTGAAACTCCTTCTCCTTGCAATAGTTCAAGAGCATTAATGGCCAATCTGACAGTGTATGATTTGTTTCCATAGTTGTGGCTCTGAACTATGAAACACCAAGTTAGTGGATGGCACAGAGCATTATAAGAATTCTGGGTTGCATCCAGTGATGCCGTTCCTCAAATGGGAGGAGTCCTTCCATTCTTTGGAACAGAAGAGGAGTGGAGATTTTTGCAGCCCCTGAAAATCTTCTCCAGGGGGTTAGGGAACTCGTTAGTTTGGGAAGTGGGTAAAGCAGTTAAAATTCCCGCCACCTCCCCTTCCATTAGCAGATGCCTCTGCTAAATCAAAGACAGTTCTGTGGTCAGGACTCCTAGGGCACTATCAGAATCATCCCTCTGTTTTTGAAGATGCTGTAGAATGATACCATTCCTAAGAAAATGACAATTATTCCTTTTTCTTTTTTAAACGAGTAATAACTGCACTGGCAATCATATTTGTGACATGCTGCTAGACCAGTTCTGCTCTCACAATAAATCAAAGAGATCTTGCTAGATAACAATTGCCTTTACGTGAAACCAAGCTGAGCCCACCTTTCAGATGGTGGGCTGGAAACTGCTTTACACCGGTTATAGGTGAACCCCGCCTATAGGTTTTATGTTTCTATGAGTTCCCAAACAGCTTCTAAAACAAGTTTTAATACCTACTGATATGAAATAAAATGTAGTTAAGTAGATCTTTTGCTATGTTTAAAGCACCTTAAGGCTTCTGTTGAGAGCCTAATAATTTCATTCCCATGTTTGTTCCTTCAGAAAGTGCTTTTGAAACGAATAAATAAGAGGTTCTGAAGGAGTGGAGGAACCCTTAGAATTCCCACAGAGAGATCAGGAATTTATCGAAAGTATTCAGCATGCACTTGCAAATTAGGTGAGGAGGCTGGAGGACCTTCCCACTGCAAGAGGTTGAACTTCAGCCCTTCCTGTCTCTTCCAGCTTCATTTCTCTTGTGCTCCAGGGCAGGGGAGTGCTTTATTCTATGTGTATAACACAAACAAGCATGGAAGTTTGGTGCAGCATTTGTGGTCTCCTGCGCTCTTTAACTATAATACAATCGTTTTCTCCTTTTCCTTTTCAGGATCCACAAACCTCAAGAACTCTGACGCTCATTTCCAAGACCATACAAACATTAGGCAGCTTATCGAAATCTAAGTCTGTAAGAATTTTGCATTCTTTCCCCCCTCCCTTTTCTGGGTTCTTGGGCATTCCCACCCACCTTTTAAATGTGTGTTCAATTGATATGATGATGAAACACTAGGAGCACAGCCCTTCTCTGCGAGGGCACAGCATCCTTGTGGAGACAGATCCTCACAAGGGAATGATACAAACCTATGTCCTCTCCTCTCTGCACATGTGTGGGCAATGTGCCAGGCACTTCTAGGGAATGCCTGTTCCACCTCCTGTATCCACATCATCCAGCCTTCCCTCTTTAGTTGGTTGTCACATGAATATGAGCTCTAATGTTCCTAGACCAAGGAGGGAAATACACTAGGATATGTGTTCAGGTATCTAACAGTTCCCTGGGGTGGTGAAATAAACTTCTGAGAACTGCTTCATGTGACTGCACAACACGGCCAGCCATTTCCCCCCCTTGCCGTTGAAGTTTGCTTCTACTATACACATCATGTAAGGAGCTGGTACACCCTTTTGTGGTGAAGCCCTACAAAAAAAAATCGCAATTGGCAAGAGAAAACAGCAACCCAGGCCAGAAAAAAGTGGTTCCTGCCTACATTTGTTTATTTTGCAATACTTATATACCCAATGATTGTAATAAAAACCTCCAAGCAGTTTGCAACAAAAAAACACCCTAAAAATTAAAATTAAAATTATCAATAAAAGACCGTTAAAAACAGGTATATAACAACAATCTATTGATAATTAAAGTCAACAGGAAGCAAAATGGGTTTGGAAAACCTACCAGCATTCTACATATCGGGATAGGCTTGCCTAAATGAAAATGTTCTAAGCAGGCTCTGAAAACAGCAGAGTGAAGGGACCTGCCTGATGTTAATAGGTAGTTTCAAAGTGGAGGTGATGCCACACTGAGAGTGTTCTTAAAATGAGTACACATTGAGTTCATACAGTCTCATATAGGTACTAGTGCACATACAAAGTTCATGTGAATTGGTCCTGAGTTTGGCGATTAAATCGCTTGTGGACTGCATCTTTTGCCTTCTCTACCCAGCCCCGATTGCCAGTTTAGAATGAATGGCTAATCTGAGTAAACAGAGTTTGGATTATATCCAAAATTTAAAAGGAAATGTCTTGATTTGTGAGCTTGGCATGTGCCTCTGCAAAAAAAGAAAAAAGTCTATAGTATAAGGAAAAAAGACATATGTCTATGAATGAATAAGTCTTAAGCCTTTTGCTGACTTTGGTGTTTTGAACTTCTGTGTAAATTGTCATATTTCAAGATAAAAACCTGATGGTAGTTTGTATTTCAGGCCAGTTTCAAGGAATCATATATGGCTACATTTTATGACTACTTCAATGAGCAGAAATATGCAGATGCAGTAAAAAATGTAAGTATTATCAACAAACTCTTGCATACTTTGTAGGCTTAATAACATTTGCCAGTTGAATAAATACTTAATTAGTTACATATCTATATCCTGAAGAATCAGCTAAAAATGAAGAGGTTGAAAAACATGAGAACTATATCCATGATTGTGCTTTAGGACACAGATTTGAGGTTTTGCCTCCATCCATAGGCCTCTTAAGGGTTACCGCAAGCTATGTGGAACAGATATTGTGGTGTAATTATTAGTGCCATACCAAAATCTGCCCTCTAGTTTCTCAAAAGTTTTCTGCAGGCATGAAAAAAGCTTCATTTTTATATCCCCTTCTCAGGGTGTTCTAGAATTTCTTTGGATTGCTGGTGGGTGTGGGGTTTTGAGTTTCACTTGTCATTGCAAGGTGGCCAAGTGTGGTATGGTTGGGTGGGTGTTTTTCTTTCCTGTAAACATTTTTCCAGCAATCTGCAGCCTCCCTGGCTGCCCTCACTTTCCAATATTTTTTAAAAACAACAACATGGGAGGAGTTACTTCATGGCGACTTTGAAGTGCAGGCACCTGGGAAGGTTGCAGAGTGCAGACGACTGGAGAGATCATCTGTAGATACACCATTTGGTGACCTAGAAATTAAGGTCAGCACAACAAAAATCCTGCACCCTACCCATGATATAAAGGTATATATCTCCCCTTCATAATTGATCAGCAACTCATTCAGGCAGCAAGCCTTTTTTATTTTTTTAATATTGAAAATGTTTATTGATGCTCTTCACACACATACACAGAAGTATAAAAAGGGGAAAAAGAAAGAAAAGAATCACAAATTGACAATACTTAATCGCTTATACAATTATACATTACCTCTTCTTCATATTCAAAAAAATTCATAATTTCTTCATCTCAGTTCCTTCTTAGTAGCACAAAGAGAAAAAAAGAAAGAATAAAAAAGGGGGGAGAGAAGAAAATAAAAGAAAAAAGGGGGAGAGGAAAGAACAAAAAAAGAGGGGGTGGGAAATACCAAACAAACAAAACCATAAACAAAAATAAGAGGAAAAAATGGAAATAAAAATAGGAGTAATACTGACTTCCACTTGTACTCATTAAGCCTTTAGATCACATATGGGTAACATGCAGGCTGCACAACACCATTGCAGACCTTCCTTTGGTTACCGAGCCACCACTACCACCTCTCATCCCATGCTGGCAATCACGCCCCCCCCAAGCCCACCAAACAGCTGTGAGAGGTGTGATATACAGAGCAGACAATATTGAGTTAGAAGGACCAGCAAAGCAGCTTGCTATGACCTATGAGAATGTCTGAAGGAAGTCTCAGTGTGAGGTCAGGGGAAGAGGAGTTACATCTGTTGGTACACATATCTGTTTCTGTAAATGTTGGCAGAGCCGAAGGGCTGAGTTATATATCTGATGTGAAGGCCTACAATATGATTCAGCGTAAGGCTCTAATCGCATTTAATTTGGAAATGGATCTTTGATTTGCTTGCATATAAAGCTTTTTTAACATTATTTTTCTTCTCATTAAATGTCAAATAATTAACCTTGTGAAGTTCAGGCATTTCCATTTGTGCTTTTTTTAAAATCAGCTCTGCCAACTGGTATCAGTACTAAATCCTTATTTCATATATATATTTTCTCATCCAAGTTCTTAGATTTAATTTCATCCTCTGGAAGAAGAGACCACAAAAGTATAGAGCAGGCGATACTACTTAAAGAAGGGTGAGTATGCATCAGGCTTTAAAAACAAAACAAAACAAAACCTGGAGCAAATTCAATTAATAAATAGTTCAGCATCTGTTTGGGGTGGAACATAGTTCCTTTTTTTTGGTAGTGCTGTCTCTAGTATATATTCATTAAGCAAAGGGAAATTTCATTTTGTCAAAATTGGAGATGCTACCAAATTGTTAGGGATGGAAGTACCTTAGAGGATATGATAGTAACTGAAAATACAAGCAAATTTGTTTACACCAGAAATATTTTGTGAGTTACCTAAAAGCTAAAAAATTGTACATGATAGAAAGCTGCCTAATTCTGAACATAATTTGAATAATGTTCCTGCATCTTGTTTGCCCCCTAAAAGTTATTTTTTGTCTTTTAGTTACTTGTGTTCATCTTTCTTTTGCTTTTTAAAAATAAGTTTGTATGATTTTCCTAATCGTCCCCTCCTAACTCTTAAATGTGAAATTTCTACATCTTTCTTTTGCTTCTGTCTGATTTTTTTCTGTCTCTCCTTGCTTGGCCTGCTGTGTTAAGGACTCTTAAACTAACAGTAAAGAAAGTTGATGATAATAGTTCATGCAGGTAAGATGGTGAAGGCAGTTGGTATTTAGCCACAGCTACCTGCCAATGGCATACTCTCCCTTCATATCATGAGAGCATGTTCAATTGGGGGGGGGGGGGCAATAGGATATCCATGCAGGGTGACTGAAAAATCAGATGGGGATTTTTTCTTCTCTATGCTGCATCAGTACCTACTGAACAAGCAGGAAGGTGCCTCATCAAAGGGCATTTAGCATTCGTTCTTAAAAATGCATCAGAATCGGGGCGATTTTTCAGTTCCGGCATCTCTCAGTTGCATAGCTGTCAACCCTCCCTGCTGTTTCCCAATGCTATAATAAGGGAATTTCCTGTAAAAAAGGGAAAAGGTTGACAGCTATGCTCAGTTGGCCCCCAGAAGTGGGTGGAAAGACCTGACCAGCCTCAGCAAAGCCCTGCTGCACCTCTGGCTCACAAGGAGACCCCTCCCCCCCGGAGCCCAAAGGGGAATCATGTACGGCGTTCGGAGAGGTGTCTCCTCATGAGTCAGAGGAGCAGTGGGGCTTTGCTGAGGTTCTTCAGCCTGACTTAGCTATGATAGGGCCCCTCTTTGCTACAGTGGTACCTCTGGTTACGTACTTAATTCGTTCCGGAGGTCCGTTCTTAACCTGAAACTGTTCTTAACCTGAAGCACCACTTTAGCTAATGGGACCTCCCGCTGCTGCTGCGCCGCCAGAGCACGATTTCTGTTCTTATCCTGAAGCAAAGTTCTTAACCCGAAGCGTTATTTCTGGGTTAGCGGAGTCTGTAACCTGAAGGATATGTAACCTGAAGTACCACTGTACTTCCCATCAGAATCTGCTGCTGTCGTCTTCAGGACCGCTGTATTTGGGTACCAAGTCCATATGACACTACAATGAAGGCGGAATGTGTCAATATTGCCTTTCATTATTACCTCAAGGATTGTCTGGAAATGTTTTCATATGTTTAGGTTTTACCTGAGTTTCGGTAGTTTAGTCCACCCTGAGCTGGAAGCTTTGATAAGGATTTTTTCTTGCTGGTAGACGATACAGAGTTTACCTGAAACATTTTGACATTTCTTTCCTCTTCCCGCCCCTGCTTTTTAAAAAAGCTTATTATTAGTAGTAGTAGTAGTAGTAGTTTCTTATTTTTGTTTACGTCAAGAACAGTCAAAGTGGCTTTCGTGATTTCTTAAAACTGTGATTTATTTTGAACCGTTATGTGCCCAAGTTAAATTAGCTTTCAGACTGGTTACGAAATGGAGATTACAATAATTCAATATATAGTATGATCCCCCACCATCATAGATTCATATTTTCATGATCCCTTACATTCTTAAGTTGAAACAAAATAAAATAAAAAATTCCTTCCAGTAGCTTTCTAACTTACCAGATAAAAACAACCTGTGCAACTAGTGACTTGGTGTTTATTTACAAGTGATGCCCTTCTGTCTAGTATAGAGGTTAACAAAATTCTACATATTCTGTATTAGAGTATGCTTACATAGCAGTTACTTTTAGTGACTGGATCTGTCTTTCAAAATGAATCAAAGAGAAAAGCAAGGTGGAGAATATTTGAAAGTTTAAACAAGAACACATTTTACCCTATGATGTACATGCAGTTCTACTACTGTAGAATGTCTGCAATCACTTTGAAAAAATTTCCATGCCAGCAACTTGCATGTGGAAAAGTTTCTTAATTACCCATGTAAAGTACTGGTTTGAAACGTTGATGTTTTCAAACATGCAACCCCTTGCAAGCAAAATGAGGTTGCTTAGTTATGTAAGAGGAGAGACTTGCTAAATTGATCCACTAAGTGTTGCCTGGAACCTTCCTAAAACTGAACTTAGCACCTATTGGTTAAGCCTATTTTACTCAGTGCATCCTCATTGTGGCATATTTCACAGTGTTCCCTTGTCTTTGAGGGTACAGTCTCTTGATTACTATTGGGGAATATAGATATAAATTCAATAAATAAATAATATATAATTCTCTCATCTTCTCCTTTGCAATAGGTTCATGATCAAGAGGGCACAAGGTAGGAAACGATTTGGTATGAAGAACTTCAAGAAGAGGTGGTTTCGACTTACCAACCATGAATTTACCTATCAGAAAAGCAAAGGTATTAAAGATGCTGTCATTTTCATTAACACGAGAAATACATATAATTAATATCTTTATCTGGGAGAGAGGAGGGTGGATGTTCAGGTAGAGTGCTACAGTTAGTCTCTGCTCATTAATGTCAGGCGTCAGTTCTGAGCAAAGGACTGGTGTGTGTCCTCTGCTGCCATCATCCTTTGCCCTTGGTTGTGGGCTGTTTTGGCAAGTGTGGGGGAAGCCAGGAGTAGCAGTGCTTGACTTCAGACTTGCAGTACAGTTACTACAGAAAAGAAGCTGTAGAAGCCTAAGCCCAAGGCAATGTCCCCCCCCTCCATACCAAGTGTTTCTTTTTAAGCAGAGGTTGGATGGCCATATGCCATGGTTTCTTGAGATTCCTGCACTGTGGGGGGGTTGGACTAGATGACCCTCGGGTTCCCTTCCAACCCTACAATTCTCTGACCCTGTTTTTCTGCATTTGCCTACTGCAGGTGACCACCCACTGTGCAACATTCCAATTGAAAACATTCTGGCAGTAGAAAAATTGGAGGAGGAGTCCTTCAAAATGAAAAATGTAAGCTACCCCCCCTTTCTGTTTTTAAGAACCATGTCTTCATTAATGTCAGCTTATGTCAGTTCTTGTAGAGAACAGGTGTTTCAAACACAATCATGTCAGGAATCACAAGACCACAGCAAGAACAGCCCTGCTCCCGCTCTAGCAACGATATCCCAAAATACAGCCTATTCAGATGAAATGGTTACAAACCCTGGCTTGCTTATAGTAGATCTCTTCTGTAAAAACTAAGTTTATGATGTCTGAACTTTATGTAATTGTGGTTTTTGAAATTGCCCCGTCTTACATATATGGGGGTGAAATTCCATCATTTAGTCTTGGAGAGCATGCATTTCATAATACAAGTCAGAGGAGGTGCAGAGACGAAAGTTTATGTGTGAATTCACAACCAATATAAAAGTGCCTCTTTTATCTGGAAGCATAAATTATGAGTTTGATGTTTACACTTGTGCATTTTTTGTATATTTTTATAGGGTGGCTGGGGTATACATTTTTTACATTTCGAGAGAGAGAGAGAGAGAGAGAGAGCACTAGGCAACCAGAATAGTAGAGCTTCCTCTGCAAAAAGCTTGATTTATGAATTACATTATACTACCACTGTTTTTAGATTATATTGTTTTCAACGTTGGGTTTCATGTGTTTTGTTTTTAAAATCATGTAGTCAATTTGTTTTCTATGGTACAAAGGGGGGATTTGTTTAAATAAACAAGCATTTTAAATCCTAAACTGCTTGTAATTAAAGGAGAATAAACTGGGCATACTGAACTGTGACTTTCTGTGAGCCGTTATCGGCTTGTTCTTCTAAACAGTTGTAAAACATCAGGCATTTTTTTTATCATTGCAACAAACCTGTGTGGTAGGTTAGGTTGATGGGCCTAAAGCTACCTATCGAGCTTCATCTCTGGGCAAGGATTTCCTTGGCTTACGTTCTTAACTCTTTTACCCCATACTGGCTAAAATAGGGTCCCCCTTTCAGGTTTCTTTGTGTAAAAGATAAGAATTTAAGCAGACTTTCTTGTTGGTCATTGGTTGTTCTTCTCTCTGCCTTTCAGATGTTCCAAGTAATTCAGCCCGAAAGAGTTCTGTATATCCAGGCAAATAATTGTGTTGAAGCCAAGGACTGGATTGATATCCTCACCAAAGTTAGCCAGTGTAATAAGAAACGCCTCACTGTCTACCACCCCTCTGCATACCTTAATGGGCACTGGCTGTGCTGCAAAGCAACAGCAGATAATACCCCTGGCTGTACTCCCTGCACTGGGTAAGGACTTTCTAGGATATATTTCCTGTTCTAAATTTGGCTTTGAAGCAACTTGGTGATGAAATGTGTATCCTGCAGACGTCTAAAAGAGTGAGAGAGCTGATTCTAAGTGGTAGGAAGCTGAATCTATGTCAGCATCCAATGCAATCACTTGTTTTCTCAGCCTCGTTTTCCCTGCCTGTTTACACCACTTAGAAATCTCTGTAGCTAAGCGATACATGAATAAGAATGAAAATGTGCTGCTGGGTTTTTAGTGCAAGACGAGTAGCCGCAATGGGACAGAATGCTAAACCATGGTTTAGTGCAAGTGTGCTGGAGTGGATTTGTCAGCCACCTGACATCAAACCCATGCAGTCAAAACAAAACCTGCAGGCAAAGCGCCAACCATTAGCGGATCATCAGGTCTTGCAAAGCTAGATTATTCATATTCACATTTATGCAGATTTAACCAATTAATCCATCTGTTAATTAAGCTCTCGTTATTAATGATTCACAAGCTGAGCTAAAAAGACATGAAAATACTTCTAGACGTTAAGCCTTCTTCTGGCTGGTTGCAAATGATATGTTATTTTAATAGGATTCTGGCAATAAGAATACCCCACACTTTTATGGTTCAGTTTTGGAATGCCTCTTCAACTGAATTATACCGTATTTTTCGCTCCATAAGATGCCCAGGGGCAAAAAGCAGATTGTGCTTTTTATTTTACAAAGAGAAAAGGGAGTGTTGAATGGACCCCGCTCAGCAGCTGATCAGCAAGAGATCAGTAGAGAGATAAGAGTCCCGGTTCCCTTTCAGCCCCGCCCCCTTGCCCAGGCCTCCTTTGTTGAATGTGCTGCAGAGGGAGGTTGTTTGTTTCCCCAGCCACATGTGACTGGCTGATTAGATTATCTGTCTGGAAACTGTAGAAACAGCTCCCTTTCCTTAAGATTTTTCAGAAATGTGAGTTGAACCCCATAAAAACGGGGCTTTTCCTCTTTGCTTTTGCCCCTTTGCAAAAAAAGCTGCAAAACTTTTAGCTGATCCTAAAAAAAACCAGGGCTTTTAGAGGAGGAAAACCAGAAAAAAAATTCTTGTTTCCTCCTCTAAAAACGAGGTGCGCCCCTATGGTCCGGTGTGCCCTATGGAGCAAAAAATACGGTAACTTTTAACTTTAATATCCAACATTAGCCGTACTCAAGACCCACTGAAATAAACCGTTGATTTCGGTAGATCTGCCCTGCAAATGATTAACATTAGATATCTCCCCTTCTCTTTAAAATTGATTATACTTCTGTTATCTCATATTGTGCCGTTTTTAAATCTTGCTGTTCTGTTAATCAGGTGCCCTTTTAAACAATAATGGAGAAGTAGAAACCCTCAGTTTCTTAACATATGATCCTTAAAGTGTTATTCTAAACTATTCTGCAGGGGCCTCCCAGCAAATATCCAATTAGACATAGATGGAGACAGAGAAACTGAACGCATCTATTCCCTTTTCAATTTGTATATGGTTAAACTGGAGAAAATGCAAGGTGGGTATACAAATGAGTCATTCCTTTGTCTATACGTCATTTTAAATTAAAATTATATTTTAAAGAATGTTATTTATTTACAAAATCCTACAGCTGTTAAGCTATACACTGCAGGTAGTTTGTTCAGAATAGCAAGTGATAACCTTTTGGTATCTGCTTCAATATTTCACACCTGCTTTCTGGGATTATTTTGTTCTATGCTTGGTTTTGCATTTTACTAACATAAAAAAGAAATAAAGAAAAGAAGTGGCTAATAGATCTTTGTAGTACGCACTTCTCTTAATTCTTTTAGATCTCAAAAGACTTCTTTTTGCACATTAATCAATGAAATCTGAGTGTCGGAACAGATGGAGTATTCAATGAATGTAAAAGGAGGGTAGAAGAATCACATGACCATTGCATTTTTTGGCATTCTAGAAAGCTATTTTTGAACAGCAGTTTAGCCAAACTTCAGGTTCTGCTTCAGCACAGGGACAGAGGCAGGATATCTTAAGCTGAAATATAAATATAACTTTGTAGGATGTAAGCCAATAGTGCCAGATATATTTAAACTTCCCCCGACCCCATGTAATTGCAAACCTGTGACCTCTCTTTCCATCTCTGAGCTGCCCATCCATTTGCCCTTAGCTCCCTGCTTTGAATACAAAAAGCACTTTGCCAATGAAGAACCACTGTTGCTTCAGGCACTTGTGTGCTCCTTAGGACCAAGTTAATCATATGACTGGCCTTTGCATGATTTTTTCCCCTTTACTTAATAGCAGCCATGGAGGACCCTGGGTCAGGATTGAGACTACAGCTTCCGGGGTGTCTGTGTGTTAGCCATTTGCCCCACCATAGTCCCAATCCAAATCGTACCCCTCCACACACTACTGTGGCTGCCCTTTACCCTGAGAGCAAATATCCCATTGTCACCAATGGGAGCTCATTTCTTGATGCAAACAGCAGGCATGGGAGGGTAGTGTTCAGAACAGGCCTGTGATAGGAGCAGGAGGACTCATTCTTTACTTTGGCCCAACACATAGATAAGTGTAAAGAGCAAGGCAAAACGCAAAGGCATCCCAATGCAATAGATAGCAGGATGAAGCATTTCATTCCCCACGCACGCATGCAAAAGTCGACAGCGCCCGAGACCGCTTTGAGAATAATCTGGGTTTACACACACACAATATTTCAGCAGTATGTTTGCTGACTTTTGCCGAAATGTGTTCAACCCAAAGGTAGTTCTCCACCTGAATACATCTTAAATGAAAGATTGGCTGCAATTATTCCCTGTTCCAGATATTCACATTTGTAGTCGTAGCCATTAGTTTGCATGGATTATGCAAATTAATGGAAAATATGACTTTCAATGGCTATAAAAACCATGATAGCTAAAAGGAACCTCGGAGTTCAGAAGTAGTGTCTCTTTAAACATGAGGTGCTGGGGACACATGGTGGAAGGCTATTGTCTTCATTCCCCATTTGCGAGCTCCCAGAGGCATTAGATCAGGGGTAGGCAACCTAAAAGTGGCCCATGGGGGCCGTTTAACCAGCCCATGAGCTGACCCTGAACCAAGCCACCTGCTTGGCGAGTCCCTGTGCACTGCACTAAACCGGCACAGCACAGCGCAGGGACTCATGTCCGTGGCGCCGGAAATTACATCTGCGCAGACGCCGGAAACGCACACAATCTGGACCACGGAGGGATCTCCGCTGGAGTGAGCCAGCCCAGGCAAGCTAAAACTTGCCGACCCCTGCATTAGATTGCCCACTGTAGACACATCATATATAATTGCAGAGTTGGAAGGCCCCACAAGGGTCACTACTCCAGCCCTCTGCAATGCAGGAATCTTTTGCACAACCCTGAAATTAAGAGTTTCATGCTCTTCTGACCGAGCTTCCAAGACATGCTGGGCCCTTGGGCTGAACTCACAGAGCTCTTTTTTAAGTTTGCTTTGGGGTGGGAGGTGAGTGTCTTACCGCTTCTTGGTGATGCTGTTTGACCTTCATGAGAGCTGGATTTTTCTTCATCTTTTTTTGACAGAGGCTTGTGGCAGTAAATCTGTGTATGATGGACCAGAGCAGGAAGAGTATTCAACCTTTGTTATCGATGACCCTCAGGAGACCTACAAGACACTAAAGCAGATTGTAGATAATGTTAAAACCCTAGAGCAAGAACATGCCCAGTACAAGAGGGATAAATTCAAGAAGACAAAATACGGAAGCCAGTAAGTGTGGGTTGCTCTTGGTGGATGTGACCTTTAATAATGCACAGAAAGCTTTTTTCAAAGGTAACGTATAGCTTGGTTTGTTCTACATCCAGACCTGGCTAGTCATTCAGTTTGGGGAAAGTTGCAGTTCAAATGGTACAGCACACATTTCACCTGCAGGTTCCATCTCCAGGGAGGGCTGGAAAACCCATGAAACCCTGAAGAGTTGCTAAACACTCCGTGTAGAGCTAGATGGAGCAGTGATTTGACTTTGTACAAGGCAGCTTTCCATGTTCCTGTGCCAAGCTAGGCAATTCAGCCCCACCACTGCCCTTTCCTACTCAAAATATAAAGGCCCTCAACATCCTGCCTGCAAACATTTTCTATGCAGTAGAGCACCCTCCTGTAAAATTACTCACAGGCTCAGGGTATCCTGCAGTTCTCACCTTGCTCCATGGTCCTGCCAAAATGCCACCTGCATTTTATCTGGTTGCTCCCCAAGCCCCCTGCCCCTCGATCATCTACAATGATCTGCAGCCTGTAATTTTGGAAACCAAAGATGTCTCTTGTTCACTTTCATGAGTTCCCATGATGCTGTCACTCAGGCCAGATCTCTTTCCTAAAGCGTGTGTGAGGAACCCACTGTTCCTCCCGATATTGCTGGACTACAACTCCCATCATCCCTGACCATTGGCCATGCTTGCTGTGGCCAATGGGAGCTGTTGTTCAGTGACATTTGGAAGGCCAAAGTATGATGACCTAGAGGGTGAAAGGTAGAAACACTTTTCCTTCTTTGGGGTTTGTTGTTTTGCTTCATGTCTGCCCTCTTTAGATCTGCAGCTTCAGAAGAAAAACCTCCCTGTTTCCTCCTTTGTCACTTTTCTCCTCCTTCTCTAGGGAACACCCCATCGGTGACAAGAGCTTCCAGAGCTACATCAGGCAGCAGTCAGAAATCTCAGCGCATTCCATTTGAAGTCTGAAGGAATTTACAAGGCGGTGCTGTTGACGGGTCGAAATGAGAGAAAGGAAAAGAACGAAATGAACAAAGAGAAGCCAGCCAGTAGCAGGATGTACCTACTTAAACATCGAGCTCGCTGAGGCTTGCTAAGTGTTTTTTCTCTCTCTATCTCTCTCCAAGAACTGTTACAATAGTCGCTATGCACTTTATTCATCTGATAACTAACAGATGAAGGAACTCTGCCTTCTGGGCAATTTTCATTGTATGTGTTGTGTTTGAGCTGTTTTTTCTTTTAAAAAAAATGTTGCTCTGGTTTCTTGGAATCTAGTGATCAGTTCAATGATCAAGGTGTGTGGATTTCATATTGACAACTTCCACAGTCCTGTACATGGTTGAGAGCATTCTTTTAAATTTCTTATTTTTGGTTGCTGACTACTTTCTTTTCTATGCCACACAGCAATTAGCGAAGGCTTTGCAGCACTTGCTTTTTTATGGCTATGTTTAAAACTTAAGCGGAGATTAGCTCCTTTTGGTTTTTAGTGCAGTCTCCCCACAAGCAGGTTGAAAAGCAGGGTATTTTGGTCTTCACATCAGCCGTGTAATATTTGGTTAAGAGCTGGCTTTTTAAGGTAAAATTCTAATATTTAAATGGTACTCTTTGATATTTTTGAGATACAAAATCGTTTCCACCAATGCATTCTGTCGATTTATATTTTTGCTATATAGTGGTGCCATTAAGAATAATGGAAATTAATTCAAAGTGTAAATAGTACAAGAATACATGGAAGACTGGTCCTAGAAAGTTTGGTTTGCATTTCTGAATTACTGCCTGTTCTTTCTTTCCATGTTCCTAAGGGCCATTTCCAATGCAGCAATTTTTCTATATCGAAAGTATTTTGATGTACAAAAAAAAATGTTTGTGTCATGTGCTATAAGAACACATGTTCTGTTTGAACTGCGCACATGCTGCAGAAAGCAGAGTTAAAATCAATAGTTGAAAGTGATCTTGCTGTGTAGCATGGTAGCCCTAAATTGTTTTTGAACCTCACCAGGTTCTTCCTCAGGGAAATTTTGAAAGGAAAAAAAGCTAGGAACTGCTGTATTCTCTCATAATATCTTTACCAGAGAGATCTGATTGCTGCAAACTAAATACCAATGCATTTCAGACAGGGAAATGGATGCGACAGAATTAGACTCCTGCATTCTGATTCTGTCTACCACATGGTTTGCACAACCTACAAAGAAGTATTATCCACGTAGGAAAACATTCCTTTTAAAGCAGGCTGAAGATGGACAGAGCTGTAACTTAAGAGTAGCTTGTTATAATTAGGAAATAGTGCTGCCTTAACTCTGCAGGAGAAGAGTGTTGGGGGGGGGGAGATACAGAGTCCATAACAAAAAAGTTGTAAAGGCTTTTTTTGGGGACTGAATTATGTTTGAAACTGAAGTTCATGTTCTCCTAGCACTACTCGATTGTTTGGGACGAGAGTTGTACTTTTTACAAAAGTGTTTCAATAATAGAGATGTGTTTCATTTTTTCTTTTTTATTTGTTTTAAATTGCATCGATACAAAGGTGTATCTTGTTAATATGCGTGTAGATGAAGTGGACTGAGTTATGAACCTCATAAAAAACAAGTAAATGTTGTCAAAGAGGAGGAATGAAGATGACTTGTGTGCATGTGTGTATGTAGTGACTGGGATTCAGACTAAGTCATACTTAGGTCTCATTGAAATCAGTGTGAAAAATTAATCTTGATTATCTGAAGTCCCATGGATTGCAGTGGACCTAAGTATAATGAACAGTGTTGATCCAACCCTGTGTTTCTGTGTGAGTGTGTATCTATCTATAGATATATGCACACACACAGTATATTGCTGTTTAGCTATATGTCATAGCCTCCTTAAAAGTCTGGTTCAATGCATGCTGGGCTTTGATGAAAGTCTAAGTAATGTAACAGAAGTTATGGGGTGTGGGTATATTTTTGGACCATAATTAATGAGCTTTCAGCTTGATGAGAAGATTCCATACTTCTGCATAATAGTAAGTCTGTAATGATCGCCAGGCACTTGAAGCAGAAAAGAAATATAGAAAACAAATGTCGGCAATCCAGCCCCACAATGCTCAAATCTCATGAAAAAAAAGGAACGAACTTTTACACAACCTCTGTTTTTTAGTGGTTACAGATTTTCTTCTTCTTAGCATTTGAGTATATTAGAAGCCTATGAGAACTGATATTTTATCGGTTGCCAACAGGAAGGCTGGACAAAGAACTGTACTATGTGCCGTGAACTGCCATTTGAATGCCAGTCTTGTTTTTTTGTTTTTTTTAAAAAGTGTATTTGTAACTTAATAGTCTTTTAATTAAATACTAATGACCTGCAATGTGTGTTCTATTTGCCAATTAAAAGAAGTGTTTTATTTCTGAAAAGTGTATGCGTGCATATGTTATACGCTAAATAGTGCCAGGTCTTTTTTTGGAAAGGAAAGGCTGGTGCTTATTGCATTTTTCTAAGGTACAGCAGCAAAAAAGTTATTTGTAGCTGGAAAGGCTGCGAGCTTTAATCTATTTTATGTAGGAGTTAAGCACCATTGAATTCAGTGGGACTTCCTTGCAAGCAATTAGGGTTGGACTTGCACTGCTTTGGGTAACAGTGCCAGTTTGAATTAGCATACTGAGATTAGAAGGCACATTTTTACTTGAGGCTACTTTGGTTCTGGGACATTGTTTCTGTGATATTGGATACAAAAAGGAAAATATGGTGTTTTCTTCTTACCACGAGTAGTATCTTTTATTCTCTCTCACTCCCTTCAGTATCTAAATAAAAGCACCTACAGTATATTAAATTTTGGCAATATAAAAATAGATTTTTTTAAAAAAATAATGCTGCAGTTTTCTCAGCCACAGACAGGTGGCACTGCAAACTACAGTGTGTTTGACAAACTGGGCTCTCAAAGTTGCTGGGCCATTGCAGCTGTGTTGGAGGGTAAAGAGGAAACCAGAGATGGAGGGAGCAGCTAGCCTAGTCAGTAGCTACTGCTTTGGGCAAATCTAGCAGTCTAAAAGGGATTGGTGTCAGATGCATCCTCTTGGATCCTGCCTCTCTGCCTGTCCTCACATGGAAAACCTGCATCCTTTTTTGCTTACCTCCCTTTCAGTTTAAAAGTTCTTTCCCTTAATATTGCCCAGTTTCAGGAATATCCTCTTTTCACATCAGCTTTTGGACCTTGAAAGATCATGCAATGATTTTATAAAGCTGTGGAAGTAGGACCATGTAGGTTACTTTGTAAAAAAGAAAAAAGAAAAATCCTCGGTGATGATAGCTGGAATAGCCAAAGATGGCACCAGGTGGGAAGAGTGTAGTCTTCCAGATATTGCTAAACTGCAGCTTTCATTACTGCCAATCATTGACAGTACTTGCTGGAGCAGATGAGAGTTGGGATCCAACAACATATGGAGAACCATGGTACCGCCATGGTACACAATTCATTCAAATTAGAGCCATCAAATATGTGTGAGATGCACTAGCTGATACATAGAGTTAAAAAGCTTTTCCCGGCACTTGGTGGCCAAAGGTTGAATCTTGGTAGGAGTACTTACCAAGCAAACATAGAAGAATGTGTGAGGTGGTCTTTCAATCTGCGAAGCAGCCTTGGTGGATGAGGCAATGGTTTCAGTCTACCATTTGTGATGTCATAGAAGCTTCACGACAACCCTGTGTGAACAAAAGCCACATGTTTTCAAGGCAACCCATTTAAGAAATGTAACAACAGAGTCTCCTACATCATTTCTCCATGTTCAGCAAACATGAAGAACCAAAAGATGTCAAAGGCTGCAAGCATAGCGCACAGGAAGCGTTTGCAAGGTGTGCCTTTTGCAACAAAACTATCGCCAGGGTCCCACCGGGTTGCAGAAACGTCAGATCCTCACAAATGCAAGACGGCTAGGCTCAGTGGTCACACGCTTAAGCCTGAGCTAGCTGGCCTAATCGAAAAGACATTGCAGGAAGCTGGTAAGTAACTTGGCAAGCAAATCTGTTTATGTACAAAATCTGAGAAAGAAATAGCTTTTGATTCATCTCTCTGTTTCCTTACTGTCATACAGCCCTGGAAAGGGATTAGTGTTGCCAGAGAGCAAATCTGAGAAGGGATTGGCCAGTGCCACACTTTCCACCTTCAAAGTGGACCATTAGCTGGTTCTCTCATTCTTGTGTTGATACCTGTGGGAGGCCAGGTATCTCTTCCAGAAACAGATAAGGCCCATAGTTCATCATTTGCCAAGCCCCAGTATGCACTATGCATTTGTTATACAAAAAACATCTCACGACAGCTTACAGCAAAAATACAAATACAAAAATCATGAAAGAGATTAAAAGACATCAAACAACGAAACGCTAACTATCAAATGCCTGGGAGGAAAGTACCCTAAGCAATGAACCTGATTCTTCAGGGGTAGTGCAACTGGTGCCACTTACCCAGGCAGAGGAACCACCTATTAACAGTTTCAATCTTGAGCTTCAGTCTGATGGCCCTTAACCAGTCCATCACCAAAGTCAGGCACCGGTTAAGCATATTCACCACCACTTGAGATTAAAATATATTAATATATATTCTGCCCTTCCTCCCATGGAGCCCAGGGTGGGCAACACAGAAATGATGATACAATTAAAACATGGGGAAACTATTCCAGTACAGATGCAGATAAACAACATACTCCAAAATTCCTGATGCTCCCAAAGCAACAGTTTTATGTAGATGTTGAATAAAATGGGACACCAGACTGAACCCTGCAGAACCCCATGCAACGGCACTTTTTCACCCTGGTGCCATTGGGCCGGCCCTCACTTAAATATAGTGTAACCACCTCACAGTACGCCACTTACACGAATTTCTACAAATTACCCCAGATTATCTAGTGGGGGACATGTGAGGGAAAACTTAATGATTTGGAGTCTCAGGCAGGATTTGATCAAACAAACAAGATTTTATTAAACAAAGGAAGTTTAACAAAGGAAGTTTATGACACAAAGTGGGTAAAACAAAGGATGCTTCAGGTTATAATGTTATTTCAGGTAATCGTTCACTTAATATTTATACTAAATCTAACTGATGTTATGGACTTCTAATCAAGTGCAGCTTCTTTTAAACTTCAGTTGCTTATGTTCAGTTACTTGGCTTCAGGTAGATGTTACAGGTTTTTAGACTAAAGGGTAAATGCTCGGCTTATTTCTAGTTGTTTCACTTCAGTTCTTTCTCAGTTGTTGCATAGCTGTTGCCGCTTAATACTTTGGTTCTTAGACAAGGTGGCACTTCCTGTCAGTTACACACCCCTTTGACAACCCTACTCCTGAGGTACTCCAAGGAACAGACCCAAAGGGATCACCACACCCCTCTTAACTGGTTTGGGAGTCTTATGTTTTTGTAGCAGAATCTCTGCCCTCCTGACTGGAATGAGACCTAAGTAGACTGTATCTTTCCAGCTTCTTCTACTCCTGGCTCAGCCTCAGCCTCCCAGTTAATTCCTGGCCTATTACTCTTACAGGACACCACACACTGTCCTTCACACTAAGCTCAGAGAGTCCCTTTTCTATCTTGTGATATATTCCTCAGTGGGTGTTTCTACCCAGAACCAACTCTCTCCTGCCTCACTCCCTATCTCCCAACCTGGAACCTGTCTCCAAATTTGTCCTCCTTTTCAACTCGCCCTCCTGGAACCCTGGCCAATCAGAAGCTGCAGTTTGTTAACCGTTTGCTGGCAGGGAAAAAGAAAAACACTTGGTGACCCAACCTGCCCAGCAAAACAAACTTTTCTGTCACACGCCATTAGGAAGGCTCTGTGGGTTGGATAATCTCCCCTTCCCACAGCACTACCTTCTGATCTGAAAGGGGTCCTCAACACCATGTCTGAGGCCACCTCTGTCAACTCAAGACAGGGAAAGTGCTAGGCAGCAGGTTGAGCAGTACACCAGCAGAATCTCGAATCTGCCCAGTTCATCCAATACAAGATGTAAACGTTCTAGATTTGCTCCCTCCTTTCTGCATTTCCACTCCTGTTGTTTCAGGTCCCTGAATTTCCTCCTGCTCTCTATCTAGTCTGCCCTGTTTCACTCAGGTTCCCAACTACTATCTCTTGCTAGTAGCCAGTATAATTATTTTTCTCCCTGCCACCTTTCTGACAGCAATATATATACATCTCTGTCTCCTTAGGTCCCTGTAAGCATTTTCCTATCCTGCAGCTTGTCAACTTTAATCACTTCCCTGTGTTCTCTGCCTTCCTCAGGCCTTAGGTTTCTACAAATTCCATTGATTTGTTATCAACCAAGGCAGCAGGTGAGGAAGGCTTCATTTCTCTTGGTTTTACTAGAGTAAGTTTAGCTTCCCATCTGCTGTCCAGTCACTACCATCTTCCGCAACCGTTCATGATGCACATTGCATTGTTGGCTCTACTAGGGTACCTTGGGGTTGTTTTGTTTTATGATGGGAGAATGCAGCCCTTGAAAAGAAAAAAGCTCGATTTCTGCCTATATGTGACACTGTTTGTGGAACTTTTATTTCCCCTTTTCTAGATGTTTCGGGCACAGAGAAAGGCGCACAGAGGACAGAAGAAGACCTCAGCTGGTAACAGTATAGCTCAGCCTAGTCTAAACAGAGTTATGTACAGGGGACTAGAATAAAGAGTAATCTTCAGTAAAGAGCCATTTGCCTCAATTCAGTGTGCTTCACGATAAGCAGGAGACACATCCTAGGTGCTGTGAATTCCTGTAGTACAGTAGCTCAGAGGCTGAGCTATGAATCAGAATGCCCCTGGTTTCAATCTTGCCTCTGCCATGAACCCACTAGGCAGCCTTGGGAAAGCTGCTTGCTCTTCACTTCAGTTCTCCCCTCTATGATACTGGGGAAGATTATAATCTTGGTGAGCATACAGGGTTGTTGTAGGGATTATCTCATTATAATGCAAGCAAAGTGCTTAATTATTACACCTAATGTTATAATTGTATTTACATCAGGATGGTTAGCATTTCCTCTCTTGCACACACGAACATGTGCAAGTTGCAATGAGCAGAGTCCAGATTTAAAAGCATGTTCTTTTTGTCCCGGATGACTGTTTAAATAAGGTGAGAAATGCCAGTGAAAACTTTTTGCTATGAATTAAATACTTCCGTTCAGTTGTTCAACCAGATCACTATAATAAAACTATTGATATGTTGATATCTCTTCCTGTGCAGTCTTAAAGAGATCAAGAAGAAAGTGTATGACAATAAAAGGGATAAAGAAATTGGTCGCGAGCAAGATGAATCTGTTAAAGTGGAAATCAGTGAAAAACCGGTCAGGAAACATAAAAATCCTAAGTACAAGTAGTTCTGTGTTTGTTTACATGAGGGGTTGGGAAACGTTTCCAGCCCAAGGGCTGCATCCTCAAGTGGGCAACCTTACAAGGACCACACGCCAGTTTGGAGCTCCAGTTTGGACTCCAAACCCATTCCCATAAGTGGTGTGTGTGTGTGTGTGTGTGTGTGTATACAGCTAGATTATATATCATGTTCTAGGATAGTCATCCAGAATTATTTCATACCCTCCAACATTTCTTTAATGAAAATAGGGATGTCCTATTCCTATTATTATTATTAATACTCCACCCATCTGTCTGGGTTGCCCCAGCCACTCTGGGTGGCTTCCAACATAAATAAAAACAGAAATAAACATTTTTTTAAAACTTCCCTATACAGAGCTGCCTTCAGGTGCCTTCTATAGGTTGTATAGTTACTTATTTCCTTGGCTCGGGGGTCACGTTACTCCATACCCTCCCAACATTTCTCCGATGAAAATAGGGACGTCCTAAGGAAAAGCGGGACATTCCAAGATCAAATCAGAAACTGGGACAGCTTTCGGTAAACCTGGGACTGTCCCTGGAAAACAGGGACACTTGGAGGGTCTGTTATTTTCCTGATGTATCCGGTTATTAAGTATTTTACTGAAGCCAAATAGAAATAGCATTAGACCAAAGCAGCAGCATTCAGAACAAAATGTTGCTCAACAAGGCCACCCGGGATATTTAATTTATTTTAGCTATTTATATGCCACTAAATCACTGGAGTTTCTAAGTGGTGTGCATAAAAAGAAAAATTCAAAAACATGCAGTGGTCCAAATAAATTAAAGTCAATCATAAAAAAGAGAGCTTTCTTAAAAGCCTACTTGGGATAGAAAAGTAAATATGGCAACCCTACTGACATTCTACAGGGAGGGCCCTGCTGGAGTTCAACAGAATCAGGCCCACCATAGACGTGAAAGAGGAAATACAAATTGTACAGGAAACTCTAGGAGTTGCAGTTCTCGGGAGAAATGTACTTTCCCTGCAGAATGTGCTCCTTCAAGGACTACAAGTCCCAGAGTTCTTCAGTTCCAGGCAGTTTTCCTGTGCACAGACAAGGAGGAGCCAATAGGTTGTGGCAGCAGAAGGGTGGGACCAACCCCGCAATAAAGAGGGACGCTGAGATTTCAGGACCAGTGGGAGCCAGGGTGGCTGCTTGAACTGACAGGCCTTGCATCAGGCCTGGGTAAATGAGCCCAGCCTCTGCTCCCCATATAACTGGCCATAGATCCCAGGAACGTGGTCTAAAGGGCATTTGTCACTTGTGGGTTATACACAAACACACACCCCATGTTGCTATGGCTGGCTCAAAACACTAACCATGTCGCCATAAATATAACAGCACGGATTTTTTCTGTTAGTTTTCCCAAAACACACAAGGGTTTTTAGGTAGCTTGTAGAAAGGGAACCTGTGCTACAAGAGTTCATAGTGGGCCTTGACTAGAGAAATTAGGCTTGCTTGCCTCTTAAAAATGCAACACACTTAACCTTCTGCTTTTTAAATCTGTAGAAAGCAAAGGCAGACGCTGAAATGGAAGACGTTCTTCTGGAGATGAAGGCAAGTAATACTCCCAGAAAGAATGGCTCAATATTCGGTTTTACTTTCATCAGCAGTGAAGCAAACAGGTTGTTTTGAGAGATACCAAAGGTGTGGACGGAATCTGAAAGAAGATCTCTCAAATCTGTTCCAATCTACAGAGTGCTTCCTTCTCATGGCTATTAGTCTGATGTGTGTGTGTATGCTGAGAGACTGTGGTATCTCTGCAGTAGATAATAGGCTAGCCACCTTTTCTACCCGATGCAGATTCTGTCCTATAAAATATGGGGCAAATTCTGCATCCATTTTCTTGATCATGTTTATAACAACCTCAAGGAAAATATACAACCAACCAGTGTAACTTTTGGTAATGCAGAGCAGAAATGAACTTTGATTTTACAATTAAGATAGTTGGTGTAGAAAAATTGTCTGCCGATCATCACACTTGAGCACTTTCTCCTGTGTGACAGAGTCCATTTTGGCCCCTTGATACACCCCAGAGCTGAGGCCAATGAGGAAAGTTGGTGTGCAGCTTGGAAAAAATGGGAGGAAAAACTCCAGACAAATGCAATAGAACACTGTTGAGTGCTGATTATCAAGCTTACTCAGCTGCAGTAAAGATGGCAAAAATCTTTTGTATTTTGTTATAAATGAAAAGATGCTCAAATATATGTAATGTATCTCTAAGCAGAGAACCAGAGAAGTAAGAACATCTCTGTCCAGAATGCTGTCACATCTTACAACTATATACCAAATGTGTAGGCTTGCAGCTCTGCTGATTATTTTATACACACACACACACACACACACACACACACACACAGACTGCAGTTCCCATCATCTCTCATCAATGGCCATGCTGACGGGGACTGATGGAAGGGCCAAACGTTCCCCATCCCCGATTTAAGAGATTAATACCCAATCCTTCAACATTTAAGCATTAAGCCTGCAATGAAATAAATTAAGCCAAAAACATGACGATAAGCTTTGTGATGGCTGAAATGCCTTCACCATAGCCACTTCCCTGCCCCTTCCACACCCCACTGTTGTCCTGATACCATCTATCTTATCAATTATTTTGCAAGTTGCAGGGGTATCATTTATGAAGGTAGCTTTGCTGACCTCACATACCCTGCTGCTCTACCACCCTGTTCCAATTTTGCTCCCAAGGCTGCCAATGTTAACAGATGATGACACTGACTTAACACAAACACATGTGATAAAAGCCTTAAGGACTTTTCTAGTCCTCTTCTAAGGGCCTAACTCACTTTACATGCAAGCCATGTTACCTAAGCCCGCCATATGCTTTTTCCCTAGGAAGAGCACCTGTGACGTTTTCATTACACCCATATGTGTGTAATGTGTAAGTTTCATATTAAAGGTATCTTACAACTTTGTTGCCTCTTATTTTATGTTCCTCTTGCAGAAAGACTTGTCATTTGTGGAGATTGATTTGAGAGATAGAGTCGAAGAGGTAGGCATAAGTTGTGCACACATACTTTTACTTGCTATATTTTTGTGAAGGGAAGATGCAAGTGTGATGGATGGATACATGCAGGCAGTGCTATTTTTCTAGAAAAAGAGGTGGCGGAACTCACTATGAATGCCTCCCTTGTTCTCTTGTAATGGCAATGGCGCCCAACTGAGAGGTGCCGGAACTGAGTTCTGGCTGGGGGGAAAAGCCCTGCACGCAGGCAACCACGGATTATTCTTCCCGCTATGTTAAATTTCATTTATTGCAAATATTTATATCCTGCCTTTCTGCTCGACAACAGATGTTGAAGGTAGGTGGCAAAAGGAACACAGAATGAAAACAATGTTTTCAGAATGAAAAAGAATTTTTTTCTTAAAGGCTGTGATAATTGACGAAGGCTTCTGGGGACTGATGATATAAAAATATCCTGTCCTCGACCCCAAATGCAACATTAGAGGGAGGCATCATTCGCTTATGTTCTGTAGCGTGCAGTATGACCAGAATGCTTCCCATTTTAGATATCATTTATTTTTAGTAACGCAGATCGTGGGAAGTCATTAGCTGAATTCAAACTCCCTTGGCATTTATAAAGAGCAGTAATTCATCAGGAGCTGAGTGGGCTCTTTCTGCAGCATCTTAAGTTTGTTGATTGAAAGGTGATCAGTGGTGTTGATTATTAGATGGAAACGCTCGCTTATTCTTAGGAAGAAATTGTTAAGAAGTGGGGACTTTTTTTAGTTTAGGCAACCTGAAAGTAAGAGAATGTGATAGTCATGAAATTACTAATGGTGCAAAGAATGTGAAGGAATTTTTAAAATCTATTTTTTATTTATTCAGACTGCATAATAGCCTGCCTACAAACTGAGGTTTTTGAGGGACTTCCAATATATTTAAAATACAGTAAACTAAGTGTATGATCACAAAAAGAGCATATAAGCTTCCCCTGGCCCAGAAATGGCTGCCAAAGTAGGTGGATGACAGATCAGGGCTTCCTCGCCCAGCTGCTGCTGAGCTTGCCTTCTGGCTGTGGTAACAGATGCAGAAGGACCTAGTCGAACAATGGTGTAAGAAGCCTCCCCTCAGTCCCCTAGGTTTCCTCAAAATGACTGCAGTTAGTCCCTCACAGGCCAAGGCTTCCTCACTGAATGGCAGTTGCTCCAGTCTTCCATTGCCGCTCTGTAGCTGAACCTTCTGGCCTGGAAATGGATGCCTAAAGCAGCCAGGTATTAAGTCATTCACGGAGCAGGACTTCCTCACCTGCTTCTGATGTCTCTCACAGCTTTGGGCTCTGGTGGGAGATGCAGAAGGTGCTGGAACGTCCTCCATTATTCCAGCTGCCACTTTGCAGCTGAATTCCCTGGCCTGGAAATGGCTGCCAAAGCACTCATCCCAAACCCTCCAAGTGTCCCTATTTTCCAAGGACAGTCCTGGATTTACAGAAGCCGTCCTGGTTTCTGATTCAATCCCAGAAAGTCCTGCTTTTCCTTAGGACATCCTTATTTTCATCGGAGAAATGTTGGAGCTATGCAACCCCCAAGCCAAGGAGATACGTAACTATACAACCTTAAGAAGACATCTGAAGGCAGCCCTGTATAGGGAAGGTTTTTTAAATGTTTAATGTTTAGTTATGTTTTTATATATATTGGAAGCTGCCCAGATAAGTGGATATAAATAATAAAATAGTAGTAGTAGTAGTAGTAGTAGTAGTAGTAGTAATTATTATTGAATAGGACATCCCTATTTTCATCAGAGAAATGTTGGAATGTATGTAATTCAACGAGTCATCCAAAGAGTGTGAGAAAGGAAGTATTTTTTCACGCTGCATTGCTACCTTATAGAGTTATTTTGGACATAATTTTATTTTTTTAAAATTTGGTTCAGAAATGTGACAAAAAGCCTAGGTGACCCTCAGACGTGTATGCTTCCCATCTTGGAAACTGAATGCAAGACAACAGCTATCTTATTAAGATACTGTGTTGTCTGGTGACTTTTGACACAGTACTAATCACCAAATGGCATTGCGGCACTAGGTTCATGAGCTGTTGATTTGTCAAAGACTTGCGCCTCACTTTTTATTTGCAAATCCTCCAGGCATCTTTCAAGTCAGATTTGTATGTTCACACATACCTGAAAGTATGCAACAAAATTCATGTCACTATGAATACTGTGAAATGTTTTGTGTGTGTGTTGTTTGTGGGAGAAGGTAGAAAACATGGCATCACACTTTATACAAAACATTATGACTCCACATTTCACTGTATGCAGTGTAAACCTAACTTCAGTTTAGGATTACCGTAGCTGACAGCAGTCTTGGATGGATGGAGAGGCACTCATCTGTCTGTATCAATAAACACATATCTTCCTTGCAGGCTTGGTGTGAATGCCTTGTTGCACTTAAATACGAACACTATTACCTGCCTTTCTGTCAGACCCTTAAGGCAGCTTACAATACAAAATTTGAAGATTATTTTAAAATGTCAGCAATATAAAACATTACCAATGAGGGGGGAGGGCAGGAATGAAACTTATCGGAATTATAATAGCATGTTTGGCAAAAAGAACCTTAAATCTAAAAGTCTAGTTGAATTGCCTCGGGTTCACATATCATAAACAATCAAGCCTTGCAAGTAAAAAGAAATTGTTTTGGCGTTGCCTAGCCAGAACCGAAAACGCTTTTCCATGACATACAAAGAGAGGCCTGAATTAAGTACACCATTTGTCCAAAACTAGCAATGCAATGAAGCTTTTTTTTCTTTTCTTTTTAAGGAATAGTTTCACTGAAGTCACATGTTTTGAACTGTGCATGACTCTGGAGCAAGTTGTGGTTTTTTTTTAAAGCAAAAAGTTTCCCAGAAAAGAACTCTTACTTGTTTTCACTGTTATAGATTATTAGGTTGAAGCATTAACAAAGAATTCACTATTTCTTAAAAATTTCTCTGACTCAGAAAACTGAAGAAATCTTGACAGAGGAGAAGCAGCATGAAAAGGAAGAAGAATCTCCTGAAACGCTGTATGGCGATATTTTTGTTGTGCTAGACATTGGTGGGAAAGGCCAGCTTAAAAATGCTTAGTTTTGCACAAACATGGCTGTGGGTCCAGAATAGTGAAATGTACGGTACTTCATTCCTAGATCCTAAATATGTTTGTTTGCCTTTTTTTGCCACACTAATTTCATTGCTGCTTACTTCCTAGTAAAGCAGGCTTAGGCTAACAGCTGTAGGTTTTGCTCTCTGGACATTTTTTGCATGCTATCTTTCCCAGTTGGCAAAAAAAAGGTGTTTACATTTGTTCATATGCATAAAAATGTGTCATGCTACTTGTGGTTCCCAATCAACAACAACGCTCGATGTACATGTAAAGCACACAGCTTCTCCCAAAGAATCCTGGGAGCTGTAGTTTGTTCAGGGTTGCTGGGAAATGTAGTTCTTTGAGAGGGCAATTACAGTTCCAGGGATGCTTTGAGGGAAGTCATGTGCTTTAAATCTGCCTTGAATTTATGGTGTGGTAAAGGTGTTACTACATGTTACTATTCAGAGAGTAGCATACAGCAGTTGCTAGATATCATCAGAGGGAGAGTGCTCATGCCCTCTTGTGGGCTTTGCATAGGCATTGTAGGCACAGAATGCTGGGACATTCTGCACTGCAGGGGGTTGGACTTGATGACCCTTGGGGGTCCCCTTCCAACTCTACAATTCTATGATTCTATGGACATGAGAAGGGTTCTCCTGGACCAGACCAAAGGCCCATCTAGTCCAGCATCTTGTTCTCACAATGGCCAACCATTGTTCTAAAATGCAATATACATTTGTGACACTAGGTATGGCGACTGTGAGCTACAGCAAATTCAATGCATTTTTCAAAACTTTTTTTTTTATTTATAAAAAAAAGCATTTTTCACAACGTTTTTAACATGCATCTAGATTCCACACCCAGGTGGTTTCTATGGTTGTCGGAGGACTATCTGGGAGAATAAATCAGATGCTATTAAATGAGCTTACTGATTGGGCTCGTGCAGAATTCCTGTTAGTGGCTGGTTATAAACATTTCATAAATTATGTTTGGAATAGCAGCAACCTGGTAAATGATTGATATTCTCCTATCCTGTTCCTGATAACACTGATTGCTAGATATTTTGACCACTAGGAGGAGCAGGTCCCATACTGCTATGGCCTGTGTACACTGCTTTGTCTTCAAATAATACGTACATGTTACAAATATTTTGTTAGAACATTATTAGCTGCGTGTTGCCTGTGGTTGTTCAGAGTTGTCTTCAAAGGGCTGCAGGCTGACCCTTGCATTAGATATCTGGCTTACTTGATTTTACTGCCAGGGAGGATGGCAGGTGCTCTGGGGAAGGGCTGCGTAGCTCAGGGGCAAAGCATGCACTTTGCATGCAAAAAGTTCCAGGTTTAATCCCCAGTATACCAAAGGAGGTCTGGGAATGTCCTCAGCCTAAAAACCCTAGAGGGATGCTGCCAGTCAGTGTTGGCAATGCTGGGGTAGATAAACCAATGGTCTGACTCGGTTTAAGGCAGCTCCCTATGTTCCAATAAGATTTTCTGCTTCAGGTGCCAAAATAACTTGGGTACACACAGGGGCGTTCCTAGCCCCTTGGCTGCCCGGGGCGGGAAGCCAAGAGGCACCCCTGGGGGCGGGGCATCGTGGCGCGTGCGTGCGTCATGACGCACGCGCGCGCGGCAACGCCCCGCCCCCGGGGTATGCCGGGCGGGGGCTTGGGAGCCTCGGCGGGCTGCAAAGAGCCCTGAAGCCGCTGCCGTAGCGCAAAGGGGTGCCAGGTTGCGGCTTCAGGGCTCTTTGCAGCCCACCGAGGCTCCGGAAGCGGCGGCCCGGCATCCCTGGGGGCGGGGCATCGCTGCGTGTGCGTCATGACGCACGCGCGGCGACGCCCCGCCCCCGGGGTATGCCGGGCGGGGGCTTGGGGGCCTCGGCGGGCTGCAAAGAGCCCTGAAGCCGCTGCCGTAGCGCAAAGGGGTGCCAGGTTGCGGCTTCAGGGCTCTTTGCAGCCCACCGAGGCTCCGGAAGCGGCGGCCCGGCATCCCCGGGGGCGGGGCATCGCTGCGACGCCCCGCCCCCGAGGATGCCGGGCCGCCACTTCGGGAGCCTCATCCGTGCAGCGCTGCTGCTCCCGGGGTGACGGAGGGAGCGGCGGCACGTGGGAGTGGTGGGAGGGGCCACCGCTTGTCACCCCACGCACCACCGCTGCCTCTGTCACCCCGGGAGCAGCAGCACCGCACACACCCGCCTAGGGGCGGGACGAGGGGCGGCCCGCCCCCACCGCCCCCACCCTACGACGCCCCTGGCGTACACACTTTGAATTGACCTGGGGGGGGCAGGGAATGCTATTTGCTGCTCTGCCTCGGGCAGTAAATTGTATAGGACTGTTATGGGTTGTTCTACTTTTAAGTGTGCTTAGAATTGCAGTCTCACTTGACTTCTTGCTTCTGTTTAAGATGAGTCCGTGAAGCCAACTGTTGAATAATGTGAGAAAACTCTGTACTGTAATTCGTTCGCAGGAATATGGCTCTGTCATATGACGGGTTCGCAAAACAGTGGTGCATTATTGGTGCTTTGCCTCTGAGCTACAAGACCCTTCCTCTGAGCATCTGTCAATCAAATCAATGGGATTTATTTATTTTTAACAATTTCAATAGGCGCTGGATTGTAACCATGTAATCTATATAGCCTTAGCCTGTGAGAGAGATGGGCTTGTGTGCTTGTAGGTCAGTGCTGCTACTCAGTCCTTGAAATTCTCATCCAGCACATGTATTACTACTATTCATTATACATTTGTAACACATCTTCCCCTCGAGGAGGTCAGGACAGTGTGTGATTGGGGGTTTCCTCATTTGTTCCTAACCTATGAGGTAGGTTAGGCTGAGAGATAGTGATTCACCCACTGGTTAGCCAGTGAACCTCATGACCAGGCATAGGCAAACTTCGGCCCTCCAGATGTTTGTGACTACAATTCCCATCATCCCTAGCTAACAGGACCAGTGGTCAAGGATGATGGGAATTGTAGTCACAAACATCTGGAGGGCCTCTCTAGCGGTTAGAGAGTCGGACTAGGAGTGGAGAGACCCACATTCAGATCCCCACTTGGCTATGAAGCTCATTCGGACCATCAGTCATCCTCTCTCAACCTAACCTACCTCACAGGTTGGTTGTGGAGATAAAATGGAGATAGCCAGCGAGGAAGAACCACAAAGGTTGTGCTAAGACTCAGAGGAAGGGCAGGATATGAATATAAAAAAAAAAGTATCTTAGGCCACCAGATCTCCTTCCCCTACACTGCAGCTGTCACCAAGCCAGATAGGTAAAGGAAGAAAAATGTGCTGCAGGGCCTTGTTGAGAAGTTCATGGAGGAATATTCTCATTTCAGGACTGGGTTCTTTTCATCTTTCATTATTGTACTTGTTGGCTATCGACCTCTTGCCTTTATGCTGCCCTAATTTAGTGGGTTTCCCCTTTGGAGCTACATTCTTGACTCTTAAGAAACCTTTGTTCCAGATTATGTCCTTATATATGCAGAAATGAACTGTGGGAATGTGCTTGCTCTCTCTCTCTCTCTCTCTCTCTATATATATATATATATATATAAAAAAAACAATGGTATTTAACATTTGCAGGCCCGAAAGCAGCTGGCTGTGCTGTTTTCCCATCTGGATGAGGCAGAAGAAGCGGAAGGAAAAACAAGAGTAGCCACAAAATGGTTAATATCACCATACGGGTAGCACCGGGGTGTGTTTGTGGCGGGGGGTGGGTGGGTTATGAATATATGAGATACTTATGGGGGTGGTGGGGTTCAGAGGCATTGGGGATAAGGAAGGAAATTGTGGCGGCTGTAACAGCCTCATTCAGCACCTCTCTATAGCACTGGGCTGAGGGAGTTTTAGGCAGCAGGAGCTTGCGCTGCTTTCTGTGCTGCCGCCAGTCTCCCTTTGCCATCTGCTGCCGCCGCCACCCATCCCATTCCACCCTTTGGTAAGATTTCAGGGTGAGAGGCACCAGCAAGGCATGGAGCAGGTAGGCTTGTGCACTTTACCCTACCACCCTCTGGCATAGTCACAAGGAGTTTGGAAGAATCCACTTTTGTTTTCAGCTAACCTCAGGTTGCCGCCTTATGCTAAACAGGACAAACTATGGTTTGTCCGAAACCCAAGAGCAAATAATTGTTTCTGACCCTGGCTTGTTAGGATAAAAGCATACCTGTAGTTAAAACAAGCCCCAGTTCTCCCGTTTGGATGAAACAATGAATTGCAGTTAGCTATAAAAAAAAGGAAACGAACTCTTCTGTGTGCACATAATGCTAAACTATGGTTTAGTGTTGTGTCCAAAACTTCAAACCAGGCCACACAGTTAAGCATGCCTAAGAACATGTTTTATTCTGTGTTGACCCTAGCCTATGCCTTCAGTGCTTTTGCACATTTTAGACTCACTTGGAGCAATCTTCAAACAAGCTGAACATAAAGGATATAAAACAGTTTCCATCTAATATTTTGTTTGTACCTGTGTGTGCTTTTGGGAGCATAATGGGTGAAGACATTAAGTCCGAATCCTCTTTCACCCTTCCCCTTAACACAGGCAAACTTGGCCCTCCAGATGTTTGGGGACTACAACTCCCATCATCCCCAGCTAAGAAGACCAGTGGTCAGGGATGATGGGCGTTGTAGTCCCAAAACATCTGGAGGGCCAAGTTTGCCTATGCCTGCCCTAACAGATTATAAGTGCTCACAAGAAATCTCTTTTAGTCTTAGAGTTGCCAACTTTTCATTTCAAAAAGACTAGCCTTCCAGGTGAGAGGCCAGGGGGGTGAAGGATTCAGCAGACTGGTGTGTTATGATGGTAGATTCTGCCAAGCGCAAGGTGCCAACTCTAACAATAAATTTGATAAGAGTTGTATCTAACTAGTCATAGTCAGAGTAGACCCATTGAAATTAATGGACATGACTAGCTAAGTTCTGAGTAGAACATAGTTGGATACAATCCTCAGTCTTTAAATTACCACATGACTCTTGCTTTTACAGTTACATAGAAATTACAACAAGCCTTCTTCAAGCTGGCTCCAAAGTTCACTGACTCAACACTTTTTAAATTGCTAGACAAGACCGGTTATACAAACCAGACCAGTAAAATTATGGCCAGCTGGCAATCCTATCCATTCCACACAAAAAATTTGCCTGTTTGCAAGAAGAGGTTTGTTTCAATGGTGAGCTCATGGTTTCAAAATGTTTACTGGTCATCTTAGAATTACCCAAGTGGAGTCAGTGGAAGACAGCAGGGGCAGGGAAGATGCAGGAACTTAGTACTGGGTATATCTGTTTGAAAGTCGAATTACCTCTGTTGTACATGCTGATTATTCTGCATGTCCTTCAATCCATACAGGACTCCAGCTTTTTAGAATACAAGGCCCAATATGAAATGGAAGGAAGACCAGTGCGGAATGGTCATCTGAAGAATAGGCAACGAATAAACTCAAATTCAGAACTAGACTAGTTGTTCCTTCACTTTATCTGAGGTACCGCAACAGACTGCCAGTCTTTGCATTCTGCTAAGAGACAGTGGATTCAAAATATATAGCATGGTGTGGAAATACAGTGGTGCCTCGGTTGTCAAACGTAATCCATTGGAAGACTGTTCGACTTCCGAAACGTTCGACAACTGAGGCGCAAAGGGCTGGCTGCAAAGCCAATGGATAAAATTGAAAACCCCCGCGGCAGAAGCCATTTGTCTTCCGAGGCACATTTGAAAACGGAAGCAATTACTTCAGGGTTTTTAGTGTTCGGAAACCGAAATGTTCGGCTTCCAAGATGCTCGAAAACCATGATACCACTGTACAGTGGGACCTCGACTTACGAGCTCCTCGACGTATGTCATGTTCGACTTCCGAAACACTTCCGGGAGAGAAAAAATGGCCGCCGCTTCCGAATTTTTCGACCTACGAAGGGAAAGCGGCGGCGCGATACCTCGACCTACGAGTTTTTTAATGCGGTTTTCTCGACCTACGAATTTTTTTTCCCTCCGGAGATAGCGCCTTTCGAGTTACGAAAATTTCTACCTACGAGGGCGCCTTCAGAATGCATTAACACCATAAGTCGAGGTACCACTGTATAAGAAAAACAGTCCTTAGTGTTTGGTCATGTATATGTAAATGTGAACATACGAAGCAGTGAATCTAAGACCATTACACCCTTAGTCCACATATCTCAGTGTTGTCTACTTTGACAGTTTACCCTAACTTCAGGTTATTTATGAACAAGTTTAAAATGTTACAAGTTAAAATTGCATGAGAATTTGTTGTGACACTGATGCAACCTGGGGGTGCAAATCTCAAGGGAATGGCTTTTCACAAAGCTACATTAAGTGCAAAGAAGTTTGCTTTTAATGGGTGTTGGAGAGAAGCTGTTACAAAGGAAACCTTGCACAGATTGTGGGTCAGGTAACTAAATTCCATGATCTTTTCAGAGGAACTTGACATATGTGCAGTATTTATCTCCTTAAAACTTCACTCTTATCTATGCAATTCATACCTACTGTACTTGCAATGCAAGTTCTTTTCCAAGTACCAGGGCATTTAATACAGCTAAATCTGTTTTAAAATCAAGCATATATATATATATAGGCTATGGATCAAGCTGAATAAGTGTTTCATTATCAGAAAGTTGCAAAACGCCCTCATTGCTATCACATGAGCCTCATTTCCAAACCCAATGAAAGGCTTATTTGGCCTTGAAGCAATTCCACTGGATATGAATTCTGTTTGCAGTGCTGGTGCACATACAGGTTTTCAAAGTAGAAAACTGGAGTTTTAGTCAGATAATTTATTAGAGCTGAATTGGGGAGATCATTTCATTTACAATGAAAAGGCAAAGCCCCTACCCTCCCGGTTTTGGGAATGTTTGCACTCTTTTGTAAAAGGGTGTAAAACTGTATAAAGAGGTGGATGTCAAGAAGCGAAGGGAACTGCTGAGACACAACACTCTTCTGCCCCTGTTGCATGTTGTTTACTATTAGCTGGGGTAGTTAGGAGTGTACATGACTGTACCACAGAAAATAATGTCGTGCAAATGGACTGTATCCCTATTCGGATGCCCATCTGAATCAGAGTGTTGTCCATCTACACTGCACTGCATAAAAAAAAATGTGCATCTCTATATTCACATTCTGACTCATCTAAATTTAAATAAAATGTTATGACCAGAGCTGGATCCTGACAAATTATTGCAGTGAAATATCCAATACAGCATTGCCTGGAAATAAGGGCACATTCCTTCTCCCTCACTCCTGCTGTCAGGGTGAGACCAATGGGGTGTTGTTGTTTTTTTAACCCCAGTGGCATTGTCATACAGCAAAATCTGAGAGCCTGCATGTTCCATGATTGGTTATGATCAAGTAGTAAAGAAGCCCTTTCGAGTTAGACAACATCATGAAAGAACAGAATAAACGTCGTTGGTTGGGGTTGGGGTTGTTGTTTTTTGCAGACCCTTCACCTCCCTACTTCCTGAAGCACCAGCTTTTGCCCCCACAATTTCCATCGTACTAGTTTTAAACATGAAATCTTCCAGCATAGATGTGGAGAGTGTATAGAAAATGCCTATTCCTAAGGTGTGAAATGCAACACTTGCATCATTTCCTGAGTGAAAAACAAGGTCTTGCTTCCCTTCCCCTCCAAAATTTCATTTTCAGACCCTTTCTGTGCACAGCATATTTATTCTAGATACAGATATATAAATAGCCTTTACTGAACCAGTAACCATGGGAATTAATAGAGTTCACAGCTGGGTTCTAAATGGACTCCTTACATTCCCCTCCCCTCCTGTCTTCAAAACACTTCTCTTTCAAAGAGCAAGAAGAGTCTTTTGGAAAGAGATATGGAGAGAGGCTATGGCCAGACCTGCAGACATAGGATCTCCACCAGCCCTCTTGCTTTAAAGTTTAAACAGTGTTATTCAGACAACCCCTGACATTTCCTGGTTCACGTCCTTTTTTCCTTCTGGCAACAATATGAAAACAGTAGGCCTGATTCTACTCTACTGTAAACTGGTGGTGA
Source organism: Lacerta agilis (assembly GCF_009819535.1). Classification (NCBI taxonomy): domain Eukaryota; kingdom Metazoa; phylum Chordata; class Lepidosauria; order Squamata; family Lacertidae; genus Lacerta; species Lacerta agilis. The sequence goes on from NC_046315.1 coordinate 76,095,907, forward strand.
TAGGGATCCAAGAGGACTCGTTTCAGAAGAGCTGCATAAATTCAGAAGTGCATAATATGGTCTTCTTCCAGGCAGGCTTATCCATAGGTAATCTCTTGTTCCCATATGCCAAGGGATAGCTGGGCCCTGTACTTAGTAGAAAGCAAGCTCCTTGAATATATGGAACCAAGAGAACAAGTTGGGAACCTGTAGGTTCTGCTTAACCAGAGAAGTCAATGGATGGCCTTAAACAAGCCAACCTAACCTACTTTTCATAGATTGTCTATGAAATCTCACCTTGGAGAAAGGCTGAGGTGCAGATGTGGGAAATAAATACACCTCACTTTCATTGCATTACCTTGTGACATGCATATGTTGGACTACAAATCTCATCAACTCTGGCTATCGTGGGACCATCTGCAGAGCCCAATGTTGGCCACCTCTGGTACAGCACTTGCCCTATTCTAATACGCTGAAGTGTTTTTAATTCTATTCGTTTTGTAACTACTGTTACTACTAGATGTTAATTTCCTTCTGCCAGAAAGGCTAATACGTTTTGTTAATGGGGCTGCCCCAATGAAGTAACACAGCCATCAACTTTCTATCCAATCTTTTTAAAATAATAATAATAATAATAATACAATTGTTTTTATTACAGATTGGGTTGCAACCTTTTTGGACATCAGTCCTACAAGAAATATGCAACATAACGAAACACATACAGTATTAGAAGCCACCCCAGAACTAGCTCTACTGAATATTTTCCAAGACAATAGCACACACTCACACCACAAAGAGCTTATAACCCAACTTACTCTCAGCAGCCAGGAGTGTCATAGCGGGACTGTGGAGGGAACTGTCAGAAGTAAACCATGGACCACTGGTAACAAACTGTATGGGAAACAGCCTTACTAGAAAAGCTAACCAACAAACCAAAACTAGCATGGGGTCCAAATAAAACAGGATGCCTTCACCCCCGGTGTGGCTCCCCTTTATTACACACACGGGTCAACAAGACTTTCCATCCAGTCTTCAGTGTCTACAAATGTAATTTATGGAAAGCTTGATGTTAGATTTTTTGGCAAGGTCTCAGATAGATCAACAGAGACACCTGCTGGTCAAAGGAAACACAAGAGTTGCAAATTGTAGGTGTTTTAAAACAAACATACTACGGTACTCTGTCTACACACAACTGCTGACGCCACACAACTGCTGCAGGTACAGTATTTTGATGCTGTATCGCCGTTCGCCTACAGCAAACCACACAGTATAGGTCTAGGACCTGGGAGAACAGGGTTCAAATCCTGACTCAGCTGCAAAGCTCACTGAGTGATTTTGGGTTAGTCACTCTCGGCCTAACCCACCTCAGAAGATGGTTGTGAGAATAAAACAGGGAAAGAGAATCAGGTACTCCACTTTGAGCTTCATGGAGGAAAGGTGGGATAGAAATGTAAGAAACTGAACAAACAAATCCGTATCTTTAAACACCCGTGTGTGTGCCTGGAAGCTCAGATTGGGCCGGGAGTTCCTGATGTGTGAACGTGGGTGTTTAAACATGCAAGCATGGTGATCTATGTGTTACAATTGGGAGTTTACAATCCCATTCATGCAAGGGGCTGGAAGCTTCAAACATTTTATCTTTGATATGCTTGTATTTGTCAAAGTGCATAAACAGGACACTTTATCTTGGCTTCAGCTTAAGCAGGGCAATTTAAAATGCTATTTGCTAGTTCTTCCAACAATTGACAAAAAGGAGGCAGATCAGCAAAAAATAAACGAAAACAGTAATATATCCTAAAATTTGGAGCATTGGGAACTGTAGTTTGAGCTGTAATTTTTTACAGGGAAACTATAGTTCCCAACGTTCTTTGGGGGAAGTCGTGTGCTTTAAATGTACATTGCACAGGCTTCAAATGTGCTGTGTGGATCTGCCGTAACAAAATAGCACCTGACTCTGCTGCGGATTGCTGCATAACCCTGGGCAGGTCACTTTCTTTTTTGCCGTTTTCCTCCCATGTTTACTTTGACTGTGTTGGTATACTGCCTAGTACAATAAGGCTCATAACTTGCGGTTGCTTTGCCTCCAGAGACAACATTCAGGCAAACAACAACACAGGCAGCCAGCATTGCCCATTTTGTGACTGCTTCCATTCTCTGTCCGTCACATGTTATGAGCATCCACAATTATTCCAAGTAGTTAATCTTTAACATGCCTGAATGCCACAAACTGGAAGCTGTTTCTTCACTTACATCTATTTGCTGCATATGGTTCTTTAAATGCTAAGATTTTGGAGGTTAAGAATACAAATCGTGTGAGTGAACTGGCAGTTTTTATGGATTGTACGATCTGTCCGTCACTTGCCCCTGTGACATGTCAGCACCTGTCTGCAATTCTTTACAAAACAGGAACGCTATCATGATTTTACATCTGTAGTAATTGTGCTGCCCTCTTTTGTTTCATTCAGTTCTCCAGTAACAACTTTTCTTATTATCATATTCAACAGAAGTTGGAGGCAGTCCAGTCTTTGTTTAAATGGTTTATGTAACAGCTCTGGAAGGTACATAATAAAAATGTGTTTCTTTTGCACCTGCAATCTAACTCAGAGCTTGAAACTCATTGTTAGGTAGATTCAAATAGTAGCAGCACCTCGGATTAAGTTTTTAAAAACATTTGTGTACACATAGCTACAAAAAAAGAATATTTATTGTAGTTGGTAGTAGGTTTTTTTGGTTAAAAGATTATCGGGTGCCAGTACTGTTATCCCAATCTAAATGTCATGGGGGCAAGCACAAAATGGCTGCTTATGAGTAACAAAAGAAAAGAAAAGAAAAGAAAAGGGGGGGGGGGGGGGGGGGGGGGGGGGGGGGGGGGGGGGGGGGGGGGGGGGGGGGGGGGGGGGGGGAGGGGGGGGGGGGGGGGGGGGGGGGGGGGGGGGGGGGGGGGGGGGGGGGGGGGGGGGGGGGGGGGGGGGGGGGGGGGGGGGGGGGGGGGGGGGGAGGGGGGGGGGGGGGGGGGGGGGGGGGAGGGGGGGGGGGGGGGGGGGGGGGGGGGGGGGGGGGGGGGGGGGGGGGGTGGGGGGGGGGGGGGGGGGGGGGGGGGGGGGGGGGGGGGGGGGGGGGGGGGGGGGGGGGAGGGGGGGGGGGGGGGGGGGGGGGGGGGGGGGGGGGGGGGGGGGGGGGGAGGGGGGGGGGGGGGGGGGGGGGGGGGGGGGGAGGGGGGGGGGGGGGGGGGTGGGGGGGGAGGGGGGGGGGGGGGGGGGGGGGGGGGAGGGGGGGGGGGGGGGGGGGGGGGGGGGGGGGAGGGGGGGGGGAGGGGGGAAAAGAAAAGAAAAGAAAAGAAAAGAAAAGAAAGACAGACCCATTTTAATTACTGAGGGAGATACAGTGGTACCTCAGGTTTAGAAGTTAATTCGTTCTGGAGGTCCGTTCTTAACCTGAAACTGTTCTTAACCTGAAGCACCACTTTAGCTAATGGGACCTCCAGCTGCCGCTGCGCCGCCAGAGCACGATTTCTGTTCTTATCCTGAAGCAACGTTCTTAACCTGAAGCGTCATTTCTGGGTTAGCGGAGTCTGTAACCTGAGGTACCACTGTACTAAATCAGAGAGGTTGCTTATTTATTTAGGCTCTACAATAATTCTGATGTATTACTGTAATATGGGATTATAGAGACAAATATTAAAGTTGATATTCCATTAACAAGTGGCGGTAACTTAAAATTTAATGATCAAAATGTATTCCACTCTTCTTCAGTATTTCAAAAATACTAAATATATACTCCCTATATTAGTGTTCTTATAATATGTAAAGTTGATTAATAACTAATTAAAAGGCAGGAGATTTGACAACTAAAACGGTTTAATCAGTTGATGTCCCTAGATTTCTTTGTTTGTTTGTTTGTTTAAACCATTTTTGTAAAATTAGGATAGTGGAAATTGATGTGTGATTATGCTTCTCGTGCAAAAGTGATGAAGCATTTCTGGCTGGGGCAACTCAGTCAGATGAGCAGGGTATAAATAATAAAATAATGATGATGATGACATCTGAAATCCAGGATTTAGGAGGAAAATATTGCTATTTCAACTCACTTCTCTGAGTAGTGAGAAATTCCAAATCAACCTGGGTTTGATTTTTATTTGGAAACCTATTGGTGCTTTGTGTAATATTTGCATTTATTTACATCTACAGTTTGAGGATAGGTGGAAACACATCTTAGTGATCCAAAAAGTCTACTGTTCCCACGTCAAGGAAGAGCCAGTACCCTGAAATGCCGACCGAGTCCAAACTCGGCTCTTTGTTTTACCTTTTGGGGGCACTTCCAGAAAAGTTGCTATTCATGGGAAGGGCTCCATCGCATATCAGCAAATTTAGCTTGCACAATTATAGTGGATTTGGAGATCTTGCACAACAAACCCACTTCCCCAAAAGATCGTACTTTTGCAGTTATTAAAGTGGGATAATGTCTAACCTTCCCACAAACAAACCGGAATGAATGTTCAATAAATAGTTCACAACCTCCCTGCAAACGAATCGGGATGCTCAATAAACAGGTTGTCTGACTGTTGTTCTTTTCACACAGAGACACCTTGGCTCCTCCCCATTACCCATCATAAAAAATGAGTCATCTCCTCTGGCTATCAACACTCTCTTTTTGTCAAGTTACAGATAATGGCCAGGTATTACTTCAGGACAACCCACACACTGGTAGATGCTGTTATGAGTTTCCTAATAAAGCAGTTGTTTGTTGGACAGTTACAGAATGACCTCATCTCATTTTTACGGGATTTATGTGTAAAGGTTCAGATAAGGTCTGTCCTCACCATGACCTGATGTGAGTTTGCTGGAAATGTTTTCAACATTTCTCACAACAGGTCAAACTGACTTGGGCCACGCAGAAGAGAACCAGCTAATACTATTAATACACAGCTTTCAGCTTTATTGACATTATTATTATTTCTTAAATTTCTATACAGCTCTTCATCCGAGGACACAGGGTGGTTTACAATACAAAAATATAAAGATACCACAGTAACAAGCAATAACCCCTTTAAATCAAAATTAAGCCTCTTAAAACCCCCAATTTCAATAGAAGAGTTAAGCACACACTGTAAACAATGGGACTTGAAAGGATGCAACTATGGTTTAAGTAAACAATGGTTAATATACTACATTAAGTTACAAGATTAACTTGCACAGTGCCATATAAGGATGGTCACTTTTGTGATAACCAAAGGAATCTATTAATTGTCTTCGTTCCCGTTTTTCTCAAGCTGCAATCCCATCAAATCTTACCTGAGAGTATATCAGTGAACCTATTGTATGGCTTTTATCTTTTTGACATCGTAAACCACTTTGATGTTTTTTATGATTTAGCAAATAGGTATTTTTAAATAAATAAATAAAGAACCCACTGAACTCAATTGGACTTGCTACTGACTCTGAATCAATGTGCACAGGGCTGAACTGTGTGCCTTCAGGGATATGCAGTTTCTATGGAATATTTTTTTTTTGGAAGTAAAACCGGTTTAGGTCTGAACCTCTAAATCAGGGGTCGGCAAACTAAGGGCCGCGGGGCGGATCAGGCCCACCTGGGTCGCAAATCTGGCCCGCGCCGCAAAGCCGGAACAAGCCGCAAAGCTGAGACTCCCGGTGATGGCAATGGGAGGAAGAGGCTGAGCGGCAGCGGCTCTGCCACTCAATCGCCACACCTGGTTTACCTCAGCGCAGCGCGGGGACGTCTCTGACAATCAAACGCTGTGCCTGGTTTACCTCAGTGGCATTTGATTGGCAGAGCTGCCACCGCCAGGCCTCTTCCTCCCATCGCAAGGAGGCAAGGCAGCGCCCACCGCCAGCTCTGGCTCTACCTCTGGAAGTCCGCTTGGCCTTCCCCGTCAGCTTCCACCTGCGCTGCCAGGAGACAACGCGTAGCCGCACCCTGCCCTGCCGTTGGATGCATGGACACCAAGAGCCGTAAAGATGCGCTTACTCGCAAGTAAGCTGCAATCGTTTCAAGGTCACTTGTTCAGCACCTGAAGAACTGCTCAAGCCCACTGAGATTAAATGCACTACGGATCGCACCCCTGGGAAGGTAAGCGCAGCGGCTGGGCCTGGCGGTGGGGGTGGGGAGGAGGACTACTTGCCCCCCATGCCTCTTCTTACATCTCCCCCCCCGTGCCGCTTCTCCGGCCCGCCACAAGGTCTGAGGGACAGTGGAGCAGCCTGTGGCTAAAAAAAAAATATTGCCTGCTTTCCCCCACCATGGATGTTTAAAGAAAAAAAACAGGTATAGTGTTAGTCCTGAGTCATTTGATGGGTTAAAAATAATAATGAGGGATGAAAATTAACAGAGGTTGCCTGACATCATAGTATCATCCCGGCGTCCAGGTTCAAGGACAATGTACGTTTTCTTAAGGTATGCCAAATGAACTCATTTTTTCCGTATTGCTCAATCTCCAGTACAATGAGGGCAGAGCCATGCCTGTGCCACTGCCAGGGTTGTTTCTGCAGTTGCTGCAATTACGTGTTCTGCACGTTCCAATATGTTTTAGAGCATTCCTTTAAAAAAGATTTTGAAGATACCAAGTTTCGGTTTTCTTTCATGCCCTCATGTGTGTGAGAGGGGGAGCCTTGGTAAAAAACCGTGGGCAGGTGAGTCTGCCTGGAGCATAAATAGGTTAGATTGAATAGGTATTAACCCCCCCCCACACACACATTATAGCTGACAGAGGCACCTTTGAAACTCTGTCTGTCTGTGTTAGGCTGTTGTTTAGGAATCCAACAACAGAATCCTAGAAGTTAAACACAATGGTGTGGGGCTGTGGAGGGCATGACCCTGGCTAAGAATGCAATTTTATGTTATATCAGACATATATTACTTTGCAAAGCCTCTATAAGTATGCATCCTCCACAAAATTCTGCATTGTCATTAGGACTCGCTCCCAATATTTAAACTCATCGGCTACAGTGCTACAAAAACTCCCTGCAACTAGCTAGCTACAGCAGAGCTTTCCAAACTGTGTGTCGCGGCACATTAAGTGTGTCGGCTGCAGTGCGTAGGTGTGTCGTGCGAACGCTCCCCACGCTCCTCATGGGGCTGGAAAGGGGTTAGTTTAACCTCCGGTTAGCTAGTAAAACTGAATTACTGTGTCGCGAAATGATGCATGGCTCAGAAAAGTATGTCACAAACATGAAAAGCTTGGAAAGCTCTGAGCTACGGCATGTGCCCAATACAGTGATATGTAAATGCAAACCAACTTCTAATAAAACGTTGGAGAAATGTAGCATCAAGTTGCTGCTGAGAGAAGGCTTTGGAAGTTTACCCGGCCAAATCAATAACACATGCTCCAATCTAGCCTAGTGACTTATTTGTACCTTTGGGTTTAATGAGATGTAGTTGTGGCTAATATGAGCTGGACCTAGGCCACATATCTGTCTCTTGCACATAAATTAAATGCCCCAAACACCAGGTTGTATTTTTAAAGGACAAAATGCCTGACCGCTCTGCAGAGAGCAGCCTAAAGGCTCTTTAAATAGCCTCTCTGCAGTGGGCTGGTATAAAGCCATTATTTTTTCGATGCCATCTCACTTTTCAGCACTGAGCAGCAGCGTAGCAAGTCGCTGGGGTGCCTGGGATGGGTACACGCGCCCTACATGTGTGCCACCCATGGGGGAGGGACCTGCTGCCGGAGCTGCATCCCTCCCGGCCCCCTTCACCTGGGCGTGTTGCACATGCGCCAACCCAGCACTGCCTGCAAAAGCAGCATGGGGCTGGGGCCTGAGCTGCCATGTTCCTCCCGGGTGCCCTCCAGATGGAGATTTTGGGTTTGTGCAGTTGAAGGGCTCTGTAGTCCTGGCACAACAAATCCACTTAAAAATAAACAAGCCTGGGTGCACACATAATACTAAGCTATGGTTAATGTTAACCGAGGTTGATAAACGAGCTACCAACCTTGGTTTATGTGTGTCCTTTAACCATAGTTAATCCTGGTTTAGCCTCATGGCCAGGTTCAGACAATCAACTTTAATAATGGTTAACTAAACTATGGTTTACAAACCATGGTTTAGTGTTGTGTGCAAGCCATGCCAATGAATATTTGATTGTATTAATTTAGTTCAACCTTGGGCAATCCCTCTTTCACTCACACAGTATTGTTTATCTACCATTCCACTTCTGAGTAAGCATGCATAGGATTGCACTAAGGAATCCACAATCTTTTTGTCCCTATGCTGTTCTTCCCTGCTTCATCTGCAAGTGCAAGTGGAGACAGCAGTATTCAATCCATTAGGCTTGGTTTCTGGATGTAAAAATGGTGGAAAACTTCCTTTAAAAAGCAACAACTTTGCGGGTGTCAGGAACTTTATGAAATATGGCAACAGCGGGTCTCCAGCTGTTTTTGGACTACAATTCCCATCATCCCTGACCACTGGTCCACCTAAGGATGATGGGAGTTGTAGTCCAACAACAGCTGGAGACCCATGTTTTGAAAACTCTGATCTAGAAGGGCTTCACATAGGGCAGAACTAGATGCAATGTTATTCATCTTGTTTGGGGTGTACAGTATAAACAAATAGCCAATCCAGGGGTGGGGGGAAAGCTGGATAGGGACTGTGGCATAGGGAGAGGGAACTTTCAACACCTTGCTCCTGCTGCAGTCCCAATCAGAATAGGGGGGTCCTGAACCTGCCATTCACAATGGAAGGAAAGCTGCTGAATGTCTGCACCCCTTGAGAAATATGAGTTGCTTTTATTTCAGTTCATTTTTTGGTTGCAAATGGAAGGGAGACCAACAGGAAAGGGTGGGCTACCACCTACACTTTACATGATAATTTCCAACCATGGAGCATAAAATAAATACGGAGCTGGCTTTAGATGAAATTCCAAACCAAAACACAATTGTAGCTGAGCGGAACTCCAAGAAGAACTCTGAATGAGGTGCTACTTGTCACACATCTTTGGAATCTATGTAAAATTCCAAGAATACAGGAAACAGACGGAACAGGGACAGAGAAAGGCGATATGGGGACTCAGCTTCAGTCCAGCGAAGAAATGAGGCAAGAGCAAGGAACTTCAGCCAGGGTAGTGCCAGCTCAAAGTTTGGCTCACAAGGACCTCCTGCCTGACTTGCATCTCCTCTCAGTACAGTTGTTTGCAAAAGTGTGGTTTTGAAGGCAGCCAAGCCATATCTATGCAATTTGCCAGTTGTCTGCACTGGGGCAGGAAGGACAAAACTTTCAAATAGAAGGTGCATTGGACCCAACTCATCTGCCCCTGAGTTGCACCCTCCTCCGTCATTAAATCTAATATTTAATTTTCAGCCAAGACCAAGATTTCAGGGTGCTTGGGCTTCAATCATGCAAAGAAGTACCTACAGGCTGACCCAGTGGTGGAGGAAGGGGGGTGCGGTGAGTGCGGGCCGCTCCGGGTGTCATCACTGAGGGTGGTGACAAAAATATGAGGTTTTTAAAATAAAAATAAGTCTCTCAAAACTTTTTAGTTCAGTCAAGAAACGTAATGAAACGCGGCTGGCACTGGGCGCCACACCGCGGGGGGCCAGCACTTACTGTGGGGCCTGCAGCGTGCCCGAGCCACACGTCTCTTCTGGGAGTGACATGGTGGCTTGGGCGCCTGCAGGTTCCCACCGCCTCTCCCTCAGCCGCCCTATAGCTGAGGGGGAGGCAGCTGAGAGGCTCCACACAGCTTGCCCTGCCCCGCCCACGGCTGCAGGATGTGCACCCTGCACTGGGCACCCGAGCGGCTAGCTAAGCTGACCACTAACGGAAAATATTAACGCTTTTACATGAGTTTACAATAGATGCTTTTTCTTCTTTTGCAACTGCAGAAGTATAATGAGGGTCCCACACAGCACTAGGTAGACCACTAGATTATTCTGCAATGTCCTATGACCAAGATCCTTCTAAAACATCTACTCAGAAGTAAGCTCCATTTAGCAAATCTTATCTTAACATTAATCAAAAGTGATTTCATTACTTTAAAAAAGAGGGGAAATTGAGTAAAATAAGTAATCTAATCTTAAATTTGGTTCTACATATTTTGCAGCAATTTGTCATTTTTATGTTTTATCTTTTACGAAAAGAATCCTGATGAAAATTCACCAGCATTTTAGTGCAATTTTCTCCCAATAAACACATTTTTATACGTAGCTTGGACTAATGTACGTATCTTTCCCCTAATATAATGCATTTTTGTATGTTATTTTCACTAATATCTTAATAATTTTATGTACATTTTCCTCTACTATATGCATTTTTGTAAACATAACAAAATTTGGGTGCGTGCAAAGTTCCAAGAACAGCTGTGTTTCAGTTCAGATAGCATTTGAGAAACTGATGATTTGATAGATTCGATTTAAATGCATACTGAAACCAATTTATCCTCTATCTCAGGGGTAGGCAATCTAAGGCCCATGGGCCACAAGTGGCCCACTGGGGTCGTTTAACCAGCCCACAAGCTGCCCCCGAACTGAGCCACCTGCTCGGCGACTCCCAGCATGCTGTGCTAAACTGGCAGACGCAGACGACGGAAATTGCGTGCACGCACACAATCTGGCCCGTGGAGGGATTCCGCTGGAGTGAATCGGCCCAGGTGAGATAAACCTTGTTGACCCCTGCTCTATCCTATACCATCTTACAATAGCAGATTCCATTAAGTATACTTTAAAGGAATAGCAATTTTAGGTAGATATGGTAGCATAGATGCACCCTACGTGTGGGTCACTCCATGTAGCCAGTTCACATTCTGCTTCTCAACAAAGCAATCTACCTTTTAACATTTACATGATGAATATCACTGGATCACTGTGGCAAATGGCTGCCTGCATTCGGTGAAAATTCCCATAAATTGCTTTGAAAAAGTCCATTACGCTTGTTTGTATTCAACCAATCCACACACAAACACTGGTGTGGATGTAGCCTAAACTATTGTGGCTGCAACCCACAAGCAACCTTCTGTTAAACCCACTGTAATCATAATCATCATCTGTTTATTTACTGCATCACCTGCTTTTTATTTCATTGACCTGACTACTCAGCAATATATTGTCAGAAGTGTGTCTGTGGTTATATTGCTTTTGCTGCAGCAATCCAAGAGGTATCACTCTTGTCCACAGTTTCTCTTCCTTCACTGCTTGAAATAATACCTAAATATATTCACAAGCTGGAAGTAGTCAAGTATTTCTTCCCAGAATCGGAACACAGATACTGTGGATAACCACAAATTTATCATCCGCATTCCTTTATGATAGTGCATAGAAATGAAATGGTTTCAAAACCAAAAGTAACTTCAGTGCATGCCAAACCTTAGTATGCATTGCATATATTGGTCAAACAGAATGTCTTAAGGTTCCACCTAGATTATAGTAAAAACTGGCTCTGAAAAAGCAGTATCTGCATGATTCAGAATTTACTGTGAAAACACTGCAGGATACCTATGAGATGTTTTTATAAACCAAATAGGACATGTGGAGATGTTTAACAGCGCATAGAATGTGCTTCAATAAACTAATTTCAAGAACTGGAGCATTTGGCAAAACTGACAGCAGCAGCATTTTATAACTTTGAAATTAATATCCTGGTTGCAATCCAGTTTACAAACTTCATAGCATGATAGTGTTAAACCAAAACCAAATAACACAATTCATCTTTCAGTAGCTAGGACTGAATCAATGTCCTTGAAACTATGCAGTTTCTTACCGGAAAGAGATAATCAAATTCTTGTGGATTGCAATGCCATGCATTATTTACTCAGAAGCAAGCTCGACTATGTTCAATGGAGCTTACATTCATAGAAGTGTGCACAGAATTAAAGTTGTGCAATACAATCCTATGCATGTTTACTTGGAAGTAAGTCCCAATGTTTGCAATAATGCTGACTCCCTGTATGCCCTTACCTGGGAGTAGGTTCAACTGAACTGAATGGGACTCAGTTCTGAGCAAATCATGTATGGGATTGCAATGTCAGTTGTCATTATTTTTTAAAAAAAAAAACAACAACAGTTATCTATCAAGTAGAATCTCCTATTAGATAACAGCTAATTTTTGCAAAGTTACTAAAGAGAAGAACTTACAAACGTCTCCTAAATTTCAAAACTGTTTTTATTTCTCAGGAAATAAAATATTGGCCACACCTCTTTGACACAACTTTAAGTCAATCTTTGGAATGAGAGCAGCCCAAAATGGGCTGAAGAGGTTTCTGGCTGCAGTTGCAATCACATGAAATAAATGTAAAGCTTGTGGCTGGGATCCATACATCATTAGACATGGGCAAGCACTGAATGAGCTGAGTGGGATTTCATGGGTTTTTCCTCCTTTGTGCAGCACCTACTGTCCTCTCCCAAGGCCAGTACAGACTCTCCCTGCACTTCTGAATGCTCTTCCAGGGAGCAGGCAATGGGAGGTGGTGAATGATTTACTGATGGACCCAGTTGCAGGGATTCCAATCCACAATTTCAACAACAGTGCATTAGGCTGCTTATCACTCCCTTTAAAAAAAAGGTTATTTTCCCTCTCTCCTATCCCCTTCCGACTTAGCCCCCACACTTCTGCACCCTTTTTATGTATTTATTTTTTTCGGCCAAGTTGCAATTACGCAATCTAAATGCACACAAAGTTGTGAGTCTTCTGTATAAGTTGAATATGCTGCTGACACTATGACAACACAATTAACACCTGAAAATTGCCCAGGGATAGGAATGAATACACATTCCTCTAGCAAAGAGACCAACTTTGGGCAGACAACAGTTTTATCATTGCTTCCTCAGGTTGTTCCAATGAGTAAGTGTTGGCCAGTAGCTTTATCTCCTGTTGCATCTAAAATTCATACACACAGGCATTTTTGGCCAAGCAATGGATTGCCAGTAAATCCTGCTTAATACTCCAATGGATATTTGTTCTGACAGTATTTTCTGCAACTATTTATCAGCAGCTAACATCTAGTCATGATGCATGAGATATACTTCAAATGCCTGGAAGGATTTCTCCTGGGAACAATCACACTTGAAATAATGTGGAATGTTGTGCAATGCTGTTTTCCTCACTAATGAAATTCTTGGACAGGGAGGAAAACAAATGGAATGTAATTGGAAGTGGTGTTCCTTTCTCTCTTTTTTTAAATGCCAAAATTATGTTCACATTTTGGTGCTTTACTCATCTAATAAAATACTTATACATCGAATACTTGGAGTTTTGCATAACAAAAGTTGACGTGAACTCAAGTTTTATTTGGACCACCCAAGGAACTAATTAATCACCTTTCCTTGTGCATTAGCTATCAGTACAAGGTGGATTCAAATGTGCCTTTTCATGCTCCACATAAAATAGTTTATTTTAAACTTGTAAAGACTTTCAGAATAATTGTATTACTGTTTATTTTTAAGGCATCTCCCCAGCTAACAAACTCTTTAGTGTTTGCTTCATGTTGGGAATCTTGTACCTAAAAAATTGCTTACCACATCACTGATATTTTCTATATACTCAGGTACGCAGCTATGTACACAAATATTAGTTTGAATGAATTACTCGGGGACAGTTACAGCCACTGAACTAGAATGGTTTTCCTTGCCAAGTCACTATGCTTATAGAAACAGCAGTATCTACTCACCTGTAAACAGGTACTTCACACCATACTTTTGCATAATGTGAGAAGACCCTCAAGCATTTGGCTGCTCTGTGCCCCAGCATCTCTACTTGTAGACTTCTGGAGCACAGATGAATTAGCACTGGGGTGTGTGTGTGTGTGGATAAATCAACTGCATCTTCTTTCAATATGCTATTATGGGAACAGCTTATCATTTATCAGTGCAGGTGCATAGATATGTGTGCAAGCCAGGCTTGCACAACATGTGACTCATCAAACAAAACACACACACACACACACACACCCCAGTGATGATTGGCGACTTGCCAAGACTTGATAAACCCCTGACCCTTGTGGCCTGGCTGGGGTGTTATCAATCCCATGGCATGGCACAAGAGGTGTTGGGTCAGGTGGGGCGGGGGGGGGGGTTGGTCAGATGCGGGTATGATGAGTCACAGGTTGTAAATGAAAAGGACATTTTGTCTGTTACCAACTTCAGATAGAACCATAGAATCACAGAATTGTAGAGTTGGAAGGGACCCTGAGGGTATTCTAGTATAATGCAAGAATCTCAACTAAAGCATTCAGGGCAGGTGGTTATCTAACATGTGGTCCTTATTGAGCATCATTCTTATTTGTTTATGTGGCAGTTGTATGACAAAGAGCATTCATCCTGGATTTATCCTGATTTACTTTTGGAGTATTTACATGTCTTCCTGTTATTCATTCATTCTACACCTTTCAGTGCATTTTGCTGTCACTTTCTGAGCTGAAATGTATATTGTTGTTTTTAAGTGGATTTGTTTTGCTAGGACAACAGAGCCCTTTCATCGCTTTAATTTTGCAAACCTAAAATTCCAGTTAACACTTGAGTCCATTACACAAAACTTTGACAGCGTAGAGCGCGTATAGGCAAACTAAGGCCCGGGGGGGGGGCTGGATCTGGACCAATAACCTTCTAATTCCAGCCCGCGGAAGGTCCGGGAATCAGCATGTTTTTGCATGAGTAGAATGTGTGCTTTTATTTAAAATGCATCTCTGGGTTATTTGTGGGTCATAGGAATTTGTTCATCCCCCCCCAAAAAAATATAGTCCGCCCCCCCCACAAGGTCTGAGGGACAGTGGACCGGCCCCCTGCTGAAAAAGTTTGCTGACCCCTGGGGTAGAGGCACCCTGTGGCATGAATTTTATTTATATATTCTTTGTACTTACAACCCTCCTCTTTACAGAATTGTCCCAGGATGGGTTACAAAAAATAGAGTTAGAACAAGCAGGAAGTTTAATTATGATAATTAAAAAAAAAAAAACAACTAACACCAGCCAACCATCAACAAAGTTAACAAAGCAGAAGTACTATTTTAAAGAAGCAAGACAATGCCTAGATTGGAATGGCTTGGGAACAGGTGGGCTTTTATCAGTTAAAAGACTTCTACTCCACTGCGAAAAGAACAATTCTTTACCAGCATACCAAATCTTAAATGGTCATGGTACCATTTCAATCAGTTGCTAAGATTCCTGCTAAACCCAGATATTTCCACTCAGGCAAGCAAGAGCCTAACAGCAATAGAGCATATCTTTGTTCACATCTCTCTGTCCTCTAAGGCCTTATCTTCCTCAATTTATAAAGCTCTAATAAATCTAGAATACGGCAATGTATTGTACACAAAAATGCCGTGGGAAAAGGACCTGGGAGTGGCAAATACCAAATGAAAAATGGTCTGCTTTATGGTCTAAGAGACCATAAAAAAGAGACAATTTCTGCAAAAATCAGACAATTCTCATTATAATTGCTGCATTGGTGGCACTATAACTGGCGAGGCTATTCTGGATATCTGATGATGTCAACCATAATTGTTGCAGGAGGTATGCAGTCAAAGGTACATATTCTCATACAGTATGTGGTGGTTTTGCGACATCTTCAAACATTTCTGGAGCACTGTTTCAAAGAAAGAAGCTTGATCGGGGCTTTTTTTCAGTGGGAATTTACTGGAACACAGTTCTGGCACCTCTCAGGTGGGCGCCATTGCCATTGTAAGAGAACAAGGGAGGCATTCGTGGCGAGTTCCAGCGCCTCCTTTTCTAGAAAAACAGCACTGAGCTTTATATATAACAAAACAATTGAAATGTCTCATGCTGCTCAGGCTTAAAATCTCACCCACTCAAGATTATCCTAATGATGACCTCTTAGCCTTTCTATTGACTGCTGCACATATGGAATTTGCTCGATGTTGGAAAACTGGGGTTGGTCTTAACTTTGATTCCTTATACATCAGGGCGTGGTCAATGGCATTGGCAGATAAATTGATATGTCAGGTTAGAGCGGCTAAGGGTAAGCATAACCCCTGCTCCTTTTATAACAGAGTCGTACCTTGGAAGTCGAACGGAATCCGTTCCAGAAGTCCATTCGACTTCCAAAATGTTCATGTTCCAAAGAACACTCGCAAACCGGAACACTCACTTCTGGGTTTGTGGCATTTGGGAGCCAAAACATCCGAGTACCAAGGCATTCAGGATTCAAGGTATGACTGTATGTGGAAATCATCTATTGAATACATGAATTGTTCAGACCATGGTAGGAAACTACCCAGTACTCATGGGAAAATGTGGTGTGCAGAGTAATCAAATGAATTTTTTTTTTAAATCTAACATGAGGCTCAATTTGTATTGAGCTCCTGGTCTGTAAATACCAGTATCTAGATTTATGTCTAAATTTGCTGCCTGTTCTGAGTACAGATGGTTCTCTAAGTGATGTACTGACTCTATAGTATAAATAAGCCCCGCTTCATTGAATTTTAACACTGCAAACAAATAACAAATAACACATTCTTGAAGCAAATTATTTAAACCTGTTCATCCTATTGGTTGGCCTTAAGCCATTAAAAACCTGCTGTCAAGCTGGACTTGACTTGGTAGGTTGGCTGTGAGATTTCAAAAGTTTGCAAGGGTGTTTTATTATTTGTCGTATCGTGAATGAGATGTCGAAAGAGTTGGCTTTCTCCTCAGGTTTGTTGGTTCTGTAGCAGTTCCAGTAACACATGGGAGTGGATGTGTTTTGAGAACACATGCATGGACACGAATTATGATAAACAGATGGTGCTGGGGCGAATTGTTTCTAATACATTCCCATAAATGTAAAAATTATATCTATTACTCCTTCCCATGCCTAGCTCTGGGCTCCATACAGTATCCATTTACAGGGTTTTTTTAAGTGTAAACATAATGGATATCATCTTACACTGAGCTGCAAAACAAGATATGTATAACCAAAGTATAGTGAAATCCTACACATCTCTGTTCAGAGATCTCACTGAGTCCAATGGGCTTACTCCTAGGTAAGTGAAATGAAAGAGGAAATGGCAATCCTATAAACACAGACCCCATAGAACTGCAACCTTAAGGCATTTTCTTTCATTAAAACTTATAATTGGAATGTATCAGAAAATATTCAGGTTTGTTTGAGAAAGATGCCTTCATGGCTTTACACATTTGCATGAAGCTTATATATCCTAGGAGAGGGGATTTATTTTTGTTCACAAAATAATCAAATGAAGTATGTTCTTACTACTCCTGTAGAATTATAAATCCATGTATTCAGCACAGTACTCAAAAATATTTATCCAGATATTTTCACAATCTTGAAACAACTTCCACCATCATATCATATCTGGCTGGCTTCACGGTTTTTCCTGCATCAAGATTTTTGTCGGTACCTGTTATTGTGATATGCAGAAGTTCATAGAAGTGTTGGCTGGCTGCACGGTTTTCCCCACATTGTGATTTTTGCATAGCCCCCCCTCAACACATACCCCATGATTCACGATATACTGCCAAGTCTAAAATTATGAAACCAATATCACGATATGGACTTCAAACTGGTTTTGGGCGATATTTTGATATATCGCCCAGTCCTAGAATGTGGTCACATCAAATAGCACAGCCCTCTACAGCTTGTTACTGGGCAAAACACTGCCCCAACACCCCAACATCAATTGTGGGTCGCCAGTTATTATTATTTATTGAATTTCTATACCACCCTTCATCTGAGGATCATAGAGCAGTTCATGTCTCATCTGCTTTTGTGGCCCCAGTTACGTCAGAAAAAAATAATGGTCACCCAAAGGACCACCACACATGCCTAGTGGACTGTGTTTAACTTGCTAGATCACAGGTTGTGCTGGCTTTAAATAACATGTTTTGAAAACATGATTTTCATAAATGTAGAAGCTGAATTTCTAATGACAGTTACATGAACCAACAGATATAGGTGGCACATTTATATGTTCAGGAGACAGAGAGAGATGGTACATGTTAGATCTCTCAACTCAAAAGCAAAAGACCTGAGAACAACCACACAGATGCTTTAGTGGCCGACAAGGGAAAGCCTGGAGATAATGCATTGTCCCTTCACTTTCTTTACTGAAGTAGCTTCTTCCAGCAATAGTTTGTTTGCAATGGAGAGGAGCCATCATGCTAAAAAGAAAGCAAATTGTTCAGTTTACCTCTAGGAGGCAGAGCTTCCAGGTATACTGGCCCAACCTCAGCATAGTCTCTTCTTATAAATCAACCACTGGAGATTACTGGTATCTCTTTATAGGCAAAAAGCACTGCACAAAATGTCCTTTGGTTAATAACGGGGAAACAGAGAACTTGTCTAGATCCCTTCAAGTAAAAGAAAACTAGAAACCCTCAGCTGGCCATGTTAATCCTTCCTTCTGCTATGGGGAAGTGAGAATACGTCAAAAACAAAAACAAAACCTCAACTAGTTCTTCTTTCACAAGAAACAGCTTTTGAAAGATTCTGTTCCATGATAGAAGGCATAACCAATGATGAAAAGGACTGATGAAAAGGACTCCAGTCCTTGGAGAAACACAGCCAGATGGGCAGGGACATAAATAATAAAAATATTATTAAATTATCATTATGTATGCAATAGTAAATTGGTTCACCTTTACGTTGCTACAATATTTTTTGTTGTTTTCAACAGCAATTAGGTACAGATATGACAAAATAAAAACTAGTTCTGAGCAAGCTGTATAGAAAACCAGAGTTACAGTCACCCAAACAGAATATATAGTTGCCATTTTTGGGAGAGATGGCTATTTGTCAATATGACTTTTTGGTTCCTGAAATTCATGCTGATTGTGCAGATAAAATATAATGGATAGAACTCTACAGTATGTGTTACTAGTGTGTGAAAACAGTCAAGATCCAATATTATTACAAAATAAAAAATAATATTACTCACACCTGCATTCTACACATTTCTTTCTTTGAGTCTATGTGTGTGGAAAGGGAACCATTTTTCCTACAAAAGTCATCCTGAAAAGTTTGCATGAAGAGGGAGTTCACAATGCTATTCTGCATCTCTTGCCTTTTTTTATATAGCAGTGTGATCTTCCACATGTCTATTTAGAAGTTTGGATTTGATATCCCACTTTATCACTACCCGAAGGAGTCTCAAAGTGGCTAACATTCTCCTTTCCCTTCCTCCCCCACAACAAACACTCTGTGAGGTGAGTGGGGCTGAGAGACTTCAAAGAAGTGTGACTAGCCCAAGGTCACCCAGCAGCTAAGTTCCACTGTGCTCATGGAGGCTTATTTCCAGGTAAACAGGTATAGAAATTTTAGCCTCAATTCCACACTCAGAAAGGCTGCTCATGACCTTTAAATGAAACCTAAATTCCTCTTACCTGCAACAGCAAATTAAAGCAATGCAGAGCATGAAGTTTGGTTGCAAGAGATATGCCACAAATTATCTCATTAGTTCTGTTTTTAGCTGAGCAAATTTGCTTGTTAATTTTTTAAAAACAAACCTATGTGCTGGTAAAGTCACTTCAGGACAAACTGGACAAAAATGGCTTACTTAGCCAACATTCCACTTTCTTCAATTTGGTCTGAGCACGTATTTTATTACTACAGGAAAAACACAAGGCCTAATTGCCTTTTGAATCTAATGCAACAATTTCACAATGTTTCTTGTAAAAGTCCTTGTTCAACAAGGATAAATGCCATGTGCTATGCTCCCTTCCCATTTGCAGCTGATAACAAACATAATTCTCACTGATAAGCCCCACAATGTGCTTTTATACAAACCCACAAAATTACTGGTAAACAAAGCGGGAGAACAACAGTCATGACATCACCAGCTTCTACTGTCAACCCACCCCCGTCCTATTTTGTTCTTCTACGGAAGCAAAAAGACAAGCGTTCATTACAATTGTCCCATTTCTAGCCATTACTTCCCCAACGGCTCTGAGGGGTAAAACAATGCGGTCTTAACAAAGCTCCCAATTTATATTGATTAAGTCCCATGTTATCTAACCTGTCCCTGGTCACCCAATGCCCATTTCAATTTCAAAAAGAGGGCTTTATGTTGTTTCTGGAAGACAATTTGATGGATCCCTCCCGGCAGGAAATTTCAGGGATGAGGAACAGCTTTTGTGTCTATCTACCTGTACATTCCTTACTATTAATGTGAATTGACATATTGCTATGGTTCTTACCTGACTAAGAAGAATGAATAGTGAAGGAAATATAACAAAAGCACTGCAGTGGTCCTTTGCCTGGAAATCTCCACCTCCTTGCTTGTACTATGTGACACAATCAGTAGTGAAGACTGAGAGACAGCTAGGTTTCTGAGAACCTCCTATGTTCAAACCATGGTTTCAGAGCCTGGCTAGTTTAAACCAATGGTAGGGAACCTCAGGCTCGGTAGCCAAATACAACCTTCCAAGCCCCCCTATCCAGCCCAGGGCTCACTGCAACTTTCTCATGTAGGACAGGGGTGGAAAACATCGGGACTGGGGGCAAATGCCATCCTCTGTCGGGCCCTAAAGACTCTCCCAGGACCACACTCCTTACTAGCCATGCTTTTCACCCTCCTCAAGTGCTTTTGCCTGCATCCTTGAACTGCGATAATGTCTTTTGCTTCATAAAGAAGTACAGTGGTACCCTGGGTTACGTACTTAATTTGTTCCGGGTTACAGTACGTAACCCGAAAAGGACGTAACCCGAACAATTCGTTCTGTGCATGAGCAGACCAAAAAACCCCCAAAAACCAGAAAAAATGTGAAAAATGCTCTGCGCATGCACAAATCGCACGTGCGTCAGTTTGCGCTTCCAGGTTAGTAGAGTTCGTAACCCGAAAAGTACGCAACCCGAAGCGTACATAACCCGAGGTACCACTGTACATGTGTGGAAACAGAAAACCTCTGACCATTGAGTGTCCATAAGTAACCTATAGTACAAGCATTGTATGCCTTTGTGTATAGTACAATAATGCATGCATCATTGAATTACAATGCAGGTTTGTCATTCTTTTTCTCAATTCCGATTGAACCTGGCTTCGGGGGAAACACGTCAAATCACAGAATTTCGTAAGAAACAACATGATAGATGCAGGATAGCTGTGGATTGTGCTTAACCTTGTGTGTACAACCACTTCCCAAACCAGCCATGGGAGTGTGCTGGATGTACACAGCCTTAGAATCATATCCACTGTTCCACTCACGTGTTGTCCCTGAATCCTCCTTTTCTTCTCCTAATCTTCTGGCCCCTGGAAAGCTATTCACTATGGATTGCAGTCCTTGGGTTGAAAAAGGCTCCCCACTCCTAACAGAGGGGAAAGTTATGGTTTCCCAGTATGTCAGAACTAGGCCAACGTGCTGTGTGTCATCAATAAAAGCAAATCTAGTTTTAGAAGTTAATATGGAGAAGAAAACCACAGGCGATACATAAAAATATATGGTACTTACAAATGTGGAGGTCTTTGCAGAATTCTAGTTGCCTCATTTAGTTGCTGTGAAAGAGAAATAAAGGATCTATTAAAATAGCCATAGGTTGGGACACCTTCCCTATAAAGTTTAGAAAAAAAGATGACTAAGAAGACTACAGTATGGTGAAAATTTATACTGTACAATGATAAAGGATGTGAAGAGAGTGGATACAATTTAGTGAATTCCACTCATTATGTTAGAAGAACTCAAAGCCACCCAATAATATTGATGGGTACCAAGTCAAGGATGGACAAAAGGAAGTTTTAAAAAAACCTTATGAAACACTCCTAACTCTTCTTAAAATGAAATATCTTTTTTGCCATATCATTTTTATTGGTTTTATAACAATACAGTAATAAAATCCATCACATTATCTTTTCAACTCTTATCATTTTGGCTTTTTACGGCCATGACTTCCTTCAAACCCTCCTTAAGATATCCTAACATTCATCACTAATATCTATACTTCACAAATTAATCACTGCTTAAAATTATCACACTTAAACTTATCACTTAAATTTCGTATTACAATGACCTTCCTTCTTTAATCTACAAAGCTTCTCGCAATCCTATCAACGTATTCAATTCAATGCAATTGTCCTTCAAATAATCTGCAAATTTAGTCCAATCTTTGATGAACTTCTGGTCCCACTGTTCTCGGATTCTTCCCGCTTAAAATGAAATATCATTCATTCATTCAGCCAAATTTTATTGGCATAATTGAAATATTTATGGGCTGTGGTGTGCAGTACATTGTGAAAAACTGCCTTTGTTACAAAGCATACATTTTAACCCACATGCATGTCCAACACATACATGTATCCCTGTACATACTCCCAAGAGGTTTAGGGTCCTTCACTGGAGCTAAAACATGCGTCCATATGACTATGCTATAATAAGAAATAACTTTTTGCCATTATAAAATAGTTAGTCTTTAAGACTAACACGGGACACTCTCATCATTTTTGCTACAACAGACAAACATAACTACCCCTCTGGAACTTCTTGGTATTGAGAGAGCACTTTGAGAATCCATGATGTGTCAATATCACGTGTAACTGTGCAACTAAACGGAGGTAATTTTTTTCCAAGGTTTTAAAAAGGGTTGGGTGAAGTGCAGCCAGAGGAACATTTTGCAGGAACTTAAAGAACCCTTTTAAATTCAGAACAGCTTCCTTTTAAGCATTGTAAACATCTCCTGAACTAGATGCACAAGTCCTGACTGATTTTAAAAGCTAATTTCATCTGTCAAATATGACCTCCAATTAAAGGAAATCACACTGAGAATTAACTAAGGCACACATTGTGGGGACAAAACAGTCCAGCATTTCCTGTCTTTCAGAACCATGCTGTACTTCCTGGCACCTGTGTGGAAAATACAATTAGAAAACTAAAGTGGCAAGTTCCAGATCGGAATGTTTCTAAGGCATATTTTGACACATTCCCAGACTGCGCCGTGTTCTCTCAAATTACCCAATTTGCAGTTACTGTAAGTAATTCTAATATTTTTCTTCTGCTCAAAAAATCCTTCCTCTTATAAAATGTGTTGCATGCCAACAATGATATGTACTGATGCATAATTCTTATTGGGTTGCTTTCTGGCTGACCTAGTACAAGCCAGAACTTGCTACAGAGGCTTGATAAACTGAAGCACAGCCCAGACAACTCTGAAACAGGCATGCAGCCCAATCCTATGCATGTTTACTTGGAAGCAAGTCCCAATGAGTTCCTACAGAACTGCAGCTGCGTAGCACTGAGATGCCCTTGCAATTAAGTAGAACTGCTCATAGGTGAAATATCATTAAAGGGACGGAGGAGGGCACTTCATTCCCCTTCTCAAAAGAATGAATAAGAAGCAAACGATCCCTTTACCCATATCACATTATCGCAGTGGACCATGCAAACAGCTCCCTCACTCCATTTGTAAGTAACATTCCACGGAAGGGAATTTTTACAAGTCATGTTTGTGAAAATGGATCCCTCCCCCTTTAATAAATCAAATTTAAAAGCTGCCTCAACTAGTATGTACATTACATTAAACAATAGGCTTTTTTCTGCCAGGAATGTTACAAACTTTCAGAAGTGATGGCTTGCCAGGCTACAAAATGCATTCCCTTCATCACTTAGATATAATAAAGCCAAGTTAAGCATTTGTTTATGTAGAAAGTTTTTAAAACTTGCTAGAGGAGTGCTATACAAGTGAAGAAATAGTTCTAATACAGTATTATTTTGTGTGGCACCATAACCCTCACGGGACCACTTCAATACATGTACGAATGGAAGACAGAGCTATGAGTGCCATATGACCACCCTGCATCCCTTGAACTAATCTGCTGTCCCCAGGTGAGATCATAAGAATCATAGAATTGTAGAGTTGGAAGGGACCCCAAGGGTCATCCAGTCCAACCCCTTGCAATGAAGGAATCCTGCCCACAGCCGTCCCTGGGTGGGCTTGAACCACCAACCTTCTAGTTAACAGCCAGACGCACCAACCCATTGTGCCACAGTAAGAGTGAGTGATGCTGTTCCATTGCAAGAATAAAATAAAGATTCAACTATCAGTCTGGTGGGCACCTGTACATGAAAAGGGAGGGTGAGACTGGCTGCATACATGCCATACTTTTAAAGCACATCTGAAAGATATTTCTACCCTCAAATAATTCTGGGCAATGTAGTTTGTTAAGGGTTGCTGGGAACAGTAACTTTGTGAGACATAAACGGTAGAGCCCAGGATTCTTTGAGGAGAAAAATGTGCTTTGAAGGTAGAGTGTGTATGTATCTGTCTTGTCCTTTGCCTCAGGTGACCAAATGTCTTGGGCGGAGCCTTCATACATGCTCTGAGGAAGTGATGACCAATGGCAAGTTCTTAGAATGAAAGTGTGCAATCTGTGGGCGCTGCCAGGCTGTTGCTATTCAGGTTGCGCAATTAAAGTCGATTTGAATAAACTCGCTTCCCTCAAAACTGTATTTGCTGAGAAAAGGAAAGTGACAAAAAAAATTATAGGGAAATCACTTGCTTTGAAGCAACATCATCTAACTTCCCTGAAAACAAATCAGAATGAATGTTCAGTGACCAACATCGTCTAACCTCCTTGCAAACAAATAAGCATAAATGCTGAATAAATAGGCAGTCTAGAAGTGACTATGTGCATATCACTATACCACTACCACACACAGGAGCCTTCTCCTAGGGGCTGAGGTCCCTTCGACGAAGAGTAAAATATTTGAGGGGGCTGCTCACCCCAAAGTTGATTGGCATTGCCATTTGAATGGTGTGCATGCGCCACGTCATGTGATTAATTATGTGGGTTGGGGCTTACATGCCCCCCCCCAATATTTTATTCAAGTTGGATGGCACTCCTGCACACACACGGCATGGGGCACGCGCACCATTGTGGATATGCAACGACTGCCACTTAAATGCGTTAATAATCCTTACGTGGGCTATTTCGCGCTCAGAATTGCTGTCCACGTACGAATGTTGTCACCTCAAACGAAGCACAAACCTGAAGGCCGGAGGGCAAGTACTTGTACACAGTGACTTCGTAACTGTAAAGGAATCTGGGGCGCACGCGGAAGCTGGCTCGGTGGCACCGGGGGGCATTTCCCCACCACCACCACCACACGGGTCACTCGGCTCGTCCTGCCATATTCCCTCCGGGCCTCGCCTCTCTCTGCCCCTCTTTCCAGCGACCCTGCACCGAGGGCGCGCGAAGCCTGAGGTGTGTCGCTGTGGCTGCATAGCCCTGAGCGCGAACTTTCTCAATTGATTGGCTCAGCTGCACAAGCGACTCCCCCGCTGGGCTCGGCGGAGCTCGCGCTGCCTTCCAACAGTAGCTGCGCTCGCTCCTCCTGCACCAGACCGCCCTGCTCCTCTCCGCCACTCGGAGGGCGCAGCCCCAGCCTCAGCAGCAGCAGCCGCATCATGCAGCAGCCGCCGGCTCCAGCTGCTGCCCTTTTGCTAGTCCTGCTGGCTACAGACTCCTCGCAGAGTGAGTAGTACTTCGGGGGGGTTCGCCTTTTCCTCCCCCCCCCCGTCCTCACTGGAGAAAGAAAACACCCCTCTTTTACCCGCCATTCCTGCAATTTCTCCCTGCAGAGAAAAATCTCACTTCGGCTTTATCCTCTCTCTCCACCCCCGCCCCACTCTTTAATTAACCCCCTCCTTTAATTATTAATCGATATAGCAAAGTCTCCACACGAGCAATGCAGCTTCTCCGGACTGGGGAAAGAATCGGTATATTGTATAGAGACATGTCAGCCCTTTCGCTGCTCTAACCATTGTCCCTCAAGGTCAGGACATCCCAAACGCCTTTCTCCACAAGGAGTCGGTTGCACCCAATGAGCCACCCTGCCTGCCTGCCTGCCTTTCACTTCAAGGGTGCCTTAAAACAAAACAAATGTTTATGTTCTCAAACCTCCCCCCCCATCACTTTTTGGAGACCTCCTAATGCTGGGCTTAAAGGGCTGACTTTACCATTTTCCAGAAAAAGGGTGGGTGGTGACACTCTCTCTCTGCTCCCCCCACCCACCCACAACCACATCCCCGGCCAAGCATTGTTTCTTGGGGAGCGAGAGAGCGCGCGCGCTCAAGAGGGCAAGGGGCGCAGGGATGTCATTGTTTATGGCCCGGTGAGGTGGATCTCGGTGGCGCCGCTCTGGGCGCGCTGGCTGCTGCTGGGCATTGTTTTGGTTGCTCGAGGCAGGCAGAGGAACTTCAATGGAGGAGCTAGTCTAGCCCCCTGTGAGCTGAGGGGACAGGGAAAGCCGCAGCGGGAATCTCCCCACCCATCCACAATGACAGTTTCACCGACTCCTCTGGCTGCCAAGTGCGCGGCGGGGCCATTGTTTCCCGAGCGCGCGCGCGCCGCCCCACACCCCCGCGCAGCTTTGCACGCTCCGCTTTGTTACCGTCCGGGGGGGGGGGCGGCTTCCAATGCTAATTCCTTTCCCTGCTTCCTTTCGGGGCCCCAGCTATGCTGCTGCACAGAACCCGGGAGGAGGCTTCGCAGTTCCTTCGGCAGAGGCACCGCCGAGCCTACCAGATTTTCGAAGAGACCAAGCAAGGCCATCTGGAGCGAGAGTGTGTGGAGGAGCTCTGCAACAAAGAGGAAGCCCGGGAGGTGTTTGAGAACGACCCTGAGACGGTAAGGAGGGAGAGGGAGAGAAGGTGCCGGTGAGAACTAATTTAATTAATTTATTTTTAAAATTAAATGAGCAGCAGTTGAGTGTTCAGGCCTGCTGCAGCTGCAGGAGTGGGAACGAGGGCGCCAGCTGCTTGCACAGCTGGGGAAGTTGTTTGGAGGAGGAGCTATTAGATAAATAACTGAAACCACACAGGGTAACCAGCACTTCGCTTAACAAGATTGCATTGGGATTTCTAGGCCAAGAAAGCAGCGGGGAGGCGCTGTTTATATTGGACTAAATTGGCATTAATCTGCTAATACCAGTTTCTTGTGGGGAGGGGGGGTTATTGGGGTGGGGAGAGAGGAGTTTAACTTGTCATAATACTTATGAGGATCCTTTGGGATATCTTGGTTTTCTGCTTCACTCTTCCACCTCTCCTCTTTAAGTATTTAAAATGCTTGTAAGCCCCAAGGATTTTGCTGAAGCAATCTCCTGAAAAGAAGCATTTTGTATTTTTCTAATTTAGATGAGTGATCAAAATCCCCTATTGGATCAGGATTCCCCCCCCCCCATGAAAACTTTTGTTACTAGGTAAATGTAAGCAGCCATTGAGCTTATGTAGAATGAGTCTGGTTTTTTTAAAGTAGTATGCCTAGTGGGAACAACATGGTCCTAAGTCTGCAGCTGTTTAGTTCTAAAACTCTCAAAAGTGTAAAAAAAATGCGTTTTAAATAAATGTGTTTCAAATGGGTCATCAATAGGTATGTGTTATGATTGTACTATTCTGACTGACTAGTATTTTTGCAAAAATAGAATGGCATTTGAATGGCCGCTTAAAAATGATTTTCTGATTTGCTTGCATCTTCCAGATGTGCTGCTCTGAATAGGCTCTTTTATGGCTCGGATTATCTGGCATTAGTTTAGGGAATAAATTTCCTGGAGAAGAAATTGACTGGTGATTTTGCACAGGGCTGTGCTTTCCCGTTAATGATTTGATGCGAGCGGGTAGGGAAAGAGTTATGTAGGTCAAAAGTACTGAGAATGGGAGGGACTTGGCTGTTTTCTCTTAGAGTAGTTAATGTTTCGTATTTAAGGCAAAACATGTCTTGACATGCATACTTTTAATAGACTTGGAACTATCGCAGCACGAAGAATAGTTGCAAAACAATAGGGGGAAATGCAGCAAGTAACTTCTGCTAGAAGTGTTTACTGTGAGGTTTCAACACCAAGATCCAGGTGAAATCAAGGGTTGTTTTTTTTTAGTTTAAAGAGCAAAATAGACTGGGATATTATTTTCCTATTTAATGGCATGCAGTTAAGACTTTATAAGTTGGGTAGCATTGCAGAGTAAACTCATTAACAGTTGTATTCTCACTGAGTTGATCTCATAAATTACTTACTGACACTTGTACATCCTTAACTTTTAAATAGTAAGTGCCATACTTGAGCTGCATTGGTAAGGCTTTGGGTGGAGAATAGAATGTGGTGCATTCATCTCTCCTGGCCTCCACTGGTGGAGAAGAGCATTGTTCATGGGGGTTTCTTCATTGCAGCGGAGGCCAAAGTGGTTGGTACCACCATCCCTGGTGGTTTCCCCTTTAGCCAGTGGTTTTCAACCAGTGTGCCTTGAATGATGGTCAGGGGTGCCGCGGGCAACACTGCCCTCTGTCTCTCCTTCCTTCCTTCCTTCCTTTATTTGATGGCCTCTCAAGTCTCTGCCTCCAAAAGGCGTGTGCAGCTGTTTATTGCAGCAGCCCTGGCTATAAGTTCCACAGGCCAATGTTGCCTCTATGAGGCACCTCTTTTGGGTGGCGGCAGGGGGGGGGCAACCAGGGATGGCGGTGGCGGCAGCTGCCCGGAGGATTCCCAATGAGAGGGGAGAGGAGTGGAGGCTGGGGAAACACTCCACAAGGCAGGGTGTTTGAAAAAAGGGTGAGGGACTGCCAGCTCTGCAGGCAAGGGGTGACATAACTGGGCTCCTGAGTCCCACAGGGGTGCCGCAGAAAGAACGTAGTTGGTTAAGGGAGCCATGGACTCAAAAAGGTTGAAAACTGCTGCCTTTAGCAATAACCAGTAGAAAGCCAGGGTTCTGGAGGCTTTGGATCTGTGGGATCCAAACCCTGCGGATCCTTGAGGGACTCAGTACTTGGGCCCTGTGTGCCAGACCTGGAACTAGAACAGCAAAAAAAAGGAAGAAATACCTCCCCCCTTTTGCCATGACCATCAGGAACTGACGGGGCTTCAGGTATGGCATTGACTCTGCCATTCTAATCTTCCACAACCTTCTTAGGATGGCTCCACCCACTACAGACAATTCTCCTGAAATTCACATTTACAGATTTGCTGAAATAATTCATGGTAGGTCATGGAGTAATTTTTTTTTAAAAAAAACTTCAAATCTGAACTTCCCTGAAAGAAGTATTCTGAGGTCACCACAGTTTTACTCATTGGTTTTTAACCAAGAAGGTTGCTATGAATTAGAAAGCATACCACGCATGCTGAGTTTGTTAGCCAACGGTGAGGTCTGGTGTAGTGATGTCCTTTACCTTTTTTTTTTTTTTTTACCTTACCGTAGTGACATTTCAACTGCCCTTATAAAACGGTTGTGTCCCACTGTAAAAGAAGATGCAGTACTTTCTATTCTGCTGTTGCATTTATTAAAATACGTACAGCTATGAAAAGGGTTTGATTTCTCTGTGCCCCTTGTTTGACTTCCATTGTGTGCCATTTTACTTTTCTTCTTAAAACACCATCAATTTGTTAAAATCATTTTATCATTTCCCTTTGACTAGGGAGGAGAGAGGGGAAGTGGGATTCTCCTAAGCTTCAGGGGGAGAAGAGAATGGAGGGTAAAGTCCCTTACAAATATGGAAATGAAGTGAGCTTGAAGAGGTAGAGATGTATTTTTGGGGTTCAGCATTCAGTGCACTTAATGAAAGCTAATGCAGTGACTGAGCTCTGAACAGGGGATGCTTCTGGTTCAAATGCCATCTCAGTGATCAACTACTGGGTAGTATTAGGCAAACCTCTGTCTGTCTGTCTCCTTCCCTTTCCTCACTCCCTTAATAGTATGTGCTGTATAAATGCAGATAAATTATAACACACCTATGAATGTTACTAGGAATTAATGCCACTTTACAACTTTTGTAAGTCAACATCATGTAATTTGCAGGTTTTACATGCTATCATAGCATGGCACTGAAAAAGAACATCAGAATTGCCGTTTAGGTCAAACATTTATGCATTCCAGCCTTTCCTAAAAATACATAATGCTGCATTTCATTTGGTGTTTGAGTTAGGCTAGAATTAGAAATGTAAAAGCAAAGCAAAAGCTGGTGCTCTGTTGTTCAGAGTCATGACATGTGTAGTTGTCTGTATGGACCTTCTTCCCAAAAGGTATGCTGGTCTATGACCGAAATAAAGTTTGATACTGATACTCCCAAAAGGTATTTGTGAACTGTGCTTCTAAATGGTCCTACAGGATGTGACATTACTCATGTCTTTAACTCTGGTTTACATAGAAGAAAGTGGGGGGGGGGATCCAGACCATAACACTGGGTGCGGAAGAGTGGCTCTTTGACCCATCCAAATCGAGTTCCTTTGTGCTGGCTACTTGCAAAGGTCGGAGAACTCTTATTGGCAATTTGAGGATGTAGCTTTGTAGCTTTTTTTTTTTAATACTCAGGGTGCACAATATTTTTCTATAGCTGTAATGCTTTTCATATTTGGAAGTAGAAACTGCTGGCTCTTTCTCTACATGGTTGTGGAGTCTTTTCCCCGCTTGACAAATTAAAAATGTAAGATATTTGGTTGTGCATCCCTGCAATTAACACGTGTCCTGGGATGCAAGGACATTGATTTGTGTGATATAATTTCTCTGCAGGGGAGATGGTTTGTTGGAGAATGACAATTTATCATGGGGATTAAAGAATGTTTTGAAAAAAAAGCATGACATATTTATTGTCAATCCTGTTTACGCCATGCTGTCACAGCAGCCGTTATATCCCAGTTTATGCATTTCTATGCTGGCACAGCAAGTATTAGGCTTCTAGGTCATTAGGGATTTTCAAGAGATAATTTGGATGTAGCAGAAAGAAAGGGGGGGGAAACATTTTTTTAAAAAACCCCAACAATATTTTTCAGTTTCTGAAAATATAACAAACAAATACCCATATAGCCCTACCCACCAATAAACATTCCATGCATAAAGAATATAAATGATGCAGTCATACATTAAGTAGGTTTGTGTAATATTTTTGAGTTGATTATATCAGTTAAGTGTCTTCTACTCTGTTTTAACAGATTGTCCCAGTGAGCTGTTGGTAGCTGGTAGCAAGGGAACAACATTGTCATTTCCTGAATAAACATGTACCATGCAGTTTCAGCATTTTATTTGTGTTTCAGTTGGTAGAACATGAGGGTTGTGGGTTCAATTCCCACGTTGGGCATAAGATTTCTGCATTGCAGCGGATTGGACTAGATGACTTTCGTGGTCCCTTCCAACTCTACAATTCTATGATTCTTGGTGCTCTAGGATACAGTACTTTGTTGGTTTCTCCATAAGAGCTGCATTCCATAGTCTATCCCACCATGCCTCTAGAGTTAAGTTAGTAGCTGTTTTCCAGTATTGCGTTAACATATTCCTAGCTGCAGACATGAAAAAGATTAGTACGCCCTTAAACAGTAGATTATTGTTGCCCTCTATTAACATATCTAATAAAGCAAGTCTCAGATCAGGTTTATAACCTGCCCTGTTAGAAGAAACTTATTCAAATACCATTTTCCAAAATCATTGTACAGGTTTGCAGTCCCATCACTTACAGAGATGTAAACCTAAGAATTAACATCCTCTCGAACATAAAGGACTTGAACAAGAACTTAACCTGTGACATTTCACAGGTGTAAAGTGCCAGCTGGGAATTCTTTTAAAACTGCTTTCCCTCACTTCAGTTGACACTTTAAAAAGAAAGAACAGAACCTGGGTACAGAAGTAAGTGTTTGAGCACACATTAACACAGTGTTTTTCAACCTTTTTTGGGCAAAGGCACACTTGTTTCATGAAAAAAATCACGAGGCACACCACCATTAGAAAATGTTAAAAAAATTAACTCTGTGCCTATATTGACTATATATAAAGTAATTCTCTTGAATTTTTCAATTTTTCCCACGGCACACCAGGCAACATCCCGCGGCACACTAGTGTGCCGCGGAACAGTGGTTGAAAAACACTGCATTAACAAGTAAGCTAGATGTTATTACTAAGGTTGAAATTGAGGGGGGGGAACATATGGGATACAAAGCTTTACAAGAAAGTATGTTGCAGTGTTGTGGAATGTTTTCAGATTTACTAGGAACACAATTTATTTCAGATTCTTTCTACTGAGCAGAGTGAACTCTCAGTGAGAAGATTGTGCTACAAAAACCTGTGGTGGTTACAATGTGCAGAGAAAGAAATAATTGACCTTTTAGTGTTCAGCCAGGTACACAAACTCGATAGCAGAAACTGCTGTGGAATTTGGCTGATCTCAACGTAAAAAAATGTTTCCTAAACAAACATCTGAGTGAAAACTGAAGGCTTCTGTGGGAAGAAACTAGATGATTTTTTAAGGAATAGTGATTGCATCAATACCTGGCTCAGACGTAGTGCTGCTGCCTGATTGCCAAATATACCATCACGAGGTATAGGGCAGTCGGACACCTATTAGGTATTTTAAAACGTTCTCAACTTGGCTTGAGTTGGTTACAGATCACTTTCTTGTTTTCCTCAAGGACTACTACACAATGGCAGTTAAGTTCATTTTAGTAGTTTGTATTGTGAACTGATCTTCACACTTAGTTGATCTTCACATTTAGTTGATTTTAGTTGAAGATAGATGTTGACCCAATGTGTGGCAGCTGTGAAAAAGGCAAATTGCGTGCTAGGAATCGTTAGGGAAGGAATTGAAAATAAAACTGATGGTATCGTATAGAAACCTATGGCGTAACCATATTTGAAGTACTTCTGGTTACAGGTAGGTAGCCGTGTTGGTCTGCCATAGTCAAAACAAAATAAAATAAAAAATTCCTTCCAGTAGCACCTTAAGAAACCAACTAAGTTTGTTCTTGGTATGAGCTTTCGTGTGCATGCACACTTCTTCAGATACACTGAAACGGAAGTCACCAGACCCTTAAATATAGTGAGGGAGTGGGGAGGGGTATTACTCAGAAGGGTGGTGGGAATGGGTGATCAGCTGATAGGTGTGGAAAACCTGTTGACGACTGTACTTCTGGTTCCCTTATCTTCAAAGTATAGAGTTGGAAAAGCTTCAGAAAAGGGAACCAAAAGGATCAAGAGGATGGAGAAAATGCCCTGTGAGGGTTGGCTGCTTTTGGGACGTTTTTTGGGAGGGGACTAGTCCAACCTTCTGCATTGCAGGAATCTCTACTAGATCATACTTGGCAGATGGCCACTTAACCTCTGCTTAAAAACCTCCAAGAAAGGCGAGACCACCACCACCACCACTTGTAGGAGTCTTTTCCACTGTCAAACAGCTCTTACTGTCAGAAAGTTCTAGTTACAGGTGGGTAGCTGTGTTGGCCTGCCGTAGTCGAAACAACAACAACAAAAAATTCCTTCCAGTAGCACCTTAGACACTAGGTTTGTTATTGGTATGAGCTTTCGTGTGCGTGCACACTTCTTCAGATACACCTGTAAGGTGCTACTGGAAGGATTTTTTTTTTATTTTGTCTGAAAGTTCTTCCTGATTTAACTGTTAAAAAAACCCCATAAATTAGTACAGTTTTATCAACCCCATATTGTAGTGTTGGGGAGGGGAAATGGTGGTTTGTCTAATTAGGAAAATAGGAAGCTGCCTTAGAGCAGGCCATACTTAAGAGCAAAGCATGTGTGCTGCCACTTAGCTGCAGTGCCATTGAAACCTAAGCTTAGATCTCTTAATTCAGAGTCTAGAATTCCCACTAGTTGAGGCTATAATAGGCATACAATTCGAACAAGGGTCCTCCGAGCTCAGCCAACCAGCTCTATGTTCATTTTAGATGTGATTGCATATTTGGCACTGTGATTCTCAACTACATTTTCTCTTGAACAGATGTCTAGTATTAGTAGGAACAACATTTAGTACCAGACAGGATTAAGAATGTGCTTCCAGTTCTGGATTTTGTGTGTGTGCGTGCGCACACACGCACATGCAGACAGTGAAACTGAAAATCTGACTAACAAAGATGAGCATGCATTGTCAGTCATGTAT
The DNA here is from genome assembly GCF_009819535.1 of Lacerta agilis. Taxonomy (NCBI): domain Eukaryota; kingdom Metazoa; phylum Chordata; class Lepidosauria; order Squamata; family Lacertidae; genus Lacerta; species Lacerta agilis. The sequence continues at coordinate 76,129,626 of NC_046315.1, forward strand.
AGAATAGGCTTGCCACATGTTGAAAGACCTGTTCCACTATACCAAAGGCTGCTGATTAGGTAGATGGGAAGGGGGGAGCTCTGGTAATAATCCAGGACTAGAGAGCCACATATAAACATAGCATCATTTGGTGAAGCAGAACAAAAGGTGAAAGACAAATATTTTCAAACTAGCTTTTGAGAAGTTCTGCTTTTATAGGTTTTTCTTGTTTATGTCCACTGCTGTTTAATCCTTAACTGCTTTTTATTGTAATGCTGCAATTGTTTGCATGGCTTTATCGTTCTATATATTAGTTTTAAATTTTGGTTTTAAATTTTATAAGGTGCCTTGAAGCACTCTTGAGGAGGAAGGGTGGAAATCTGTAATTCAGTGGAGAGGATACGAGGCTGATCTCAGAATTATAAGTTACAGTATTGTGTCTTACTTTACTTTATTTGTAGGCCATGTAATGCCTAGGATAAAGCAATTTTACATAATGGGAAAGGCAAGGCCTGACAGCTCTAGTCAAGTGATTCCTTGTTTTAATTAAGAGAGGTGTCATCGTTCTCCCTACACACTTTGAGTTTTATCAAGGATTTTTGAAAAAACTAAAATAGTGGACAAAAAAGACTAGAGTTTTGAGCAACTTACTTGATTTTGCTATTATTTCTCATTGGATTATATCCAGTGCTAGTCGGAGAAGACTCGATGAAGTTAATAGACATATCTAACTTGTGTCCATTAATTTCAGATAGGTTTACTCTGAGTAGAAGTTAGTTGGCGACAACCCACTGTGATTAAAAGGGCGAGAAAAATGAATGTGGTAATCTAAGACCTGGATCACACTTGCCTGTACAGTGGTACCTTGGTTTAATAACAGCTTAGTTTATGAACAACTTGGATTAAGAACACTGCAAACCCAGAAGTAGGTGTTTTGGTTGTGAACTTTGCCTTGGAATAAGAACATGTTTCGCTTCCTGTTGAGTGTGTTCCATTTGTAAATTGAGTCCCCCACTGTTATGGGAAAGCACGCCTTGGTTTAAAAATGCTTTGGTTTAAGAATGGACTTCGTAAACCAAGGTACCACTGTAGTTGTGGACACGATCCATTCCGGGGTGCAGTTCACACCCCGAGAAGTCCGCAACTAGAGCAGCACTTCTGCGCAAGCGTGGAGTGCGATAGAGCACTTCTACGCATGTGCTTCTGCGCGTGTGCGCACGGCAAAACCCAGAAGTATACACTTCTGGGTTTGCAGCATTCGCAAGCCGAAAAGACGCAACATGAACCTAACGCAACACAAGGTATGACTGTATATCACTGGCTAAGTTTGGACATCACACAAATTTGTTTGTAATTAAAGTTGTATACCACTCTTCATCCATATATCTCAGGGCAGTTCACAACATAAAAATACAAGATCAAAACACAAATACATAATAAAAACCAGAACAAAAGAAATCACACTAATTTAGTGTGATAACAATGAGTGTATCCTCCTCCTGGGCTCACACAAACTCCCTCTCCTATTCTCTTGCAATGGGAGGAGTTTGGAAGTTTTGGCTTCTCCTTTTTTAAAACCACAGTTTGGTGTGTTGTCTAGGCCTGGAACTATGGTTAACCTTAACTATGGTTACTTCACAAAACCAGTTCCAGTAACTCTGGTTTGATGCTGGCTTTCTGAAATTAACCACAGTTTATTGATCTGAATGATATGGTTCAACAAAAAGCAAAAACCATGGTTCAACAAAACCATGGTTCAACAAAAGCAAAAACGTTCAGATTCCTCGTACTGGTTGCCTGGGAGGAGAAAAGGGCAAGGGAGAACATATGAGACTGGGAGGAGGCTAGGTTAGTTTATGTCTTACTAAACCATAGTTTAGCATGATGCAGTCACTTGATAATAACTCAAATTTGTGAATGAGCTACTAGATCTACCAACACCAACAGAATTCCTTTATTGTCAAGTTCCAGTGCAAATGCAATAGTTTTCAGCAGAGGCATTTCACGTATTCAGTGTCTAGTAGCAATCCAGTGAGGGGAGGCAAGTGAGGCACATGTACATGTAAACGAGGGTGCTTGCTTGCAAGAGTGGACGGAAGTAGTGATGATCCCAGTAGCAAAAAAAGGTGTGGAAGAAAAACCCTGTTCACTGTGGGGTGTTGTGTGTGTGTGTAAGATGTCTGTATGGCCATGATCCAATCAAAACAAAGCATTTTACCGTTGTACTGATATTAAAGGAGAGAGCTGAAGATATGCTTTAGCATGTCACATTGAAATCCATGGGGCTTGCATGCTTGACTTGGGCTGGGTTCATCTTAGGACCACTATAGCCCTCTTCAGGTGTCCAAAGTGAAGAAGGCAGCGAAGACGTACGTGTTCATGACTCCATTCCCGGTGGGGACCTTCATGCTTTGAGAAGGGAAGGTTTGAAGGAGGCTTCAGAGGAACACAGTTAGGTACCCAACAATATCCGGCTTCCCTGATTGTACAGAGGCTTATAGGTAGTACATTCATCCAAATGCAATGGGAATCCCCCTTCATACCGTCCCGTTCAATGTGGGAGATTCAGGGCAATGGGGGTGTGATGATAGTTGTGGCGCATGTTGCTTGAATGTGCAAACAGGACTTCAATGGCCAAGGATCATCTAAACATGGCAACTGCATTATGTGCAGGGGTTTTTTTTTAATTAAAAAATGTGTTGTTATTTTTTGTAGCGGGTTCCTAATAATGCACTGCTGACCAAATGATAAATATAGTAGCAGTTACCCTTCTTTTCTACAAAGGATGTTTGGCAGCCACGATAATGAGACCACTTCTAATAATGGAAATATTTAGATATAAAGATATAAATGGCTATCTAAATGTTTATTAATACATTAGAGAATGAGGAAAGAATGTAATCGTGGTGAGGGAATGGAGGATTAAGAGAGTATAAAATGTCTTTGGTTTATGTTGGTGGACTTAAGTAGTCTAGACATAAATATCATTGGAAATGCAACCTAAGTCTAGCCATCCTAACAACAGTTACTATTTTGATTTGAGATATAAATCTTTCAAATCTGGTAAAAAAAATTATCCTGAAGATTTTAGCATTGCATTTCTTGGCGGATTTTACTAAAATGTTTCTGTGTGGATCCATGACTTTGCACCGATTAGACGCATTTCAGCATTCAAGGATAATGTGCCATTAGCAAACTATAGTGCTAGGAAGCTATATTACTACATGGGAACATGTCGTTCATTTGCCAGAGGCATATTTAGGGAGTATTGGGTGCTGAGCCTCGGGGGCGCCACAGAGGATGCCACAATTACTGTATTTATAATGGAGCACGAGAATTGGGGGGGGTGCGCCAAATTTTGGTGTTGCACAGAGTGCCACTGAAATTTGAGACCTCAAGTCCCAACACCGTATTTGCCCAATGACAGCAGAATCCCCTTGTTTTGGACTTGGCTGCAGTTCATGTGGGCGGAGCAGTTTGCGTTAGTACAATAAGGATCCTGAAGTGCCCCCTAAATGGCATTATGATTTAAATGCACAACAACTTCCTTGGGTGGGCAAAACTCTAGCTTGTTTCCACTTCTTTCCCTCTCCATGTCAGCTCACCTCCTGGGATTGGCTAAAGGTTTAGGTCTACTTATGTATCAGCAACTGCAGGTGATGCACACATCTCAACTGAACTGAGGAACTGGTAAATTTTTGTCACACTGCAGTGTGATGAAGAAATGCCAGAAAACTGGCTTTTATATACTGGACCAGCAAATGCTTTTTATTATTATTAATGGGTGCTTCAGTAAATTGCAAGGAAGCATGATGCGACAGAATTGGTTAGTCGCATTCTATCAACCCCCATAGTAGGAAAGCAAATTGGAGAGCAATTTTGACTGGAAAAACAGCTGACAGAAGAAGAGTTCAGCACACACACACACTGGCCCCCATCTGCTCAGTCATGCTCACAACCTTCTAAGGCTGCTTTTCATTAAAAAAATGTAGACCAGTTACAGGCTTCTGTGCATAACTTCTGGTTTTGGTTCTCAGAAACTGGTTCAGTTTCAGGGCAACTCCAAGCTATAAACCAGTGCCCAAGCCATAAAAATTGTGCAATTCATGCTGTGGTAAATGAGCCTGATGTAGCTGATTGTTTATCAGGAGTTTGAAGCTGGGAGGTGCCACCTCTTTCAAAACATTTTTAAAATCAGTCTTCATGTTTTATGTAGAGTGTGGTTTGATAGTTATTACTGTAATATGATTCTATTAATTGTAGTTTTTGTTGTTTTGAGATCATCACTATGCAAAGATGGAAATAGAGTTCTATTTAATGAGACTGCTCCTAAGGACTTGGGCCAGAAAAAGATGTATACCGTAATACTTTTCAAGTTTTAAGTCATAGCATTTCTTCTAAATGTTGCTGCACGCTCTCATTCCAGACATCAGAGAAAATAGTCTGGTGCCTCTATCGGGCAAGCTCACCTTTGTTTTCTGAATGATGCCGCCACCTTAACCTCAGCTGACTTCTTCCTCTATAGGATGCAATTTGCTCTTCCTGTCAGATTAATCCTTTTGGTATAAGCTGAACAGAAATGCCAATCTACAGAGTTTCGGAAGCCTGAATAAATGGAAATGTCATGTGTAGGAAAAGGCTATTTCCAGCTCAGCTCTTGTTCTCGTTTTTTGTTTTTCTCAAGAGTAAACGAAACTATTTGGGCTTTGCAGATATTCAAAGTCACAGATGACTGCCTTCTGAGCAGCCCATTTGACTTTGTCCCATAGTACAGTTCTGGATTAAATAGGCTGTGGATGGAAGTTTAAGCTGCTTAACAAAATTAGAAATATTCAAGCATCAGAAACATAAGTACCAATAGTTTAGAATTTTGTTGTGGGCATCTTGGTGCATTCTTTCATTATCTTGGCCTTAAAAGCCCTCCTCAGCCTCCAGAAGTGCTTACCATTTGTGTAACACTGCACTTTTGGCACTCTTGTTTGTTTTTCATCTCTCCTTCCTATCTACCATGCACTTTTCTCTATGCAAAAATCTTCCATTCTCTTCCTTGAATTCCTCCTCATGTCCCACAACAGCTGCTTAATATCCACTGAGAGCTAAAAGTCTCAATCATATCATTTTATTTCTGTGGCACAATGGGGCAGTGTGTCTAGCTGTGAACCAGAAGGTTGGTGGTTCGAGTCCACCCAGGGATGACAATGGGCAGGATTCCTGCATTGCAGGGACCCTCGAGGTCCCTACCAACTCTACAATTATGATTCTACAATCATTTTGTTTGCTTTTGGTGTCGTACACTAGGAAAAGCACTGCGTATGGCTGTTGCAACTGTTTCGATTCTGGTCTCATCCTCTTAATCTCTCCTGTTTATTGGAAATGAGAGGTGAAAGCTAAGTTGAGCTTCAAGTATCTGTCAGGGTGCAGTAACTGTTTCCAGATCTTAAATTCCTTTAAAAGCTAGGCCAGTTGCTACTTACTTGACCTTTGACTCAGTTTTGTTCCTCTTAAGGTGCGATGATTTTTGCACCAGCTTCTTTTCTTGTAATATATCCTGAGAACAGTTTATAGTGTTGGTAGCAAGCCTTGATTGGAGTCTATGTTTGACGCTCCACTCTAAAGTTTGATGTAGGCAGGCGGTAGTAGTTGTTTCACCTGTAGCTTTATTGGGTGTCTTTGAGGGCATAATTGAGATCTTGCAAAATAAGTATCTCCTGGTGATGGTGACACTGGAAATTACTAGGTGTTTGAAAAGATTGTCACTAAAAACCTGTTGTGAATGGGTTTGGACACTTGCCTCAGCTAAAGAGCTGTTTTACAAACTGAAAGGATCCAGAGAACTAACAAACTTTGACTCGTTTTATGGTACATAGCATAGCTTTATTGCATACATCCTTTTGGGGGGGGATCATGGAAGGCTTTGGAGAGACCTGCTTGAAATGACTGCAAGAAAATTTCAGCCCTTATAGTATAGCTCAGGGGTGGCCAACTCCCAAGAGACTATGATCTACTCACAGAGTTAAAAACTGGCAGTGATCTACCCCCCCCCTTTTGGGGTTCAGGTCAAAGTTATTGAGCTGTTTTTAAGGAAGGAGGAAGGCCCATTTTGGGGGGGTTCGGGTCACAGTTGTTGAGTGTTTTCAGGGAGGAGGTAAAATGTTGAGCTATTTTTAGGGGAGCCTCAGCTTCTTTGGGGGGAGCCAATGATCTACCAGTGATCTACCGCAGATGTCCAGTGATCTACCAGTAGATAACGATCTACCTGTTGGACATGCCTGGTATAGCTCATTCGGTAGAGCACCTTAGGGTCGTGGGTTCAAGCCCCATGTTGGATGAAAGATTCCAGCATTGGAGGGGTTCAACTAGATGCCCCTCATGGTTCCTTCCAATGCTACATGATTATTGCGTGTAAAAATTGGTATTTTTGTATGGTTGTTTGTTGCAAGGTTTTTAATTGTCTTTTTAAAAAGAAGAGCTCACTTTCCTTGTGATGTTCAGATTTTTTGGTGGGTAGAGTTCTTGCCTCGTTATTGAAATGGTGCCTTCCCCATCTAGTAGATTTGTGTTGCGGAGCTGGGGCTCAGTGGCGTAGTGGTAATTTTAAGTGCAGAATAGCATACTGACAATCCCCATAGCCATGTTCCCAAGGCGAGCTCATAGCCATGCCCAACAGAAGTGAACAAGAATGCAGGCAGCGCTCTCTCTCTCTCTCTGTGTATGTATCTATATCTATATATAAACATATATATTTGCCACTAAAGAGAAGCACTGCAGTACATAGTATGATACCCAAATCATTAGGACAGGCTGACTATTGTAGAATAAACTGGCAAAGGTGTTAGGGTGTTGAACCCTACCCCATAGGGTTGTTATGAGGGCAAAGAGGGTCGCTCCTCTTTCAGGTATATTGCTGTGGTGCTCTGAAAAATAAATGTCCTCGCTCCTTCTGTGGAAAAAGACCTGGAACTGTATTTTCCCTTGTTCCTTCTTCACAAACACCACTGCTTGGGAGAGCTACATTTCAAGTGTTGAGGGAGAATTTGGCTCTTGAAGCAAGTTTGCAAGAGCTACTGGGAAAGGCTCAGTTTTCAAGCGGGCAGCTGGGACCCACTGAGTCTGCTAATGGGTAAGCCACCCAAAATGGCAGGGTTACCAGCCAGCCTACCTGCCCATCAGGTGGTTTGAGGCAGCTGCTGGAGAAACAAGAAACAATGGTGGCTTCTGGGAAAACCTTGCTTCTGCTGATCTAAAAAAAAAACTGTTTCAAAGCACATACCTTATGACCTCTGTTAAGACCACATTGCTCAGCTATAAAACTGTCAGGAGCTTATTTTAATATGAATTCAGTTGTAGACCAAATCTAATAATCGTGTGCTCCCCCTCCCCCTTCTCTCTTTCCAACAGGATTATTTTTACCCGGGATATTTGGGTGAGTTGCAGTGATACCCTTTGCTTCGTACTACAGTGTTTTGTTGTCACTTTCTAGGTACAGTTAATATCTGCCCCAAAATGTGCAGCATATCAGAGTACATCTCTTTATCTTAAAAGAGATCAAGTTGCTGATTCTTCTTTTTCAAAAAGAGGCACATTTTATTTGCATACAGTTACAAAGTAATACAGTTGTAATGACTATTATTCAGAGAATTGTGACCCTTCAATATCTATTACCCTATTAAATTTGTGTTGAACATGTAAACACTAGAATCTTGAGAAAACTATATTCTGTCTTGAGTAAATTCTTCAGATTCCCCCTCCCCCCAAACTAGATTAATCACAGGTCCTAATAAACTTTAGCACCATTGAGACATCTGCATTTCAAAGCAACAATATATTTTGACAAAATTAATAACGTTTATAGCATTTGAATTATGTTTTTTTTTCTAATAAGGCAGTTGTAGTCTAAATAGAACAAACAAGCAAACATGCTGAATAGAATACTAGGAAATCAGAAGTTAGTTAATATGCCAACTTGCTTAATTATAATGTTTGTTTTTGTTCTTCAGGATGTATTAGGAGGTATGGGTCACCATATACAGGAAATCCAAATTTCCATACATGTGTGCATAGTAAGTATTTTTCACTTTCTATGTTACTAAAGGAATACAGTATCGTTGGTTGTTGGCTTAGGTGAAGAGCAAGTCAAGTCCATGTGAATATTGTCCAATGCTCCTTGTAATTCTTCCCATCAGACTTCTACTTTGCTCCATTCGATAAAATATTGCTTGTATTTGGATTTCATAATAAACTATGGTTATGGTGGGCAATGATATAGTGGAGAAGGAACATGGAGGAGTGAAGCTCTGGTATTTTTTTGTCATGAGCGATGGCATTATCTGCTGGAGCAGGCTTCATCATTTGTGTAAGATTTGTCAGGATTAGACGACGGCTCTTCCCTGCATGTGATCCCTTTGTGAGATAGGCTAGGATCAGCTGGCCCAGTGTTACCCAGTGAACAAAAATTTCCACAGCATGCTTATCACTGCACCAACCTTTGGCAGCTCACTTTTCTATAACGCGGATGGCACTGTGGCCTAAACCACTGAGCCTCTCTTTGGCTTGCCGATCAGAAGGTCGGTGGTTCAAATCCCCATGACGGAGTGAGCTCGCATTGCTCTGTCCCAGCTCCTGCCAACCTAGCAGTTGGAAAGCATGCCAGTGCAAGTAGATAAATAGGTATCACTGTGGCGGGAAGGTAAACGGTGTTTCCATGCACTCTGGCACTCATCACGGTGTTCTGTTGCACCAGTAGCGGCTTAGTCATGCTGGCCACATGATCCAGAAATCTTCTGTGGACAAACGCCGGCTCCCTTGGCCTGAAGCGAGATGAGCACCGCAACCCCATAGTCACCTTTGACTGGACTTAACCATCCAGGGGTCCTTTAGCTTTTTTTAAACCTTTCTATAACAGTTGGGTATAAAACAAAATCGAAAATTCTTTCTAGTAGCACCTTAGAGACCAACTCAGTTGGTCTCTAAGGTGCTACTAGAAAGAATTTTCGATTTTGTTTTGACTATGGCAGACCAACACGGCTACCCACCTGTAGTTGGGTATAAAACCATGTTTTGCTGCTTTGTAAGATACAGATAGAATGGATCAAGAGACCTACCCGTGTAGGTCTCTTCGGGGAGGTGACTATGCAGGCTGTCAAGATAAGTTCATGTGCTTCAAAATTCCACACTGTGCCATAGGTGACAGGAATAAGTCTAACCTCCCTCCCACCCACCCTAAAAAAGCCATCTCCTTCCCCCATTCTTCTGTGGTCCAAGTATGAGGAACTATTGGGTAACCTCTAAGTTCTGATTTTTCAGTTGACCACAGTTTAGCATTGGACCTGAGGAGGACAACAAGAGGAAGTTACATTGTGCAGCCAAGAGTGCTTGCACTATAGCAAAACTGTGTTGCTGAATGGAGTCCATAGTGATTCAAATATCTTCTTACCTTGCAATGGTGCCTAGTCTCCACCCAGTGTAACGCCATTGCAAGAAGGTCTTGGGGCTTGAGAAACAGGAAGGGACTCGCCAACCTTCTTGCAATGGCATTCCACTGGATGGAGATGAGGCACTGTTGCAAGGTAAGTTGAGGGAGAGGCTTCTGATTGTTGAAGTGCTGCTGGGCCCTCCAGCATCACAGTGGAGGGCATCCAAGCAAAATAAGCAAAGCAATATTTTATAAAAAGTTAAATTGCCAAATTTCTGTGGATATTGGGAGGCCAGAACCAGCCTGTAGGGCACAAGTTTTCTGCCCCTGGTATATAGAATTGTAGCCTAAGTGTTTTATTACAATCTCGTCAAATGGGCCATGTAATCCTGTCAAACGTAGGGAGTCTTTCACTATATGACATGCAGCCTATGCTTCACTTTATCTTTCAAGATCAGAACCCATTAACATTGTGAAAGATTCACCTAAAAGTTAACAGATGTGGCTGTAACTTAATTATGGGATTAATATGCAAAATCTCAGCAATTGCTGCCTACAAAACTATTTTTATTCAATGCAGAATAACCCTTCTTGCAATTATTTTAGAGCTGCTCTGCTATCAGTGCTCAGTCGTGTGGTTGTGCTACAGCTGCAGTTTTTTTTTGTGGTCACCATTTAGTATCTGCAGCAATGACAGCTCTTCCTCCATTCATTGCCACTGCCATCTACCACCATGGATTGGGCCCAGGGGGAGAGTGTAGATGAGTAATATGGCAGATGCAGAGCTGAGTTGACTTGGGCTGTTATGCCTACCTGAAACCAGACTATGTGTGGCCAGGTGGGCTTTTGGGCCTGAAAGGACAGTAAGAGGAGGTGATGAGAAGTGGTTAGCTTCTACATTAAAAAAAAAAATACCATCACAATCATAGCATACCCGCTTGTTAGTGTTAGAAATTCAGATATATAAGCTAGGTGCCAAATGGCTCCTTAAAAACCAGGGTTACAGTCGCCAAAACATAATGCCTAGTTGCCATTTTGGGGCCAGATGGCTTGAAAGTCGTATTTTTCAATATGTCTTTTTGGTTCCTGACACAGTTTTCTACTGTTGTCCATCTTTACAGCCTGCAAAATTTTTTTGCTAGAGTGATTTCCTTGTGACAGTGTAACGTGCTTAGAGGGACAGAGTTCCTTGCTCTAATTGAAGAGGTTGGCAAGCATTGTAAATGTATACATCTTAATACTTCAGATGGGAAGGAAAAATAGAACACACTAGGTTCTATTTTTCTATTGCGATCAAAGAAATCAACAAATTATTTGTGTGCTAGGCAGGTGGCATGGTGGAGGCTGCGCCATTTGCCTGTCACAATTGCTGCTTGTGAACTGCTGCGGAAGCTCCGCTAGTGCCGTCTTGGTAGTCAAGATAACCCGACAATTAACTGGTAGTAGTTGTAACCATGAGGTCATATATGCTTATATTCACTTGCTTTGATATGAGCTAATTGGCTTGCTTTGATGTTATCCTTATCTGTGGGCTTCGGGTGCTGGGCTCGGAGCCCAGAAAGGGGAGCTATCTGTAAGATGTGGCTCTTTGCCACCTATGCTCTCATCTGGCCAGGTGAAGTGATGGGAAGTCCTGGCCAAAGTGACACACGCTGCTTTGTGTATAAAGAATGTATGAACGTTTGCTTGGGCGCGGGCAAGCCATCTCCTTGCTGCAGTGTCCGTCCTGTGTTTGTAAAGGCTGGGAGACTTAGCAGGCTGATTTGCTGTAAGTCTACACCTTTCTCTTAATAAAGCGCTAGAACTTGATCACTCTGATGTTTTTGACATCCTTCTTTGGTATCCCTGCACCCAAATGCTCCCATGAGCCACCCTGCAGTTCAGGATATTGTTGCATATTCGGATGGGGAGCAGTGAGGCGGCGGTGAGGTCATTGCAGTGCAAATGTGCTGGCTAGAGTGCTGGCATGTTTGCACTGCACTGACCTCACTGTTGCCTTGCTCCTCCCCCCTTTCCATTGTGATATACAACAGTGGCACAGCCAGGCAGAGATCAGGAAAGCAACATGACCCCACCCCACTGTCCATTGCTGGTAATAGGGTCCAATATTCTTTCATAGTATTTAAAGGTGTGGTTAGCACTAGGCCTGGGTAATATATTGGTATATTGATGTACATTGATATATTGCCCAGGACTGGTATGTGGGGGCAGACTACACTGACAGCTTCACTCAGCAGTATATCACTGGTGAAACTGTCACCGCTCTTGAGTCCCTCTGCTTCCAGCCCGCTGAGGGAGAAACAAACTAGCTGGGAGCTGGAAGCAGAGGGACTCGAGCGGCGGCGGTTTCACCAGTGATATACCATTGGTGAACCGCTATCATATTCTGCCACAGCAGAGGGAGAATCACGCTGAATCAGCGAGGTGCTTGGCTACCGCCTCTTGGTCCATCTTCGGGGAGTGGGGGGCAAGCGGGCAATGTAGCTCGCCTTCCCCCCATGCCAGCAAAGGCAGAGGAAGCTTGGCCAAGGAGCCCCAAGGTCCTTGCTGCTCCACCATGAGTGGCAGGGGGCTCAGAGCTGGCTCCATTGGGGGCAGGAGCTCTTCCGCCCCCCCAGAGGAGGCTGGCCAAGGGGCCTCAGGGCTCGCTCAGCTGAGGCCAGGAGCCTTTCCACCCCCTGGCTGAGCAGCAGGCTGGGGCCAGCCATATTGGCCACAGCCCATGAGGTGCTGGGGTTAAACTGCCTCAGCTCCCACGATGAGAGCTGTGGTGGTTTCACCCAGCATCTCGCTGGCTGGGGCCAATGCAGCTTTTTTTCAACATTGTGTTATTTCGCCAAACCGCGATGTTTGGCTGGTGATACACTGTGATGTTGAAAACCCAACATCGCCCAGCCCTCGTTAGCACTACCAGTACAGTGGTACCTCGGGTTAAGTACGCTTCAGGTTAAGAACTCCGCTTAAGAACAGAAATCGTGCTCTGGCAGCACAGCAGCAGCAGGAGGTCCCATTAGCTAAAGTGGTGCTTCAGGTTAAGTACGCTTCAGGTTAAGAACGGACCTCCGGAACAAATTAAGTACTTAACCCGAGGTACCACTGTAGTTTATTGCATGTGTGTACTATGGACATTAAAAACATTGCTGGAGAGGCTGGGATAATGAGAGTGAGCTCTCTTGCTATGGTGGTCACCTTCACCATTGAAAGTAAGAGTGAAGCAGTGAAACCAAAGATACCCAAAGCATTGTGGGAAGAAATTCTTTGGAAGGTGAGGAAAAGGCAAGATGATTGGATATGGAAGGCCTGTAACATGCTCACTTTTTGACTAGCTATGTGCAGTGTTAGAAACTGAGATATGAAAGCTAGGAGCTAAATGGTACCTTAAACCTAGTTTTTGGGTGCAGCAACAGATTGTCTAGGCGTGGGGGGTTTTATAAGAAGAATACAAAACTGAAAATGAATGAACTGCAGCGAAAATATTATGTTCATTTACCACATGGTCTAGTCCTTTCCCTGCCCACCCCCCTAATATTCTTCAGAGGGTCTCTTCTACAGTCTTAAGAAAGTAGCTGGAAGTGGGGAGGCAGAAAAAGGTCCTCCTTTCCTTCCACTCTGGAGTTTTAATCTGAAATCTTAGGCGCAGTACTGCGCCCAGAACTCAGAAATCCCTGTCGCAAAATGCACCTAGAACAATGGGAGTTTCGAACAATAGCCCATGTGCAAAAAATGTCTCTGTTCAGAGGACAACAACAGAGGCATATATTGTTTGGAAATGAGGCTAAGAATGGGAGTGGTGACTGAGCAATGGAAAGCATGGTTTAAAGCAGGGGCCCCCAAACTAAGGCCCGGGGGCCGGATGCGGCCCAATCGCCTTCTAAATCCGGCCCGCGGACGGTCTGGGAATCAGCGTGTTTTTACATGAGTAGAATGTGTCCTTTTATTTAAAATGCATTTCTGGGTTATTTGTGAGGCCTGCCTGGTGTTTTTACATTAGTAGAATGTGTGCTTTTATTTAAAAATGCATATCTGGGGCATAGGAATTCGTTCATATTTTTTTTCAAAATATAGTCCGCCCCCCCCCTCACAAGGTCTGAGGGACAGTGGACCGGCCCCCTTCTGAAAAAGTTTGCTGACCCCTGGTTTAAAGAATGCCATCTGTTGAGCAAGAGGGAAGAAGAATAGAACAGATGCAGTGTTTTTCCTGTGGGTGAAAAATGCTTCACATAACAGTTATCTCGATAATCCTTAACAACAACCTGTAAAGTTGGGTATGTAAAGCTGTGAACTCGCTAGGTTGCCTAAGGCAATCTGTTGTCTCTCAGATCCTGGCAGGGAACCTCTTACTTAGAAATGCTGTGCTGTGCCTGAGAGATAGCAAGCCTGCCTAAGGCAACATAGTGAGTTCAGGGGGGGGGGGGTACAAACAAGAAACCTCACAGCATGCATTCTTGGCTAACAGATTTATACAAGGAAAAGAAACAGACTGAGGACTGGCGTGGACATCATAGTAAAAGGATGATTAGAATCCCTTGTCCTTAGCTACTATTGTTCTTAACATTGGCATAGCTGACACACAGATCTCACCCATGGTAAGATTTATGCCTGAAATTAATTATGGGAGGTGGCAGGCTATGCCTGTGCCATATAGATACATAGAAGTTAGAATAGTATAGAACTCCTGGCTTTCTGATTTATTTGGGATACCTACTTAGATTTGGCAAAGTGGAGGTGGCAGCTTAGCTTGGTTTAATTTTACTGCAGCCAAAGGATTTTTGTGTGCACCTGTGGGATCTGTTCTGCTGCATTGGCTGTTTTCAATATGACTTTGTGAATATCTCAAATGGTTTAGACAAGTAAGCACTATTAGCAACATTTCACATGAAATATTTGAATACCATGTTACGTCACTGCCCTACTGTCTTGTCTGCATCTTGATGATACAGGTATTTGCTGCATTACAGTGCAGACCTGTGGCTGCAGAGTTGTGTTCCACTGATTAGAGAGACTGTGATATTTCACGAAGGCTTCATTAGAGAAAGCTCAAATGTGCGGTTTGGGAGTGCTCCTGTATCCTGCCTCCAACTATGTATTTCTTCAAGGTCTTGCTTACAGTTACATACTTGGAAGACTTTGTGATGGGGATTGTCTTTGCCTTTCAGTAAGGCTTCTTTTGCTTTAGTGTTTAACAGTCAAACAGTACAGTTTATGGCTTTCAAGATTTTAGCGAATATTATAGGTATGCTTCCCTTTGGCAGAGGATAGTCACATGCCACTCCTTAAGAATTAAGCGTTCTTTCCTCCCTTTCTTACAACAGAACATTCTGCTACAATTCAAGATAAGTTCCTATCTCCAGAAGAAGAATTCCTGAAGCACAGTCTTGTTAGGCTTAGGACATAACACATATAATTATTATTAATAAATTGTATGCCATTTCTGCAATTAATGTTTTTTCTTCCAGAATGATGACTTCAAGTCAGAATGGGCAAAGTAAATGGTTCCCACATTTTTTTTCTTTAAAGAGTGAGCTCTCCAGGACAATAATTCATTTAGCTTTGCAAGTGTATTCACTTTTCTGTAATCGAGCAAATTGCCTAGAACAGTGGTTTTCAACTAGTGTGCCTTGAAGTATGGTTAGGGGTGCCATGGGCAACTCTCGCCTCTTTCCCTCTTTCCTTCCCTCCCTCCTCTGATGCCCTCTTGCGTCTCTGCCTCCTAAAGGCTTGCACAGTTGTTCGTTGCAGCTGCCCTGGCTGCAAGCTTCCCAAGTGAATGGTGCCTCTGGGACTGGCCAGGGGGTGCTGGTTGCTAGGAGCTGAGGTGGCCTTGGGAGTAAGCAAGCAAGTGGGTGAGGGAGCCCAGCCAGCTAGTCTGCCAGGCCTTGCTTTTGGGAATGGACAGACAAGTAGGAGGCCAGGCAGGCAGGCACTGTGCGGGCCTTTCTTGTGCTTGCTGTGTGCAATGCCTGCCAGGGAGCTGAGTGCCCAGTCCTGAAAGGGAGCCTTTCCACCATGCAGGCCCAGCAGTGCCCACTGCTGCCTAGCAAAGTAAGGTACTAGCCTCACATTCACCTTTGGCCAGTCTCTGCTGGGCCACTTAGGCTGGGGGCATCCTCTTCCCAGGTCCCTCGGAGGCAGTGTGAGGAGGCAGCTCTCTTTGGGGCAGGGAGGGCAGCTCAGAGACCGGCGGCAGCGGCCCGGAGGACTCTCAAGTAGAGGGGAGAGGAGGCAGAGGAAATCCTCCACAAGGGAGGGTGTTTGAAAAAGGGTGAGAGGTTGCCAGCTCTGCAGGCAAGGGATGACATAACTGGGCTCCTGAGCCCCACAGGGGTGCCGCAGAAAGAATGTAGTTGGTCAAATGAACCGCGGACTCCCAAAGGTTGAAAACCTCTGGCCTAAAAAACAGTGCCTTGTGGCAATGCAGTGCTGCCATCTTTCTTTACAAAACAATGCTAATAACTGCCTCCTTTCTCCATGCATTTGCCACATCCAGAATTTGTTTGAATGGTAATAGCAATATTGTCTTAAATAATTTGATTCCAGGGTAAAAGTTTTATGTGGTGTGTTTTCGACCCTTCCCTCCACCCCCAGATTTGCCAAATCAGTGTTTGCCTAGTCCGTGTCATAAAGATGGTACAAAAACATGTGAAGACTTGAAAGGCGGATTCCTTTGCCACTGCAAACCAGGCTGGCAAGGAGAAAAATGCAATGAAGGTAAGTCTTGTTCTGTGCTGCTTGTGGCTGTGTGTTCACGATGAGGATAATGAGATGGGGAATGGTTGCGGCTCAGTGCATACGCTTTGCATGCAAACATTCCCAGGGTCAATACTACTACTACTACTACTACTACTACTACTATTATTTATTTATTTATTTATTTATTTATTTATTTATTTATTTGCTACCCACCTGACAGGGTTTCCCCAGCCACTCTGGGTGGCTCCCAACAGAGTATTAAAAACACGATAAAACTTCAAATACTAAAAACTTCCCTAAACAGGGCTGCCTTCAGATGTCTTTTAAAAGTCAGGTACAGTTGTTAATTTCCTTGACATCTGGTGGGAGGGTGTTCCACAGAGCGGGCGCCACTACCGAGAAGGCCCTCTGGCTGGTTCCTTGTAACCTCACTTCTCACAATGAGGGAACTGCCAGAAGGCCCTCGGAGCTGAATCTCAGTTTCCAGACTGCACAATGAGGGTTGAAATGCTCCTTCAGGTATACTGGGCCAAAGCTGTTTAGGGCTTTAAAGGTCAGCACCTACACTTTGAATCATGCTTGGAAATGTACTAGCATCTGTAGGTAGTGGTGGAAAAGACTCCACTCTGAAATCCTTGAGAGTTGCTGCCAGTCGGTGTAAATCAGGGGTAGTGAATCCATCTCCCATGTGACAGATGCAGTCCCTGTGGCTTCTCCTTACCCTGCATAGAAATTGGGCTTGAAAACAACCTTTCATGGACACCAAAAGGAGGCTTTTTCTGTGGTGCAGGGTGAGTTTCGGAGATGAGTGTCTACAG
The DNA here is from genome assembly GCF_009819535.1 of Lacerta agilis. Classification (NCBI taxonomy): domain Eukaryota; kingdom Metazoa; phylum Chordata; class Lepidosauria; order Squamata; family Lacertidae; genus Lacerta; species Lacerta agilis. The sequence continues at coordinate 76,146,525 of NC_046315.1, forward strand.
CTGGGGTGGGATAAGTTTACTCCCCCCTCTCATGCACTCCCAACTTTTCTGCTGAAAACCCCCCTTTCCCACATGACAGTGAAGTTTGAAAAAAGCCATCTACTGTGTTTGCAGCACCGAAGTGAATACACACAATATTTATTCTTTCTTTCCAGATATTAACGAATGTGCCGAGCAGAATGGTGGCTGTAGACATATCTGTTACAACACGCGTGGCAGCTATCGCTGTTCTTGTAATAATGGGTTTGAACTCGTGGATGACAATAAAAGTTGCAAAGGTAAGATGTGAGTACAGAGTAAAGCTTAAACCACATACATGAACCATAGGCTTCCTCATGCATGATGGTTCATTCACTCCTCTGCTGATTTAAAGCAAACCGATAGTTCGCTGATTCAGAAGAAATGCCAAACTAGGATTTGCATCAAACCAGGAAAGGAGGAATGCCAGGAGCAAGGAAGCAAGCAGAAGAGGAGAAAGCACGTGTTACGTCTGAACTGCCCCAATGATTTAAACTCCCTTTTGTGGGAATTGAACATTTAGCAGGGTTTTGCAGAAGACAGCCCTGGGTTATTTGACCCTTTAATTTGTCCCCTCCTGTAAAAACTACATAAGACTCTTAAAGTTTAAAGAACTTTACTTAGTGTAGTTGCAGATACAGATTAAATATACTGTGCAGGTGGATATTTCTTAAATTGCTAATACAGGGCGCATAAACAGTTACAAACTATTCTACTCCAAGGCAGACAGCAGCACAACATAGCCTAGCTGCTGTAACAGTTAAAGACTGTTCAAGTAACTGCCATAACTGAACCAACTGCCATAACTGAACCAACTGCCATAACTGAACCAACTGCCATAACTGAACCAACTGCCATAACTGCCACAGAGCATATGACATCACAGAGTTCTACAGCTCTTACAATTAACCCTTTACATGTGATGTGCATTTTGGATGCTAACATCCCACACCCCTTATGTACTATGGGGCTATGATTGTTTCATTTTGTTGTTAGTCATGACTCCAGTGCTTTTCCAGAAGCCTACTGCACAAATGCCACTGGAATGAGTGAAAGCTCGATAACATCAACGTTATATGACGATTGCTTCCGAGAGGCCTATTGTAGCAAAAATAGGGGGAGTGGGGGAAGGTGATGAGATAAGACAGTGGTGGGGATATATTGATTGAAAATGTATTGTATTGTAACTGTATTGTAACTTTTGAATAATTTTTTTAAGACAGTTTTATTCTGCACAAGCTGTTCAAGTGAACTCTTTTGCATCTGATAAAATGGGTTCTAATCCATGAAAGACAAATCAACAATACATTTACCAGTCTTGGTGCCACAGGACACTCCGTTCTCTTTATTAGCATGTTGCCACTGATGGCTAAATTGAACTGTTACGAATACTTCTTAGTTTCTTACAACTGTGGCTTAAGATTCCAGTATGAAAAGCCAAGTGTACATGTCTAGGCATGTCTGTAGTTATACCACAGAACTGTCCAGCACCATAGCAAAGTGGTGATTCACAAAAGATTTGTATGTTGGATTGTGCCAGCGTGCCCCAGCTAACCAGCCTACTTTGACTCTGAAAAATAGTGCCTTTTGAAGTGTAGATTTTCTTAGTTTTTCTATATATTGCATTGCATTAGCTCATGAAATAGAGTTGAGTTTGGAAATGTATGAATGTTTCAACAATATTTGGCGGGAATCTTTGGATTATTCAATAAAAAGTCCAGTAACAGTGGACAAGTAGCTGTAAGTCTGGGGGTTTCTTTCCTGTCTGTGTTTTTAGTAAACTATGTAAGACTTCTAGTTACAGGTGGGTAGCCGTGTTGGTCTGCCATAGTCAAAACAAAATAAAATAAAAAATTCTTTCCAGTAGCACCTTAGAGACCAACTAAGACTTCTGTCTTTTCAACAGAGTAATGCTGTTGTAGTCTGCATACGGAAAAAACCCTACCCTGTACCCATTCTCTTTTGGCTGCCTTTCTAACCTGGTGCCTATCAGATAGATAAGCACACACGTGCACACATATATCTACAATTCCCATCATCCCTGACTCTTGGACATGGTGACTCAAGCTACTGGGATTTGTAGCCCAAAATATCTGGAGGTACTAGGTTGGGGAAGGTTGTCCTATAGTGTAAGTTTCACTTGGTGCCTTCTAGATGTTGTCAAACTACAACTCCCACCATTCCTGGCCATTGACCATGCTAGCTGGGGCTGATGGGAGTTGCAGTTCATGTCTGCAGTTCCAGGAACACTTCTATTAAACACACATTTTTAAATCCAGACCAAGAGAGTGGAATGGGGTGCAGGTGACATCATTTTTCACACCCTGCAGTGCAAACAAAGGTCATGTTCTCGTTCACATTAGTATGCAATAGCGAATTTGGATATGAATCTGCTCAAGATCTGTGCACATGATTCCAGCAATAGAATCACATGCAGAAGCATCCTCCCGTGTGTGTGTGTTACTGGATTGAAAAGGTTTTGAAAATATGTTTTCATTTTTTCCTCAGCAAAACAAACAATTTGTCATTTCCTAATTCTGTGATCCTTTTTGTCCCACAAATTCTGACCTTACTTTATATTGCTGTCACATTTTTCCTGTGATTTTTTTCGATGTTTCCTCTCTCAATAATGTGGTAGCATTTTACCCAAGATGCTATACAACTTACAAAACAGCAGCTTCTGGGAAGACTGAAGTCATTTCCTACTTCCATTATTTAGTTGTAACAATGGAATGAGAATTGACTCTGGACCAAGATGGAACTTGGGAATGATAGGCATTGAAAGAATGTTGACATTCTGATTATTGCTGTTGATTTTTCTTCCTTTTCAGATATAGATGAATGCACAGTATCACCAGGCATCTGTGGAGAAGCTCAGTGTAAAAACGTGATAAGCTCTTATTCGTGTGTCTGTGATGATGGCTATGTTTATGATGATGTCAGAAAGGTTTGTGAAGGTTAGTAGATGGAATTAATTCCACAAAGATAATTCTGAGGCTTGATAGATTGCTGTCGTAAAGTTCCCCTCCCCCCTTTGATAGTTATTTTAAAGTTTTTAGGGCAGTGATTCCCAAATTCCTCCTTCACCCCCGACCACTTGGAAATTTCTTATGGTCTTGTTGAACCTCTTAAAGATTTTTTGCCCTTTGTAGCAATCATAATGTAGGGTGCAAGATGTGGTATGATTTTTAATTCTCTTTGTATTGCTTCTTTTATTTCATATGTTGCATTTTTTATATTACAGTTTGCAGTCCAAAGAATTCAAACTAATATAAGAAAATGCGATATAATAAATAAAAGACAATTGAGATACAGTTTAAAATCCATGTGAATATGTAATGTGGACAGTGCTGTGTACCACCTGTATGAATCAGTGGTCCTTGAACTAGAGTTTGGGAACCCTTGTTCTAGAGAGCTGCTATCTTTTGAATATTTTTTAGCATCATGAATTTTTTTTGGCCTCATTTGTTTACTTGAATTAAGCCTTCATGAGACATTGTGGACATGGTGTTTTCTTTGGATAGCGACCATTCAGTGCTGATAATGCTGCAAACAGGTTGCTTCATAATACCCCTAAAGATGCAGTAATCTGAGTCTTCCCCTTGCAGAATGCCAATATATTACCAACAATGAGTCTTGGAAGGTTCCCCCGGTGGACAAAATTAACAACCAATTTTTTTCCCAACAATCTCAGTGGAAGGTGACTAGGGAGAGCTTGGTATTATGAAGCAATCCCTTTTGCATAATGTCATAAACGTACTACGCAATTTCAGAAATCAATGGATAGACATGGAATAGGACAAACTGAATCATATTAGCATCATGGCCATGCTTTCTATGCTATCACTAACACATTTTCTAGCACTGACCTTGGGAGTGTGGCATTCATTCCTGGATCTCAAAATTAGTATCCCCAGTCTGGCCTCTGATCCCTTTATGTTTCATCCACAATTTTACAATACAGGCAGGACCCAACCAAATGATTCATTGGAGAAGTGTGAGATTATATAGAATTAGGGACTTTTATGACAATGGCATACCCCTAACAGGTGAACAACTGTCAACAAAATTGGGGGAGAAGAGGGAGTGTTAGCTTTATAGGCACCAGATCACCCACTTTGTCACCGCCCCAAGCTGTCCTTTCCCAATCCACCAGACCCTTGACTCCATTCAGAAATGTAATACTCATTGCAACTCCAGAGTCCCCCAAAAATGTTTTCTGTCATGTATGAAATTATTGATAATACTATGTTCCCCTCCACCTGCTCCAGAGGGAATAAGACATGCTAGATATTACTTTTGGACAACAGTTTTTTTTTTTTTTGTTTTTTTTTAAGCCCAGCACATTAAAAAGGAATGTAAGAATCTGTGTCTCTGCTTTCTCCATTGTTGCTGGAGTATAGATGTGGACGAGTGCGAACAGAAATATTGTGAGCAAGCATGTGTCAATTTGCCAGGAAGCTACAGCTGCCACTGCAATGGAAGAGGTGGAGTAAAACTTTCCAAGAACATGAACACCTGTGAGGTACTGTGCTTACTTCTGTTCACCGAGATAGGAACGATAGAATGCAGTCCCAAAGCTTTGAAACAACTCTATACAAAGGGGAATAGTCCAACTGGCTCAGACTCCCTAAGACTGGAGGCAAACCCATTAAAAGACCAGCATAACTTCAAAAACATTGTGTGCCTACAGTGGATTTCAGTTCCTGGAATGTAATTAACTTGGTATTTGTTGCCTGCTTTCTCCTCCCTCCCCTTAATTCTCAAAAGGAAATATTACATAGGAACATAGGAAGCTGCCTTTTTCAGGGTATGCTGTTTGTTTATCTACCTTATAATTGTCTATTCTGCTTGAGAGCAGCTCTCCAGGGTTTTCACCGGACATGCCAGGGTTTGAACCTGGGACCATCTGCATGTGCCCGCTCACTGAGCTGCATCATAATCAACTTGTTCTTCTTTAGCTGTGTCTAAACATACATTTCTATGCCCAGACTCAGTGTGGAAGTAGGTGACTGCTAATCTGCAGTTGCTAACTGGAATGAGGAGGGATTGTTGGGAGTGGACTCAGCTAGACAGCTGCAAATAAAACGTTTTAGGTGTGTTGTAAAGTGTGATATACAAATGTGACACTAGATAGCGATGGTGAACTATGGCAAATTCAATATATTTTTCAAAACATTTTTTTAAAAAGTATTTTCGCAGCACTCTTTATATGTGTGTAGATTCCACCTGTGTGACTGTAGTCCCCTGGTTACTATTGGACAGTTGCAGTAGCACTGAATTATCAGTGTTTTGAAGATAAAAGAAATAAAAGAGAATTGCTGTTTCTAAACCTTGTCTTAAAGTTTTATGTGTGCATTATGTGTGATTTGCTTTTCTCCCTGCAGGACATTTTGCCCTGTGTATCTTTTGATACTGCAAAAAGCGTTAAATCCCTCTATCTTGGAAGAATGTTCAGTGGCACACCTGTTATCAGACTACGTTTTAGAAGAAAACAACCAACACGGTGAGAATCCATTTTTAATTAAAGAGGACAGGTCTTTTCTAAACACATGCTAAACGGGGGGATAGGTCAAAACAGATTATCTTTCCGTGATCAATAACTTGCTGTCACTATTGTAGACTGAATTCTAGAAAAGTATTTGAGGCTACAGACAGACAGTATGGTCTTTTGTAGGCAGAAGTCATGACACTTGCAGTCCTATGCCACAATAATGTAGTGTTCATAAGCAGACATGGGGAACCTGCAGCTTCTCAGATATTTCTGGACTACAGATTCCACATACCTGACTATCAGACATGCTGCCTGGGACTGATGGGAGTTGGAGTCCAGTAATACCTGGAGGACAACAGATTTCCCTATTCCTGTCTTTAAGGTACCACAGGATTCTGCAGTCATGTTTGTCACCTGAGTAGATGATTGAAACCCCCTACCATTTCTTGGCATGCCTTTGGGTGAGTGTGTGCGCTTGTGAGTGTGTGTGCTTATGAATGGCAGCTGTCATTGACAATGTGATTATATATCCTTTATAGTCAGTACCTGCATCTCTGAAATGAATCAGTTAGATGGAAAGCACACTTATGTTTCCTGTTTCCTGAAACACTGCATAAATTACTGATTTCTATTTCTTGTATCCTTGTGGCCAGACTTGTGGCTGAATTCGACTTTAGAACCTTTGATCCTGAAGGCATCCTTTTCTTTGCTGGAGGCCATCGAGACAATACATGGATCGTCTTGGCTTTGCGCAATGGACGGCTAGAACTGCAACTGAAGTACAATGGAATAGGCCGTGTGACCAGCAGTGGACCAATGATCAACCATGGAATGTGGCAGACAGTGGGTATAGTACAGGCTGCTGTTCTCATGCCTTATAACTCTTTAAATCCCACACCTCCAAACTTGTTTATTTAGAGCTCTCTGTATTTCACAAATGATGAATTCTGACACTTAATATTTTAATGCAGAGTATCGTTTTATTTTTCTATAACATGATGTCAATTGCTAACCCCTAAAGCGCACTTTAAGAAATACTAAAAGCATTAGTGCCTGGCGTGCTCTGGTCCATGGGGTCACGAAGAGTCGGACACGACTGAATCACCGAACAACAAAAAAAGCATTGCTTTTTAAAAAAAATTGTGGAAGTATTCTTGAATACTATTGTGTGCAAGAGAGAGAGAGAGACTCCTTATTTGTTAAGGAACTAATGGATAAAACACATCCTCTGCAGTGCTTTCCTCATAATTCCAGTTACGCCCATTCATGTCTGGTTCAGTTCCTGAACTACCATCAAAACAAACAGTTTCCTCCATTCAGTGGAGCAAACTGTGAATATAGTTTGTTTGTGTGTATGCGTTATAGGAGGAATTCATCGACATGCTGTTAGAAATGTTCTATCAGTGCAAGATTTCTGCTTGCCCAGCAGAACCATATCTCTTCCCCCTCTGCATGCAGTTCTAGGGGTTCTCCCAATGCTGCCCAGAACCAAAGGACCAGGAGGAAAAGGGGAGGAAGCCTTAGTGGATGTGCTTGCATGGGCTTCAACTAGCAGGATCAGTTAATTAAATCTGGCCCAAAATAGTCTTTTTTTGGCGGGGGGAGTAATACCTTAACAGTATAAAGTGCTCTCACATGTGTAAAATGATGGATTAGTTAAATGTTTTTTGTTTATAAATAGTTTAAACTTACAGTGGAAATATGTAATGCAGATAACATGTATAGGCTTGTCAGCTGCAGCAGTAAAACCAGAATTTCTGGGTTACATAATGAACATCTTGACCAAAAAAACCTCATTGTAAAGTAATGCCAGCCTACAAAACCAAAAAAGAAAACATTGCATTTATCAAAATTAATTCCAGATTTTTACTGCATTAATTGGTAAAGCGATGAATTTGTATGATATCATTGTGGTTGTGTGTGTAGAATCCGGTGCTTTTAGTACTGGATGGAAGAAATGTGGACTGGCAAATGCAATTATTTTGTAATTTGATGTAATTGCAAGAGCTTTTCTGATAGACTAGGAAGTAGTTTTAATCCCTGTTAATCTTCTTTACTCTGTCAAAAATTGTTCCTTTAGTTGCACTGTTGTAGTTGATGACTTGTAATTCATGTTCTTCCTCATAGTTCTGCATAAAAATAATAGAACAAAAAACTCAACAAGTGATGTATAAATGTCAGTGCCCATGAGGCTTGGTATATCTTCTTGGTTTTTTTTTGTAAATAGGATCAGGTGTTAAGAACAAAAATAAAAACCCAGAGCAAATTTGTAAATATCTACCTATATGCTCTTAGGAGAAAAAGGAACAGTTCTTGGCAGTCTGTTGCATTCATCCAGCTAGAATTCGTTGGCTTGGATTGCTCCCAAAGCTTCCCCTAAAACTACTGTATTTGTGAGTTTGAGGCCTTTCTCCAAATGCCTTTCCCTTTTAAAACATTTTGGAGTTATGCAGTCCTTCAAGTGTGTGTCCCCCCCACCTTCTTCCCACTGTGTGTGTCTTTAAAAATGTTACCATCTCCACACTTGCCATATTTCATATGATCCTCATTCCTGTGTAACATAGTCTGGTGTTTGCTGCGTGGGCTCCTTTGGGAGAAAGGGCAGGAAATCAATAAGCAAGCAAGCTTCTACATGGGCTACTTCCTGGTACATGCAGGCTGAACATTTCCACTTTGCTTCTTTGTTAGCCAAACAGGGAAACCACCTTGTTGCGGCTGCCTTAGTGCTTATGCTTGAACCAGCACTTGTGACTTGTTTCTCCCAAACAAACCATTGTCAGGAAGTCAAGAACAAATGTTGGATTCAGATCATGGTTTGTCTGGAAAGAAACAAGCCTGAACCATTGGTTCAGACTTAACACTAAGCCTGCCACTCCATGGTTTGTTTTCCTATTTGAGGGCAGCAGCAAAGCAGGGATCTTGTGCTGTGGCAGAGAAATCAAAGGATTGCACTGGAGCAATCAGATGGCCATCAAACAGGATTGCTAATTTTTCCATCCTAAAAGAGAAGCCATATTCCTCACGCACACTGCACATGCCACAGCTCCTACATGGTGCAAGGCTACCTGGTGCAAACCTTCCTATAAGATGTGGCACAGAACTCTGCCTCCATAGCCCATTGTACTCTCTCGGGTGCAGAGGATGGGGCTGGTTCCCAGGGTAAAGGGATTAAGGGCTTACCTTGCAATAGTGTTGGAAACTACGAACTATATGGTCTTCTTCCTTTGCATCATAAAGATCGGACTGCAAATATAAAACCGCCATAGCATTCTGTAATACTGCCTTCACTTTTGCACATAAATTGGGCTTGCTTATTGTACGTGAAAAGCCAAAGGAGGCTTGATCATAGCTAGGTGAGCTATGTGAACTATGTGAATTTCTGGAGAGACAAGAATGCTGAGGATGTGATGTTACTGTAGCTCCCTCACCTTTTTTCTTTTTCTTTTGTGGATGCTTTTTGTATCACGCAGGTACTAAACTTCTGAACTGTACTGTTTGTATCCCCCCCCCCTCCTTCAGATATCTGTGGAAGAGCTGGAGAGAAGTTTGGTTATAAAAGTCAATAAGGATGCAGTTATGAAGATAGCTGTCTCAGGGGATTTGTTTACTCTGGACAGAGGACTTTATCAGCTGAACCTAACCGTGGGAGGTGTTCCTTTTAAGACTAAATATCTTGTCCAGCCTGTAAGTACTACTGTTAAGTATATATAGCTGGCAGCCCATAGGTCAGATCCAGCCTCTGAATCAAATTAATTTGGTTTCTGGCATTCTTATTGAATTTGTATTTATGCTGTGATAAGAGGCCCAATTTCTATCATAAGATGAGATTTTAATTTTGTATGTAGTGTTGTGGGTATTCCTGGGCTCAAGTGTTCTGGACAGTGGAGTCCTTATTTATCGATTAGCTTTTCCCCAACTTGGTGCCCTCCAGATGTCAGTGTTCAGTAAGGGATGAACTCCATTAACATGTACAAACATCTATTAGCCCCTCTCCTCATAGTCTTTCCCTCCCAAACTAAAAAGCCTCTTGCGTTTTAGACTTTTTCTCATAGGGAAGCTACCATAAGTTTTTTCCATTACTGTGATATCCTATTTGAGATAGGTTCACAGGATTGTGCACAGTGTTCCTAGTGCGACTGTACTGCAGATTTATATAATGATCATTTTCACATAAGGCCATCTTAGTATCTTTGAAAGACATAACCTGACTTTTTGGATCTGCTGTACTTTATGATTTTATTGCTTTTCTGTGCCCTACCTTGGAAATATTTATATTTAAGAGAGATATTCAAGTCTTTAAAAATAATTTATAAAATGTTTATAACCCATATCCCTCATTACAAATTCAGCAAAAAAACTGAAAGTAAAGCCATGCACTTAATCTTGTTAGATTAACCCACGAATGGACGGGTGCATGAGGGGCTGGAATTGGCTGAATGGCGAGGATATGACCATCCAAGAGACAGTGCGAGTGAATGATAAGATGCAGTGCTTTGCAGTTGCAGGAAGAGGCTCCTTCTACCCTGGCAATGGTTTTGCTGTGTTTAATTTCAGCTATGGTAAGTGTCTGGTCATGTTATGCTGTAGAAAATACACATTTAAATTTTTGCAGAGAAAGAGAGTCAGTTGAGGAGTGTTGTCTTAAAATTGCCACATCCTCATAAAAAAAGCTCAACCTAAATTAGAGATTCAAGTAGTAAAGGAGAAAAAAATGTTAGGTATATTAAATCCCGCACAATATAGAAAACTCTGGTTTACATTTTGCTGCTTGCACTTCACAGTGTATTTTTATATTTCAGTTCAGACTTTTCTTGGTCAGGTCAAAGCCTTCCATGATTTGTTATCTGGTGAAACATTCCCTATGGGTTAAAATGCAATGGTGAGGGTCATTTCTCGCTCTCTGGCCCTCTGGCAGTGTTGATTACACGCACAGTCGATGTGGTCACCTTCTCAGTGACATGTGCTGAGTTGAGACTAATAATCCTACACAGACCGAACACAGTAGAGGCCTTTAGGAGGGTGATTAACATACACATCCGTTTCAGCCAAGATTGAAATTGGCATTTGCTCCCTGAACATATACTATATCGTGTCATTTCAATGTTACACACAAGAAGAAAGTCTAATGTGGAAGTGCACACCCAAAAAGACTATCTAGAATTAATGGGTCAAGCGAAACCTTGCCATTTAAAATCAGGTGTTAATATAGGCATACATACACACTTGTGTGCTTGGATAGATAGAAAGAAAGATATAGAAGACTTTAAAAAGCAGTTTAAAATATATGATTGTTGTACGGGATCATTTCTTTCTGTTGTATGGGATCATTTCTTTCTGTGTAGCAGTTACATCTTTAAATAGGTTGTTTTAAATTCTCCTCCCTAAATTTAGCAATGCAAAGTACAAAAAAAGTTAATTCAATATCTTGTATACATATGCCATCAACCCGCTAGGCTCTTTTGAAAGCAAGGATGGGATAGGAATTCAAATTAAAAAATAAAGCTATTAATACATTTTTTTCCTGCCAGTTTTTTTTAAATAGGGCACCAGATGCCCTATTAAGGAAATTAACAAACTAATATTTTATAGAAGATAGATGATCAGTTGGACAGATTTATTTATTATCCAGAGAAGTCTCTTCCTTTGGGATTATAAAACATACTGGTGAATCTTTGTGATATTGGCCTGTCTCCAAGCCAGATGCCTGATCTATCTCTCCTTTGTTGTACATGCAGACAGGTATCAGTCAGACTGCTTCCCACAATCCCAGGTGTGCTGGGTGATTTGACTCATTCTGTCCCTATGACACTTTATAGCAGGAATTATCAGCAGTGAGCACCACAAATTTCCATGATGAATTGTGCCACAACAAGGAAGATTAAAATGTGCTGCAAATAATAGCTCACCCAAAGGCATTCTGCTCCCAATTTAATAACTGACGTTTTAAAAAACAAAACAAATTGTGCTAGTTTGGTATCCATTCACAAAGTATAAAACTGAAATAAGTGAGAACAGAACCTGGGGCTACAATTAGGTCATGCAGACTACGTTCTATTTATACATTTATATTGCTGTGAGTTTTATGAAAGTCATCTTGTTTTCCCCTTGGGTTCGTTCATATCAGATCACTCAGTTACTTCCTAAAGCTCAAGGCTGATGCAGAAGCTGGATGACTCACATTGTAGGATCCCCAAGTACGGCGTGTTGATAGCCTCTGGCAATCAGAAGTCTCCCTGTTGATTAAAAAGCTTAACCTTGGCTTCAAGCAATCTACAGGGCCATAGCACTTTCTGTAAGATGGATGAAACAGAGCACTTAAAATAGTTTCGTATGGAAAAGCACACTCCTTTATACTGGTGATTTAATAATATGTAGCTATCTGTCCATCCCCCCCACCCAATGAGGAAATCTTATCTGTGCTTGACTATCTGAAACTTTTATGTACCTAAGTTCTGTCTTTCTCTCTGTAGCCCAACCACTTGACACAATGAACAGTGAAGCAGTGGGAAGTAAAAGTAAATATTCTGATTCGACCAGCCACAGATACTGGGGTGCTCTTTGCCCTCATCAGCAGTGAAGCAACAGTCCCTTTATCGGTGGCTCTGATTGACTATCATTCCACCAAGAAACTGAAACAACAGGTAAATATGTATTATTTTAGTTTTTTTTTGTTTTCATTTGGTGTATTGCTGAGGTTTTTAGGACCAGGATGAGAAGGCAGCATGCCAGACCAAAGATGCAATTCCAATAGTTATGTTTTCTACACACACACCCCTGCATCTTTCTCTATCCTCCATCCAGGCACCCAAGAGGCATTATCAGGGTTCAAAGGACCCATTCCAGCCAAAAACACTAAAAAAGGGGGGGTATGAGGTAGGGCTAGTAAAAGATGTGGCCACGGGAGTGGGTGTGTTCTGGGGAGAGTCCAGAGGGCTATATAGAAAGGATTGGAGGGCCACATTTATCCCCCAGGGCTGAGGCTCCCCACCTCATACTTAATGTCCCCCACTTAAGACTCCCAACAAATCAGGCATGAAAGTTTATTTTGCTAGATGTTACCTGATGTCATTAGAGTTGAGAATAACACAAATAAGGAGGAAGGGAGTCACATTGCTGTGTTGAGTAACTGCTGCAAAACAACAGCAAGTTTTCATAGGTCGCGGAGTCCACACTGTCAGATGCATCACAATAGACTTCTATGGATAGACACATAGAAAGCTGCCTTCATACTGGGCCAGACCTTTCTTCTATGTAGCTCAGTATTGTCTTCTGCAGTGACTGGCATTGCCTTCTCCAGGATTCCTGGCAGGGGGCATTCCCAGCTCTACTGGAGATGCCATTGGGGATTGAACCTGGAACGTAAGCATGCAAAGCAGATGCTCTATCACTGAGCTTAAGGCCCCATAATTTAATTCACTGAGTTGCAACCTGTGCCTTTTTGTTCCATTTTCTCTTTTGATACATTGTGAATTGTGAATGGTTTTATTGAACTCAAGGGACATACTGAAATTGTACCAGCAACTTTCCAACTATGCCCACAACATAATATATACATAAATTTAATTAATTGCCAGAGATGTATATCCATTAACAATGAAGTTTCACAAAGCAGAATACTAAAGTAGTGGGAACAGAACTTAGGGCTATGATAATTAACTGAATAGAGTGATTAATGCTGTGCTTGGCGCTGGATTTCATGGAATTCAGTGGAATCTACTTCTAGTAATCATGCCTCGAATCATATAGTCTGATTCTATACCCTCTTGTCTGAATTCAATGTGGCTTTATTTTCAGTAGAGATGTACATGATTATATTGTAAGACTATAACCTTCATTGACTATAGTGGGGCTTACCTCTGAGTAAACAGGCACTGGATTGTGCGTTGATGGAAAGGCGTTCCTTGACGCTAGTATTAAATGTTTAATAGCAAGAAATAAATTCTTAGCCAGTAGCGTTTCACAGACCTAGACAGTGATGGTGGAAGAGGTAAAAAATGAAATATAACATCCACCTCCTCAGCTTGCTTTTCTTTGCTCACTTCACCCACCATACTTACGCAGGTCCCTTCTTGCCCATTTCTTATCGCCATAATAGCTAAAGTGGCATGTCCCATGTTCAGATGTAGTATACAACTGATTAACCACATTCTGCAGAACAAGCTGTGTTTGTTGGCTACTAGCTTAATGTCTTGGTTATGAGTTTTCCAGAAATATCTACAGTAGATAGCCACTGCAGTGCTAGAGACTAGCAACGCAGTTCATGCGGTTAAAGTACTGAGGAGAAACATTTGAATTCAAACAGAGTTGGTTGCCTGCTAGTTTCAAAGCAAACTTTCCCAAAGCCTTTTCTCCTGAGTGGGGATAACAGTGTATTTGGGAGTGGTTGTCCACTACATTTTTGAACAATCCTTGCATTTGGTAATAGTATCTTAAGTTCCTTAAATATTTCTAAGGTAACAGGGTGTGTTGGTGCTATATTTTCCTATAAATATCTATAACTTCCATTTTCCATTTCGTTCCTTATTCTTTCTTGCTATTCAGTTCGTTGTCTTGGCAGTGAAGAACACAGTGGTGTGCAGACTAGCAGTAAGCATTTGTGATGAACAGGAACACTTGATTGACATCTCCATTGACAGAGGTCAAATATTGATGACTGTCGATGGCACTGCAGGACAGAGTGAACTAAGCCATTCACAGCTAGAAGAAAATTTGTCTCTCTTGGATAATTACCTTCAATCATCTGTGAAGACCTATGTGGGAGGATTGCCAGGTGAGTATCAAATGTTGCAGTCTAGAATGTTCACTAGAAGTGACCATGTTCTACTTCTGTTTGGACAGCATTCACATGTCACAGTAAACTGTGGTTAATAGTTAACAATGAATCCTCAGGTGAGACTCATTTTGCTTCTTGTCTAGTACATACAGGAGCAACAAACTATGATCACTGTCTGGTGATGTGTCCAAACTAGGGACTGTGGTTTGTTTTGGTTTGAAGTTGGCTGCTTGTTAAACCAACCATAGTATGTTGGTTTGTGTTAAGCTGTTTATTGTGCCAGATAACACAACAAACCACAGGTTAACACAAACTGAAATCAAAAACTTCTGAAGTTGTCTTCCTGGCTGCAGATGAGAAAAGAGGGGTGAGCCTGAGGTTTGCTGCAACTTGTTCCTGTCACAATAAAGCATGACTTGTTGTGACATCTATAGCCTGCCATTTGAAATTTTGCCTGTTTGGAATGAAGCACAACTGAACCTGAAGGGTGTTTTTGTCAGGAAAGGATGGGAAAGGAAAATAGTATGTTCCCAAGCAGAAATCACAAATGTGATCATTATTCTAAATTGCATTCCATTGTAGTAAGTGAGGGTTGCTTAGTAAGGGGCCACATAGAAATATTGAAAGAGAATGCAACATACATTTTATGTTCATGAAATGCCAGAGAAATGTTTCTAGAAAGATTATACTACTTAAAGATTGGTTTTATATAGATCTCCCTTTAAAGGCTAGCAGATCCTCCTGTGATTCTAATGTGACAGGAGTGGAAGCTAATAATCAGTCTGGCTGCTTCCAGGCACTTTGAATGCAAAGGTATAGCCCCATTCATGTGATGAATTAAATCTGGGCTATTCACACAAAATAGTGTTGGAATAAGAGACTTCCTCAGTGTGGAAACATTATCAGGCATCACCCTTTGTTCTGTTTTCGGAGCGATAAAATCTGGGTGTCTGCTTTTAGAGACACAAGGGTTAAAATGTTTTGGTTTGCAGAGAAATTCTAGTGTACTGGGGGAGTGGAATGGAAATACCACCAGATGTCTGCATCTGCAGGAATGTTTCCTGCCCCGCCCCACCAAAAATATTATACGCTTCAGTTATTTTTTTTCCTCCCAAGTAGCCGGTGTCTTTTTGAGGAGTGCACAGTTCTTCCTGACTTTATTTCTGGGCATCAGCCAAGCCCTAAGCAATAACTTTAGTGAGAGAAGGCATGGATTGTAAAGGATGGTTCCATTTTCAGGCACAGTTCCAAGTGCTGGTCTTTAAAGTCCCACATAGTTTAGGACCAGCAAAGGTTTGAGGATTGATATTCCTGTTCTGATGTTGAGATCTTCTTCAGAGGCCCTTCTACAGGCCTTTGGGAGTAAGGTGAGCAGTGATATGAAAGAGGATGTGTTAGTGTTGGTGCCCTGGCTTGTCTTCCCCAGGAAGGCTTGCCTGGGAACTGAAGACCCTTTCCTTTTTCTCTTTGTGCCTGGGCCTTTTAGATGTTTTTTGATAGGTTTTTGAATCTTTCTAGGCTCTGGTTTCAAACAGCTTTAATGCTGTTTGTTTTGGTTTTATTTGGTTTTATTATTCAATATGAAGAGCAAGAAACGTATAAATTAATAAATGTCTATGGGAAGTCTCTCAGTGCATGCATCTGGAAGGCTCTAAGCATGCAAAGTGGATGGATCTTGCCCAATAGGTTACTTTTTCGGTTTTAACTACTGTCCATTGGTGGTGCTTTAGGGAATATGACAGCAGCATAATTTGAATAGTAGAACATCTGTTCAGTTTTTCTACATGGTAGCTCAGCTTAGTACAATGTGCACACAGGGATCCTTCATCTCATCAGCTCTCCTTTTTATTTTGTGTCTTTTTCTGCAGTGGCCCCTTTGTTAGTTGCAAAGTCTTTTCCTAAAAGTTTTTTTTAAGGATATTTAAGAGGCAAAATACAATCACACTGAAAAATCTTTACCTAATCATACCTTAAATTTCCCCAAATTTACTTTTATTAGAATGCTAATGGTATTGCTGCAAAAAGTGTCATGTGGTTTTCTTAAATCAATGCGTTTTTTTTTTAGTTTCCTCCACAGAAGCATTTTGTTTCAGCCAATTTTTGTTAGATATCAATACATAGCTTGTTTGTTTTTAATGACCTCCAGAGCACAAGATACTTACTTTTTTTTTGGCAAATTTTACGTTTGCCAACTTTTGATCAAAGTCTTGTAGTTGTGTCTTTAACGGAACCCTGCTCTGCAGGAATTTGCAGGCTGTGCTTCTCTTTACCGCAAAAGGTTCACTGTTAATTCCTGCAGATCCAGCTTGTGTTACAGGCAAGCTACACAGGAACGACTACAGAGGTTGTTAGGTCAAAAACTGAAACCATGGTGTGCTTGCAAATTGAGTGAGAGAATGATTCTCTGCAGATTAAATTGCAGGTGGATTATAAATTAGACATAGTAATGTTGATATAAGCTGATTTCTTCATGTATTGGCTTATACTAAAACCCTGTCTCTCTCTTCTTGCTTCAGTGTTTACATGGATACTGGTAGGCATCTAATAAAAGATTTTTACCAATTCCAACACAGCTGTGATCAAAGGTTTATGACAGATATATTATCTTAAACATCTCTAGTGCAGGTTGCCTTCCCGCCTTTTACTGAAAAAAAGTATTATTTGGCTGATTCCCAATAATAGTAAGGAAAAGATTTCCATAGCCTATATGCATGTTCTGTGCCTGACAGGGAGGTCATCCCTCTATCAAACAGCACTAGGCACATTGAAGTCATTTGCTAAATCTTTATCTGGGTTCCTATACTCCTCTGCCTGCATCCTCACCGCACAATGCTACATGTGCACTTAGCCACCATCTATTGGAATGAGTGCCCACTTCCACCATGGTGCCCAAGGTGGGGTACAGGTGAAACTCAAAAAATTAGAATATCGTGGAAAGGTTCATTTTTCAGTAATTCAACTTAAAAGGTGAAACTAATATATGAGATAGACTCATGACATGCAAAGCGAGATATGTCAAGCCTTTGTTTGTTATTATTGTGATGATTATGGCGTACAGCTGATGAGAACCCCAAATTAACAATTTCAACTTTGGGGTTTTCGTCAGCTGTACGCCATAATCATCACAGTTATAACAAACAAAGGCTTGACATATCTCGCTTTGCATGTCATGAGTCTATCTCATATATTAAACTCCAGTAGCTAATGAAAACAATTGCTTACATAAATGGACTTTTCCATGATATTCTAATTTTTCGAGTTTCACCTGTATATGTAGTTCCCAGGCAGTTTCCCATCCTGGCACTGACCAGCCACAAATCTGCTTAGCTTCAGGAAGGTGGTGACCTCATGCTCCTTTGGACCATACCCCAAGTCCTGGGAACACATCCATACCTTCAGATAACATCAGCCATCTTGTGCTGAGCTGTAGATAATTCAAAACTGAATGGCAAGCGAGATGAGAACATCTTCAACAGAATGAGATTATCAGATAATTACACTTCGTCAGAAGTCGCCTCTGTCCTAAATTATGTAATGGTTAATCCAGACCTTAGCTTTTCCCAGACAGAATCCTAAGCTGTTATCAGTGCAGATAGTCCTGAGGGGGAAAGAGACCTGCAGGCTAAGCTTGCCTTGGTGCCAAAACTTAATCTTACAATTGAACAGAAGACCTTTGAAAGGAAGACAAGAATAAAATTTGAGAAAGAGAAGAAGCAGTGAAACACTACATCTCGGAACAATTTCTAATTCTTTGTATGCAGAAACCTAAAAGCAGTTGAAGTTTCTTCTGCGAAAGCTTCCCTGATTTTTGCAGCTTAGCTATTCCCATAGCTTGTGTTAGTCATAGACCCACATACAGCTTAGAATGTTAAATGGAAAAAAATGTTTTGTTTTAGAATTAACAAGAATGAGGAACTTGGTGGTAACCTTTATTGAAGATGTTTTCCTTCTCTTTTCTTTTAAAAAAAAAACAAAACAAAACATACAGATGTTCCTGTCACTTCAACTCCAGTCACCGCTTTCTACCGTGGCTGCATGACAGTGAAAGTTAACAAGCAAGCTGTGGATCTAGATGAAGCTGTCTACAAGTCCAATGACATCACATCTCATTCTTGTCCTCCAATAGAGACTGGTCAATAGATGCCACTGCAACACACACAAACGTTTTATATTCAGAAAAGTCCCATTTCAATGCTTTCCTTTATATATATAAATTATAAATATAAATATAAATAAGATATAAATTATTCAGACTTCCAGCACTGCGTGTATAGTTCTCTTGAACACTGAAGTTATGTAGGAGCTACTGAAACTCGTGTGTCAGATTAATTATTGAAATATTTCTTCGCTTGGGGGGGTTCAAAGATGTAATATATTTGTAAATAGTTGAGAAAACTGATATTAATAACCCAAAGCTGCAAATTATTACCGAAGGTGAGTTGTTAAGAGGCAGGTCATACCTGCCATGTGGCAACTGGTAATATATTCTGAGTGGACTGGAAGATTAAAAAAATAGTTCTGTATTTTTTATTACCAAATGCTTACTGACTTAATGAAATATGAAAGAATAAAATATAAAAACTTTTTTTGGACTTAGCTGAAGCAATGATGATCTGTGTTCTGGATGGAATTTTACTTTATTCATGTTGATTTGGAGCAATATTAGAGTTTTACAGTATATCAAAGCTTGGTTACTTTGCTGGCTGATGATATTTGGCAACTAGGTTGTGTCATTTTCTAATGAATCTAGGCAGAAAAATTTGTTTGAGGCTTTTTGAAAAGGCAAAGAGTGATAGCAGTTATTGGGGGAAGATGGGCTTTTTAAGGACACATGAGCAATGGAGCTGTTGGCATTTAAACCAGAAGCAAGTGCTATCTATCATGGCAGAATAGATCCCTACAAACTGGAACTGCCTCTATATGTTGCAGGGGTGGGTGGTTGTTGCTGTTGTTTGTGTGGGGCGTGAATACTTTTGCTCTCTTGCATTAAGTCCTTTGGGTGGTGCTAGTCTCTGTTATGAAATAGTTTGCTTCACTTTATGTATTCTCTAGCACATCCATACGCACAATGTTTGGTATGTTCTACTCTCCCCAGTGGAAATGACAAGGCTTTTCCTCCCACTTAGGAGTATTGGAGACAGATGGTTTGCATTTTCAGCATGGGTGCAGAAATAGCAGTGGAATAGAGCACTTTATCCCTCCCCCACCCTCTCACTGCATGCAGAACTATACATATGGAGCATGGAGAATAAAGACTTCTACTTTCCCCACTGCCTGCCCTCTCTCCTCTAGCTGTTATGGTCTATCACACAAACTCTCTTCTGTAGTGAGGTAAGTCTGGAACAGGGTCACTATGCACCATGACGGGGTGGCTGCTGTGCCCTAGGCAGCAAAATATCTTGGGCTGGCCCCTGGAACTTATTCCCTTTTGATGCTCAGCCCACTTGCTTCCAATTTGCTCATAGTTAGGATGGTAAGAAATTCAGTTTGGTTTGTGTTTTAATGTGAGCATATCTAATTAATACTTCCCATAATTAGCAATTCTTTGAATTTTATGCTACACCTCTCCAACCAAAAAAGTGTGCATTTCCTTTCTTCACATTGAATTCTGAACTTTTCATTAAAAATCCCATATCAAATAGGGAACCTGTGGCTGTCCAGATATCTGTTGCCTGTGGTGTGTGTTGGGAGTCCCATGTCATCAAGGGCCACAGGTTCCACATCCCTGGTATAAACCGCCCCATCCTGCTTGCTTTCTATTCCTCTTTCCTCTTCTCTGTTCTCAAGTTTCTTCATCATTATCCTCCACCCACCCCACTGTCTCATTCTACATAATGTGAAAATCTCTAAGCTAGAAATGGGTAGCCTGCGGACTCCATCCTGAGATAGATCCTGAAACCAAAGCCCTGTCTCATTCCAAACCTCTGCCAAAGGTTGCTTCCCTGTAAATAGCAAAAAGCTTTTAATATAGCCCCCCCTTTTGTTATGTACCAACATTAAATACTGCATCACTTGTTGAATCTGTAGCATATGGAAAAGATACTTTATTTTTAGTAGTAGTAACTACTGCACAGTACAACTGTTGAGACAAGAGAATAAATCCAAATATTTTAAAATACTTTGATCCTTCAGTATATTTTAACCCTTTGGAAAAACAGTTCATATTAAATTATGATATTTGATCTCATCTATAACATGCATAGACTAAAGGTACAAATATATTACACACAATATATTATTGTAAAATAATCGTCACAGCCTTTTGGAAGACATATCCACCCAAAAGAAGATATTAATGCTATGAAAGAAAGATAAAAGAATCTTTCCCTTTCTAAAACAGCTGTCTGTGTGTACCACAGTAATAATTTAGATTCTAAACTGGAGGTAAACCCAACTATTATGAATAAGGAAATAAAACAAAGAAGCCAGAGTTTTGCAGCTTTGTGAAGTGATTTACATACAAAGTGGCTTTGCCACTGTGCAGTGAACTGCTGCACATGCAGCTCAGATGTGTATCTGCATAGCTATTCTCTCTGGGTAGAGATGAACATCCCCTTGCAATATAAAGGCTGTTTATTTGCATCTAGTACCTATATTGGGCCACCAAGCACACAACATCTGCATTCAGACATACCTAGATTTCTTCCTGTAACAGTTTATGGTTAAGCTTCAAGTTCATGTGTCCCCATATAATCAGCATGACTGTGAGAAGGATATAAAAAAACTTGCTTCTATGTTTGACAAATCATAGTAGTGTTACGTGCAATTGCAAACAAACTGTGGCTTGGGGGCGCTTTTTTCAATAAGCCATGATTAAGATTAATCATACTTTAGGGTTGAAAACACTAAACCGTGTTAACTGGAAACTGAAACAAAAGCATAAGCTTCTCATTGCAGCTGCATTGGAAGAGGACGAGGAGTGTCACAAACCCAAGGCTCACCTAATTCATTTCCATTACGATAAACCAGATTTATCATTAATATCCAAGTGCAGGTTGTACGTGGCTACCTAGATCTTAGCTCTGTTTCAAAAATAATAGTTGCTTTGTAGGTGCAGGGAGATGCATGTTAGTTTAAAAGGTAGGTTGAAAATGACTGCATGCAATATTTGACTGATCGATCAACTGTCTGTGATGCCTGCCTGTTTTGCAATCATTATCTTGTTAACATGTTATTTGGATTTAAAGCTGATAAATAACATGCCACACAAATATGACACTCCTGAAAGTCCACTAGCTAGTTAGCACACATTTCTGCCAAGGCTTTTGTTTTTAAACCTGCTACCTGTTGATATTGGTGTCTTGGCTATGGTACGTACGGTGGAGGCTTTTCACCTGACAGGAAATAGGGTGTATATAACGGAGGAGCATTGGGAGGCAAGCCATAGTTAGAGCTGGACTGAGATGGTGGCTGAGTGTCGTCGGATAAAGAAATGTCAGTATGATGCTGTTGGGAAATTGTTGGTAGGCTGTAGCAAAACAAAAGGTTTTTGGTGATTAATGCTAATTGGACTTCAAAAGTGCATTAGGCATATATAAAATGTTTAAAAAACCTAAAAACCCATCACTTATGCATAATTGTGGTAATATACCGTATTTTTCAATGTATGACATACAGGGGGCAATCTTCCCTATTTTCTTAAATTGGAGTCCCTAAAAAATAGGGGACGTCTTATACACGGAAAAATACGGTATACACACAGAAACTCACAATGGATATCCCAGTTAGCAGATCATAAGACTCTTAATATCTGGGTCATGGGTTCAATCTGCACTTCGGGCAAAAGATTCCTGTATTGCAGGGGGGTGGACTCTATGACTCTCGTGGTCCTTCCAACACTATGATTCTATGGCGTAATTCACCAACACTGAATACGAGGGGAAATTGTGTGCCCTCCAACACTGGGCTCCAGTTCCCATCACCCTCAGCCAGCATGGTTGGGTGGTCAGGGTTGATGGGAGTTGTGCTTAGCAATGTGTAGAGGGCCACAGGTTCCCTATCCCTGCTGTGTACACCCAGCCACAGACAAATTGTCGGCTCGTATGTCATTCCTGCAGCTCTGGCTTGTCTTTCCAATTTTGATTCTGTGTTCTCAGCAAAGCACCTGCGATACCGGCCATATAACATTGTAGTAGAAACAATATAACACTTGATTTGTGAATAATTATTTAAAAGTGCTGGAAGCTACTTTCAGTGCTAATCTGATACATACCATCACCACCACCACACACACAAATAGCCTCCCCTTTGCCAAGAGCACAGTCTAGCAGCACCATAACAGTGCATCCGATTTACAGTTAAAGGAAGTGGAACTTTCCCCCTACTATACCTGAAGGGGTAAATGGTAGGAAGCATAATGAGGAACAGTTGCTGCAGAAGGGCAAAACCCAGCATACGTCAGAATCTGCTGGCTGGATTGTAAAGAATCTGTGGTGGAGGGCCAGAGCTGAAGGCAATTTGTGAGAGAGGCACCTGTGAAAGACAGTTAGATCAGTACATTTTGCTTATGCCCCCCACTTAATTTTTATATTCATCAACTACTTTTTCCATATCCATTGAATGACACCTTCGTAAACAGCATGATATAAGTTGAGGCAAAATGCTATCCCACATCTGCAGATTGCGGAACAGAAGACTTTTTTACAAGATAAAACTCCCATCTCTTTCTTTTACCTTAGAAAAATGTCAAAACACATTGGTGCCAAACCTGCTCCTATTTGTTCCTTGCAAAACACTTAAGGAAGGGAGCCGGGTCAGGCACATCCCCTGCTTGTGACCTTACACATTAGAATGCATTGTGTCCCCTGCCCAACTTTCAACGTAGACCAGTGTAAGGAAAATGCCTTTCTCTGGACTACAAAGAGTTATAAAAATGTCGCTGTGGAAGTCCAAATGCATCTGTGGAACAAATGCACCAAGCTCCTCTTTTTAAACGTAGGTATGTTGGTTGGGGGAAATATTTCACTGAGCATTCTCTCTATTTTGTCCTGAGTGCTGTGATTACCCGACAAAAGCCAACCCGGTAGCAGAACACAGTGCAAATGGTAACACACCAAATTCAACATTTTTTCAGAGACTAGTCAAGAGTGCTTGAGATGGGAAGGAAGCATAATGGGGATTCCTGTAAATAGTCCTTTTCAAACGTGCATTGAGTGTTATGATTCCTCCACAGTAAGACCCTAGGCCAGCGTAAGGGCCATCCTTCTCCAGCCTCACACTGTCAAATTTTCAAAGAACATGCAGCAATTCTTTACTCAGGTGTACAGTTTTTACTACCATGCCAAGCTACCTCATCTTAAATTCAAGAGCTATTTTTAAGAGCTTGAGGGGAAGATGACATTTAGAAGAACAATTCCATTTCCCCTCACTTATTCTTACTTCCCCTGCATTCTGTTGGGTGCCTGCCCCTGTTCTATTTAATGTCTTCTCCCAGTCCAGTGCTGACCTTTGACACTTCTCAAGGGAGGAGAGGGGAAGTGACTCAAATCTATTAGCAGTTTACTTCACACAAACAAACAAATGGAAATCCAGCAGCAAAGTAGATACCAGGAATTTAGCCTGGAGGGCACCAAGAAACCATTTGTCCGTACTTTCACTCGCTTGAGTAATACAAATGACACAATTTATTTCCTTGCCATTTGCTTTGGGACTTGAATGCTAACCTCAACGAAATCTCTGACAATACTTTGAGCAAGCTCTAATGAACTGGCATGCAAACTTCGAATAAAAAAATGGTTAAGATTGCTGTCTTTGTTGCCTAAAGAAGGAAGGCACCATGGCAAAGTATGCATTGTGGGAAACTGCAATTGCTCCATATGATAACTTAAGTAGGATTTGGAAATTGCGCTGTTTGGACCTTGTGCCACAGTCATCTCCAAATAGCTGGATTCATAAAAACCAAATCCAGGAATAAGGATTTGAAACTCTGTGAAAAGATTTACTGGTTCAAATTGCCTTTCTTTCAGCTGTCTATGTGACATTAAACTACAAGATGTCAAATGCTAGCTCAACCTGAAACTTTACACTACATGATATTTGGTGTGACTTTCAAAGGTGCTGGCATATTCAGGCATCATCCTCAGCTAACAGATGCATGGAAATCCAGCATGAGCACAGCAAGCAGAGAACTAAGGAAGTGCTATTTATCCTGCATGTGGTTTCCATCCTAAAGATTACTGTTCCAACCAATATTTTCAGGCATCTAGGTCACAACTGAACATCTATGCCTTAAACGAATAATTTAGAAAGCGCCTGCCTGTCTTTTGAGGAATCAAGAGCATCTCGGAGAGTAATGTATCAAGCAGCTGCATGAAATGCAGATGCGCAGCTTGGGGGAGAGTAAACCAAGCCAACTTTCGCCGTTAAAATAAGTACAAAAAAATGGCAAAGTGCAAAACTCCTGCACAAAATTAGGCTGCTTAATTCCGTTGAAATCCATGGGTTTTCAAGGCCTCAGTGCACAAAGCAGCTCTGGGCATTCGTATCGTGGGCTGCTGAACATGTATGTACCCAAATCCCAACTTTAACCCATCATCTGTGGTGTAAATGCCGGAATAGACAGATTTTGGGCAATGACATCAGCCGTGGGGGGGGGGAAGAGACTGGATCTGGCAGTCAAAAAGTAATTATGGCCAAAAAACCCACCTTACCACAGCAGCACTCATGAAACCATAACGATTAGAGCAACCTTTACCAAGCTGGTGTCCTCCAGACATTACTTGCTACAACTCTTGGCTAGCGGGTTGTAGTCCAAACCATCTGGGGGGCATCAGGTTGAAGAAGGCTGCTTTAAGACTTAGTAACTGTATGTGCAGTTCCTCATGCAGCTAGAAATCTTCATGTGCAGGGCACCTTTGATGTGTCAAGGTGATGATATGCTAGCCTTCAGGTGTTCTAACAACATGGGAGCACAGCTGTATGAAGTATCCTGACCCCTGATGCTACATGTGTCAAAAAGTCCTCCCCTCACCCCATGGTGTCTGCATGTACAGTGCAAACATCTATAGGGTGGGGACTTCACACATACAGCTGCACATGCAAAGACTTCCAGACACCCTGGAATCTCTGGGTAAACCTAGTACTCTACACCTAGCACCTCCAAACATTATTATTTTATTTTTGTTACTTGCCCTTTCACATAAAGTTCTAGGCTAGGCTACAACAACATAAAAATACAATACGTCAGGAACTGTCTGGATACTGAGCATGGTGGCTGAATTTTGATGTGTGGGCACCAGGCGAAGTGGGTTGGAGAATGACTTGGAAGAAGGGATCTGGACCTGGAAGAGGCATTAACAGCCAGGAGACATGAGGCAGAAGCAGGAGGATTGGAGAGTGGAACAGGTGAAGAGGAAGGAGGAGAGAGATCAGGCTGGTGTAGAGTGTCAAGGGCTTCCACATCTTCTCCTGCCCCCACCTCTCCTGCTCCACTGCCTCCCAGGACCAGGGGAGGATTGAACAGGGAGGAGCAGAAACAGGTTACATGCGGGCATAATCTTTCTCCTGCTCGTCCACAGCTCAGGTCTCTCTACTACTCCTAGATGTGCACCCGATGAGGCAGTTGCAGCAACAGCCGAGGCACATTGGTCTGGGGGACATGCCTTTTCCTAACTTGTAAATGTACTTTTGACAATAAAAGAGTTAATCCCCCTCCCTCCAGACATTCCTTGTTCAATAGCCCCAACTACATGTTCTGCATGGAGCCGAGGCCTACTGCATCAACTCCCATCGTATAAAATGCCTCTAGCATTTCGAGACTTACCACATCTTTAAATGCCCCAAGTATGGCTGCTGTGACTATGCCAAGAAACAATCCGATGATGTTCAAGACAGTGGAGGACCAGAGCAGCCGGTACAAGTGGACCACATCCTGACAGCTGTTCACGCCAAGGAACTCATAATAGCTGGTAGAGTGTTCTGAGCTAGTGAGGGGGGCGGGCGGGAAGGGGAGAACATCACATCAGCAGCAATTTACAAAAAGAAAACCCAGAGTGCCAGCCTCCAGCCCTGTCATTTTCTCTGTTGCAGTGATGCTAGTCAGAACTGTGGACCTTTGCACACAGATGTTCCAGAATGCACCTACTTTTCCCTTCGTCCTCTCATCCAAACAATGAAAAACTGATGATATTTCTGATATTTAAAATATAGCAGGTTGCCAGACATTGTGGTGGAAGGAATTTTCTAATGTGTGCTACTTCTGGAGGGTGGCTACAGTTTTTTTTAAAGTTTTTGTTTAGGTATAGGGTAGACTAGAAATTGAAAACAAAATAAAAATGAAAACGAAAAAATGTCTGAAAGCCATCCTAATGTTTGCATCTGAGCAGCAAGTGCCCAAGAAAGCAAAGAAGTAACCTAAGTAAATTCTGGATAGAAAGCATACAAAGAAATTAAAGCCACTGCTTGGGGCAGGCAGAATAAACAAATCTGTTTATAGCGACGATATCTACAAGTACCGTATTTTTCGCTCCATAGGGTGCACCGGACCAAAGGGCACCTTGTTTTTAGAGGAGGAAACAAGAAAAAAATTTCTGGTTTTCCTCCTCTAAAGCCCTGTTTTTTTGAGGATCAGCTAAAAGTTTTGCAGCTTTTTTTGCAAAGGGGGAAAAGCAAAGAGGAAAAGCCCCTTTTATGGGGTTCAACTCACATTTCTGCAGCTTCTAAAGGAAAGGAGCCTTTACTACAGTTTCCAGACAGATAATCTAATCAGCCAGTCACATGTCGCTGGGGAAACAAACAACCTCCCTCTGCAGCACATTCAACAATGGAGGCCTGGGCAAGAGGGCGGGCTGAAGGGAGCCGGGACTCTTATCTCTCTCCCGATCTCTTGCTGCTCAGCGGGGTCCTTTCAACACCCCCTTTTCTCTTTGTAAAATAAAAAGCATGATCTCTTTTGGCCCCTGGGCAATTCAGCTCCAGGGACCACCATTCGCTTCATAAGATGCACAGATATTTCCCCTTACTTTTTAGGAGGAAAAAAGTGCGTCTTATGGAGCAAAAATATGGTACTTTCCAACTGGGTTCCCTTCTGCCCACTCCACTTTGGTCTCTCGCAAAAACATGGGATTTTCTTCTACAAGTGCTGACATGCATATTAGCAAGGGAGGGTGTTTTGGGTCAAGGAAATAAACAACTATCGTGACTTTAGAAGCAATCTAAAGTCAGCCCTGTGTATAGTCCTGAAGTTTTAAATGTTTGAAGTCTTACTGTGTTTTAATTTGTTGGAAGTCACCCAAGTGGTTGGAGTAACCCAGTCAGATGAGTGGAATAATAATAATCACAGGAAAAAACCCTAGTCATTGCCCATTCCCACTGAACTTGTGTTTAATAGCAGATCATCAGAACTGGAGTAAAACAAGACCTGGCTGATGTATTCTATTGCTGCTTCATTCATTCTGACTGGGTTTGTATTAGAGAGCCAGGTAATGCTACTGAGAAGCATCATTTCTCCCCAGATTTTTGACTAAGATTATAAATACATGCCTGGCTGAAAAAGCAAATGAATAGGCTCCTCCTATAATAGTGACTTTTGCAGGAAGATACATGTCTGTTTATAAGACTACAGATTGCAGCATCCATTGGGTTACAACAGATTGTGGCTGAAGAGGCTCAGGCTGACAGGAGCCCTCCAAACCTGCTGTCCACAGGTACTTACTTTTCACAATTGTACAAATCGCAGCAGTAGCATGTGTTACTCTTCACTTTCAGCTGACACTTGCTGTTTAAGGTGTAACATGTCACCTGAAGAAAGAGGAGGTAACAAATCTTCATTTGGGAGACTTGGAAGTTCTGTCCACTAAGTTTACACCATGTATCGTGGTCAGAAATTAGAAGTGTGCTTCGCCCTGCTCAATCAAGAAGCTGTTTTGGAAACAAATCCCCATGTGCAAGATGGATGCTCAGATTCCCTTCCACTTCGTTAGGTAGCCTAGTTCTGTTTTATTTTACATAATTCATTTTCCATGGGGCAGATTTTGTTTCTGTTCCTTGTCCTGCTTGCAAAACAATAGATGGGCCTTTTGTTCAGAACTTGCCAACATATACGCTCAGCATAAAACATACAGTAACACAGACCAAAAACAATATGTATTCAGTGTAAGGTTTTAGTCAAAAGTCCATTTGCCCACAACTGCTCCTGTACTTGGCTGCAGAGCCGCAACCCAAAATAAATCTGAATACAAAATGCAGACATTGTTGGACCGTGTCAGACTATTACACTGTGGAGTTGTAGTTGGGGCCAGTATAAACCTATTAACTTGAACTTGGGTATATATGACAATATGCCACTCAGTAAAAAAGAGAAAGAAGAAGAAAAAAAAGAGTTATGTCTAAGGAATGCATTCCAAGGGACCATTAAGCAACAAGAATGGAATGAGAATAGCTTTGATTCCAAAGAAAATATCTTGTTACAAATATGATAGTGTGTTTTAAGTCTGGAAAATAAATCCACAGTGGCTGAGGGCTTTGACTGCAAAACATTTATCCTCCTAGTCATCTTGGAAGTGGCCTTCCCCATTCATAAAGCTACAAAAACTACACTATAATAGCTTACTTCGGTCTGGTAAACATCATATAAGAATCCTACTCCACTTGAATAATACTGGCACCGTTTATTATATAATGGCCTGGGTTCCTGCAAAAAACAAAAGAAAAGAAAAAAGATAAGGCTTTGAGATACATTATTGCAATTATCTCCCAGACAAACTCCATCAATTTTGTAAAGTTGTTAAGTCCATTCAGGTAATTAGATAGCCAAGGAACACTTTGCCACATGTTTCCTTTCTAACCACAATTGTTGGCTTGGAAGCAAGACATAAGTGGTTATGCTCAGCAAGGAGGGTAATGTGTGTTGGGAAAATATAATCATCCTTACTGATGCTATGCAAGCCTTGATTCGACCCTGGTGGCAATTTCATACACTGCAATTTCAAAGGTTTAAGTTATAGAATAAACAATTTTGACTGATCTCCTAAAACAATTCCTAATATCAAGAGCAGTTGGGCAGTAACGAAAACTAGTTCCTACTTGTCGTCCTCCAAACCATAGTCAGGAATATTGGAATAAACTCTGTGCTTCGGCATTCCCTCCTCTTTTCTCCAGTTACACACTTAATGAATTCTTTGTTTGATCAAACTTCTTGTGCATTCAGGAGCAATGCAGGATCCAAGCGCAGACTCAAGACTGAGGTTCTGCACACCCAGCATGGCAATGTGCATTCAGGTGATGAAGGCAAGGAACCTTTTGGAGGTGCTGTACACACGCCATCCCCATGTCATCTTTGACCCGCACTAACTGTCAGTCTAAAGGAACAGTTATAATCCATTTTGTGCCGGGAATGTACTTCTCAAGCACTAGCTGCATACATGTGTACACAGGGAGTGCTTTCTCGGGTCCACTTCCTATTGGGGCAGATCTTCTGACATTGCAGGGCTGTGCCACTCCCTTCAATATGTTTGACTTGTCTATGAATGAAATAGCTGCTTCTTTCTACTGATATGTAACATTTGTATATCAACATACAAGTTCCAGCACCTTCCAAAAGACTGGTTTTTTTTAAAAAGATCTGTGGAAACACTAATTGAGGAGAGAGGAATAGAAAACACAATTGCACACTAGTTTAAAAACATGCCCACCTGTGGGTACAGACAACGCAGAGAATAGCTGCTGGCTTTAGATGAAGGTGTGTACAACTGTACAAAATAACACGGGGGGGGGGGGAATGACCCCTGTGCATTTCAGAGTCTATGTGTGAACACCACCTGAGTCTTCGGGAAAGTAGGATATCCCAAACCAGTTTTTCAATTACAGTCAAATCACTTTGTTCCCCACCAAACACTCTATCTTGCCTTGTTACCCACACAAATCATGCAGAATTTGGTTACTGCACCACAAACCATGCTTAAAAGTTGTTGCTTTTGGTGGTTAGCTTAAATTCAAGCTTAACTCTGTGAATGAAACTTGCAGAGATTCCAAACTAGATACTTTTGTTTTAAAATCAGTGTGGGAAGCTTTGCTTGTCCATCAATGATCTCAAAATACATTGCAACAAATTATTATGGAGTAGACTAGACTAACTAATTGGAGCTTTCTAACAACCCCTTCCCCCAGATAAGGAATCAGAATGAGGCGAAACCTGATTTTATTTTAAGTAGCTCATAATCAAATGGGATCACACCCTTTACCCTGAGTAATACATATAGTGCATATCTATAGGCATTATAATTGCTTAACAGCAGCAAGGTGAAATGGACCAAATCTAATGGAAAGTGAAATGGACCAAATCTAAAAGCTAAGAAAATGCTGCTACTGAACAGTCTATGAAGAACTCACTGGACAGCTTTATTTGCTAACTGCTGTCCAACACATGCTACGTCCACAAATCATTTATTTCAACGTGTGCATAAGCAGAAGATCTCTTATACTGTATCATCAAAAACTCACATAGACACCCACAGTAATGACAAGCCGACCACAACCTGCAGAAAAGCGCAAGAGAATCTCGCTTCATGTCCTTGCCCTGCAATGATCAATGTCCAAGACCTCTGTGTTGGGAGAGTTTTCAAGAGCCCCCATTATTCATTTGTGTATAGACTTTGGTCAAAATCCTAATTGCGGAGTTATATACAAGGGTCTCTGATCCTCTGACATAGATCCATAACAACAACTGGGATTCGCCACTAGAACATGTAGTGATGGCCAGCCGTCTGAACAACTCTAAAAGGGGATTTGACAAATTCATGGCGGATATGGCTTTCAGAGACTACTAGTCATGTTCAGCGACCCCTGAACATCAGTTCAGAATGATAGGCTCCTACTGCACTTACATTCTGCTTGTCAGCTTCCCATGGGCATCTGGTTGGCAACTGTGAGAACAGAATGCTGAACTACGTTTTTAAAATGAAACTGTGTTTGCCATTTTAAAGAGTAAAGAGTTTTCAATATTCGGAAGAGCATGTGCGCCCTCTAGAGGAAGGTAGATATATCTATACAACTCGTAGAAAGTGTGAAATCAGAAAGCACAAGCTACAGATCTTTTAAAGCTTACACTAGCTTTCCAAAGCAAGGACACACATTGCATGATCCATCAGACTTTCATGCACATGGAATCTAACAACAGGCTCCCTACCCCCTAGCTTAAATGTTTTCATTCACTGCCCATGTTTGAGACTGAGTGAGCTAGAAATCCAAAACCCAACTGACAATTCAACTGCCCTGACAATATGATTGAAAGCCATCCATCTGCCGCAAGAAACAACAGAGTGTGCCTCTGTGGGCAATGCCAAACTGCTGTGTTAGCAGCACCAAAGTGACCTCTTTGGGGCACAAGCCTGGGCAGTGTGTATGGCGGCCCTGGGATGGCGGCCCAGACGACAAGACACACACACACCCTCAGCCTCACTCATGTGGTCCAAAGGAAAGCAGAGCAACACATTTGGCACCAGCTGGCTGCAGGAGTTGCCAGAGGGAGGCATACAAGACGCCATCCAACCACCTTAGGGACTCCACTCTGGATTTGTACAGTATAGGGTTTACTCCTTAGCATGTTCTTCTCCTGAAGATATCCCACAAGGCAGCAGAAGTTTAGGATCAAAGCTTCCTTTTCCTAGACGGGCTACCTTCCCAGGTTGATGAGTCCCATCTGCCCATCACTTCCCCCTGCTGCACATGCAGAAACTGGCTCCTTGACTGTAGGACCCACTATGCTAAATCCGCTGGAGCCTGCCTTTGCATGCTGGGTGAAGTCCCTAACTCAGCAAGAGTTTGAGACCCACCAGCTACCCTCACCCAGTTTTGCCAGTCAGTCTTGGGGTGTGGCTGATGTTGCATGCTGACAGCTTCTAGGAGCCACAGGTGAGAGCTGGATGGGGACCAAAGGTGGAAAAAACTACCGCAGAAGGAACACAATGTGTCCCCTATCACAGGTTACTACTGCTCCTCTAACACCCCAGGGCACTAATGTATATATTTAAAAATACAGTAGAACAAAATAATTTGATATTTTAAAAGGAAGACAAAGCAACAGGTACATCTTACAAGTATCTGAGAATCAACCTCGGTTCCAGCCCATAACTACCTGATAGTTCAGCAGGTTGGCAGAATTTGTTCTCACGTGCAAAAAAAATTAATATATCCCCTTTATTTAGATTTGAATATGCTCACAGTGGATCTGAACTTATGAGACAATGCCACAAAACCTATAATGTATTTGGGGTATACTTTGTCTTGAGCTTGGGATTCTATATGCTGCCAAGCAGAGAATTCATCTTTCCTTTGCAGTATCTGCATTTTTCTATTTTTACTCTCTGCTTCTGACTATGAAACTAGTAGCTCCTGGCAGATACCCCTCTATACTGTATAGTGAAACTTCTAAACATGTGTCTAAATGAAAGTTACACTCCTTCAGCAGTTTTGAGATAAAATACTAAGACTGGTAAGCTGAAGCTCTAAGCCAGGCGGATCACTGTGATTACTGCAAAAATCAGGAGAGGTAGGAGATCAGATTTATTTATAAGAATTATGAATGCTTCCATGTTCTCTGTAGCTTTTCTTGGGCCAAGCACTTTCTCTGTTTATCTGCTATGCATTTGTTGTCATGGCACTGCATAAGAAAAAACCAATCCACATTTGTAACATCACTACAAATAGCGTTAAAATAAAGCACCTTGCTGTAAAGTCCTTGTGAAGTAACTTCTGCCAACTCAACTTAGCTTGATTTTATGATGACATGGAACATATGTTCCTGGGTTGAAAAACATAGCACTGTTTTCAAGCCAGTTTTCAAACAAACAGTGATGCCATGGTGATATATTCTAACGCCACTCAGACCTTGGATTTTTCCTACTTGCATATCTAAAAAATATATATTAATCTCTTTCACCCCTCACAAAAAGGGATGCTACTATTTTTCTGATGCAAAATAAACAATTGTCAAGTTCACAGAAAAGCACATAGTGCACGAACAATACATGTGTCACTCACAATACCATATTAAAATGTAAGAGTAATAAACAAAGTGTTTAGACACCTCAGCAATCAATCTTGTGCTTCTGTATGGGAAGTTCTAATGTGTCTCCCTAGGCAAAAAGAGCCTTAACCAAGACTCTTAATATGTACCGGTAGTTTTAAGCCTTTGTGTCCAATGAGCAACTTCCAGTAAGTAGGAAGGTACACCTTATAACTGTATCAACCTGCTTATTGCCTGAGAAAAGTCCAGTTTTCCATCCTGTTATTGATTGCTTGTTGCTAATTGAAATGGTCCTGCTGGCAAACTGAGAAACTGTTTGCACTTAGGTCAGTGGAATCTGGGTCCAGGCTACAGCATTGTAGGCACAGCCCCATTTGGAAGAAATGAATTAATTGCATAAAAGCTACAGCAAACCACATAGCCTGAGACACATTTTCAAAATAAATACATACCAGGAAAATTGCATATACATTTCATATCATCTCTAGGAAAACATCCAGATATTTGCTTTCAACCAGGAAGGGAGAACCTACAGCCTTCCAGATGTTGTTGGCATACAAGTACCATTATCCCTGAGCTTAGCTATGCTAGGGTTGGTGGGAGTTGTAGTTTAAAAACATTTGGACAGCTGCAGGTTCTTTGTCCCTTTAACTCAGTGTTTTTCAACCTTTTTTGGGCAAAGGCACACTTGTTTCATGAAAAAAATCATGAGGCACACCACCATTAGAAAATGTTAAAATTTTAACTCTGTACCTATATTGACTATATATAAAGTAATTCTCTTGAATTTTTCAATTTTTCCCACGGCACACCAGGCAACATCTCGCGGCACACTAGTGTGCCGCGGAACAGTGGTTGAAAAACACTGCTTTAACTAGTCATCACCAATAATGTAAAAGGTCTTGAGAAAAATAAAACAAAGCTATAAAATAGGCCGCAGATCTTTAAACACAAAGAAAATCTAAACCCAAGAAGTGAATTAAAGTTACTTTCCCATTCGGAATGATGAATGCTAATTTAATTTTTTTATAAATAAATTACCATATGAGCTGTGCAATTACGTTAATGACTCACTCAGGAAATGAATTAAAGGTAATTATTTATGATTTTGCATCTTGCACCACCATGGAGAAGGAAAAATAGGCCTAACATTTTCCTTCAAAGCTATTGGCTAATTTAATTGTGGGGAGGCATTGCATATTACGGTATTTGAGTTCGGTTTCCTACTGCCTTGCCGTTTATCAACAGAATTGCTTCTATTTTTACAGAGAGCCAATAAATAGAATGAATTTTACTGGTAGCATTGGTTTTTCCGAAAATATGCCAATACGGTTAAGTGGAGAAAGAGTACGCATGTGTGAATAAGAGGTGCCATTCTGATTATTTGAAATGGCCTGAGGTCCACAACCATTTGTGCCATAACAAATTTATCAGTCTCTGTGGGGCCACAGGATTCTTTGTTTGTTTCTAAGGCAACAGACTAACAAAATCAGCCCTGTGGGATTTTTAGCATCAAAAGCACACTGGCACTAAAATTAACATGATTCAAGCATCATGCTGTCCCAAATATTCATTTTATACCATGTTCTATGTATGATACTGTGGTTTTTATGGAACAGGATGAGGTTCTTCCCAGAAATGCCCTCCTGTTCTAGGAAAAAAGCCACTAGATGGCACCATGGAATTCACAAATTCCTAAAAAAGGATAATAATAATAATAATAATAATAATAATAATAATAATAATGATAATAATAATTTATTATTTGTACCCCGCCCATCTGGCTGGGTACCATAATGAAAGAGGTTTAGCTTTTAGTAAGGGCCTCCCCACTCAGGATTTTGCCAGAATCTTAAAAATTAATTCATACTGATTACTATTTGATTACTGATTACTATTTGATGAAGGAAAAGTAAAGGTAAAAGGTAAAGATAAAGGATCCCTGGACAGTTAAGTCCAGTCAACGGCGACTATGGGGTTGAGGCGCTCATCTCACTTTCAGGCCAAGGGAGCCGGCGTTTGTCCACAGACAGCTTTCTGGGTTGTGTGGCCACCATGACTAAACCGCTTCTGGTGCAACGGAACACTGTGACGGAAACCAGAGAGCACGGAAATGCTGTTTACCTTCCCATCACAGTGGTACCTATTTATCTACTTGCATTGGTGTGCTTTCAAACTGCTAGGTTGGCAGAAGCTGGGTCAGAGCAATGGGAGCTCACTCCGTCATGGGCACATTCAAACAGCCAGTCTTCTGATCAGCAAGCCCGAGAGGCTCAGTGGTTTAGACCACAGTGCCACCCACATCCCAGAAGGAAAAGTACCTAACAGTGCAATCCTATGACGCTTACTCAGAAGCAAACCACACTGAATTTGACTGGGGATCAATGAACCTGTCAAATCTGACTTCCCTCAGGTTCTCATTTTCCCAGTCTTAAATTCTGCTCACATGCCATCATTAGGTTGCAATTAATCCTCAGCGTTCACCAGCACTTTAGTATAAATTTCTTCAAAAATACATTTTGTGTTGTGCAGTCTTGCCCTAACGTGCACTTTTTTTTCCAGGCAACGTCCCTAATATAATGCATTTTGTATGTTATTTTCACTAATAGATACATTTTATGCACACCTCCCCACTAATATTCACATTTGTTTAGACATGTTTTGGTTGGAGAAGTGCATTGCAAAATAAATACCTTACCCCCCCCAACCCACACCGTTCCCTTTTAAGTATTTGGGTGAAGAGACATGCCTTGAAAGTTTGTCCTCACTGCCCCCCCCACTCCAGATATAGAATCACAAGGGGGAGCAACTGTCTTCTACATGCGTGGTGAAAAGGTTGTTTTGTTGTTTTGCAAGGATATAAAGTTACATGCAAGGGCCAGCCTCTACTGCTGTGTAACAATATATCTCCAACAAACATGATTCACAGATAATGGATTCCTGTAATATCCGTATCCCGCCCCCCCCCCCCCGCCCCTGCCCCAACTAACATAATTACAAACTACTTCCACCTTTATTTGTTTCAGTTGATTCAGGCATTCTACTTTTAAAAAAAAGTGGGGGGAGATGAATAGTGGTTTTGAATATACAAATGCTGGGATGAATGTGATTAAAGCAAACTACATCTGTATTACGATTTCTCACATGAGACAGGGGTACTTTAAATCAAGCCCCCTTTACCTCAGCTTCTAATTTTTGTAAGTGCTTTTCTATAGAGCTTTCTATTAAGTGAAGCGGTTTTTTCCTTCCTCTGAATGGGGCAAATCATGTGGAGCTATATATCCTGAAATATATTTTTCTTCAGTAGTGTTTGTGCCAAATTTATGCCATCTTCACATCTGAAAACAATGGATTCCCCCCTCCTTTATTTTTTTATTTTTTAAAAAGCTGGAGGTACTTTGTGAAAGACAGAACATAGCTATCTTTCATTATTTTGCTCATGGCTTTTTAAGAAAAGCAGGAAAGAAATAAAGAAATTATCTGCATTAAGAAAGCAGGCACACAGTGAAAAAGATTGTGCATTATTTCTTATAACCTATTGCCATCTCTTTTCTAATGAAATCATGATCTAAACACAAATAAGATGCCACATTATATATTTTGCTGTGATCAGGGGGAGGGGGTTAAGTTCTATTTGACAAGTAGTATTCTATCAAACGATCCTGTCACTGTATATTTTTCATACTGTGGTTTCCTCACAATATTGGCCCATGGGTTTTTTTTTGGGGGGGGGAATTATGGAGCCTCAAGAAGTGAGTATAATAATCATTATTTTATTCCATATTTCCATATATTCATTAACTTTCAAAAAAGGGGGGGAAACATTTGTGTGTGAAACTTCTACACCTTGAAATTAACTTCTCACATCCAGCTCTATATTTATATATATATATATAATTTTTATATATCTTTCACCCCCTCGGATTCACTAAATCCCCCAACAGTTTCAGAGCGCCAAGTGACCAAGACTATGAACCAGGAAGACTCTAGTTCAGGGTTTCCTAAAACTTGTGTCTCCAGTTTGTTTTTGGACTACAACTCCCATTATCCCTAACCAGCAGAACCAGTCCAAAAAATAGCTGGGGACCCAAGTTTGGGAAAGCCTGCTCTAGTTCAAGGTTTAAGGCAAAATTATGTACTTATTTAAATGAAAAACCTCAAAACTAAAACCCTAACGAGCTGCCGGCTCTACCTCATTTCACTGGACACTCCGTCAGTTTCCTCAGAGGGAAATCAGAAAGTTACTAAGATTAAGTCCAAATATTAACGAGCAGTAGGGGGAGAGTCCTCCCAAAATATATTCTTGTAATTTAAACGAAGGCTAGCTAACCTAAATGGTTGTTTACTTACAGCTCGTTAGGGTTTTAGTTTTGAGGTTTTTCATTTAAATAAGTACATAATTTTGCCTTAATTCACTGAGTTGGTTGGGGACCCTCACCCCATTTTCAGTTCGTTTAGAGTTATTTCTTTATCCCTTTATTATACTATTATACCTTTCCCTCGTTTTAGGGACTAGTCATGGCTGAGTATTAGATACTTTTTTCCCCTTGGTCATTGCATCCCGTGATTGTCTTTCTGTTTTTTTGCTAGTTCAAGGTTTGGCATAAACTCAGGAAGTAACCTACCGAGGTATCAAACATCACTTTGCCTCAGACCCCTATCTGCTGTACGGGAAAGAGTACTGACTTCCCTGTACACATTTCTGAAATAATGAGAACACAGGAAGGGCCATGCTGGATTATACCAAAACCCCAGCGTCCTATTCTCACAGCAGCCAACCAAATGCCTATGACATGAGCAAGCATGACATGAGCACAATAGGCATTTTCCCACTCGTGCGTTGCATGCTGAAGTCATTTATTTTGTCTGTCCTGAACCGTCCAGCAGTTTTAATCTGAAATATTAGGCGCAGTACTGCGCCCAGAGCTCAGAAACTGCTCACGCTAATTAAATTCCCTGTTGCAAAATGTGCCTAGAACAATGGGAGTTTCGAAGGCTGCCCTTAACATAGGGCCAGGATTGTGGCCTTATATATACACCTGTCATGTCCCCCAAATGCCCTTACACACCATTTTTCCAAACTAAAAAAACACCCATGTGTTGTAAGTTTTTCTCATAGGGGAGTTGCTCCAGTCCCTTAGTGTTTCCCACTTATACAATATCCTTTTTGAGATGTGGTGCGCATAACCATAGGCAGTGTTGCTGCACCAGAAAATTGCAAAGCAAGCACTATCATATAGGCAGTTTTGTTTTCAGTCCCTTTCCTAACGACCCTAACATGCGAACCACACTGAACACGTGGACGTGTGTTCTGCATAACTGCTAACAGTCCAAATACACCCCTCACATGCTGAACCCTGAAGTGGATCACTAGATTTTCACCACAACCAGAAACAGCTTAGTAGGCACGAAGCATAAACTAACCAGGGGAGAGAGCAATATCAAAAAGGCATACTTACTATATGTCGTGCTGCAAACACACCGTCAACGATTGCACAACAGAAAGCTGCTACCACTCCAAAGCTGATGAACACAATGGATGCTATCAACTAGAAAGAGAAAAGTGGACTTAGATTATTATATATTCATAGTTACTGAAACCTGATTATGAAACACTTGGTCATCCAACTTGCACAGTGTGGCAGAACAGAGGAAGAGAAGCTGACTCTCTAGGAAGCTCCAAATGTTTTTGAACAGGCATTTAATCCAACATGTCAGAATATCTCTTCAAACCATGCTATATATAAAACTAATAATACTACAGTATTTTTATAGTTAATGCTGTTTTATTGATGGCTGTTGGCCTCGGGTGCCCTTCGTTCACTTGTACACCAGTCTGACACATTTTGATGTTTAAGTGGTCTATGAATGTTTTAAAATAAATTTTTAAAAGTAATAAAAATAAATAAATAAAGCCTGTGGATTGCTAAGCAAACACCACAGAGATACGTATCAGGGAATCATTTAAATCTGTAAATGGTCTGTGCCAATAAATAGTAAACAGGCCATTCAGTATTTCAAAATGGCTAGCAACCTTTTCCTGTACCACACCAATGCACCAGGGTATTTAAAACATTTAATAGGATAAATTTGTTGTAGGTGCGCCTGGGAGACTTCTATTGTGGGAATGATCCTGGGTGGATTCTTCAGCTGCAACTGCCCATTCTATAAAATGGGAACAGTAAGGACCTACCTCATACAGCTACTGTGAGAACAGAATGTTAACTCCCATAGTAGCTCTAGGGCAGGCATAGGCAAACTCGGCCCTCCAGATGTTTTGGGACTACAACTCCCATCATCCCTAGCTAACAGGACCAGTGGTCAGGGATGATGGGAATTGTAGTCTCAAAACATCTGGAGGGCCAAGTTTGCCTATGCCTGCTCCAGGGGCCATTTCACACAATTAGCTAAGAACTAATTAGCTGAGAATGCACGCATGAGGTGGAAATGAAGTAATAGACTACAAGGAGGTAAGGCAGACTGAACTATTTCAGGCTGCAGGTAGAGGACCAGTCTTGTAACACTTTCCCACCTAAAAATGTCCCTACAAATAAGAAAACAATCACAGCAGCAAACTAGCTGAAGCAGATGCTCTCTCAGCAATGTGTATGTTACTTGCAAGTAGCTTTGTTTTGTTTTGTTTTAGTTTAAAAAGTGCCACATCCCACATGCAAGCCAGAAGTGGCATAGCCTATTTTACCACATCACTTTGCAATGATCATAGTTATCAAATGATACGCTTCTCTATTCATAAACTCACCTTCATTGCTAAGCTTATCTTTTCCTAACCTTATCGCTACTTATGATACTGAATAATAATAATAATAAATCCTCAAGCAGTTCTATTACTGCTTTGCATAGCCAAACTCTCACTTGTTATTGATAAGTACTGTACATCTATAATGAAAAACCCCTGTATTTATTATTAAGTGCTGCAGCTCAAAACATTCATCATATACCATACAGGAATGAGCCCATGGGAGAAATAAAGCATTACAATGGAAGTGTGAGTGGGAAAAGGAGAGACCATTTGGCAGCCAAAGCCCAAGAGATGTGCCACTTCCTCAGCTTTATCATGGCCACTGGTCCCATCACCTCCTGGCAAACAGAAGGGGAGAAGTGGAGGCAGTGACAGATTTTACCTTCTTGGGCTCCATGATCACTGCAAATGGTCACAGCAGTCACAAAATTAAAAGACGCCTGCTTCTTGGGAGGAAAGCAATGACAAACCTAGACAGCATCTCAAAAAGCAGAGACATCACCTTGCTAACAAAGGTCCGTATAGTTAAAGCTATGGTTTTCCCAGTGGTGATGTATGGAAGTGACAGCTGGACCACAAAGATGGCTGATCACCAGAGAATTGATGCTTTTGAATTGTGGTGCTGGAGGAGACTCTTGAGAGTCCCATGGACTGCAAGAAGATCAAACTTATCCATCCTTAAAGAAATCAGCCCTGAGTGCTCACTGGAAGGACAGATCCTGAAGCTGGGGCTCAAATACTTTGGCCACCTCATGAGAAGAGAAGACTCCCTGGAAAAAAACAACTCTGATGTTGGGTAAGATTGAGGGCACAAGGAGAAGGGGACAACAGAGGACGAGATAGCTGGACAGTGTTCTTGAAGCTACCAACATGAGTTTGAACAAACTGTGGGAGGCAGTAGAAGACAAGAGTGCCTGGCGTGCTCTGGTCCATGAGGTCACGAAGAGTCGGACACGACTAATCGACTATAAACAACAACAATCAATGATTCTGCTTTGTTTGTAAAATCAAAATTGTTTAGTCATAGGCAAAAGGCACACTGATTCCCCCATCCTCACCATTTCCAATGTATGGTCATCTTAATTTTTGTCTGTTTTGGCACCTTCACCACCTGACTATATGTAATGATAAACTATAGCACTTTGCTCTTTTAGCGTTGTTTTGAATGGCGGAAAGGAAATAATCCTTTACCCGTTCTGGTGACCATGTGAACAAGGGGATGCTTCAAGGACTTTAAAGAGAAATTCATTAAGAGATCTTTATGAATAGCTTCCCCCCCTCCCCCTAAGAAGAGATTCTATAGTTGGGTAGCTACAAAACCCTTTTCTCATTAGAGAGCCATTGTAATTGTAGCCAGTGTGACAGCTAGAATAGACATGAATGAATAATGAACACTCAGTACCCATGACATAATCATATCTCCTCTAGTGTGACAGTCCTCGAGTGTCGTCTCAATTACAGCAGCGCTATTACTGAGGCACCGACCTTTGGAAAGAATAGGTTGACAGGGCATAAATTGTGAGGCTTGCTGCTTACTGCAGCGATAAGATGCCTTAATGACCGAGGACTGAGCACCCTTGCAAGAACTCGTGTTTTGTTTTGGGTTTTTAAAAAAAAAATACTGCAGAAGTGGAGTCCACATTTCAGCACAGTTGTGAATGGGGATGGGGAGTTTGCTAAATGGAAGAAATGCCATAGTATCCACAGGATGATTATTGATCCTGTTTCACCACCCTGTCACTAGCTGACAATACAGGTGCCTCAATACCAACAGCAACCGCTCAGGCAGAATGTAATGAATTTCAATCAGTGAATACCCTTTTACCAGGATATTAAATCTATTTTGCTGTTTAGTTGCCATAGTAACAAATGTCACAATTTTTGGTGTGTTATGGATGGAGATGGTACATGAAACCTGTTCGACAGTTCTGCCATGTATTCGTCTTACAATGTACACAAAAGAAAGATGAGGTGATTTTCCTCTGCTCTCAGGATCAGGGAAATCAGGATAGGAGTCACAAATCCCCCCAGAACTAACCTGGTCTCTTCAAATAAACCTTATCACATAAGCAAACCTTTCATAGACTTTTGGTAATGTATGACTTGAACTCTAG
This sequence comes from Lacerta agilis, assembly GCF_009819535.1. Classification (NCBI taxonomy): domain Eukaryota; kingdom Metazoa; phylum Chordata; class Lepidosauria; order Squamata; family Lacertidae; genus Lacerta; species Lacerta agilis. Next base: position 76,188,645 of record NC_046315.1, read on the forward strand.
GCAGGTGAAGAAGAGTCAGATTCATGGGTAGGGTATGATAACATTGTGGAGGTGAGGCCTAACCCTTGACCACAGCAGCCAAATGCCCTCCCCTTATGAGAGACTACAAACCTAACCCCCACTTACTTTGGAGTTAGCCCCATTGCATTCAATAGGACTTACTACTGAGTAGACACTTAATTTGTTATATTTATCCCACCATTCCTCAAAGGATCTCAAGGTGGTATATAGGAGGTTCTTGTCCCTCTCCATTTTATCCTCACAACCCACCCTGTGAGGTAAGTTAAGCTGAGAGACCGTGACTGGCCCAAGGTTACCCAACAAGCTTCGTGGCTGAGTGGGGATTCGAACTCAGGACTCCCAGGTACTAGTCCAACACACTAATCACTACATCACACTGACTGTCTAGCATGGTTAGGACTGTACTGTAAACTGCTGTCGGAAAGAGCAGTCCCTTCTGCATCGAAGCTCAAAAGCTTTAGAACAGCATTCCTAAAGAGGTCTGTCCGTGTTCCTCCAAGGTGCCCTTCCAGAAAGGTTAGAAGGCTCATCTGTTTAGCCCAGCAATGTTTACTCTGACTGGCAAGCACTCACCAGGGCTTCAGGCAGGGGTATCGCCTGCTGCTCTTTGCACAGGCCTTTGGCAGTTAAAAAGGAAAAGCAAAGTTGATAAATTCTATTGTTTACTCTTTTAAAATACAGTCATACCTTGGATCCTGAACACCTTGCAAGTCGAATGTTTTGGCTCCCAAACACCGGTTTGCGAATGTTCTTTAGAACCTGAACGTCCGACAAAACTTCGACGGCTTCCAATTGGCTGCTGGAACTTCCTACAGCCAATCGGAAACTGCGCATTGGTTTCCAAACGTTTTGGAAGTCGAATGGACTTCCGGAACAGATTCCATTCGACTTCTGAGATACCACTGTATGTTTGTGTTTCAGCAATGTTTTGGTGTTTCAGCAAATTTGATATGTTGCAGAAATGTTTTGAAAGCAATAAACTATTGCTTTATTGGGGGGTGTTGGTTGGTTTTAAACAATTTAAAAGTAGCAGTAAAGGCAGGACAGAAATATTTTTAAATAAATAAATTGCAGTAATGCCTTAAAGGCTATGTAAGTAAAGGGGTCGGTTCATTGAACTGGAGTACAAATCCGTGGTCATAATCTAACCAAAGGGAACACAAATCCTAATAATAAATGTCTGTGGCCATATTCAAGACTGTTAACTGTGCAACAGGTTCACATTCCAACAAGTGTCTCCATAGGCAAACCTCTTACAGTGTATCTTGAAAATAAGAGCAGGTATTCATTTGCAGACTCAGTGAGGACAAGCAAGACCAACTTAAAAAAAAAAAGTGAGTCATGAATCAAATACAAGACATTTGAGAGGTACAAATGAGGCCAGGTGTTTAAGCCAGGTGCATTTACTGGAGTCTAATGTGTCATCGAATCAAATGCACACCTCAATTTACAGAACCTCGAAACCAAAAAAAAGTATTTGCTGGCGAATGTAAATGCGCCATCGAGTATAATGTGCCACCGGACCTTAATTTTCGTGACGTAATTTGGCCCCCAAAAAAGTGAGCATTAGATTCGAGTAAATATGATAATATGCAAGTTAAGAAAGCAACACGTTTATGCTCAGGGAGCTCTGCCCAGTCACACACTTGTGGGCTAATCCGGGGGAAGAGAAGGAGGAGAGAGAATAAAGGAAGTAGAAAGCACATGGTTCTCAGAGCAGCTGTTGTAAGGCAAAAGGGAAGGAGGGGTCCAGAATAGGCAAAGCAATGCCAGAAGGCTCAAGGGCAGTCATGTCAGAACAATAAGAAAGGCAACTTCACATCAGAGGTGGTTTCAGGCAACTGGTGCAGCCACAACAATACCGCAGAACAGAGTGCAATAAGCAGGAAGCTGAATTTTAGCATCGCACAGGGCGCTGCTGAAATTTGAGGGCCCAAAGTCCACCACTGCTTCAGAGGGTGTAGGCACTAACTGGCCTTCAAGCCAGGGGATGAGGCACATAACCACTATGCTGTAGCAGCTGTCTGTTTCCTGAAAGCCAGCAACTGGGAATGTCGAAGTTAGAAAACATGTTCCCCTGCCTGTCTTAACACATGGACCAGGTGGTGGTCTTTTTGCCCCCAGGACCTTTAGAGCATAGCTGTCAACTTTCCCTTTTTTGCGGGAAATTCCCTTATTCCAGCGCCATTTCCCATTGCAAAAAAAAGGGGGAATTTGACAGCTATGGCCGTTTCCCAATGCGAAAAAAGGAAGGTTGACAGCTCTGCTTTAGAGGCCCTATGCACTTACAATTTTGGTTCCTGTTATGTACTGAGCTGAATCCTAGAACAATAGGATCCAGAATGCAGCAGTCTGATTGGTCCGCAGGAGTCACCCAATCCAGCTCCAGGTGGAAGTGATTCAGCTACCTGATTGGCCTGCAAGAGCAGCCAATCAGGCTCCTGGATGAAGTAAATCAGCAACCTCATTGGCCTGCAGGAGCAGCCAATCAGGCTTCTGGAGGAAGTGAATCCGCAACCTGATTGGCCTACAGGAGTAGCCCGGAATTAGCCAATCACACGGGGCCCATTGTGTATATAATGAACATATAACAGGTGTTTTGGGGAAAAATTCATTCATTACTACTATGAGCTGAATAAAGAGCATGAAATTCATACTTGACTTCGAGTATATTTCTGTTCCCCCATACACACACACACACACACAATAATAAGCCATAAAATGAAAATCTATTTTTCAAAATGAAAGAAAACCTACAGTGAGATGGAAAACGATGCTTATTTTCATATACTTCCGCTTTATTCCATGATATGAACAATCTAACTACTAGCTTACAGCTGAATCTTGTGCTTTCATGCTTTAATTAATATACACGGATTTTATCTCAGAATTTGTAAACTGAAAAGTGGAGTTGCTGGTTCATTGGTAAATCTGGCAATGCAAAGTTTCTGTGGTGCCCCTCCCTTCCCTTGAAGCCCTAAGCATGTGATTATTTTGCTTAGTGGTTAATCCAGCCCTATCCCAACCCCCAAAGGTGCTATCAATTGCAGGCATTTTTTTTAATTGACGTAATTTGGGAGTCTATCATAATGGGCGCTTATTCACTTTTTAAAACAGCCAGTCTATTTTAACTAATAGCGTCATCTTAAGACCCCACTATACAACAGCAGCAGGAGAGTGTAACATCCTGCTCCTGCCTGCCAGTTCCATTGTCAGAGGTCATCATGGCTGTAGTTCAGAGTATTGCTATTTCAGCAGAAAATGCCGCTGAAAGGAAGGAAAAATGCAGGCTGAGCTACTTGGAGTTGGAGAGCAGAAGACTTTAACTGCCCTAATCATGTCTCATGTGTTGTTAACAATAATAATATTAATTAATTTTGCTGACCTATATTGTGAAGGGTGTTCCCAAGCCAAAGCAATGCAAACAGCAGATAGCTAACTCTTTATTGTCAAAACTATGGCTCCAAATAGCCACAAACACCAGTTTAGTGTCTAGGCAACTATTCCCAGGTCTGCATTCTATGGAGTATGAATTTTAAGCGAGAGTGTGCAAGTTGATTGCCATGTATATGCATTGCTAAGGTGGCTTTGTAGCTCTCTGCGTGCAAGAGCTAACCTTTTAAAGAATGTGTGAGCAGGCAGGCACAATGATTTACTAATCTCTCTACAAGGGCTGTGTGTGGTTGAAGCTGATGGAGAACTTAGGGCAGCAGCATCCTCTGTAGATATTCTCCCAGTTCCGAGAGGTGCATATACTGAGCTCATGACTCTCCACAGATATGCTTCTTAAAAAATATATATACTCGGGCATCATTTGAAATACTACTCAAGCTCAGAATGAAGAGTAGGCTTTTAAAATCATAATTAGGTGAGGCACGGCTGAAGGCAGGCTGACAAAATCAATGACTTGGTTTTTGCAGTTCTGATTAATTTAAACCTTTTCTGGATATCATATATATATATATATATATATATATATATATATATATATATATATATATATATAACACATAACAAAAGCACTGCAGGATTTACGCCTCATTGTTTGGAGAAGGTAACGTTGCGAACTTAGTTGGCCTCTAAGGTGCTACTGGAAGGAATTTTTATTTTTATTTTTTATTTTGTTTTGACTATGGCAGACCAAGACGGCTACCTACCTGTTGCGAATTTGGTAAGCTTTTTAACCCCCCAAAACCACTTGTTTTCAGAGTTGCAATCTGCTGTCAGAGTCCAGCTGAGCCCTTTGAAGATTTATCTGGGGTGGGGATGATTTGATTTCAAAATATAAACAGTTTAATTTATTAAACTGCATTAGTATCCCATGACAAAAGAATAGTAACATAAAAGTTGCTGAGATACACAATGGTTAACGTTTTCTTATTTTACACAAAAAAGCATGTACAGAATATGTATTTGTTTTCCTAATGGCAAACAAAGTTCTGACAACCCCTCAGCTATGAAATCTGCATTGGGGTGTCAGTTATAGGAGGAAATACAGCAGGAGAAAAAGCAAACCAGAAACCAAAACATGCCAAGGTAAAATGCTGGTCTCATGGTAAATAATGGAAGGGTGGTCTCATATACCCCTTTAGCCTAATAGTTTTCTTCTAATAACAGAACATTACAGAGGGCCTTCTTGGTAGTGGTGCCTGCCCTCCTACCAGAAATGAAATAAACAACTATCCGACTTTCAGAAAACATCTGAAGGCAGCCCTGTTTAGGGAAGTTTTTAATACTTGATGTTTTATTGTGTTTTTAATATCCTGTTGGAAGCCGCACAGAGTGGCTGGGGAGGCCCGGCCAGATGGGCGGGGTATAAGTAATCAATTAATTAATTATCACCATCACCATTATCATCATCATCATCAAAATAAAGCCAGCTTGGAGAAGAAATTTACTCCTGGGGTGCAACAAATCCCTGCAGTGGTGTGTGTGTGTGTTTTGTTGTTGTTGTTGTTGTTATAATAATTATTATTAGCAGCAGCCCTGGAGTAGGGGGGAACGTACTGCATTAAAAACACACAAACACAGAAAAAAATCTACCCTGGTGTTCCGGAAGTGGACTTTATGATTCATCGGAAATGCTAAGTTATTTTCTGCACCTTACTTTTAAGAAGTTTCTGAAGATATACAGTGGTGCCTCGCAAGACGAAATTAATTCGTTCCGCAAGACTCTTCGTCTTGCGGAAATTTCGTCTTGCGAGGCACCTTTTCCCATAGGAACGCATTAAAATTTAATTAATGCGTTCCTATGGGGAAAAAAGTCCGGGGGCCCCTCCCGACCGGCACCGGAGCCAAGCCAAGCCACGTTTTAAGACTGCAGTGAGCGAACAGCAGCGCTGCTGTTCGCTCGCCTCAGTCTTAAAACGCAGCTCCGCGGCTTCGGGAGGGAGGGAGGGGGCCGTGGGATGATGCCCGACATTGGGCATGATGCCACGGCCCCCTCCCGACCGGCACCGGAGCTCCGCGGTGCTGTGTTTTAAGACTGCAGCGATCGCTGCAGTCTTAAAACGCAGCTCCACGGCTCGCGGAGGGAGGGAGAGGGCCGTGGGATGATGCCCGACATCGGGCATGATGCCACGGCCCCCTCCCGACCGGCACCGGAGCTCCGCGGTGCTGTGTTTTAAGACTGCAGCGATCGCTGCAGTCTTAAAACGCAGCTCCGCGGCTCCGGGAGGGAGGGAGAGGGCCGTGGGATGATGCCCGACATTGGGCACGATCCCACGGCCCCCTCCCGACTGGCACCGGAGCTCCGCGCCGCCGAGTTTTAAGACTGCAACGATCGTTGCAGTCTTAAAACGCAGCGGCGGGGCTCCGGGAAGGAGGGAGAGGGCCGTGGGATGATGCCCGACATCGGGCATGATGCCACGGCCCCCTCCCGACCGGCACCGGAGCTCCGCGGTGCTGTGTTTTAAGACTGCAGCGATCGCTGCAGTCTTAAAACGCAGCTCCACGGCTCGCGGAGGGAGGGAGAGGGCCGTGGGATGATGCCCGACATCGGGCATGATGCCACGGCCCCCTCCCGACCGGCACCGGAGCTCCGCGGTGCTGTGTTTTAAGACTGCAGCGATCGCTGCAGTCTTAAAACGCAGCTCCGCGGCTCCGGGAGGGAGGGAGGGGGCCGTGGCATCATGCCCGACATCGGGCATGATGCCACGGCCCCCTCCCGACCGGCACCGGAGCTCCGCGGTGCTGTGTTTTAAGACTGCAGCGATCGCTGCAGTCTTAAAACGCAGCTCCGCGGCTCCGGGAGGGAGGGAGAGGGCCGTGGGATGATGCCCGACATTGGGCACGATCCCACGGCCCCCTCCCGACTGGCACCGGAGCTCCGCGCCGCCGAGTTTTAAGACTGCAACGATTGTTGCAGTCTTAAAACGCAGCGGCGGGGCTCCGGGAAGGAGGGAGAGGGCCGTGGGATGATGCCCGACATTGGGCACGATCCCACGGCCCCCTCCCGACCGGCAGCGGAGCTTACCTTTTCGCTGCGGTCGGGAGGGATGTTGTCCGCGTCTGCCATTTTGGATCGACTGCGCATGCACAGTCGATCCAAAATGGCGGACGCGGACATCACCCCTCCCGACCAGAGCGAAAAGGTAAGCCAGCTTACAGTGGTACCTCGCCAGACGAATTCGTCTTGCGAAAAACAGGCATAGACGAATTCGTCTTGCGAGTCAACTAAAAACTCGCAAAACCCTTTCGTTTTGCGAGTTTTTCGTCTAGCGAGGCATTCGTCTTGCGGGGTACCACTGTAATGGACACCAGTTAGCTTAGGCTTTGGTCGTCTCACTTTTGTATTCATTTCAATAGGGATAAATTGGACCTTGATGGCTATGTAGGATAAACTTTTTAATGTTTTTTTAAAAGTTGAAAAGCAGGAGAGGAGAGAGTTGAAACACAACAGGGCAACTGACCACTTGACTGTTGAAGGATACATGGAAAATGAAATGTCTGAGGTCTGCAATAACATTTTTAATCTTACAGATTTTTAAAAACAACATTTAAATATATTACGTGCTTACCATTTGCTTCCGGTTCTCTACAAGATGGATACCGATAATCCCTAGGAAGGACCCAAAACCAAGCTGCGGCAAAGAACAAAGAAACAACAGGTCAACTTAGCTGTGCATATAGGATAGTGTCCTGGTTTGCACACCATGTTAAACCATGGTTTGTTTAACATTCATTTATTAAACTATGCTATCACTATGTGTGAACCCGGTCCAGCATCTTAAATGTGGTTAAAGATTGCACATTACAGGATTAAAAATACAATGTTTAAAATCATATCAAGATCACAAATAGCCTGGGATTCTATCTTGTTTTAGAGTTGCTCCAAGCAACTGAGCAGTATGTACAGGTTGAAGGCTTATGGCAACTGCAGCTATTAATATATAAACTATATAGGAAGAAAGAAACATTTACTAATTACTGTAAATAAAATACCTAAAATTCTGGAAACTGTGGAAAATGAGGTAGGAATACAGAATTTACTTCCTGATTAAAATTTCTCACAAGTATGGTTGTTCCTACCTTGCATTTTGGATTTTAGCATTTTACGTGCTGCTGCACTTGAGACCTTATCTTCCAACACATATATATATATCAATCTGAGCTCGTTCTGTATTCCCCAAGTCTGTGCAACATGCATCTATGTATGTGAAACACAGTAGGAAATAATGGACATTTAGGCAGCTCTCTCCATGAAATATTACTCATGACAGAGATTCAGAACTGAAGATAGATGGGTTATTAATATTCCTAACAATACTTGCAGTGGAGCCCTGTATCCATCTACCAGTATCTTGTTCTAATCTACTCAGGATGTGCTGGCTTGCTTGACTTCACTTTCACACATACACACACAAACATATGTACACACACAATCATGCTAACATTGCTTGAGCTGTCAAATTCCACAAAAAAGCTTTGTTGAGCAGATAATTCTGTACAATAGTTACTTCATTGCATGGCACACAACATTGTAAATACTTGAAAGCCTAAAATATAATTCCTACTTACGATTATTCCTGGATAATAACCGCCCACAGTTACATTTTCTGTTCTGGTGGTCGCTGCAAGGCCTATGGTCAGTATGAAAACAGACACTATCAAGAGGGCGATTGTGAACCACAGTGAAGTTTTCTTCCTTTTTGCAAAGTGCCCTGTGGAGCGAGGGGGGAGGGGAATGTTATTATAAGCACCACAGTATATATGCACAAATCCCAAGGCGGCAGCAATGAGCTACACCTGTATCCTACTCTCCCACAAAGAAACTAAAAATGGTGAATTAACCTTATAACCAACCCTGTCACGTAGGCTGAGAAACAGCAGCTTGCCTAAGGCTTTCCAGTGAGTTTCGAACAGGGACAGCTCAAGCCATTTTGCTGCCTGATCCAAAGGGCTAGGTGGCACCCCCTCCCCCATTCCATGCATCAACAGAAGTACAGTGTCCAGAACAAGGGAAGAAATAGTACCACTCTATCCTGCCTTTGCCAGACCACTCCTGGAATACTGTCTCCAATTCTGGGCACCACAAATTTAGGAAGGGTGTTGACAAGGTGGAACTTGTGCAGAGGAGGGCTACCAAGATGAACAAGTGTCTGGAAACCAAGCCTTATGAGGAACGGCTGAAGGAGCTGGGTATGTTTAGCCTAGAAAAGAGGAGACTGAGAGGAGATATGATAGTTATCTTTAAATATATCAAGGGCTTTCAAATGGAAGATGGAGCAAGCTTGTTTTCTCCTGCTCTGGAAGGCAGGACTCAAGCTAAGGGCTTCAAGATACAGGAAAGGAGATTCCGATTAAACATCAGGAAAAACTTTCTGACAGTAAGAGCTGTTTGACAGTTGAATGGACTCCCTCAGGAGCTTGTGGACTCTCCTTCCTTGGAGGTTTTTAAGCAGAGGTTGGATGGCCATCTGTCATGGATGCTTTAGCTGAGATTTCTGCGTTGCAGGGGGCTGAACCAGATGACCATCGGGGTCCCTTCCAACTCTACAATTTTATGATTCTGTGTACATAAGATAACTGGATTGACAACTAAAGCTTATTTCAACATGGGTGGCAGGACAGCTATTCTGTGCTTAAACTTTTATTAAGATTTATTTGTGCATGCTTTTGTAAACCACTTAGGGAAGTGGGTGTAAGGGGAGGGAGACAAATTGCTGCACCAGCCTGGAGCAGGCTCCAAACCCACCTCAGGATCCAACAGATCCCAGGCTGGCTCAGCCCCAGCCTGATGCTGCTTTGGGAATACTGATGATCTCACTTCCACCAATCCACCCAAGCATTTGTAACTGGGGAGGGGGAGCAGCTGGGGAGAGTGATCTGCAGAAGAGAATCAGAAGGCATAGGAAAGGGCGCTAGGCTAAAGCATTTTGTCTTCCCAGCTGCTTGCCCCCTCTACAAATTATCTTCACTTTCCTCTCCTCTTTTCCCCCCCTGTTTGAATTGACCATTAGGATTTTATTGCCTGCATCTGCATGGAACATTTAGTTAGGCTCTCTAGAAAGACAAACTACACACAAGAGCAGCCATGATTCAAGAGTAATCAGAAAAAGGTCTCTTTGGTATCTCGTATCCTCTCTCCTCGTCTCCTTCTCTAGCACAGGGATTTCAATGGATGATACTATTAAAAAGGAATGACATTTCTGTTCAAAGGACCAGCAGAACTGAAGCATAACTCCAAGTGTCAGGCATTTTAAAGGTCCAGGCTAGTGCTTTGAATTTGTAATCCTTCACACACAAGAGAAGAGTGTACTAAGGAAAGAAGAACCACACCAGAAAACAGGAGGAGTCTCTTCCTCCTGCTGCCATCTCTCCAGATTCAATATGCTTCTAGAAACCACTACATTCATATTTGGTTAAGGTCCAGTATTACAGTATTTTACATCCAGGCTTACAGTATTTTATAATGCACAAGTCCCTATACACTGCCTACTTAGAGAAAAAGTATATTTGTAAGGTCTAAGAAATAAGTTTTAGTATAAGTTCTATTGGATTTACTGAAGAGATGTTTTTAAATAAAACACCCACTGGATTTACATCAGCAGAAATCTAAGCATCTACCAAACCCGCCATGACTAAATGTGAGTGAAAGGTACAAAAGTGGGACGCTGGATTTCAAAAGTCACTCAGGCATCTGAAATGACAGAAGTTAATGTTCTGTGGCAAAGTTGCCTTGAAATCATCTCCAACACCCCGAGCAAGGAAATTCAAGCTGCAATCCCCTCCAATAAACCCCACAAAACTCAATATGATGGATTCTACTGTAAAACAATTGTTCTGCATGTTTTCAGCATGTCCAGAGAAAGATAGTTGTGGTGAATTCCTGCAGGCTAAAGCGCATGTTATCATCAACTTGAATCAGTTTGCTTTAAAAAAAAAAAAAAGATTTGTGCATTTTCTTTTGCAAAGAGTAGGATAGATGCATGTGTTTATTATTCTTCATAGAAGCATTACTACCCACTCACCTTAAAAGAGTAGCCACCCACCCGGAACTCACAAACTTGCCTATCATCGCAACCCTGTAATGTTCATAATTTGCTACTTAAGTTACTACTGGCAACATTTCTAAGGCATCTTCAGCTCTATGATAAATCAAGAAAACCTCAGGAAAAATGAGTTCTTGACCCATTACAGTGAACTTGTAAATTTTGCTTGGCTACTTTGATTGGGAAGGTAATAGTAGCACTTGGATAGCACACTGAAAGTCGCCGTATCACAAATTTAGAAGGCAAATAATTTTGCCTCCACAACTACTGATTTGAGCATTGATTAGTTTATTGTAAGTCAGATAATGACACCTTAGAACACTCTGGCCAACATAGTGTGTTCATCGTGGTTCAGTTTCCATGTTATGCAATACACATTTTGGGATTGTTCTCCTTTCTCATTACAGTTGTGCAATTTCTATCAGTAAACAGTTCTGTCCCATCTTAACTGTTGTGCTGTGCAATACAAGTTCCTTGTCTCAGGAGTGTTTGACCACACCTCAAGTATTAATTTGACGTATCCATGGGAAGGGAGAAGAGAGATTAGGGCTGCAATCCCATGTGCACTTACCTGCGGTGAGTAAACCCCACTGAACACAACAAGAGTTATTTAAATTGCATAGGATTGTCCTATTAGAGAGCACCCACCCCTTGCCAAATTATGGTTTCTAGATGGAAAGGGGGATAGGGCTCCTGCAAATAGTTGTGGAGAAGTGGAAAATTTCAGCAGGTATAGCTGACTACCTGGCCTGTTTCATAGCCCAGCCTAGAGGAAGGAAACTGAATAGCTAAAGTACTCATTCAACAAAAAGTGGAATTTCTCATGTCATTTACTGCCTTAGGAAATTATTTAGTACAGAGGTTGCTGAGGGTCTTGGCCAACTACTTAATGTCCTGTCCCCCCGTCTGTTGTATGTTGTGCTAGATGCCTGTAGTATTCTGTGACAGATGCTCTACAATGTATGGTTTCTAATTGTATTGCTGTCTTGTTTTTTGTCGCATTTCAACCTCTTGAAAATGAGGAGTTCCTTCATACCAACAGATGTAAAGGGTTCAAAACCAAGCCTACAATGCTGTCTAGGGCATTGTGATATCTGAACAACAATGGGTGCAATCCTATATCATTCACCTTATACTAAGCCCCACTGAATACAGTGAAACTCACATCTGAGTAAGCATGCATAAGACTGGACTCCCTAGTACAGTGGTACCTCGCAAGATGAATGTCTCGCACAATGAAAAACTCGCTAGACGAAAGGGTTTTGCGATTTTTTAGGTGACTTGCAAGATGAATTTTTCTATGGTCGTGCTTCGCAAGACGAAAATTTCAATGCATTCCTATGGGAATTAAATTTCAATGCATTCCTATGGGAAACAGTGCTTCACAAGACAAATTTTTCGCAATACGAAACGACTCGCGGAACGAATTAATTTCGTCTTGCGAGGCACCACTGTATATACAAACGCCATGCACAGTGAGTTACAGAAAGTGGGTATTACTTAGATAAGTAAAGATTATTCCACTTGAGTGTAAGACTTTACAGCTTTCTAAATTGCATGGTGTTACAAAAAAAATGTTCTGAACATTTAATCACCGGTAACACGGTGAACCAGCTTTTATAAGAAAGAATACGTACACACAGAGAATATTATTAGTAACAAAACATTCAGTATCCAAACGTTTGGTAGCAACACCAACATTTGAAGAATTGTATTTGTCCATGGGGCGGCGGCGGGGGGGGGGGGGCAAGTTGTACAGGTTAATTTAAAGAATGGTGCATCCTCATACTATATGTTATGCCTTAACGTGCATAGTCCACAATATGCTTTTCGCAATTGCTTCCTCTGAAAAAAATATTTGATTTGTCCAGCACACAGAGAAACTAATAAATAGGTTCTACTGCAAACCCCAAGACAGGCTATTATGAATTTATGTGGTAGAACCTGGTTGTGTATATTATATATGCAGATCCTTAGCTCGTTGAATTTAAGAGAAGAGGGGAGAGAAACCCTGATTTTATGTTCTCAATAATTTAGCTACAGTAATACAGTATTAATGTTGACTCCATTGCTTTGGTATCAATTACTTCTCCAATAAATAATTTAATGACTGGTTAAGGTAACAGAATCCTCATTTGTCTTTATTTCAAAGTTTTAATGAAAATCTCTCTGAGCAGCAGTCTTTTTAAATATGCCACCGAAAGTCAAGTGGACAAGACAGCAACAAAATTAACAGGAAATATTTCCTTTATGTATTTTTTTATTGTGTGTCATGATGGCAAGAATTGTTTACCTCACACTATTCAGACAAAAATCAGTATACAGTACAGATATTTTACATAGTACTGGTTTTAATGAACGTTATGGAAGCAATAAAGTATTGGATCTGACTTTTATGTGCCATTTATATTACTTTATGAGAATACAAGTTAAGGTAGACAAGGGCAGGAAAAAGCCAAGTAAAAAAAAATATTTTATCAAATAGGTAGTCTGGGATAGCTAAAATGGAAACATACCGGTAAATTCAGTTGTCATGTGAATATTGCAACTGTGGTAATCAGAAAAGACAAGAGTTTTTTTTTGGGGGGGGGGGTTAAGATAATAACCTTGCATCTATTTGAAAAACCTCTTGCAAACAGAAGAGACCCAACACTTTATACATCAGTGTAAGAACTTAGGTGGTGAGTGCTAACAGGTTTGTAGCTAAAACAGGACCACTGAAAATTAAGAAGGATATATCAGCATGCTCAAAGGAACCCCAAAGTTTGCAGAAGTACAATTATTTAGGGGGGGGGGAAGCTAATGGGTCAAAAAGTAATCAGTCTAATGCTCAGTAGCCAGATAATAGTGTCTGTTGAGGGAAGGGACCTGGTTAGAAAGGGAATTGAATAGAGTTCCTGGAATTAGACATGGCTGGCTTAGGTCCTGAACAGGAGGAATCCACAATTCAACATTTGTGCATGCCCCACTTTAGATGGTCTAAACAAACAGTCCTGCAGACCTAAAGGAATGGGCCTGAAGAAGAACACCAACTATTTATTTTTACCAAAAGGTTAAGATCAATCTATCTATTCTATGGCATCAGCAGACCTCCCAGAGCAGACTTTTGGGCACATGGGAGAGCTGGAGAGAGGATAAACAGAAACTGGAAGTCCCATTGCACAAGCTGATCTCTGTTGCATGAGCAGACGGACATCATTGGATGATGCCATTGCTTTTGTCAAAAGAATTGAGAGACCAGCGTAAAAAGATGTTAGAAAGATAGGAAACTAATATATTTGAAATAGTAGGCCATAACTCTAAACGGCTGCACGGTAACAATTCTATCACCCTGTTCTTATTTTAAACTCTTTCTTCCTTGTTCCAAATACAATGATGTCCCAGCCCTAAGCGTGCTTCCTTAGAAGGAAATTTGACTGAAATCTCTAGCACATTATCTTCCAAATAAAGGTAAACGGCAAGGAAATTCTGCTGGTAAAATGGAAGTTGATTGTAAATATCATAGCCTGAAACAGACTTCAGTAGAAGGATTCTAAAAGACAACCTTTACATTCCAAACAGTCTCTTCTCTTAAGGTTCTCAGAAGCACATTGTATCATGTTTTCCAGTTTGCTATTGAACAAGGTGATAAGCTAGGACTCCTCTATGCATGCAGTAATTGAATTAACTACAGCCACCAGCAGCACTGCACAAATGAACTAGTAAATATGCAACATTACCATTCAAGTGGATTAGCAGGAAAAGGGCAAAAATAAAAATGCCATACAGCATGATCCAGTGGTCCCTTTGGAAATCCAATTAAGAAGCTCAAAGTACATAATTCTCTCACTGAAATCAATGAGACTTAAAAATACTTAAAGGGGGTTGCAATTGGGCTTTTAAAAAAAAGATATGCATAGCAATCAATAACAATCAACAATAGGATCCAGAACAAGTTGCTTGCCTCCCACTATTTTAGTCTCATGCATATCTGTAAGCTCCCTTGCCAGATTTTTGTCCATTCTGCAAATTATGTACAATTTTTTTTGAAAGATAAAGAAATGTGGTCTTTTGAGCCTCCATCCCCCCAGTAAACAATGTGCAGTTAGATCTATCTAAACATCCTTTAGCTTCCGTTTCCCCACACAATCAGGATGATTAAAGAGTGGCAAAACTATGGGATATAAATGTTGTCAACGTATCTATTTATCACAGTCCTAGTCTTATATTTGAAACACTGAGGACAGAATCAGGATACAATAGCTATTCCACATAAAATAACGTATGGAATAGTGTTTCCCAAAGGTAGGACAATTCAACACACTACAATTTTAAGTCAGAACAGTGTTCTTTAAGACATGGCTAAAACTAAAATGCAAGATGTGCTCAAACATGTTGGTTGCAATCAGAGGGACGGTTCCAATTAATTGCTTTCCTTCATTGGAATGGGTGCTGCTTCTTGTTTTAAGATTCCTAGGTAAGTGTTTATATTATTAGAAACTTTACTGCAAAAGTTAAATTCTACACAGGGGCTTCCCTGATCTTTTCTTTAAATCCAATTAGGCTCCCTAAATTTCTTTTTCAAAAAAATGGGAGAAGCTGCCCAGAAAGGACAAATATTCCTCTCTACAGGCGTGGGTACTCAGTGGTGAACGAAATGTATTCTTCACGTGTTCAAAGACACTCTTATTCTTTTGCAACTTCATAACCCTTCCTTCATACCATGATTTCATACCCATGGACTGAAAAAAGATCAAACTTATCCATCCTTAAAGAAATCAGCCCTGAGTGCTCACTGGAAGGACAGATCCTGAAGTTGAGGCTCCAGTACTTTGGCCACCTCATGAGAAGAGAAGACTCCCTGGAAAAGACCCTGATGTTGGGAAAGAAGGAGGGCACAAGGAGAAGGGGACGACAGAGGATGAGATGGTTGGACAGTGTTCTCGAAGCGACTGGCATTGAGTTTGGCCAAATTGCGGGAGGCAGTGAAAGATAGGTGTGCCTGGCGTGCTCTGGTCCATGGGGTCACGTGAAGAGTCGGACACGACTGAACAACAACAACGACCATGATTTCAATGCCGGATAATGCATAAGTCTTCATAGATGGTCAGGCTTCAACATAATGTGGTTTTTCTGTATATGAATTGTTCCTAAAGGAGTGGGGAAGGGAGGAAGCATCAGTACTTTGTACTTGGCATGCCCAGTGCTCCAAGGGTCATAGAGTATCCATGGGCGGCTTCTGAAGAGGGAAAGAGAAGCAAGTGGCTCCTGGTTCCTTTGTAGTTCAGAGATGTGTGTATCTGCCCTGGACAGAGCAATGCTCTCCCAAACTCCAGGCTTTTTGGACAACATGTGGAATTTTTTTTGAGAGAAACCATGAATCATGTTGCCACTCTTCATTTTTTCTAACACCAATCAGTATCTGAGGGCTACCTCAAGCGTGACAAAATTCCTCTTAAAAAACACCTGTGTGTACGTTAACACAGCAAAAATTGCACATGGCCTTGGTCAACAGTATGCATTCCTGGAGTGAAATTCACATGTATGAATCTGCATGGCAATTAACGCCTGTGGGATGTCATCTCTTTTCTGTATAGAAGTTCTTTCTTTCTTTCTTTCTTTCTTTCTTTCTTTCTTTCTCTTTCTTTCATCAAGGGGCAAACTCTATCACTGAGAATCATAGCATGGGGCTCTTCGGTAATAAGCTGCTTGCCCCAATTGCTGTTTAAAGTCATTAAAGACATAGGCAGTAGAACAAGCACCATGTCTACACAAGGTTTCGGAAGTAATTATATATATATTTAATTACTACTAATTTTCAACCAGAAACCGATAACCTGCAACATTTAAGATGGATAGTTCAGATGAAAGCATGCAGCATGATTCCGCGGCCTTGTTTTTATTTATCTATTTATTTATATATATATTTAATAATAGATTTGTGTACACTGCAGTCCTCTCAGGGGGTGGAAAAAAGTTAACAGCTTGATTGGGCGCTGGAGTCTCCTTAGTTAGGAGGGGGAGGCAGACAACAGATCCTTACAGAGAAACTCAGATCGCCTCCCAGTCCCGTCCCCAAAGCAATAAATTGGTTAAAGCAGTATCAAAGGAACCTCTGAAATGTCTATCTATCTATCTATCTATCTATCTATCTATCTCTAAGAGAACAAGGAAGTTTGTGGTGAGCTCTGGCACCTCTTCTTCTAGAAAAATAGCACTGTATATATCTATATGATAAATTTGGGGTTGGGGGAGGAGAACAAGACGTACTAATTCAGCCTACTTGAACGTGTCTTTGAGGAAAGGGTTGTAGCTCGGATGATACAAAATCTGCTTTGCCTGATGAAGGGCCCCAAAATCATTCACTGGCATTTCCAGGCAAGCGTGGGAATGCCCCGCTTCCCGGCCTGAAATCCTGCTGGAGGGCCAACTGCCAGTCAACGCTAACAGCACTACTAAGCCAGAGGGACTCGAGGTCTAACTCGCTTTAAGTCAGCTTCCCACGTTGGGCTGCAGTAGACGTGCCTAGGAGGAATGAGCTCAAAGACATGAAAGGCATTAAGGGAGCCTTCACTGTGCAGAATGAATCGCCCTTCCTAAGAGCACGGAGAGCTCTTAGAAGCTCTGGCGGGAGGTGTCTTTGGTTTTGGGTTTGTTTGTTTTTTGCAAACACTTGTTAGTCTCTCCAAAGTGGGAGAAGGTTTGGAGTGATTTTCTCGCCCTTTGGCTTCGTTGGTTTCTCCCTCCAGAGTTCAACGCTCAAGTTCTTCTGAACTCGTGTCTTCTTGGTCGTGTGAAATCTGCCCTGTGCCCAACTCAAGGGGGGGAGACACCCCTATTCTAGAAGTTCATAGCAGGCAGAACACGAGTGGGCTATGCTCGAGAGGATCCTCACGACGCGCCAATATTTGTGAAGGGGAAGATGCAATCTCCTTCTCTACCCCCCCGCCCAGTGGAGCGGGAAATAAAATCTTATATTCCCTTCTCACTTATCCATGTGCATGCAAGGTAGTACGTCTCCGACCCTGTGGAACTACTTGAAGCAAAAAACGCAGGGTGTAAAACTGTGCCGGGTACAGAAGGAAGGCGGGAAGGCGAGAGATAAGCCAACCTGCTTCTCCCTCGCTGCTTCTCCGGCTCTGCTCGCCCTCCGCCCGCAGGACTTACCTGTGGGGTCCAGCACGCCCAAAGGGTCAGTCATGGAAACCGGAGCAGTGGGAGGCTGCATCCTCCGAGCGCCGCGCTCTTCGCCACACGGCGGGACGCCGAGGGCAGCATGCACGGCTCGCTTCGGGAATAAACTGGCCCTAAGGAAAGGAGGCTAGCTGGGAGGCAGGCGCTGCTGCCGCCGCCGGAGGGCAGGACCAGAGGCGGCGCCGGAGCCCGAGGGAGGAGGAGCGAGCGAGCCAGTCGCTCTCCCCGGGGTCCTTGGGCGCCACTGGAGGGGGAGAGAGAGATCCCGCCTCGCCACGCTGCGAGGTGGAGGGCGGCTGAGGGCTCTGGAGCAGCTCGCTCGCCTCCAGGCTCGTGGCAAAGGGGAAAGGCGGCCGCCGGTCAACTTCCCGCCTTTTCTTGTGGGGCAGAGAAGATGCAGCAGCAAGCTGGATGGAACAAAAGGAATGGAGTTCCTGGGTCACATCCCAAGCTAATGCTGCTTTCCCCCACGAGTGTATTTGTCCAGCTAGAATGTGTCCTTGAACTTGAGCGATGCGTTTTTGTTGGCCGGATTGGAGTGGGCCCCTTGCACTGAAAATGGCTCCCCACCCTTGCTCTGGGTAGTGTAACATAAGAGGGTTGGTCATGGGTCATGGAAGCAGCAGCCACCTCATCCTCTCTCTCCTGGATTCCTCCTTTGAGGGGTTTCCAGCAGTGGAGGCTCAACTGGGTGAACCTGCTGTGCCACCCAGAGAGAACAGATGAACAAGAGGGCATGGTGGCTGCTTCCGCATGCAGGCATGGCCAATCTTGCCCCTCCATATGTTTTGGGACTACAATTCCCATCATCCCTGACCACTGGTCCTGTTAGCTAGATGGGAGTTGTAATCCCAAAACATCTGGAGGGCCAAGTTTGGCCATCCCTCCTCCACAGCATCACCCAGCATTTCATCTCCTGGTTGAGCAAGAGGTGGTCTCTGATCACTCACCTGCCCACTCCCCACACCCTTTTGTGGGGAGAAAACAAGAAAAAGCAGGTGTCTGCCTAGCCTCTCTCACTGGGCCATGTGGTGTGGAGGAACGGACTTGTTGGATCCAATCCAACAAGATCATTCAACATGATCCAATCCAACAAGATCATGATCATGCTATCCAGAAAGCAAGAACAGGTGAGTGTGAGAGATCTGGCTTCTCCTTCCATGACCAGCTCTCTGTGTGGTTGGGCTACAATTCCAATCATCCCCCGATCATTGGCTCCGCTGGCTGGTTCTGAAGGGACTTCAGCATAGAGGGCACCATGTTGGCAACTGTGCCCTATGCCATATTTTCATTGCCCAGACAGAAGGCAAGCAAGCAGGCAGAAATAGTTAAACCACCACTTCTCTCTAAGCAATAGCAAAGGCCCAATACCCCTTCCACACACTACTATGTATATTCCACATGCAGTTGACCTGAGCTTAATTAGTCCAAGAGTACATTTTAGTTTCCATGTGAAAACCGAACAATGTTTTTCCCCCTTTTTTGCTTTTCCTTCATCCAAAAGGCAAATATAGTATTTAGATTGCCTAGGATTCTTAAGCCACCCTTTCAATTTTCTATCCTGCATTAACAACCTCCACACACCACTCACAAGCAGCATGAGAAAAGCTCACAAGACTTCAATGCTTCCCTTCCTTATGGGAGAATGGATTCCCACCCCACCCCCCTTTTTATTCCTTAAGAAGTATTAAGAAGTATGATGAACTTAAAAGCTATGAGCAACAGAAGAGATTAGATTATAATATCATGATTGTGATTTGATAGATAAGAAGACAGGGCACAGCAGGAGGGGAGAAACAACTCCATGGAAAACGGGGTGGGAAGTCGCCAAAAATAAAGAGAAAAGATGAAATTTTGATTTTTTGCGTTTTGGTTGTTGTCAGCATCCCAGGATCGTTTGCAGTACAGGGAACCACCCCCTTTGTTCAGCAGTTCGTCATCCCCCTCCTCAGGAGGAAGTGACCATTCCTCCAGTGGGGAGGGGGAGTTGGAGGCAGGAAGTCGGCGCAGGGGCTGTGAAGGGATTGCAGAGCCTGAGCACCAAGGGGGAAGCGGGGGAACAGGGACAGTTTCCCGCGCCCCGAGTTCGCAGACAGGAAAGACGTGGAAGGGGGAGGCGGGGGTTTAGAATCCCGCGCCTCTTTTGCTGGACCAAGAACCAGAAGGGGTCATTCCCGGACTCTGCGGAGGGATGAGATGGACGTTTGAACTTTTGCTCCACTGTAAATATCTTCACAATAAAGAACTTAGTTTTTAGAAGTTCTGCGTTTTGGCTGATTACTCATGAACAACCACTGAACGTCCTTACAGTTGTGCATGTTAAAAAATATTGAAACAATAAAATGTAATGGAAGGGAAATGAGAGAAAAGCTCACAAGTGCACTTAATATCCTGTATCAAAAGTCATAAATAATCACAACCAACTACCAAGTATCTTGGTTTAGATTGGGGGAGTTAAACTGATCTCCCAGAAGGTGTCGAACTCCAAGTCTCTCATCACTCCAGACCACTGGCCATGCTGGTTGGAGCTGGTGGAACTTGAGAGCCCAACTTTTGGAGGCCCACAAGTTCCCCAGCCCTCCTTTAGACGTAAAGCTGCCAGAAACGAATGAATATGGTACCCAACAAGCCAAGTCCTTGGCCAGTCCTATTCTAGAAGAGTAGTTCCTCTGCGGATGTGGCCTTGAAGTTAGGGGTGACATTTCATTTCTACAGAAGCTCTTCTGAATCATGAAAAATAAAATGTCAGCTTATCCTTTGACCATTTTTGCAGTAGAGAAAAAGTGCTCCAGCTTGTCCTTCTCCATCCCTGCCTGTTGCTCTTTTAAAAAAAGGCATAATTAATTAAGCATAAAAGCAACAGCGGCTGTTAGCAGAGATAAAGGCAAACAGAAAGCAATGGTTATAGCCAAAACCTTTTTCTACAACTTCCAAATTTTCAACAGCTATGGGGCAACTTTTTTTTCTAAAATCTGTGAGTAGTGATCATAGTTTCATCTATAAGTTATCATCTATAAGTTTCTGCTTACGAGCTTGTTTGTCATTAGAAGATACACAGATAAAGAGGAAATACAACACAACCATAAGGCAGTTACAGGTGGGTAGCCGTGTTGGTCTGCCATAGTCAAAACAAAATCGAAAATTCCACCACCCTTCTGAGTAATACCCCTCCCCACTCCCCCACTATATTTAAGGATCTGGTGACTTCTGTTTCAGTGTATCTGAAGAAGTGTGCATGCACACGAAAGCTCATACCAGGAACAAACTCAGTTGGTCTCTAAGGTGCTACTAGAAAGAATTTTCGATTTTGTTACAACCATAAGGGTTAGAGCTGAAGAATATTAATAGGTATAAAAGAACAGTTTTGGCAGTTTTGTTCTATAATAATTTCCACTTCGTAACACAACTAAAATGGCAGGTTACAAATTATATTTGTGGAACCTTATTACCACAAGATTAATTTTATTGTATTCATCAGCTGTGTTCTCCACCAGAAGGTACTTAAGACTATGCACAACATATAGAGCTAAAACATAAACAACCTATTTAAGTTATCATCCTAACCCAAAACAACCAACAAAAATGAAAATTCACGCATAAAATAAAATATGTGCCAGCCATCAGTGATCAGATACCAGGAATGATACTGTCTTCATCTGCCAATGGAAGCTAATCAAGGAAGGGGTGTCCCTTGAAAGTTAATTTTTACAGTGGGCTTATAAAAGCATCTGTTCCATTATGATGATTGTGAGCTATTCGTGTCATCTGGCTACAATGATAAGACTCGTAGAGTTGGAAGGGATCATGAGGGTCATCTAGTCCAGCCCCCTGCAATGCAGGAATCCTTTGCCCAACATATCCACCTATGGCAAATGCAGTTTTAGCAGGGACGCGAGTGGCGCTGTGGGTTAAACCACAGAGCCTAGGGCTTGCCGATCAGAAGGTCGGCGGTTCGAATCCCCATGACGGGGTGAGCTCCCGTTGCTCGGTCCCAGCTCCTGCCCACCTAGCAGTTCCAAAGCACATCAAAGTGCAAGTAGATAAATAGGTACCGCTCCAGCGGGAAGGTAAATGGTGTTTCCGTGTGCTGCTCTGGTTTTGCCAGAAGTGGCTTAGTCATGCTGGCCACAAGACCCGGAAAAACTGTCTACAGATATATCAGCTCCCTCAACCTGTAAAGCAAGATGAGCGCCGCAACCCCAGAATCGTCTGTGACTGTACTTAACTATCAGGGGTCCTTTACCTTTTTTAAAGGGAAGTACTAGAGATTATCACAGTCCTGGTTCAGAAACTATAGCAATTAAAACTTTGGAACACCCCTATAGATCTTTTCATCATTATTTTTTATTGCTACACTTAGATCCCATTAGAAGGAGTTGCACTTTCCCAGGTAAACAGAGCACAGCCATGGTTTGGGGGGGGGTATATTTTTGCTCAGTCTTGAAAAAGTTATGCGGACTGAAAACAACAAATAGTTGACTTTGCATTTATTGCTTTTAAAAACAGATCATTTGAAAAGGCCCGGGGTGGGGGAAGAATCATTTATTTACCTGGCTTGTGTGGTATAAGCAGAATTATTTAGCATCACCAAAGATAAATGTTGCAAAAGGGGGATAGGAAATGGATGTGTATGAGAGAGGGGAGGGGGCAATTTCCAAAGATTACCCAGAATGTTGGGAGGGAATCATTGTGTTACGATGTTGCAGCAAAAACAACTATTGTTGGACGAACAAATTTACACACTGGGCAAAAAATAAGAGAACTATGAAGATCATAGATAAGTTATCTCGTCCTACGTTACCTATTTTTAATGAGAGGGCTTTTCATTGTGGGGGGTGATAAACAGGATTAAAAAATATACCTGACATATATTTAAACTGTATCTGCTGTACTTGTTAAAATGCTAATGGAAGCACATATGCATATATTAATGCAATACAAGCATTCTGGCTGCTTGGTTAAGCATATCATTTGTCTAAGAAACAGCACTGTCTGTATTGCATTCAGTTTGGCTGGCAATGTGCTCTGGCCACCATCTTTTTCTGTTCATAATATTAGCATTCACATGAACATTTTTTTTAAAAGAAACTTGCTGTTGAAAATATTTGCTTATTATTCTGTACAGCAGCAAGGGTAATAAAGATCTTAAAGCTCTCACATGTGGTGAATGTGCTACGGCCATATGGCTAATGTAGTAAATAAATTGATTGATATGGTGAATGTGTATGTTTTTAATCTTCTTATACAAGCCTGTTCTGCCAGGTATACAAACAGCTATATGTTCAATGAATGCAGTCCTTATTACTTACTTCTAATTGGGACTTGACTTCATGTGAACTAGCTTGGAGTGGATTGAGGGATTTGGCATAGAACAGGAATCTGTCTATGAAATAAGAAAGCATAACTTCAGGACCATCAGACTACAGCAGCCTTTATATAACTTTTGGAGGAGGCTGGCTCTACCTTCCAGTACACAGAAGATATTTCCCTATAATTTGCATGAAAATGCTTACCTGAGCAAAACTTCTTTGGCCAGCTAGATAATTTCTTACGCTCACTGGAAGTTATCTGAACTAATGAATATACTGGTGCATGCTTATCTTATGATAGGAGTTGTACGTTGATTTTATTTTCAGGTCAGTATAGTTAGGTATAGTTTGACACAGGTTAATGCACTGTTAGTTTGAAAATGGCTAGTTTCTCCACTGACTCCAGAATGCAGTTATATATATGTGGTATATCTATAGTTTTACAAATTAAAATGTGCATTCAAAATCATGAATAATAAAAATAAGCAAATAAAGATTCAACCAAATCTCTGGACTTCCCCCCCCCCCTCCATGGGTTCCATCACTAGTCCTTTTCTGCTGCATATTTTAAGTCACTCCAATTTTTAAATACCCCATGTATCCCTAGTTCTTGTTACAAGTGTGATTCAAATCCTGCTAAAGAGCTCAACTGTTTACAGTGGTCTCCAAGGTAAGTTATAACTTTCCCCCATTCTTTATTGAAATTCTGTTCTTCCTGGTTTCTGATTCCCCCAGTCATTTTCGCCATCTCTGCATAGTCCATCAGTTTGGTCTGCCATTCCTTTCTGGTAGGAACTTTTTCTCTGGACCAGAATGCAGTTTTGAATGCTCAGAGTAACTCTAGTGCACTGGTCATTCAAAACATTCAACAACTGGAACTTTCGGGGAGACCTCACGTTCATCCTTTACCAATAGAGAATGTATGTTCAAGGAAATTGAAATCAATATATGTATTCCTGATGTTGGAATAAATTCCTCCAGCAGAAAGGGGGAAAAGTTAAATACAGAGTTTGGAAAATAATGTTTTCCATAATGCAAAGAAAATAATATGCTTCATCCATAATGGCAGCAAATGAGAGTAAGGTCCTGAACAATAAATATTTATTTGGGGAGGTTATTGTTCTGTTAGTTTCGAATAGTTGGGGGGGGGGAAGCTATTTTCATCCACAATTTGTGTGCAAATGTTTTTAGTAACTTAAAAAAAAATTAGTTGTAAGCTTGTGGAGTTGGTCTCCCTTGGGAGGTTGTGGACCCCCCTTCCTTTTAAGCAGAGGTTGGATGGCCACCTGTCGTGGATGCTTTAAGTTGAGGTTCCTGCATTGCAAGGGGTTGGACTAGATCGGTGTTTTTCAACCTTTTTTTGGGCAAAGGCACACTTGTTTCATGAAAAAAATCATGAGGCACACCACCATTAGAAAATGTTAAAAAAATTAACTCTGTGCCTATATTGACTATATATAAAGTAATTCTCTTGAATTTTTCAATTTTTCCCACGGCACACCAGGCAACATCTCGCGGCACACTAGTGTGCCGCGGAACAGTGGTTGAAAAACACTGGACTAGATGACCCTTGGAGTGCCTTTCCAACTCTACAATTCTATGATTTCATGAGGTCCCAAGGAATAAGATCAATGGTATTTGCAAAGCATATCAATGTTAGACACTTGCTGACTTTTTTCCAATAATGATCAGAATGAACGCAAATCTGAATTGTGCTGATAATTTCTCTCTGCAAATATTTAACATAAATCTGTGTGTAGCAAAATTACTCCCATCCTTCTTTGTGGCCAGGCCACTACCTATTCCTTCCTATGGGAGAAATAGAAGTTGGAGGCTTTCGTTATGAAAATAACATTGAGGGAGGGGGGAAATGGGGGCACAAGGAGATTGCTGAGGGGAAAGAAAGGGGGGGCTTGAGTCATTAAAACTTGCATACAAAGTAGTGCATTATTAATTGTGATGTTGTGGTTATACCAGAAAATCACAAGGAAGGATTCAAAAGGTGACCCCTGCGATCTTTTCACAGCCTCTCCAGTGCCAACTGAGCTGATGTAATAGCTAACTTTAAAAAGAATTAGAGACACGACATTCATCACTCTTATAATGGCAATTTATAACCCTTTGTTCCGACTTCCTTGTAGGTTACATAACAGGGGTTCTGCTATGGTTGTCTGGAGATGGTTTTTTAAAATTGAATTACTCCTCCCCCTTCACTTCTCCTTGATATCTCAGAATCATATGTCTTAATTTTTCTACACTCCCCAATCTTGCCTTACTTCCCCCGCCACCACTTATCAGTGTAATTGTTCAGCCATAGTTTCAAACCCAAGCTCTTTTCGAGATCTGTATCTAAAGAAGCACACCGTTGCAACCTGCAACAAAATGTTGCAGTATATCTCCCACCCCATTGCCAGCCAAGAACAGGAATCTTGTAGCGCTTCTCAAAAGGTAGAAGGGGCAGGGTTAGGAGGAGAAGGAAATGTGAAACCTTTTTCATTCTGCTCCCACCCTCCAGGGACATTTCCCTACTGCAGGGGTCGGCAATGTTTACCAAGCCTGGGCCGGTTCACTCCAGCAGAGATCCCTCCGTGGGCCGGATCGTGCGCATGCACCCGCAATTTCCAGCACCGCAGAATTGAGTCGCCACGCCAGTTTAGCGCCGCGCACAGGGACTCTCTGAATGGGCGGATCAGTTCAGGGGCAGCTTGTAGGCCGCTCAAACAACCCCCATGGCCCACTTGTGGCCCATGGGCCTTAGGTTGCCGACTGACCCCTGCTCTTCTGTGCTATCTAAGAAATGTGTACACGGCTTCAAGCACCAGCCATCAGAGCAAACTGAAACCCGAATAAACAGCCTAAAATTGATACTTAACGGTCTGTCAGACTTTGAGTTTCATTAACCCTTCTGTTTTTCACACATAACGCAGGTTGGAAGCAAGAGTTGCCCGTAGAAAAAGGCAGGATTTTTGTGGACCTGTGACTGGTTGTCATGCTGCACCCCCACCCAAAGGTGGCAGCACAGGACAGTTCTGTCTTTGCTGGCCGATGTGAACCTGGAAGATACATTTCCTTTATATTTTACCATTAGCATGTATGATGGAGCAGGATAGATCCCTGCCCTGAGGAGTATACAATCTGAAATCTGACATAGGGTAAATAACAAAGGGAAGGCAGGGTAAACAGTGAAATAATACATGGTTTTGCTTACGGTTGGGTACCTGTGTTACAGGCTTAGTTGTAGACATGAAGTTACCGTACTTTTCCATGTATAAGACTAGGTTTTTTGACTTTAAAATAAGGTTTAAAATCTGGAGGTGTCTTATACACGGAAGGTGCATATGCTCATTTTCTAGATTTTGGGTCCCCAAAAGTAGGGGGCGTCATATATGGGGACGTCTTATATATGGAAAAATACGGTAGGTACTCCAGGGTTTTCTTATCTTTCTGTCATCAGTGACTTTCTGTCCTCTCAGGTCCCCATCAGACTGTTTGTTTGTTTTTTTAAAAGAACAACAGCTCCTTCTGGCTTTTAATTAACAAACATCTGTAACTCAGCATAACTAGAAAGTTCCAAGGAACCACTTCCTTATTTTGGGTTCGACCTGTTTCAAAAATAATAGGCATTTGGCCACCTGAATTTGCTATAACAAGAAAGAAGTAAAAATAATAATAATTATGAATTTGTGAGACAATTCATTTTAAAATTAACCAAGCTCTTCCATACAGGCACCTTCCATAATAGGATCAGATATTCACTGCTGATGCTTGTGTGGTGTAATATTACTAATCTTCATATAAATCAGGGGTGAAACAGACAAAAGGAAGTGTTTCCAAGAAGAAATGTACATTTGTGTAATAGCTCACAAAGATAGCCAAGTTATTTTTTATCACATGTTGAAACACAATTCATCATTTGTTTAATTCCTAGATAAGTTGAACAGCAATCGTGTTTTCTTGTACTGACTTCCAGTTGTTGTTTTTTCCCCCTGCAAGTAGGTAAGAGAGCCAGTGTGGTGTAGTGGTTAAGAGTGGTAGACTCATAATCTGGTGAACCAGGTTCGCGTCTCTGCTCCTCCACATGCAGCTGCTGGGTGACCTTGGGCTAGTCACACTTCTCTGAAGTCTCTCAGCCCCACTCACCTCACAGAGTGTTTGTTGTGGGGGAGGAAGGGAAAAGGAGATTGTTAGCCGCTGTGAGACTCCTTCGGGTAGTGATAAAGCGGGATACCAAATCCAAACTCTTCTTTTTCTTCTTCTTCTTCTTCGAAAGACTCATACTGCAGCAATTATTCCTTTGAGAAACCATTACAAAACCTGTTACAATGGAACTACGTACTGTGACTTATCTCCCAAGAGCGTTTCTAGAAGACACAAAATGAGGTGCACCATTTTCAGAGGCAGAAGTAACGGGCAAGGTGGTTCTAAAGAGCACACGGCAACTTTTGTTATTGCATGATCTCCAGGTGGTCCTATGTAAGTTATCACAAGACATCCAAGATACCTAGCTGTGTCTCCACAAATCCAGGGCCAATAATTGAATCCCAAGGTTTTAGCCTGGGATGGTGGTGGATATTTTACTGAACAAGAAGTCTAAACTACCTGTGGGATGTGGCTCCAACCTGCACTTGGACCATAATTTTCTATAACTACCTTATCTTGCAGGGAGGAGGGAGTTTAGAGAGAAGAATGGGACTGAGACTAGCCTCCAATTCACCTGATAATGAAAGTGGGGGGGAATAGATGTGAAAAGGCATCTAATACATGTAGGCCATGTTCTAAAATGCTGAAGTTAGGACGTTTAGGGAAATTATGATTGGCTGTGACTCACCATTTTTAATTTAGAATGAGCCACCGAGAACAGATGTCGCTCAGTTTACTTCTTCAACAGTATGTTGCCAGTAATCCCACGACCATTTTAATTATTTATCCAATTACCTTCTGAAATCAGTAAAGTGAAACTCCACTGAGGTATTTGTGACTACCGAGTGCTCATTACACAAGTGACATAGCAACTTTTGTCTTGGCTGCAGGGGGGGGGGGGAAATAGATCTCAAAATTAAGAAGAGAGTTTCAATTTATACTGTGAATCAAGCTTAACTTAAGATTCATTACTGTAGTTTGTACAATATATATATATATATATATATATATATATATATATATATATATATATATATACACACACACACACACACACACACACACACACACACACACATACACACAGCTTAGGGCAGTATCTGTTAAACCCAAAATGTTGAGGAAAAATCCAGGGATATGCAATAATATTCATAAGAGCAGCATGTCTGAGGAAATTTCTTAGTGCCAGTCTCCATTTAGTTTGATGTCTGCAATGCTGTTAATACCAGCTCTTTGCTAAATACCCAATGGGATACTTTCTGCTCATGTAATTGTGTCTTTATATTGAATTAGCACTTGACATATGCTGCCTAATATTACAACCGCATGTTTATCATTTAGCCTCTCAACTGTTGTGCTTCTGAAAGTGTAAGTAGAAAGAGACATATCCAGTTAGTGAAGGAAAAGCAAGGGAAATCAGTCATATGCTCTTCAAATCGCCACCAAAACCCTTCCCGCTGAACTTTTGGCTTAACTTCTTAGGTCTCTATCTCCAACCAAATTTAATATTTAAGGACGTGTAACCATATTTGCTTACATAGAAGAAGGAGAAAAGAGAGGCATGTTATATCATAGCATATATGGTATATAAAGCTATATATGTAACCACCGCTTGACAGATATTTCCAGGGTAAATAATAATAATAATAATAATAATAATAATAATAATAATAATAATAATTTTATTTATACCCCGCCCTTCCCCACCAAACCAGGCTCAGGGCGGCTAACACCAATAAAATCACAACAAAAACATAAAACAGTTCATTAAAATACAGATTAAAATACAATTTAAAATTAAATCTAAACTGCAGCCTCATTTTTAAGTAGCCCACCAATCACACATCAGGGTTAAACTGAAACCAACCCAAAGGCTAGGTGGAACAGCTCTGTCTTGCAGGCCCTGTGGAAAGATGCCAAATCCCGCAGGGCCCTGGTCTCTTGTGCCAGACTGTTCCACCAAGTCGGGGCCAGTACTGAGAAGGCCCTGGCCCTAGTTGAAGCCAACCTAGCATCCTTGTGGCTCGGGACCTCCAACAAATTATTATTTGAGGACCTTAAGGACCTACCCGGGACATACCAGGAGAGGCGGTCCCTTAGGTATAACAAACACAAGGCACAATAAAACAACAACAACACAGGAATAAATACAGTACACAGTAAAGCAACAGTCTATAAAGCAGCAGACGTACCAGCATTAAGAAGTCCTCAGGTGTTTGTTTGTTTTTAAAGGCCCCTGGACCTTTAAAATAGGTCTATGTGGTAGTAGAAAGATAATAGTATAGGCATCAGGTAATCCTCCCTGGGGAGGGACTTCTGTAAGTGAGATGGCAATAACACCCCCCCCCACACACACACACATTTGCTACCTGCCTCATTTCAGACTGCCGGAGTAGGTGGTGGTACAGAACATACAAAGATGGTCTCAGGACAGAGGCAGATCAACGTGGGAGATGTTATTTCATGCACCCAACCATGATGTAGGGCTTTAAAGGTCCGTAATTGTATATACGGAGTTCAGATTCCTAAGAATATCAGCTTGCTAACTTGCTTTTAATAGGCAGAGTTTTAGTAATGATATGCCTGGAAATTATACCTCCAGTCAAATCACTGCTATGCAGGTGAGGGCTTTCTGAGGAATGCCGTCTTATCAAGAGGCCCCCCTGTCCTGCACAATATGAAGAATCGGGCCTATAGTGTTGTGGCACCTACGCTTTGGAGTGTTATTTATTTATTGAATTTGCACACCACTTTTCATCTGAGGATCACAGGGCAATTTACAGTATTAAAAAAAACAAAACACAAAAACACATAACAACAACAAAACAAAAACAACTCCCATCCCTCTGAATATTATAGACGGGCAGCATCTCCGTTGCCTAAATACCTTTCTCTTTCATCAAGTCTTTTAAGCTGAGATCTTTCCCAGCCTGGATCTGTATTGGAATTAAGATTTCATAAGAACGCGCACAAGTTGCCTTAGAATTGTTGAGTTGGAAAGGGAACCTGAAGGTCATCTAGTGCAACCCCTTTAAAATAATATGCAGGCAGCCCGTACGGGGATTGAACCTGTGACCTTTGGCATTATCAGCACCAGACTCTAACCAACTGAACTAAGATGTTTTTTGTTTGTTTTTTGCTATCACTGGTTTGATGCCCTGGAATCCTTTGGGAGCAGGAGACAAATCAAACAAACAAATAAATGGGCACTGGAATATGATGTTTCCAGTGATTAAGTCTATATCTATATCTATTAAGTCTATGGAACCTCACTGCCTGGCAGAGCAGAGCAGAGTACAGTATCTGAACAAAGGGGAGTTCAGCTCTCTATTCCCCTTTCTTGAGGAGTTCTGTTTCAGGCTTTCATTAGGCATACCAGTTGAGGTGAAGAGAGTCTTCCAGAGCTACAGTTCATTGCCATGCCTTGTCTAGTAGATGCAAAATGAAAGCGAGCAAATATTATCTAGTTGCATCCTTTTTACAGGTGGGTTTTGTTTCGTTTACAGGCCCATTAGTGAATGGATTTGGAAGCTCTTCATACGCATCCTGATATTATCAGTGGTGGTTTTGGGGTGATCAAATGTCAGCAGCACCCTGTGCAATGCTAAAATTCATCCCGGCTTTTCGTGCTTCCATTCTACAGCATTGTTTTGGTCCCCCCAGTACAACTGCACGGGTCGTGCCACCCTAAAACCACCTCTGCTATTATGAATGGTTCAGTACTGCCTTGTGTGACCTTGGGCCGGTCACAGTTAGCCTAGCCTGCTTTACAGGGTTGTTGTGAAGATAACACAGCAAAGAGAATCATGTAAACTGGCTTGAGTTCTTTTATTTTTTTTAAAGGCAGGCTATAAACGTAATAAATAAAGGCATTACAAAAAACCCACAATGGAGGCTTCATATCCACCACTTGCGTTTGGGAGGCGGAATCAAGGAGATCTACCAGGACGGATAGGTGTTTACAAAAAGATCTTCACAAACTTTCTTCAACCACATTAAAATACAATTTTAAAAACACCCCAAGTTGAACAGTCATCTAAACTAGCAATAGAACAACTAACTAAATATTCTCTGAACATATCTGGCCAAAGAAGCTTCCTGCTTTGTAGGATAGAAAGCAAGGACTTGCCAGCCTGGTACACCAGCTCACCTCATCTCATACTTCTTCATAAGACAAGGAAGTACAATCCAAGAAAATAGGAGTGATTGTACTGGAAGATGGGAATTAGTGAAGCTCGTTGAAGCAGTGACAGCCTATCAGTTACTTAATATTGGTATTGCAGCCTACTGGAACACAAATAAACCGTGTCACACAGACATGAAATGCTACACACTGACACTGCTTTTTTTTTTGCGTGTAGCTGTAGATAATAAAGTCATAATTCACCAGGAAGCCAATATCCCTTTGCTGGATGGGTCAGGCAATCATTATTCCAGTTAGAAGACCAACCTTCACTTTTATGAGTTGTAAATCAGACACAGAATTTTGCTCCTCTGAGCCTCCTCCAAACCAGAAAATTGCCAGCCGCTGCCGTTTGAAACTAATTAATCTCACTGAAGGCAATGGTCTGAACAATGCAAAGATTTAATTTACTGCAAATGTTTACAGTAGATGAAGCCCTGATTTGCAATCACAGTAAAATAGCACCCCCCCCATTAAATGCCAGTACCCTCAAGCTGGGGAAGTGGAAGATGCCAGGGTATGTGAGGAAACATTTGGGTAACCTATGATGCTTACCAAGGACGAAACATCTCTGTTTAAATCATGTCTTATGCTACAGTCCTGCACTGCACATATACCCAGAAGTGAGCCCCACTGAAATCAATAGCACTTACTTTTGAGCAGATATCAGGGCAGGGTACAAGGGATATTTAAACAACGATGAAATGTTAGGAAAAAGCACATAAAAATAAGCAAAAGTAGCTAAAGGCAACAACAGAGAAAGCTGAAATACCACTTAAAATGCTTGGGTTAAACAGGCAGGTTTTGACTTGACAATGAAATGCTAACATCTGTGCCTGTCGTGTTTCTAAAGGGAGGGTATTTCACAAGCAGGGAGCCACCACAGAGAAGGCCCAATCCCCTAGCAGACCAAGCTTCCCCTAGCAGTGGAACATGGAGAAGTTATTAAAAGATGGGCAGACTAATATAAGGAGACAATCTCCTCTATGTAATTGGGTCCCAATCCATTTGTGGGCTCAGTGAAACACACATAATTCTCTAGAAACCATGTAATCCAATTCCATCCAGCTGCACTGGTTAATGTTCTCACAACTGTATTCTGTTCTAGTTGAAGTTTCCGATTCATCTTTAAGGACAGCTCCAATACGTTAATCCTCCCCACCACTGCTTCCAAGCACCTCTACCTTTCAGATGAAACAAAGAGATGGAGCTGGTTGTCATCTACATTTTGACAACATTTCATTCTAGCTCTCCTGATGCCAACTCCCAGTGTCATGAACTAGGGAACCGCGATTGGTACAAACAAGGACAAGCTGAAGATGGGGGAGGGGAGGTTGGGGACATAGGAGGTACTTACAGCACACCAGAAGACACCGAAGAAGCCAGGGGAAGGGGACATATTGCCAGAACTGGAGATGCACCTGTCTCCACAGACACGGCAGGGTCTGAGGCGTCGGGAACAGCAGGAAGTGCACCTCCGGGACACTGAGGCAGGCAAGGGAACACAGACCAGCTCACTAGTTGACCAGGTGGAGATCATGGGGCTCATTAGGTCTAGGAGGTGGAGGTTTGTGGTCACTCGGCTGTATTAAGTTCAAGGCAGGTGAGGATCACATGTTCCGTTAAGGGGAGAGACGCAGCTGCTCCGCTGGAGCAAACTCAGGTGCAACAATCAAGACTAGGAAGGATAACAGGGATGCAAGGCAGAAACTCTTGTCTACTCAACTTTCTTTATTGATGGACCATGGCTTGGCTGCTTTGTGAACTCCACTGGACTGTGACTTTAGGACCTTTTTTTTAAAAAAAAATCCATTAAATTCTCTGTTTTACAATTTAGAATATTCATTTAAACAACCTTCAAATGTCATTGACTTCCCTTGCGGAAACTTGACCTTGCAGAATGACTTGGGACCTTGCTCATTATATCGGGCCTGGACTGGCACTTGACCATTTTGACTGTCTGACTACTCTCTAGTTTTGCCACCACCTCAGAGTATGCCAAGGTTCAGGGCACAGATAGTAATAAGAATTTTTTTAAAAAAAAAATTCAAGCTTATTGTCTATTGCATTCTTGATTTCAAAACAGTTGGGTTAAAACAATGCCTATTTATCTGTATTGGGAATGGTTAGGCCATGAATGGTGGCAAAAAAAATGTTTTTAATAAAACATTTGCCAACCAATGCTGTAGTGAGTGCTTTGCTAATAATACAGGTGCATGGAAAATTGAAGATCCACATCCCTGTATGTACTCCTGTTACCCACAAGGGGGCACTATATACTACTACTGTATACTGGTAGGAAGAAGATAGTTTTTGTAATCAAGGGAATAAGGGACGCAGGTAGAAGAAGAGTTTGGATTTGATATCCCGCTTTTCACTACCCGAAGGAGTCTCAAAGCGGCTAACATTCTCCTTTCCCTTCCTCCCCCACAACAAACACTCTGTGAGGTAAGTGAGGCTGAGAGACTTCAAAGAAGTGTGACTAGCCCAAGGTCACCCAGCAGCTGCATGTGGAGGAGTGGAGACACGAACCCGGTTCCCCAGATTATGAGTCTACCGCTCTTAACCACTACATCACAGGTAGCACTGTGGTTTAAACCATTGAGTCTTGGGCTTGCCGATCAGAAGGTCGGCGGTTCGAATCCCTGCGACAGGGTGAGCTCCCGTTGCTCAGTCCCAGCTCCTGCCAACCTAGCAGTTTGAAAGCATGTCAAAGTGCATGTAGATAAATAGGTGGGAAGGTAAACGGCATTTCCGTGCGCTGCTCTGGTTCGCCAGAAGCGGCTTAGTCATGCTGGCCACATGACCCAGAAGCTGTCTGCATACAAACGCCAGCTGCCTCGGCCAGTAAGATGAGCGCCACAGCCCCAGAGTCTTCCGCAACTGGACCTAATGGTCAGGGGTACCTTTACCTTTACCTTTAATCAAGGGAACAGAGGCAAGTTTAAAAGCTGCAGCTGCATTAATCCATTGTTTTTCCATTTTTAATACATGCTGTGAAAAGCTGAGTTAGGGTACCCAGTTGGATCTTTCATCTTGTTCATTTAATTAAAATTGGAAATGAGGCTGTGGCACTGGAGAAAGAGGGGTGGCCATTTTTCCTTGCACAATTTCTCCCAGTGCAACCTTTCCAAGCTGCTGTTTGCCTTGTTTAGAAAAAACACATCCATATATCTCCCCCAAAGAGAGTAAAATAGCTGCTTTGGGGTGGGAGGGTGTACAACAAGAAAGACACTCCCCAAGCACCACAGTCCAGATCTCGCTTCCCTATTCTGTTATAGCTGCTTTAAAGAAGCTATTTAAAGAGAAGGATCTCATCAAGTTTATATATTTATACAAATAAATAAATAGCGGGGGATAAATTAGGAAGAAAAGTCAATATCCATTTTCTATTGAAATTCTAACCTGAAACATCTAATATAACTTAATTATGTATGAACTAAAACTCACAAAACAGTAGTAGTGGACTATGCAGAAATGGGAAAGCTGACAGTGAAATTAAGAGATAAAAAGAATGATGATTTTTTTATAGAAGAATGGAGGCCTTTCATGGACTATTAAAAAGAATATTACATTCAAATGAAATTGCAGACAGAACTCGAGATAAAAGAAGTGGAAGAAAAATGACAAATAACTTAACAGATAAACTGTTTGTAGTAGAGAAAATATAATGCAGTAGAAAAGCTTTGAGTAAAAAACACTGTGGAAGTGAGGGTGGGAAGTCAACATATGAAACAATGTACTTATTTGATTTATAGGTTATTGTGAAATTGTTTGAAATTTTTAATTAAAAAATTATATACAACCCCCCCCCCAACTCACAAAACAGTGAACTTTTGAATTTCACAGTTTTCCTCAGGTTTGATGGTCAACATACACACATACGGGGGGTGGGAAATATAAGAACATAGGAAGAGCCTGCTGGATGAGGCCAATGGCCCATTTACTCCAGCATCCTGTTCTCACAATGGCCAACCACAGATACCTGTGTGAAATCTGCAAGCAAGACCCAAGCACTCTCCCCTCGTGCGGTTTCCAGCAATTGATATTCAGAAGCGTTATTGCCTCTGACAGGTAACGTGTTGAGAAAAAATATATGGTTGCCAGTAGGTAAGGCTAAAGTCCCACCTGCATTTTGTTACAGTCTTAAGATTCAGAATATATATATATATATATTTTGCAGACTCAACAGGTTGTACTAAAGCTTGCTGGTACCAGGAACCTGTTGGAAATATGAACGCCAGTTGTCCTTCATATTTTTCTCTAGCACCAGCTGAAATTCACCACAAAGTGTTGTAGGAGAGAGCAGGAGAAGCATGGTAGCCTTTTATATATCAGCAAAGCAGGAGATTGTTACATGATGGACTACATAGAAAAACCAATGGACGCCAAACTTGTCTGGTGTTTGGAAAAGCACTGCCTTAGGCAAACTTTGTACTGGGTTTCTGCTGGAACTTGGTTCGACTATCATTTTTTTATACACGGGGCTGCCTTGGAAAGCAATTTGGGAGAGTACACTGCTCTGTCTTCTGCATCTGTATCTGAAGTTTCCAGGCCCCGGACCAATTCAAAGTGCGGTTAACCTTTAAATCCCCGAACTCTTTGGGGCCAGGTTGCCTGAAGGATTGTCTCTTCCCATACCTACTTGCCTGACCTTTTAAGATGTCCATCAGAGACTCTTCTCTGGCTCGTGGAGGCAAATGTTGTCAACTCTTTGCAGTATTGGTGCTCTGGTTATGGAATGACATCCCTGGAGAGGCTTGCCTGGCTGGCACTACATTGATGTTCCTGTTATTTTCACACAGCAGTGCTGACAGCCTTAATCTTCACAGAGGACATACAAAGGGGGTCTTCATTTGTTCTCCAGGGGTAAGTTACAACGATGATGCGTGTCTTGGACCCAGTTCAGGTGGTAGGAATGACTGAGACAATATGATCACAGACACCCATGTACCGTTCTGACTTTGAGACACTAGGAAAATCTAGCAGAAGCAAAGATTAGATTAGTATATTTAGTGATTTCCCCCCTTCTCTCATCTCCTAGAATCCCTGTGTTAACCTTCAAAAGGGAGGTTTGGCTGTCCTTCATCTCACTGGTGAGCCCAAGGACAATCAAGCAACCTGAAAAGTAAACAGTATGTTCAAATAATTTTAAAGGTACAACAAAGAAATATTGTATGCAAAACACCTCCTAAGAGCCATGAGTCTTTGAGTGCGCACACACAAGATATTTTCCTCTTAGGCAAGAAGCAGAACTGAAACTCTCATGGAAGGGCAACAAACAGTTCAAATGAGGATTGAAGTTGGAAGAGCAACACTGAATGAGGAAGGCCATCAGTTTAGGTTAAGGGTCTTTATACTAAAGAATACCACGGGCAGAGTCTAACAAGATACAGAATATATTCTAGGGTCCTGCAATTACTTTGACTATACAGTGGAACCAACACCAGGGCAAATACTTGCCAGAGATAGAGAGAACCCCAGAGGCCTTTTCTATTGACACACTACCACAGAGATTGGCCCATGCTACATCTCTACAGTAAAAGATGTGCAAGTAGTATTCAGCCCAAATACGTCTACGGAACATGAGATGTTAGTGTGTTTGAGAGTCCCCTAAAGCCTAGAATTGATAGCAGAATTAGAAGAACTTAGATGTACCACTCCTTATCCTGGGATCGTCAAGTTTTGACAGCAAAAATATCATTAAATTCAAAAACGAATTATCTGAGTTTCTCAAATCAAACTAAAGGGTGCTTCTGGGTGGAGGGCTGCTAGTGCTATTGATTAAATTGATCTTCCACCATAAGGTAAAAGCAGAATTCCCATTCACAGGGATACTGTGTGGGCATCTTGCTACGTCTTATCCACCTGGTGGGCAGAATATAGTCTAGTGGCCAATGTTGTCCCTTCCCCTTCCATGACTCTTCCTAGTTTCCTTCATCTCATTTTGAAGGTGCTTTTCACAACCATTTTAACATTGTGTGTGCGTGTGTAATAACAATTTTGAATCAGTGGTCATGTATGTCTTTTTAAAAAATTGTTGTTGTTCAGTTGTTCAGTCGTGTCCGACTCTTCGTGACCCCATGGACCAGAGCATGC
Source organism: Lacerta agilis (assembly GCF_009819535.1). NCBI lineage: Eukaryota > Metazoa > Chordata > Lepidosauria > Squamata > Lacertidae > Lacerta > Lacerta agilis. The sequence goes on from NC_046315.1 coordinate 76,226,063, forward strand.
CAGGCACGCCTATCCTTCACTGCCTCTCGCAGTTTGGCCAAACTCATGTTAGTAGCTTCGAGAACACTGTCCAACCATCTCATCCTCTGTCGTCCCCTTCTCCTTGTGCCCTCCATCTTTCCCAACATCAGGGTCTTTTCTAGGGAGTCTTCTCTTCTCATGAGGTGGCCAAAGTACTGGAGCCTCAACTTCAGGATCTGTCCTTCTAGTGAGCACACAGGGCTGATTTCTTTGAGAATGGATAGGTTTGATCTTCTTGCAGTCCATGGGACTCTCAAGAGTCTCCTCCAGCACCATAATTCAAAAGCATCAATTCTTCGGCGATCAGCCTTCTTTATGGTCCAGCTCTCTTTAATAGCATGTTAAGTCATGCTATTCCACCATAGTGTGATTGCACAACCCTACAAATTATTTTTGAAAGGGAATGCAGCCATACATCCAAGATATTTTGGGTTCTCACCCACCTTTGACAACGAGGTCTCTTGTCGGGTTCCAACTATGTAGAAATACAGTATTAAAAACAGTTAAAACAGATTGCAGTCACCAGAACAAGGTGGGCCACAGAGAGGCCTAACATCAAGTTGCATCTGTTTGCCCCTGTGCTTCAAGGTTATTTCATCTCTCTGGCTTGGAGAATACTGGCTAGTTATTAACAGGCTGCTGGAAGTCTGCTGCTGCCCTGGATGTTCAGGTAGAAAGAGAAGCCCAATGTCAAATGCTTAAGTAAACACTGGTGAAGGGCACAAGCTGCTACCCCAAAATAAACAGTGTCTGGTTACTGTGATTTACTTGTAGGTAGTTTCCTTGCAATAGAGACTGTGGTATATTGTTTCTCTTATTGTTAACTACAGTGCTACATGTAACAAGATTCTGTTACAAAATGCACACATTCTACAATAGTTTGGGTGGTTGCTTTCACAACCAGCAAGAACTCAACCTATCAAGATTAACAGGGTTAACGTACATGGCCTAGTCACAGTATAACTCCCTTGGAAAATCTGTCGAAGTGGAACTGGGCTTTCCTATGAACTCACACATGCATTTCATTGAGACCTGATATCTTGAGCCATTAAAGCACAGAATTAAATCCTTATCGGTTGTACAGCAAATACATCTTTTTGCCGGTCTCTCACTCGATTGGCATTTGGATTGGACCCTGAGAAAGACCCACAAAAGCAACATCTGTGAAATCCTTAAAAAAAAAAAAAGTTGTCCTAACTGCCTTCTTCCTCCAAAAGATGCTTCTCCTGGGGGAACCGTTAGGGGACCCTAGGCTGTAATGTCTCTGAAGATCAGGCCGATGCAACTTCTGTGAATGGAGCTTCCAACTCATAGATGTTGCCTCTGCCCTATTTTGGAAATCTGCCTTCACCCTCAGCTCGCCTCATTCAACTGGGTTTCCAAATTCCTAGGGGAGCTTTTAAGTGTGTTGGGTGCCTGGGAAGGCTAAGAATGCGTTTCCACTGGTCTCTTTCTGCACTTTTCTCAGAATCCAACCCACTGGGAGGCTGCAAATGAAACTGAATAATCATTGTAATGCCTATCCAGCACAAGCCTGTTGACCGAGGAAGGAGGAGGCGCTCAAGCAGAGCCACCGCAATGTTGTGGGTTATCAAGGGCAGTGAAATTTTATCCGCTGTGATAACGTCTATTGTGTTGAATGTACCACAAGTTCTGTGCAAAATACGCAACACCAAGGAGGGAGAGAAAAGGACATTTGATAATTACGTTTTCCATGCCCAACTTCAACGTTTTGCTTATCAACAGTTGTTTTAACAGAACGATAGTTACTGTGGGTGAATATATGCCGTTATCAGCTTCTGATGATGATGGATATTAATCTGCGTAACCTTCAGGCTAACAGGGTATAAAACCAAAATGGTTACCTGATCAACTCTTTGGGCACCAGCTGAACAGCTTGTTTTCTGAAGGAGCTCCTGGTTTTCAGGGAAGATGGCAACTTTAAACGAAAAGAAGACATGCAGCCAAAGAATGGAGAACTTCCAGCGTTTCTTATGGAATCCGGAAACAGGGCAGTTAATGGGAAGAACCTTGATTAACTGGGGTATGTGGCCAAACACACAGAAGAGAATGTCGTTCAGGCATTTTCGTGCTGTCAGGATTTGGTCATTTGCATTATTTCTGTATTATTAAACGTCTTAAGTTGACAAGATGCTTCCTATATAACCGTGTTACTTGGTACAAGCCTGGAGAATCTACAAACTACTTAAAAAAAACTGATTTGCAAATTTGTTGACTTTAGCATAAAACACTCATTTCCCTTTTATTTAAAATAGCTTACAGGGAAGCAGTTGGCTCTGCAACAGACTAACGAAACTTATAACTCCTACTAGAAGAGCATAGAAATGCCACTTTGTGGCAGAAACAGTAGAAGGAACATGAGTTTGATTTTATTATTTTTGTTCTGGATCCAAAGAACCACATAACTAGTTCTGTGAATCCAAGGGAGTTTTTCCCACAGCAGCCTCAAGTGCTGGATGCAAACTTCTTTAAGAAACTGAGGGGAGTTTCAAAAGCAGTTTGTAATATGGCACAGGGGTCTGCTCTTCAATGGAAAGCTGCTAAAAGATTGTGTTCAAAGTGCATGCAATGGATGCACCTAAATCAGCTCACTGGATCTGCTCTGTCTTCAGAAGGGTGCCGTTACTTGAAAAAAAAAAAAGTATCTGAAGTACAGCTAACGGAAAATTTAATTTCAAACATCTTTATCCCTTTCTTCATTCATAAGCCACAGCAGCTTACGAATGCCATTGATAAGATGTTCGATTTATTTGTTATTATTCTGTGACGAATTTCAATATATGCTACTTGTATTTCATTAGATTTAGTAGGTGGGCTTATCCACTTTCCTTTCTCCTCCATTCTTCCCAGGCATGACTTGTGCTCAGTGTCCAATTGCCTTTTTTTTCTTCTTCTCCTGAGCTTTGCCCATGAAAACCCCCTCTTTAAAGCTCAATTGGACCAAACTGCAATTCATGGTAAACTCGAATGGATGTTTGCTCCAATTGAGCGCTAAAAAGCAGATTTTCACGGGGAAAGCTGCGGGGCAAAAAAACACCTTTGGACACAGAGCTTTTAAGTTCAGACCTGGACCTGGAAAGAGCACTGCTAAAGTGTGGATAAGCCTGGTACACACACACACACACACACACACACACACAAATAAATTTATACTCCAGCTCAACATGCGTTTTTACTTTGTGATGTGAAACTGCAAATTGCATTTTTGTCCGTTAGACTTCAACAGCGACATACTCATTGTCCCTTTATTCTCTTGAGAGTATAAACTTTAAGCAGTACATTTCTCTGTAAGTTTGCACTGAAGACCTCCATTTATTGCAGTGCATCCAACCCTATGAAAACCAAATGGTATTGAATTTCCAGCTTCCACTGATGCTCTTCAAAGCAGCAACTGTAGTCAGCTTCCCCAAATTACCCTGTTGAGTTTAGCATTCTCCTGAATCGCAGTGCTACAAAAATCTGTGCTCCTTGTCTAGCTAGCACTAGGATGCTTAACCAGGAGATTAGGAAGCTCCTGTGCTGAAATGCCTTAAAGCTACTATTATAAGTATTTCGTCTAACTGTTGACATGTACTTGATTGCTGCTATAATTAGTTACTGAACCAGAAAGGATTGCCTCATAAGAGTAATGAATATCATGCTTTTTAAAAGTTTGACTTAATATTTTTTTTTCTTAATAGTTTGGATCAGTCTTTACTATGTTGCATTCTATGTGGTAATGACTGGGCTGTTTGCACTTGCTATATATTCTTTAATGAAGACACTCAATCCGTATACACCGGACTACCAAGATCGATTAAAATCACCAGGTACTTAACACATTCCTGCCTATTCTGTTACAAGTTGTGCTACACACACACACACTCTTACTGCATAAATCAACTTAAGACACATAAAATGATGGTTTGAGTTCTAATGAATGAAGTATAGCCTGGTGCTTAAGAGTTTTAGGAGCAGGGATTGGGAATCTGTGGTACTCTAGTTGTTGCTGAACTTTTAACTCCCTTTAGCGCCAGGTACGATGGTTAATGGCTAACACCACTTGGAAGGCCACAGCTTCATTTGTTTTAGAGGTAAAATTGATGAAATGATAGTCGTACCTTGGATCCTGAACTCCCTGGAACTCAGGACATTTTGGCTCCCAAATGCCACAAACCTGGAAGTGATTGTTCCGGTTTGCGAACGTTCTTTTGGAACCCGAACGCCTGGCAGGGCTTCTGATTGGCTGCAGGAGCTTCCTGCAGCCAATCAGAAGCCGTAATTTGGTTTTCAAACATTTTGGAAGACGAACAGACTTCCAGAATGGATTCCATTCAACTCTCAAGGTATGACTGTATTGTATTTACTCAAATTTAATGCGCCATCAAATCTAATGTGCACTCTAATTCTCGTGACGTAATTTTGCCAAGAGGTGCGTGTTACATTTGAGTAAATATGGTAGCTTATAGAAGCTTACTTTTCTTGACAATATACCATGACAGAAGCCACAGAATTGAAGCTTCTATCTTGAGTTTTCCTTCCTTTAATCCCAAATTATGATATTTTGTTTAAGTAGCAAGTAAGGGCCTAACTACCAGTTAAATGAATCATGTGGTTTGCCCTTGAATGTGTTAACTTTAACCATCCCTAGGGGGGGGACACCCTCTTTGAAATGCAAAGATTTGGTTCTCAAACCAAGAAATGTCAGGCATAGGTTCACTATAGAACTAATGTTAAGGAGGTCAAACGTTTCCGATTTCTAGTAACCTGATTGTTGGAAATGGAGACTTCCAATTTATACTTAATACTTCAATTATTAAAACCAAACTAAGATAAACTGCCTGTAATGGGATCTTTCTCTCTTCCTCACCTCAACTGCACTTTCAATGAAGGCGTGACATTACGACCAGATGTGTATGGAGAAAAAGGACTGGAAATTTATTACAATACTTCTGACCCGGATTCCTGGGAACATTATGTTAATACTCTTCAAAGCTTTCTTTCAGGTAAAGTATGTGGGAAAATATCACAATAAAGGTGACCTGAAGTACAGTAGAAGGACATCACTCTGAAACGGTGTTGCCTGGGGTCACCTTGAGTTTGGGTTTGAATGCAGAAAGGTAACTCTTGTATGTATTTCTGGATGAACTAGGAAACATTTTCCAAGTTTCCCTAAACAATATCAAGAGGCAGCAGGATTATACAACCATTAGAGGCAACATTATTTTAAGAAGAAAGCACAATTATTCTCTTACAAAAACAATGGCAAGAGGTTAAACTAGAATGGAAGGTGTTCCAAAAGAAAGCAATAGAAATTGATTTTCCCTCTACTTTTTCTATCAATAATATACAGCTTACAACGAAACTGCACAGCATGCCAACAGGAACTGTACTGAGGAAAGATATTATTTTCAAACGTCTTTTGACGCTCCACACCACACAAAACATTCCTGCAAATTTACACGAGATATGCTTCAAAACTGTTCTGGTCTGGCGGATTCTACTTTTGGTTTTCCAGAAGCAAGCCCTTGCTTAATAATAAAAATGAACAGAGTAAGTACTTAAACAGATATTTAAAAGAATTATTTATTACATCAAACATTATTGAGTTCAAACCTGGAAACAAAGGGAGACAACTTACAACAACCTGAAGCCTTATTTGATCTGTAGTGTTCTGAAGGACTGACGGGCATGAACTGAAAAGGCCTTCTTATTTTAACAGCAGAATCTCATCCAACAAGGGATATAAAGAAAGACAAATGTAGCTTTGTTGACCCATAAGGGAAAGGAAGTCTTAAAATTGACAGTTGGGAAATACCAACCAAAATGTCATGAAATACTGGGAAGTTTTCGTGTTCTTCAGAACTCATTATTCACAAAAGTTGTTTAGCTGGTCCTAATAAAAAGTATTGCCCACCCAACAAGAAGACTCCCAATATCCTAGGAAAGGAAAACAAGATTGGGAATAAGGTGCCAAGTATAAGAAAGCAGGATAGTTATAACTGGTGTGGAACAAGGACTTAAACCAACAGCTCAGACAAGCATCCCAGTGCAAGTGGGATCTTCCCTACACAATGGATGTGCTTTTTCCATCCCTGCACCTGAACTTTCCACATAGTAAGATATATTTACACAGGTCCATGAGAAATAAATTTAAAAATTCAAAGCTATTATTGTTTCAGTGGCTAACGTGAAAAATTATTACCTCATAGATTATAAATTTTCTCCCTGGCAATGGCACTGCACCAAGAGTGAACTGCACAACTCTGGTAAGTATATATTGCCCAATGTTCTTGTATTAAAATGATTTCCATTTAGCTAACACACAGTAAAAAATGTGTCTATCCAGAAGTCTTACTTACGGCTCAAGCTTGCAAAGGGCCACAGCCTTAGGGCTCCAACTTCATGCTATACAGAGAAGCACATTACCAAAATACTTTTTCTGCTACCCAAAGCCATTTCAGGATGGAGGCAATTTGGAGCAGAGTGCTTCACTGTTACCCTGCTTCCCTATCACCACCTGAGCCACGAGGTCATAAACCTCATGAGGTTTCAAAAACATATTTACTTTACAAACACATAGCAAGGGCTTCCGTTATGTCCCTCAATGAAACATTTGGAAGCTATTCAATACTTGCCAATGTCTGAGAAGCAGCTGAAGAACTGAAGCTAAACATTTTGATATTATGCCTGGATAGCTCAATTGGTTAGAGCACGGTGTTGATAATACCAAAGCTGCAGGTTCAAGGCCCATAAGGGACAGCTGACTATTCCTACATTGCAGGTGGTTGGGCTAGAGATGACCCTTAGGGTCCCTTCCAATTCTACGATTCAATGTTGTAATCTAATAACAGTAGAGCGAGTTCCTACTTTCACCTCAGACTGAATCTTATTTTCAAGTAATGCTCTTAAGCTCACAACATGCAAACTGCTCTAGTGAAGTATGGCTACATAACATACCTAAAGCACAAAGCAACTTTTAATTTCATATATATATATATATATATATATATATATATATATATATATATATATTCCTAACACTTGCCTTGCTTATGATCAACAGCATGATGCCAGTCCGCTGGAGGTAGATTATTATCCTACAAATGGTACTTTTAGCCTTCACTACTTCCCGTATTATGGACTGAAAGCACAGGTATGTTTTTTGACCACGTTCACTTTGACTTTCACAGATACTTTAAATGGAATGATCTAATGTTGTACACCTTCATTTTAGCCTAGCTACAGCAATCCATTGGTGGCAGTGAAGCTTCTCAACATGCCCACAAACAAAGAAGTAGTCATTGTATGTAGAGTTATTGGTAAAGGAATTACTTCAGATAATCCTCACGACCCGTACGAAGGAAAAGTGGAATTCAAAGTCAGGATACAAAACTGAGCAACGAGAGTGCTGAGCTCATTAAGGATAACTCCTTGTTGTTTGGAACCTTCATCCAGGACAGCAGAAATGGGTTAAGTCACACTGTTGGTTGTCACATGTATTATTGTTTTACGACAGCAGAAAAATGAACAATCCAGAATTCCAGAAATGGATTACTCAACTCAATTCCTCACTCGAAATACCTGAACTAGTTGCATTATTACATGACCCAGATGCTAATAAGTCATATGGCAAGTCTACACCAACGGTTATGCGTAATCTGTAATTTGAAAAACGAACAAAACCCATGAAAGCTAATCCACACCTCTCCCCTTTTTATCACTCAAAAGCTTTTTTTTAAACAAAAGTTCATTTTTTGTATTTGTTGAATTGATATAAACAAATAATTTAGTAATTGCTTGAACAGTCATTAACACACTGTATAATATTTTAGTATCATGCAACTTGTATTTGTAATGTATGGTTTCCATTTGAATGTCTGCAGTTTAATACAAAACTTCTATTGTGTACTGACAGAGGGCAACTACGTAAAAACTTTTGGAAGGCGCACAGCCATCCCAAAATAAGTCACCACTGTAATATTCAACTGTACAAAGCTTACTTTCAATGCCCGTTGCATACCAGTGCTTTATCGCAGATGCTAACGTGATTTCCACTCCCTGAAAAGGCCAAGCTGGATACTAAATTTACTAAACACAATATAAGAAATGTTACATAATGAAAACATGTTGGTGTCTTTTAAATAGCTATGTTTTAAACCACCTAATGTAAATGTGTGTGATGCAAAAACATTAAATAGTAATAAAACTATTATCTGTGGCACTGTTCATGCAATACACTTTGGTATAGGTTGAAAGCTACACACAATGTGGGGTTTTTGAGTTTAAAATTTGAAAACAGGGAAAAGTCCCATTGCAAATTGCATCTGAACATAACACCAGTGCTATTTTTTCTAGAAAAAGAGGTGCTGGAAGTGATTGTTCTGGTTTTCGAATGTTCTTTGGAACCCGAACATCTGACACAACTTCCGTGGCTTCTGATTGGCTGCAGGAGCTTCCTGCAGCCAATCGGAAGCCGCGCCTTGGTTCACAAATGGCTGTAGAACCTTCCTGCAGCCAATCGGAAGCCGGGCCTTGGTTCCCAAACATTTTGGAAGTCGAACGGACTTCCGGAACGGATTCCGTTCGACTTCCAAGGTACCACTGTACCTCCTCCCTTTACAAAAGCCAAGCAGGAGAGAGCAATCTCAGTGAGGATATGGTGTCTAGAGAGGCACCACAAGAATATACAATTTTTATCAAATCAGATGCATCAGAATACATACTATTCTAACCATTTAAAAAATGGTAATTTTTTTATTTACTGATGAAAACAGAAGCCAACACATTTTACTAAAGCTCCCTTTTATTCCAGGCATATCTCAATCATTTATTCAATTATACATTTCTATGATTGGAGGCATTATCCTAGTGATTAATTGCTTGTGAATGCAGTGCTTTTAAAGTCTGTCTCTCACAATTTATGTAGAGATATAAATACCTACCTACTTACCCATTTAAAGAGCTCTGAAACTCTTCCAAACTGAAGAACTATATCACAAGTCAAAACACAACAAAGCAGAAGGTGAAAATAATCTTGATTAGAGAAACAAAGAACTTGTTAAAAATGCCCACGCGCGTTTTATTAATAAAAACTAATAGTGCCACAATTAAACAAGTAAAACAAACTGCTTATATTCCATAAAATATTACAGAAAAGTTTATTTGTGTTTCAATAAAAAGACTACTGTCTTAGAACAGGCAGCTGACAGTATTTGTGCAGTTAATTCTTTGTGAATAAATTTTAAAAGACTACCACCTGCCCTGAAATTTCTTTTATAAAAAAATGAAGTATTAAAAGTGATTGACAAATTTTGAGTTAAACATAAAACATTCTCTATATTTAATTTCAACTTTATAATAGATTACTGGAAGATGTTTAAGAAACAAATATAAACATTTGTTTCAGTACATGTCTTTTATATGATAGACTTATAAGGTATGTAAACAACTATATAACAAATTGTTTTCAAAATCTGCCTGTAAGAAATCAGGCAAATTTTTATCATAGGCAAAACTCATCTCAAACCTTCAAGACATTTACACAGCTGTGCCAGCTTGGCAGTAAACATTTGCCAAAAATTGTATTTCATATGTCCTAACATTCAGCAAACACAATATATAAATTTGATGGAATTACAATGATCAGAGTAATTTTTAAAAGGGAAATAAATTCACACAATTTCCGCAAACTAACATTTAAAAAGAGGCTCTTTTGTTTGTTTCTTTGGAATCTGCATGATCAGCAAAATATAACATATGTTTGCTATGCTTCAGTACGAAGTGTCACCTAAATGCACTCTAAATAAAATGCCATTCAGTGTATGCATTTTTGACAGGTGGACAGATTTTATTTTCCATTAAATGTGGCTACATTTTCAAACTTAGCAACAACACTTAGGGGCAAAATGCATTTTCCTTCAAGTTAAAAATTCTAAGCAAAGAGTAAATAAAGGTTCTGCATTAACACACTGGTATCAACACACACATCCTCACCACATGTAAAAAAATCTACATAAAACAAACAATTCTTCTTACTTTACTGGAGGAGCAATTTCTAAATTCAGGACTCTTACCAGTATCTCCTTGATGGGGCAATTTTATGACAATTCTCTTCCTAGAATTATTCCTGAAGCTTGCTGAATTTTAACATTTTAAAAAGTCTACACGCAAAAAATATCAGTCGTCATCGTCATTTTCATTAAAGTCCTCGTCATCATCGTCGTCGTCATCTCCAACATAAGACACTGGTGTCTCTACTCTAGAGCCGCTATATTGAGATCCATTGGAACTTGTAGCTAACATTCCATCCCCTCCGTTTGAGTAGTCACTGAAACAAAAGCAAATCAATACTTTTAACTGGTTTTCCATTAATGCATTAAGTTTTTACAACACAACTATGCAGGAGGAAGGGTGAGAAAAGGAATGTGCCTTAAGAAAATTTTTGAACTGAAGTCATGCAAGGTTGCTACTGGACCCCAGGGACTTTGCTCGTATCTTTGGCTAGGATTCCAGGATCAACTGCTGTGCCTCCCTGGACACAATAGCAAAAGAAAAGAAAAAGCCTTTGTGGGTATGAATTGGGACCAACTTCTCAACACCTCCCTATGGCTGCTCTACACTATCATCGTCCTTTGGGCTTTTAACTCCTTCAAAATGCCTATCAGGAAAACTATTAGGCAAACCAAAAAGTGAAATTTGCACTTTGGCAAAAGAAGCACTTTCCTTAGGAAGTCTCAGCAGCTGCTGATAAGATTTTATCTGGCTAACAACAAAATCCAACTGACCAGAATCCATCACCCGCTACCAAGCAAGCCTCCCGGATCAAGACATCGGTTGGTTGCATTTTTATTGGGTAACATGTTTTCTGGCTAAAATTCTGGGGAGGGAGATATTGGGGAGAATACAGGTGGTGGTATTTGGAATGTACCATATTGGCCTGAATATAAGCCTCACTTTTTTTCCAAATTCTGACCATGAAAACTGCGGCTTAAATTTGCGACCTTACAAAAACTGGCTTTTACGGCATCGCTGTTGAAACAGACAAACGGTAAAACGGAACAGGTGTGAGTGCCTGCGAAATTTTAAGGATGTGGCTTATATTCAGGTGCTGCTTATATTCGGGCCAATGCGGTAATATGCTGTATGTGGGGAATAAAGTCGATTTTGGTCCATATCAGGGAAACCACACTTTTAAGCTGTATCGTAGGTGGCATAGGACCGCAGGGCAAATGTCACACGCCTCTCACGTTGACAAGGCTGTGGTGCTAGGGGAACATACTTCTACCTCTGGTGAAAGCATTTGTAGGTCTATACATTTTTGGTCCCTGGTTTTTAATGAAACTAAGCAGTCAACTTAATTACACCCTCTTCTTGCTCTCCTATTTTTGGGCATGACAATAAGATGGTTATATTATAAGATTTTTTAATATATTTTATTGGCTACTGCAGGCATAGGCAAACTCAGCCCTCCAGATGTTTTGGGACTACGACTCCCATTATCCCTAACAGGACCAGTGGTCAGGGATGATGGGAATTGTACTCTCAAAACATCTGGAGGGCTGAGTTTGCCTATGCCTGGGCTATTGCATGCTTGCCCACCATACAGAAATTGGAATATATTGGATATTCCAATAATGTTTGGAATATTGCCATTTTTGAAGAAGTTACACACCACCTTTGAACTTTGCAAAGCACAGCTACATCGGATACCTTCTATCCAGTCGAGTGGAATTTTATTTTGTATACAAATGAACACCACTTACAACAACTTACACCAGGTTTAACAGTATTTAAAGAGAAATCCCATCTAACCTGTTTGAAAATCTTGTCCCATTTGAAGCTGAACCTGATGAGGATGAGACATACACACTGCTTATTGATCCCTGAGCCATTTCTGTAAAGGAAGAAAGCATTATGAATTCTGCAGCACTGATTCTGTACTAAACACAAATCTAATCCAAATATTTTTTACATGTAGTAAAATTTAATACAAAGCGCCCATCACAAATATTTTTTTTAAAGCAGCTTAAAAAATAATAATATTAGGTTACACGGCCCATTAAAGTTCCCACTAAAATATAGGAGCACTGAATAATCTCTAAAGTGCATACAAAGCAGAAGAAAAATTAGAGGGGGGGAATAGGTTTGGGTGTACAAAGCCTATTTCCCTAAAAGGATTCCACAGCATACAAAACTAAGAGTATCATTAAAACACCCCACTGTATTTTAGTAAATAAAACCCATTCTACAGAACAGCAGGTAAGGATGAAGATGGCAGCTTCCTTTTACTATGAAAATAGTGAACATTCTTAACTGCTACTTAAAAGTGTGGAAAAACGTGCTAAAACGAAATCAGACATGGTTCAAATTTGCTCTGATAGCTGACAAGTACATATTTATCAAGCCAGCCAACCATTGCTTTTCGTTCTGCATGATCAATGGTGGCCAGCAGTGGAGAACGAAAGAGCCATATAGTGTTGTGGCTGCCAGAGATCTCCTAGCACACACTCCAATCCAGTTAACAATTATTTCAAGGACAGCTTTGTTAATTCTGATGTCCTGCAGTCCTTTTTGACACCAACTGAGGATAGCACCATAGCACTTTACAAATGATTCTCCTTTCTGCAATGATTTATAGGATTGGCATGGCACCTAACATTTCACAATCAACTGCTTGATAATCCACCTCTATGTTGGTGGTGGTAACTCCACAATGATTTGGAAGTTTCTGAACTATTAGAACTTTTATTTCCATCATTTGGGGGCAGGGTAGTTCTTAAGAACTTTTCACTCAGAAAATGCTTTGCTTAGGAAACTGTACTGATAAAAGGCTTTGCAAACTACTTGTATGCTATAGCGCTGCATATCGCAGTTGTGTCAAGTTCCAATGGCAGTTTGGTTTCTTTTCCATGCACGTTTCAAATATAAGGAAATCTTCCACAGAACCTTACCTGTCACATACGGTTCAAGAGCTTTAGGAACCAAGCTCCTTGCATTTTTTAGGTCCTCTGCTGAGCAACTTCCGGATTCTAGCCCAAAAGCCATTCCCATGCGCTTTAACACTTCTATATCATCATGTATTTCAAATGCATTGTCAAAATTAAATAGATATTCAAACCTACAGAAAGTGGGTAGAAACTGGTCAAAAAGCTATGCACATAGGGTTATAAAATTTTCTTCCAAAGTGTATCTTCTACTAATATGCAACTTTTAAAAGATAGAGCACATTTTGATGTTGTTATACAATTCCAACACTGTCTTTCAGGAAGCAGTAGTCTCAAATTTTTCAATATTTCATATATTAGTAAGATAATTGGCCCCATCAAGACCAACACTGTCCAGTCTTTTGGGGAGCCCTACAGAAATCAGTGCTGAGGAGTGCAGCTCACAGAATCAGCTATAATCTCATCAGGTTATAGAATGTTGAGGCCAGCTTTTTCACTAGTAGCACCAATGTGGTAGAATGTTCCAGCTGCTTAAATACAGTAAGTTTCAACTATGTTCCTCTGGCTCTTAAAGACATACCTGTTTAGAAGCATCCCCGCCCCCCAATATCCTGAACTGAACCTCCTGTTTTAACCTCTGTGCTGCTTTAATGGGCTTACTTTATTGTACATTTTATTTGCAAGTTTTTAACACGCTGAATGAATTGTTTTAGTGTGGATTTTCATTATATGCATTTGTATTTTTTCTGCTGGTTTTTATACTTGTAAACAGCTTCGAAACCACTTAGACAATTAGGTGGTATATAAATATAAAATATTAAAATCAGTATTTGCAACCCAAACTTTGTCAGTATTTAAGAGTTTAGTTCATTTTCCTGCATAGATTTCAGGCTAGCTCCATTAACGTGCAGCTGGTTGCAGTTTTGCTCTCCCCTTGCAAGAGCATGAGCAATGAAATTATGCTCCCTGTCTTATTGTGTTATGACTGAATTGGGGGTCCTGGTTTGTTGCTTCAAATAAACCACAACATGAAGGCAAGATTTCTTCTTTGCTTACCAGACATTGGTTTGAGCAAAACAAACTATGTTCCCCATTTGATATATAATGCTAAGACAAGTACAATAGTTTGTTGCTCCCATGCTTACTAGAGGGAGGAGCAAAGCGCAAGCCGATCACTTATTATAATTTATCATGCAAATGCAGCCAGTGTATTCACAAGGAAAGAAGAAAACACTTGTTTCCCTACTAGCAACCTACTTGTCATTAGAAATACTGCAGTCAATCACAGTCTTCTTGCTGGTGTTCACAATGATAAATGGCAAATGAATGACAGAATTAGAAGCTGGTGGTCTGTTTGCTTGCTGTTCTGTTTGACGATTTCGCTGAACAAGATTCTTGAAGGCAATTTGCTGTTAAGGGATTTAAATATAAACAACTTCATTTTCTTTAAGAATAGGGAAACAATTGTGAAGGCATGTTTGGCATTAATTCTTAAATAAGAATATTTAAGAATAATTAAACTAGTAACACTAGTATCTATCCTGAAGTGTTTCTGGATTAGGCACTCTTAAGTTTTGAGAAATGCCTCCTTTTTGGTTACCAGGTGATACTGGTAAGTGTCTAAGTCTACAGACAGAGACAGACACACAGACACACACAGTGGAGGGGTTTTTCCTCTAGCTCCAAAACACAGTCCAGAACATGGAGAAAAATCTAACTTCTGCAAAGTGAATGACCTCTGCGCAAACTTTTAAAACATAAGATCATCCATAAAATAGAAGTAAAATAAGATGAGGAAAGACAGTGGTTAGGGAAGAGAAAAATCTGCCTAATCAGGTAGGGCTGATCAGGAAGCTGAAGAAAAGCCTATTCCCTTGGTGCTATTTCATATATGCAGATACTGCCTGGTTACCAAGAGGAAGTACTTTCCAGAAGTAAAAAGGGTGCTGTTCTTGAAACCCCAGAAAAATGCAAAGAAGACTGTCTAATAAACACCCCTGAAGTTGTTCCAGTTAATTATCATTTTTATTCTATTGTTTAATTCTACTCTATCTTTTAGGGCGGGCCTAAAATAAAAATAGGAGACACAAAACATATAGAACGGAATCAGATGAAGTTGCAAATAGGTGCCTGCAATAATCAAGAACGAAAATTGTGTAATGCCTTATTGCTAACGTGAATTAAAACCATTGGGAGAAATCATTTCGCCTTGCCAGATGGGAAAATCTCCCCTCTCCAATCCCCATGCACAGTTCTGGGGGGTTCTCCCAACCCTCCAGAGCTGATCTGAGGCAGATAACAGGGGGAGAGCACCTTTGCAGTAGCAGGAGCTCTTGCCCTGGCTTCTGCTAGCCCACCTGCTTAGTTGACTTGTCCAGCCCATTATTCTCTTATTCCCAGTCATGTCATTTACCTATGTAGGATAAAGTAAGTGCTTCAGGGGGAAACTGGCTCATCTTAACGCATTAGACAATTGATAAATAAATATAAAGTGATTTGGCAAGGCAAACAACTGTTCCAAAAATACCTGAAGTATTAGCTCTTGTAGTTGTGACTGTTTTTGCTTTATTCTTTCAAGTCTTCTCTGTCGCTCCACCTTAAGAAAAGGAACTTTTGTTAGTTTTAGAGAGGAGTTGGGTGAATTTGAGAAGTACCGTAGCTACATAATGCTCTGTATGTGGACTAAAATCCAAGGAACCAAGAAGTTCATTCTGTGAATCTAAGGGGGCTTTATACTTGGTTCTCAAAAAGCAGCACCCTGTCTCAAGTACAGTGGTACCTCAGGTTACATACACTTCAGGTTGCATACTCCGCTAACCCAGAAATAACGCTTCAGGTTAAGAACTTTGCTTCAGGATAAGAACAGAAATTGATGGCAGCACAGCAGCAGCGGGAGGTCCCATTAGTTAAAGTGGTGCTTCAGGTTAAGAACAGTTTCAGGTTAAGAACGGACCTCCAGAACGAATTACGTTCTTAACCCGAGGTACCACTGTAATATATACATTTGAAACATAGGCAAGATTCCAAAGCAGTTCACAAGACAGCATGAGAATCAGCTGTTTTAGGGTTGTTGTTTTTTTAATATCAAAGATTTCATATCTGCTGAAATGAATTCCAAACATTATTTGTTGTTCTTAAACAACAACAGTGTGGCAACAGCCATAAACCCTCTCTCTGCATACAAGAAAATCTTGAACACCCAGAGCTAACTACCATCAAATGATACGTAAGCCTGCTCAGAGATTATTTAAAAGACAATCAAAATAATTCAACCAAAAATGTATCTGTTTCTTATAGTGAAGTCATTGATAGAATGAAGGGGTATTAAACAGAGATGCTTATGGAATCTGACCCTATTAGATTCTGCACTAGATTCTAAGGTTCTACTTCATTGTAGATATTCCCTAAAGTGAAACGCAAATTTTCACTATTAGTTACAGTGTTCTAGAATATTTCCCGAACGTGGGAGGAAGTGTCAACTGTCTACTCCCTCTCTCTCTCTTCCGCCAGCACTTGGGAGGCTCTTTCCCTGCAGATTTATTTTTACTTATGAAATTCTGCAAATGCACAATCATTTTCAAGTAAAGAAAGTTACGATTTTGAAAGCCACGTGTGCAGAATCAATTATTCCACCACTCCAAAATCTGGATCTCCAGCCAGAATGAAACCCTGTGTGGAACCAAAGTCATGCTACCATCTTGGAATGGAAGTGAGGGAATCTGTTCATCCCAAGTAATCAGAAAATAAGATTAAAGAAATGCTGCAAATGAGAAATGTCCACCGCATTTTACCTCTAAATTCTGACATTCCTGAGCTGAATTAGTAGGTAGGCCAATCCATTTTATTTCTTTCTTCTCCTTGGAAATAATGTTCATGGCCATAAGGACATTTAAGGCATCATAGACACGTCGTCTAATATTCTTCTGATCATAAGCCTGCTGTTGAATTAAGAGTATTAGAATATCTCTGATTAAACTATTTTAAAGATTTTATCCAGTCATGGAACAGATGAAGTAATATCGCAACTTTGTCAGTTAACAGAGTAGCATTTCTAATCTTGAAAACAAGAACTTGAATTTTTCATAACACACAATACACACACTGGGATGATCCCTAACAGAGAAAGCAAAAAGAAAGGGGCTGTGTCTGCATGTAGGTATTTGTAGCATGCAGGAAAAGGGTTTGTCGTCTCTACTAAATTCAGAATATGAATATATTTACCGATTCATTTGGTGAGATGTGTGCATCTGCAGTACTAAACTCTGCAACTAACTCATCTGCTACCTCATTGTATGAGGTCGTTCCTTTCCTCTGAACCTTCTCACAAACTTTCATAGAGAAGTGCCGCAAACCCTTGCCATTCTTCTCACCCTTTTTGTTGCGCTTCCTAAAAATACAGATAAAATGAGTTACACACACACACACACACACACACACACACACATCCCCAAAACCAATGAGACGACTTTAGGGTGGGTTTCTTTTTTTAAGAGAACCGATACCCCAAATCACTAGTTTCATTAAACCTTGTGCAAAAGAAGGCTTCATCAATGATAAAATATGTTCTAATGGTGGCAGTGTTGGCCCACTGCCTTTAGAAAATAGTCTGCATAGAAGCAGAACTCATACTTACTTTGCCAAACCTTTATTAGGCATTACAAATAAAGGCCATCATAAAATGTCCATATATAAAACTATAAAATATATACAAAAACAGCCAAAACCAGAAGCAGAACTCCTCAAAACAGTATTTTTTAAGAAATGCAATGGCACTGAATAAATTGTTTTAATGAACGTAACTGAATAAATTGTTTTAATGAACGTAACTTGTTGATTTGGACACCCACGTCTGACCTAGACACACAACAGTTAAAATATGAGGATTTATTATTATTATTATTATTATTATTATTATTATTAATACCCTGCCCATCTGGCTGGGTTTCTCCAGCCACTCTGGGAGGCTTACAACATATCTAAAAACATAATAAAAATATCAATCCTAAAAAACTTCCCTAAACATGGCTGCCTTCAAATGTCTTCTAAAAGTCAGATTGTTGTTTATTTCCTTGACATCTGAGTGCGTTCCACAGGGAGGGTGCCACTACTGAGAAGGCCTATTATGACAATAGGCATACACTCCCATTACTCAAAACATTTTGGGTTTGCTTACAACGTTATTCAAAGGAAACTCTATACAAATACACACCATATCTACCTTCAGATACCAACCTTTGTGTGAGGAAGAAACGAACTATAAGTTTAAAAGAACTGTGTGCAATAATGTCCTCAAGTAGATGGAAAGGGCTTTGGTCGAGGAGAGGCTTCTGCTGGCAAAACAGGGAGTGAGGTGATTGTCATTGAATTCCCCCTCCCCTGTAGCTCCTTGCACCACCTCCCATGGTGTTCTGAAGGGTCCTCCAAGTATCACATGGGGAGTTCTTAGGGAAACTGGCAAAAGCTCACTTCCTTCCCTGATTCTGCTAACATAAGCCTCCAAGGATATCACTGGATTCGGCCCAATGTTTTTCAGCTATTAGCTAACGAGCTGGATATGAGGCCCAACTTTAGTTACCAAGAATAAAGCTTTTGAGGCATGTGTTTTCCTGTGAATATGTTGTAACATTTTCCTGTGAATATGTTGTAACCTAACTAAATTTTACTCACCCAGCAGACCAAGGCGAAGAATCTGCAGTCTGGTTCTGCGGTACGAAGTGTGTGTTGGGTGTATGTGGACTTGAAACCAGAATAGTATTGGGGGCTGAAGGTCTCTGAGGTGTACCAATAACCTACAGTTAATACAAAATGTCGGTTAATAAAATAACATGCCACTCCTATTCAGATTAATTTTATGAGCTTTCTTTGTATGGAAGCAGTAATTTTATACTAGATACATTTTTAAAAGTAAAATCACAATTTACATAAAATAAATAAATAAAAATCCTCTCCTCAGGTATTTTGCCCAACCAAGAAACTCTAAGTTGGAATCAAACCTGCAGCACACCAATGTCTATAGGGTCACAGATTAGTCACCTGTGACGCAGAACAATCCTATGCATGTTTTGTCAGAATGTGTCCCAATGTTGGGGCTGACCCCAGCAAAGGATTAACGTGACACCTCAAAATCTACAAGTTACATATCACAAAATGAATCAGTAGGTTTTCCAATAGGCCTCTTACCATTTGTTGTGCAATGTTGACATTAGATTGTCCAAAAGTTTTCGGTAGGAGTTGTTTTCCAAGTGTATTTACTGCGGAAGGGTGAACGGCTACTAATGAAACAACACCTAAAATACACAAATTGAAGTTACAAAATGGTAACAAATAACTGGCAACACAATTAGCATCTGACTAGGCAAGCTAAAGAGGTCAGTCTAATATTTAACCTAATTCTGTTGCACACGTCCAAGTTAAAATGCTTTTAAATGTGAGACCGGGAGACATTCTTTACTTGAGCAAATGTTAGGATGAAGTCCTTGAGATAAACCATTGAGCTCAAACATAATAGCTTGATTTAATTCTCTGAAGACAGAGAAATCAACGTGCCAAGATTAGAATCCCTCACTATAATTTATCTGACATACTGACTTAAACTATTACCAGAAACATCTGCTTTGCTTGAAGATTAACTTCTAAATCAGGCTGGATAATCTGTGGCCTCCATGATATTTCTGAACTACAACTCCCATCATCCTTTAGTAATGTCTTTCATTTTGTAGTTGTGTGATTTGTGCTCATACTGTATTGTGATGGCCATTAGCTATAAACAATAAAATCATCTACTGACTGAACTCCCATCTCCTTGACCATTAACCATGCCAATTGGAGGGTCATAGGTTCCCTACCAAGGTCCTGGATAAATCTTGTCAGCCACAAGTCAGTATGAAGAAAGCTTCCACATCTCTCGCCAGTTTTCTGACCTGTTTCATTGGTGCAGGTATGCAGCGCCACACTTTACAATCACATCCATTTTTACTTGGAAACAGTGCGAAGCATAAACAGAACTGCAGCCTGTGTCTCCAAGTTGTCATGAAGACAGAAGTTTTTAAAAGTTGTATATGAACAATGCATATATGCATTTCTGTATAAATGCTGCCACCCTGTGGTACAAAATATTTTATAGAAGTAAAATTTTAGAATAGTAGAAAGTGAAAAAGTATTCTATTCACTTGAATAGCTACAGAATATTAGGATGGTGTATATCCAGCCAATTACCCACCCACCCTTCCAAGTAATTAATGCAGTGTTGTCTGAAATAATTCAGGAGGGATTTGATTACTAAAGGAAATAAGAAAATACCAGTAAGTTTCTGGCAAGTAGCATCTGAGATTGGAAGAGATTTTTAACATTAACAATTCTAGTGTGCAGCTTTTTAAAAGTGCAATCTTTATGAGACACCGGTATAGCCTAGTGGATTGTCTTTCTTTTTTGCAGATGGCATTATACGCCTATTTTGAGAATGAGAAAATTGCAGTCGCAACCAAATCCTGATGAAATGTTTGTGGTATAAGTCAGTAAGTTGATTCAGGGAACTAAAGTAATAATAATAATAGTTGTTGTTGTTGTTGTTGTTACTACCCCCACCCATCTGGCTGGGTTTCCCCAGCCACTCAGGGCGGCTTACAGCATATCTAAAAACATCAAACATTAAAAACCTCCCGATACAGGGCTGCCTTCAGATGTCTTCTAAAAGTTGTGTAATTCTTTTATCTCCTTGACATCTGAAGGGAGGGCGTCCAGTAAGGGAACCAGCAGAAGACCCTCGGAGGAGGACCTCAGTGTCTGGGCTGAACAATGGGGTGGAGACGCTCCTTCATGTATACTGGGGTGAGGCATTTTAGGGCTTTAAAAGTCAGCCACAACACTTTGAATTGCGCTCGGAACAAAAGTGGAATTGTTCCGCTGAGAAATAACTGTATCAGTCTCAAATGTATTCTTACTCACATTTGGATGCCCTATCCCATAAAAATAATTTTATTAAAAATCTGGGATACAAACACATTAGTAAATAAATTGAAGCTTTATTTGTTAAGGCAGGAGTCACAACCTTTCTAGGCCTATGGCACATTTGGATTTTTGAGTGGGTGCTATCCCCTTTGGTCACTTCAATTAAAGACTTAACACTCCAAAGCCTCACTTTCAGAGAGTACTGAGTAACACACTCTTTAATAAACAACTATGAAACAGATACAGGTTGCCGCTGTGGCTCCCCTCAAACAACACTATGTCACACAACATGGTGCTGCTCAAAAGCTCCACCCTTTGGGTCAAAGATAAACAGCTGCATAAATAAGGCCTTAGACGCATCCATGGGATTCAAAGATGTTGCTGATGAACTACATACCATTCTGAAATCTGAGTAAGGAACAATGTGACTGGCTGCTGTGGACACTCATGATAGCTAAACACATAATAATCCAATAATGGAAGGAGAGGTCCTCTCCCTAATTATACAATGGACCAAAGATACCAGCCAGCAGCTATGAGAAGATGCCTTTTCCACAAGGGGAAAATGGAAAATTATTGGGCACATGGACTCCCTACACAAATTCATTTGTGTAACAGGCTGTCACTGATCATGGCAGTATTGGCTGCCACTGATTATGTGCACTTTTAAAAAATTATTGTTGTTTATTGTATTGTTTTTGTATAAAGTATTTTTGAAAAATTCAGTGAAAACCTATAAATAAGAAACACTGAGTGGTCAATATGCACGCTTTCTTCTACAACAAACACCACTGTGCAGGTAGCACCACATGCCTAGGATATATTTACTGATTAAAATTTGTACATGCTGCCTTTCATCTGTGAAATTTTAAAGAGGTTTACAAAGTACTAATAGATCTGGGTCACTGTGAGAAAGACTAGGCCCAGGTGTCAAGTGTGGCTAGGAAAACAGCCATTGCAGCCAAGTTGAGCCCACCAGGGTCTTCAGATAAGAGGAATGGGACCCACACGAGGATTCTTTGCCCAGGACTCCTCAAACTTGAAGCCAGCCTTACTACACACACGGAAGTCTTACTTCATTAAATATGAAGGCCAATGACAACAAGAGTTTCTTACCTTTTCCTGGACTAAGATTTTGGTCTATAAAAACCTTTAATTCTCCATTAGCTTCAATTAGACCAGCCTATGAGAGAAGACACATTTTATTTAGATGTAAAGTACTTTGCAAACAAATTACATTCCCAGATCCCAATAGGTTTTGCAAGGGACCATCCAAATCCATCATCAAATTATAGGTTGCCTTTGTGTCCACAAATGTATTCTGTGATTTGTTGGTGGTATTGTTGTCACTCTCTATAAAAAAATAATTAAGTTCCATGAGGGTCTGCGCCTTGGATTTTTTGTGGTCTTGGCAAGCACCAGATCTGTGATGTTTACTGTGCAGGCTTATCATAGCACTCTGCTCCAGGTCTACCTATGTGCACAAAATCCCCATTAGCCTTCCCCCTTAGTTCAGGCCACACCTTGTTTTGTACTAAGGAGTTGGGGGACTTGCACATAGGCACATACACACTCCTAATGGCCCATTATGCATACAGACTTATCAGCTGGCAATTGTGTAACCCAGCTCTTAGTAAGAACAAAATATGCAATATTCCGACCCATTACACACACACACACACACACACCCCGCAGAAGCAAGCAACTATGTAGACTGCTCTGACCAATACATGGTTGACATTTGTCCTCTTTACCAGGGTCATGGGCTTCTATCAGCTACCTACACCAAAGGAGTTAAACTATCACATACATTTCCCTTTCAAATGCCTCCCTCTGGCCCTAAAGTGAGTACTGGAGTTTTAGCTTAAAGTTTCTTTTTCAACTTAGGAAAGCAAAACGTTTTAAAATGTCATCAAAGCTGCACTTCACAAGGAATACAGTTGCCATAAGACCTCATAGGAATTCAGCCTGGAGGTCAGACCAGGGTTTGATTGCCATCACCAGAACTTCACAGCAGGTGCACTGGAAATCTGAAGTACACACAGTTGTTTACTAGCTCTTTATAGGCCTACCTTGTACCCTAGAGTGTACCGCCAGCCAACTCACCAATTTTGCTTCTTGTTGACTAGCACATGAGCAAAGCAACTAGGGAATTATTTCTCCAAGTCAGGACTGCTGTGAACTTTTAGGACTGAATCAAACAAAATGTGAAGCATATCTTTAAAATAAGCCAGCAGTCTGCATTATAAAGCTCTACATATTCAACCCTTATCACGCTTACAAGCAGAGCAAAAATTAAAGGTACTGTAAGCACAAGGGAATAAATTTTTTACTAACTTCTTGTATTTTCTTACCTTACTACCCCCAAAGAAAACCCTCACTTTTCAAAGGTGAGACTTTTATTGTGGTTCCCTAGGGCAACAATTTCCACACTTTTTAAATTATCATGGAGATTTTTTTTAAAAAAAAATCAAAGCTCCTTATGGCAACTAGAAACGGAATAAAATGATTTAGTTAACAATACCATTTGGAATAAGTCAACATGTTAACAGCAAAGATGGAGCCCAGATTAAAGGATAGAAAGCCACTAAAATAAGAATTTTGATGGCTTAGTAAATGAGAAGTTTTACCATTTTCAGCATGCAAAATAACTAAGAAGTTATTTCACTTTGGTTACTGATGCTTGGCATCAATCAAAACTTGGAACAGCTCTCTTGGATTTACATGGAAAGGAAAGCGAGCCAGGTTTAATCAGCATATTGATGGGACTAAACTTCGCCACCCCAAGCATTGTCAGCAATTTCATGTAGCTGTTAAACAGCATGTGGGACAATACAGAACCTTGAAGGACACTGCGGTCAAAATGTCAACCAGGAGTCGCCCCCATCCCCAGCACCACCTTCTGGAACTACATCTCAAAGGAGGACACTTCAAAGCAACCCAGTCTCACAGTTCAAAAGGTGGTTCGGCAGCATCAACAGAGACACACACCCCCACAGACACACATTCAGCTCCAGGTGCACTAGGGCAGTGTTTTTCAACCTTTTTTGGGCAAAGGCACACTTGTTTCATGAAAAAAATCACGAGGCACACCACCATTAGAAAATGTTAAAAAATTTAACTCTGTGCCTATATTGACTATATATAAAGTAATTCTCTTGAATAGGAATCAAATAAACAAATTTTCCCCACGGCACACCAGGCAACATCTCGCGGCACACTAGTGTGCCGTGGAACAGTGGTTGAAAAACACTGCACTAGGGCAGAGAAAGTTATCTCCATTCAACAAGCAGACCAAGTTACTGTAGATTGAAATGAATCAACGAAGAACATTGGTGCTGAATGCTCAACCACCTCGCTCAAGAATGCAATACTACAGACTAGCTGAATGTTATCATTTACCAGTGGGTCATTCCATATCAAGTGATCCAACTTTTTTACCTCATGTCATCCAATTTTCTTAATATTTTGTACACTTGTTGAATTGTCAGGGTACTGCCCTCGCCTCAGAGCAGTGGTGTCAGGGCTTTCTGGGTATCGTGAGCCCCCGCCCCACCTTTTCAGCAACTCTTCCTCTTCTAGTGGGGAAGGCAGCAGTCCCTCTAGTGGGGCGGGAGAGCCTGACCAGGGAAGTGCGGACCAGGGCTCTGCCAGGGTAGGAGAGCCATCGCACCGAGCAGGCACAGGGGGAGACGCACCTCTTCCGTCTCCCCACTTGCGCAGAGGGGGGAGGCGCAGGGATGGTAGGAGGGGGTTCCGCATCCCGCGGCTTTTATGCTGGGCAAAGAACCAGAAGGAGTCATTCCCGGACTCTGGCTAAGGATGAGACAGACGTGAACCTTTATGCTCTGCACTGTAAATATCTGCACAATAAAGAACTTAGAAAAGAAGTGACGGAGTCCGCTTGGTTACTCATGAGCAACATCTGAGAACCTAACATGAATGATCAAAACTAAGTTTAAATCTAAAATTTTAATTTTTTTAATCTCGTGTGAGTGAAAAGTGGAATGGAAATATAATAAATGAAATGAAATTCCCTCAACACAAGTAAATTATCTGCAATGATTGAGGCTGAGGGAAAGAGAACTGGGGGTTAGAAGTCCTTTGCAGCAATATGTGAAGTGTCCTTCATTAGTTGAACTGCACAAAATGCAACAGCAGATAATGAACCAGGTATTTTAAACATGACCAATTAGGCATGTAAACCACTTCTAAAGAAATCTGAATTTACCCCTCCTGTTGTAAGATAAAGCCTCGCTCCCACCGCATCATTTCAGCCCAAAAGTTGCACTTGCTCCAGCAGGGTAAGAAATTACATGGAAAACTTGCGCAGTTAGTTACATTCACATCTTTCATGCAGTGTCTTCTAACTTGCCCTTCTCCTCAAGCAGGTATGACTGAACAGCGCCCAAATCTAGAATGCAAAATCTTCAATGTAAAACCCGCACCCCCCAAATTTCTTAACATTGGTACAATGTAACCTTCCTTTAAGAAAGGCTTATTAACTGGAATAAAAAAAAAGAATGCTTTGATGTAGTTTTAAGAAAAGACTTGATGTGTACAAATATTTTCTATCAAGTTCAAGAAACCAGCTGAATTCCCTCAGAAGTCAGATATACCAGTTAGATATGGAACATAATACTCTAGAAGCTGCATAAACAAACAAACAAATTACTCCACAGACATTTACTGAATGCATCTATTTTCCAATTGCAAAAAAAATGCTATTTGCCGTGCTTTGCTTGGAGCTGGATATAGAAAGGAACAACAACAACAAAAATATGTTTGAGTGATAACCCAACCCACATTGCTTGAAATTCTATATACTTTAATGTTAAATTCAATTAAGCTACATGCTACATACAGAAAGAGTCTGTGCTTTTTGTTAAGTATTACACATTATTGGCCACAGATACATGTACTGCTATGGGGTACTAAAACACATATGCCAATATGCATTGTGTCCCTTACATTTAACTCAGTCTTCTCTGCACACGGTGACTGCATTCACACCCCACAGTAAGCTATGAGTAATATTTTAACATGAATATGCAGATTACTCTCACTTTGCTCTTCCTCGCCAGTGAGCAGAAGCAATAACTTAGCGCTGTGTCAGAACTGGGGATTGTGGCTTGTTCCACTCCTGCAAATGACACTCTTAAGTCAAGGTTTGTTCTTTATATACCGATCGTGATTTGAAAGAAACAAACCATGTTTCCCAGTTTGGACATAATGGCTAACCATGATTTTAAATTATTTTGTTTCCACTGATTCTCGTAATTATTTAGTTTCAATTATTACTTTATAACTTGATAATATAAGCAGCATAAGATAGTATGCAGCCCTCTCTGAGAGAGGACAATCTCTTTGCACTAGAGAACCTGCAACATTTTTTAAAGCCCTTTTACTTCAGGGTAGCACAAGGTATAATTATATAACAGCATACAGTTGAACTCTATAGCCTGGTTGAGCAACAAAGAATTGCCAACAATAATAGTTCTATAAATGATGTATTTAATTACCATATTTCTCTGTGTATAAGACGAGGATTTTTTTTACCCAAAAATTAGGTTTAAAATCAGGGCTCGTCTTATACACAGGTAGTGCAGAGGGGGGTTGGTTGATTTGTTACAGCCGCGAGCTGGATATTCTCTGTGGCGATAGGGTGGGTGATTGGTGGCTGTGGCAAGAGTTGATGGTGATTCGCTGCCACTGTGGCAATGGGGCGGTTGATTGGCAGCTGCGGGTATTTGGCGACGTATGCAATTTTCAGCGGCGTAAGCAATTTTCGGCAATCATTCCTCTCTCCCCCCCCCCCCAATAAGCTTAACAACTCTGGGCAATCCTCCCCTCCAAATAAGCTTAACAACTCTTGGAAATCTCCCCCCAATTTTCTTAATTTGGAGTCCCGAAAATAGGGGCATGTTATGCACGGGGGCGTGTTAAACATGGAAAAATACAGTAGTTAACATATTGATTTGAACTAAAGACTGCCCCCACTACTTGCCACTCTTTGCCACCTTGAGTCCTCTTTTACGAAACTCAAAAATTCAATAGTGCTGGAAAGTTCAGGTTGTAGAGGTAGCAAATTGATCCCCCTTGACTTCCTGGATTACTGCCTCCCCAATTCCTTCCTGCCAATAGTGCCTAGTTTATTCTGTTCCTGGGATTTGCTGAGGCTGTGCCTCAAGCCTACAATCTCCTTGGCTTTTCCTTTCATCACAGATCCATCAGAAATTATTTTTTTCAGTTTCCTTCTCAGTCCATTTTCCCACTTTGACACACTTCCTTTAATCACACTGCCTCTTTGTGAATCTGACTGGCACCTTTACCTCTTCTCTATCTTCAGAGACGTATAGTAATGGCAGTTCTGCTCCCATCAGTCATAGCAGCAACCATTCAAAAGCTATTTTAAGTATGTCATAGGACTTGGGATGTTCTTTCTTTAAACAACAACCAACCAATGCCACACACAACCTACGTAGGAAAGTGCCCTCAGTTTCAAAGGAATCTGCCATGCTGCATAGGATGTGCGCTATTACTCAATGAATAGAAGTGTAAAGACTCCTACTGCATGGTGATTAGTTGAGCAGCTCTTTGGAACCTGGCCACATGAATCGTAGGTGTACAAAAGCAAATAACTATAAACTGTGCAAGGTACTGCTTTCTCAGAGGATACGGAACTCCTTCTTACAAGATTAATATATTGCAAATTCACTTAAAATAAATCTATGGGTAAACTGAAATACTGTGTATCAAAGATTGTGTATTTCATTTGTGGCCATTTATTCCATGCCCTCTACTTGAAGGTCACAGGGTGGACCACAACATCATATGGTATATATCACTGAATAAAAAGCTGTTAAAATACACTTCATCCAAAACAAAGATTGCCTGAAAACAACACAAAGGCCTGACAGAACTAAAATGTCTTAACCTGCCACTAAAACCAAATGAGAGTGGCCTGATCCAAGGGGAAAGACAGTTCTGAAGTCAAGGTGCTACTTCCAAGAAGGCCCTGCTCTGGGTCAACTAAACCTACTCTTCTGTCACTGATGGCACAACCAATAAGGAATCTCCTGCAGATCTCAATTCAGAGGCAGGATGATCCTGGGAAGGTGCTATTTCAGGTAGGTGGCCCCCAAGCCATTTAAGTTTCATATATTAAACTCAACACCTCAACAAATAGCCAGCCAGTGAAGTTGCCTCAAAGCTGGTTCAATATGCTTGGGGCACCTAAACTTAGACAGCACCCAGGCAACAGCTGCAACCTCCAAACAAACTTCAAAGGAGGCCCGATGTAGAGTCATCAAAAGTCCAACTATCCTTATCCAGGAATGGCAACAGCTAGGGAATCGGGCATATCTGGTGATCCAAGTCTCCAATGACAAGGTGAGATTTAGGAGTACCCCTGGATCACACAACTGCTCCTTTAGGGGGAGTGCAACTGCACTCCAATCCTAATTTCTGGACCCAGAAAACAATCCATAGGGCCCCTGTCTTCTCTAGATTCAATTTCAGCTTACTGGCCCGCATCTATCCCTTCAGCACTCGATTCCAATAGTTGTAAGAGATGAGGCAAGGTACAATCAGCGTACTGATGACGTTGCCTCAAGTCCCCTGATAATGGCTCCCAACAGCTTTATGCAGATCTTAAATAGCACAGATCCCTGCAGGACCCCATGGTATAATTGCCATAGGGCTGAGTCTCGCAGCATCACTACAGTCGTACCTTGGAAGTCGAATGGAATCCGTTCCAGAAGTCCGTTCGACTTCCAAAACCTTCGAAAACCAAATGGGACTGTAATTCTAAAAACAAAGCTTAAGTCGAACATGGATATCAGCAATACATTTTAGAATTTGCAGTGTACTTTCAAAAGAAAAAAAAAGCCTCATTTCTCTGGATTTACAAGGACATGTAATATCCTGAGGCCCTAAACATGGCAGGAGGAAATTGCATTATAAAACACTTTTTAATTGTGTATGCTTATAAAGGAAATCTGAATTTAAGACAAAAGTGTTAAGTCCACACTTGCCTCTTAAACTCAATCACAAGAGTTTATCAAACAGATTTAGTTAGAACCATAGTGGAAAATATGACTTCTTAATTTTAAGTATCATAAAAGTAATATACTGAATTTATTGTTGTGAAGGCCTACTGGATTCAGGAAGCAGCAAGTTTTCACAGATAGCATTCTAGAGATGCCAGAGTCCATATAGGTGATCTTGTATTCAAGATGGAGAAATTATATGTGAAAAACTAAGTACACCCTTACTGCTCCATAGGAATTAAGAGGACAAGTAGCAGACAGGGGCTGCTAATCAAATACCCATGCTTAA
Organism: Lacerta agilis; assembly: GCF_009819535.1. NCBI lineage: Eukaryota > Metazoa > Chordata > Lepidosauria > Squamata > Lacertidae > Lacerta > Lacerta agilis. The sequence goes on from NC_046315.1 coordinate 76,255,318, forward strand.
TTGATCATCAGCAAGTGTGCCCACCTCCATAAAAGCCAAAGTTTTAGTAGACTGTCGGTCTGAAGCATTCAGGTGTGTTTTAACACAACGCCAAGGAGGAAAGACGACACAATGCTCTTAGAGAAGCAAGTGCTACTGCCCATGAAACTGGAAGGGTTCCAAGGCCATTTCCAACCAATGTAAACTCCATCATTCTACAGTGGGAAAGGTTATTCAAAAGTGGAGAACATTCAAGACAGTTTCCAATCTTCCCAGGAGTGGACACCCCAGCAAATTCACCCCAAGGTCAGACTGTGCAACATTCAAAGAAATTGCAAAAAAACAACAACCCAAGAGTTGCATCTCAGGCTCTACAGGCCTCAGTTAGCATGTTAAATTTTAAAATCCATGACAGTACAAAGACTAAACAAGTATGGTTTGGAAGGGTTTCCAGATGAAAGCCTCGTCTCTCTAAAAAGAACATGGCAGCACGACTTTGGTTTGCAAAGCTGCATCTGAAAAAAACCACAAGACTTCTGGAACAATGTTCTTTGGACAGATGACATCAAAGTGGAGATGTTTGGCCATAATGCACAGCACCACATTTAGCCAAAACCAAACACAGGATACCAGCACAAGCACCTCATACCAACAGTGGTGGAAGGGTGATGATTTGGGCTTGTTTTGCTGCCACAGGACCTGGGAACCTTGCAGTCATTGAGTTGGCCATGAACTCCTCTGTATAACAAAGTATTCTACAGTCAAATGTGTGACCATCTGCCCAACAGCTGAAGCTTGGCTGAAATTGGGACATCCAACAGGACAAGGATCTCAAACACACCAGCAAATCTACAACAGAATGACTGAAAAAGAACAGAATCAAGGTGTTGCAATGGCCCAGTCAAAATCCAAACCTCAACCCAACTGAAATGCTGTGTGCGACCTTAAGAGAGCTGTGCATAAACAAATGCCAGCAAACCTCAATGAACTGAAGCAACGTTGTAAAGAAGATTGGGTCAAAATTCCTGTAGGATAAAGTCCTACAGAAAACAATTACTTCATGTTATTGCTGCTAATGGTGGTTCTACAAGCTATTGAATCATAAGGTGTACTTAGTTTTTCACATATGGATTTTCTATTTTGACTTTATTTCTGTTAAATAAATCGTAACATGGTGTAATATGGCATGTACTTTTGTTCATTTGAGGTTGTATTTACCTAATTTTAAGACCTGCTAAGAACAGATGATTGCTATTATGTCCTGATATGTAAAACCACAGAATTCAAAGAAGGTGCACTTTCTTTTTCCCATGACTGTAAGTAACCTTCCTTGGTGTTTCTATATCAGTACAGAGATCCAAACACAGATCTGTTACTTGTCTCTAAGCCCACATTATTTTTGCAGTGGATGTGGGCTGCAAGACCACAAAAGCTCTCCATTATACTTATAGCATTTATGATGGCTCAGTTTAGTTGCCAACCAACATGTTTTGTTGTCGTTAACTAGTTAGCATGCATAGTTGTTCGGGGAGGGGGGGATTCAAAATGGGAAACTTGATTTAAAACAATTATTTTTCTGTCCTTTTTCTTTGCACTTTTAATTGCCCAATTTAAATTAACTATGCAGAATTTGGGACTGCCAAACTAAGCACAGCCCTCTATGTGTTTGTGATATCCGAGTGATATTGTAAAACAGGGTTTGTCAAGTACACACCAGCCCACAATACATGGTTGATGAACTGTTTAGCTTGATGTGTTGTGGAAGCCTGCTCTAAATCAATGGGATTACCCATACCACTGTACTTACAAATATACTTACATCTTTTGCCATGTTACTTAATCCGAGAAATCAGTTCTTTAGTTGCTTGATTGCCACAGGTACAGGAACAGTAGCAATGTATTCTAAAAACGATAAATTAAAAGAGAAGAACTTGGTTATTGTAGGGAAACACATTTTAAAATTGAGATGGCTACATTTTCTTGACTTTCAGCATGGGGCTGTAAAAGTAAGTTACAGTCTGAAAGATCCAACTTAAAGCCTTCATAAATTAAGAGCAGCTCTGTCTCCAAAGCGTTTGGCCCCTGATCTTATGGGAATATAAAGGCAAGATTGCCTGAACTGACAGGATCATAGAGGTGGGGATGGGGAGTTGCACCCTGTCCAGCTATGCACTGGATGACTGAAAAGCATAAATATGCCTCCTGCATAAATCTGCACGCAACCCCCTTCCAAGAAGAAGGGAGAGCGGGGTGGGGGGCTTTGCTCCTGACCCATTAACTGCAGAACAGTTGCTAGGCCTCAGGGGCCCAACCCCCTACTACACTCCCCCCCCCCCAATGTTGAACAAAACACACACTGCTTCTCCATGCGAACATGCAAGCAGGCCCAGGAAATTTACATGCTGCTTCGGGGGCGGGGGGGAGGAAACTGGTCCTGAGAGTCCCTGTGAAAACCAGGCGAAGCAGCATCTGCGCTCCATAGATCAACTCCCGCCAGCCCCCGCCTCCTGCACCTTCCCGCCCCCTCTTCAGGGCCTCAGAAGCCCGACCAGAGCCCGGGGAGTCTGACGCTGGAGGGAAGAGACGGGGGGCCACCCAGGCACCAACCTCACCCTCAGCAGACCCTCCTCCTCGCCCGCCCGCCCCGGGGAAGGGGGGAGGGAAGAGACCGGGGTAGGAGAGAGGAGGAAGGAGGAAGAGGATCCTCGCATTAAACCGTCCCGCCTAAGCGCTTCCCACCAGCAGCAAGCAGCACCGCCGCTGCCTCCTCCTCTTCGTCTCCCACCTGTCTTCCTTTTCGGTCTCTGCAACCCACTCCCCGCCCAAGGCGCCGACGGTACCTGAGGAACTAGAGGAGGAGAAGCAGGGAGCAAACTCCATCCCCCACAACACACTCCCGAGCAATCCCCCACCCACAGCGCCGCTCTTGCACGGAAAGAGAGAGATGCCAACTGCACATGTGCAATGCACGGCCCTCCTCAAAACCCCCTCGGGGGTGGGGAGAAGCAGCCGAGGAGCAACACCATCACCTCTCGGCTTCCTCCTCCTCCTCCTCTTCCCCCCCCCTTGCAAGGCAAAGCAGCTGTGTTTGTGGGGAGATAAGGTTGAGAGGGGGGCACCTTTCTGCTCTCCCCCCCTCCCCGACAACCTCCGGCCACATACATACACACACTCGTTCAACTGCTCCAGAATGAGCTCTGCCAATAATTATGAAGCGAAATAAGTGTGCATGGGAAATGATAATAAGTTGCCCCCCTTCCCACACGTCTTTTCACCCCTTCAAGCGCGTCTCCACCCCAACTCCTCGGTTTGCAAGCCTCTTTTCTTTTCTTGGTTCCAACAGTTTCCAGAAAGTGTGAAGTTTTCCTAAAGCGAAGGAGGGAACACTTTTTTTGGGGGGGGGTGTCGTCCCCCCACACAACACGAGTTCATTTCAGTCATCCCTTAAGGCTGTAGCCGTGTGCAGGCTTACTTGGAAGCAAGCTCCACCGAGACTTTTGCATGCTTACTGGATAAAAAAGCAGACATGCAAAATAATAATAATAACAACAATAATAATAAGGATCGGCCTCAATCCTAAATAAAGCTTTTACCTGGGAGTAAATCACACTTAAATTTAGCCGCTCTTTCTTCTTCTACCGTACTTGGGTTAGGGATCGGGGTGCAGAGCTGCGATCCGATGCACAATTGCTGATTACTTGGAAACAAGCCCCCTCTCCCGCGCGCTTACTTTCGGGTAAACATGCACGGGATCGGGTTGCAGGCAACAACCCCTCCTGCTCCTCCTCCTCCTCGCGAAAGCGCCATCATTCCCTGCCCCTGCCAAAGCTCACCCAGCCAAGCCGCGCTCTCCTTCCTGCCTCGCTTTGCTGCCTCCTCCTCCCCCCCACCCCCAAAGCTCCACTCCGCTTGTCTGGCTTGGAGGTTCCCCGGCGCCGACCCGCAGGTTTGCCCCCTCTCACACCTGTTCGCGCTCCTTGCACGGAATGGGGCGGATGGGGAGGAACGGGGCTCGCCGCTGCCTCCGCTCGCCCTCCCCCCCTCCGCCGGCGGTCCCGCGATTCTTGGCTTTTTGGCGGTTGGCACAGAAGGAAGGCAAGGGGGAGGGAAAAAAATTGAAACTTACACTTTCGTGCGTCCCTCCGGCGTGACGCTGCGCGCTGACGTCACTGGGCTGTAACGTGCCCCACATAGGAACACGCGGGGCGACGAGCGAGCTCCCTCCCACATCCCATCGCCGCTCTGCCGCACGCTCGCTTCGGCCGGCCTACTGGGCTGTCGCAGGCGACAGGCCCGCGCATGCGCGAGGTTTTCGCGCCTTCGGGATTCCCTTCACGCCTTGCTCCTCCCGGGCCCTTGAGAGCGCGGGAAGCTACAGCGCGAGACCGGCCGTTGAGCCGGCGGCAATGCCGCCTTCGGGAATCTCGCGGCTTCCGCTTTTGTGTGTGCTGCCATCACTCTTCCCGCCAGTCGCATGGAGGAAATGTATAATTGTGCCCATAATGCAGGCACTAAAAAGTGTTCTGTATAACGACTACCCCGTTTCCCCTCCTCCCCCATCTAAACCCATTTTTTATTCCTTTGCAGAAATGAGCCGCTGCTTTGGTCTGCATTGAGCTCACAGTATGCATGTTTTTGCACATAATGACGTTTCTCCACCTTTGTTTATTTGCTGCCAGTAAGCATGCATAACGAGCTGTGTAAAAGTGACTTTGCAAAGCATGTACGCGACATACTTTGACATGAGAGAACAGAGATGGTTCACTTAACATGGGGGGGTGGGGAAGGGAACAAGCTATTTTGGAAGTGGGTGGACATTTTCCAAAGCAAATATACATCAGTTAAGTGATAAAGCAAATACTGTACAAAGAAGACGGGTGGGGGAGGAGGGGTCAGCCTCCCCTTCAATGTATGTTTCATTTGAGCTAATAATAGTAGGCCTACCTCATGCTACAAATATTGACAAGAGATTACTGATCTTAATTATCTTTATTCCCATAACAGTTTTAAGGTTAGGGTGGGCTTAACAGGACATCCTACAAATTAAACAGAAGTTTAGGTTAGCCCCCTTGCATAAATAACATTTTCTAGGTTCTCCAAAGCCCTTAGTACTTCTCTAACAGTTTTTGATCACAAGTTTCCATACCGCTTTATGCAGATGGTGTGGCCCTTGCACTGGCGGATGAAGAGAAGTGTGGGGGAGTGCAGCGCAATCCCAGTGGGGTGCCATTGTGGCTGCCCCCCCCCCCCCCGCCCGTGCTGGGCGCCCTCAGGTGGCATGCCCAGAGGCGGAGGAACCCTCTCCGGCACCCAGGGTGGCCCAGCCCGTACAGACTGTGCATGTGCAGCATCCTGTACAGACTGCGTATGTGCAGCATCCCGCGTATGTGCACTCGGTACAGTATGCCGCACATGCGCACCCCGTACAGGCTCGCGCGCAGTGGCTGTATGGGCTTGCACGGTGTCCATACGGGCTGCCACTTGCACGGTGACCGTACAGGCTGCCGCACAAGCAGCATCCCACACAGAGTGCGCATGTGCGGCAGCCCGTACAGACGCCGTACAAGCGGCATCCAGTACAGACTGCGCATGTGGTGACCGTACAGGATGCCGCTCTCACGCAGTGGCCGTACGGGCTGCCGCTTGCTATCAATTTACAGAGCACTCTGATATGAGTGTTCATTAAATCTAGTTTAATAATAATAATAATAATAATAATAACAATGTGTTGCAATGGAGGAGGGCAGGGGCAACAAAACTCCTGGCACTCATTCTTTCTTGCTACAGAACTAAAAGATTTATCCACTTTTCTCCTTTTTCTCTTGGGTGGTGTGTTAAGTGGTCACCCTAAGGGAAAACAGGTCCCCCCCCCTTGGAGGAAATGGACTGATCGGAACCCGTCTGTGACATCAGCTCAGAATCCCAACCTCACTTGGCAGTTGAGGCCAACTCCAGCCTTGGCTCAACAGCCTTTTGGATGGCTTAGCTGCGACAGAATCGGAAAAACTGGGGCTTTAATTTATTTTTAAAATCACAACATATTAGACAGAGAGAAAGCAGGAGTGACAATCCGCAAAGTCTGAAGATTAATGCCTGGGGAAATGGTGAGGGGACCAACAGGAAATTGCTAAGGGAGTTTTGAGTCCTTTTATTCTGTTGCAGTGGCAGAGGAAAGGGGTGTGGGGGAGTTGGGTTCCGCTCCAGGTGTCATAACTGAGGGGGGTGGCAAAATGACGAGTTAAAAAAAAAAAAATAGGGCTTGCAAAACTTGTTAGTTCAGTCAAGAAACACGGCTGGCATTGGGTGCCACACGGCAGGGGCCAGCACGGCAGGGGTTGCAGGCTCGGCGCTGCCTGAAACGGCAGCATGGGACATGTATCTGTCCACTGCCTCTCCCTCAGCCACCCTAGAGCTGAGGGGGAGGTGGCAGAGAAGCTCCATGAAGCACCCCCCTGCCCGCAGGACCCCCAAAATGCACTGGGCACCCGAGCGGCTAGTTATGCCGCTGTTCTGTTGTTTCAATTATGGGTGCCTTGAGAATTAATGCACTGTGCTTGTTGCCCCACTCGTCCTAATGGACCAGCCCCCCATGGCACCAGGGCTTTAGGGCTTCCCTGGCAAGCGACTCAATGCGGGCAGGAGAGTTTGGCTTCTGGGTTCCTGCCTGTCTCATTCTGGGCTGCTGTCTTTCTCCCCTCTCCCCACCACCACTGCCACCACCTCTGGGCTGGTTCCTCCATCCTGTCCGTGCCAAGTCATCCTCTGAGGATGGAGATCCCTGCGACAAAGTGGTTGGCAAGGAGGACAGGCCAAAGGAAGAGCCAGGCAGCCCCCCAGGAGGAAGGAGAAGTCAAGAAGGAGACCCTGAGATCACAGTATACAGATTTGCTCAGTCTTGAATGGGTAGGTGGCGGCAGCCTAAGGAGTGATTGGCAGAAGGAGAGGGGGGCATATCAACTGCAGAATGGAAGTCAGCTGGAGGCCTTTCAAAGGTAACCCCCCCCCCCCCGGTTATAGTAATTTATTAATACTACCACGATAATCACTTGTACCGCCCTCTTCAGTAAAAAGGCTCACAGAACAGCTTGCAGCTCAGTAAAATGCAAGACACTTCCCCTGCCCTCAGCCTATCAAACTGAAAGATGCAACACTAAAGGAAAGAGGGATTAGGAGGGAAGAGGTTATATAATGTGAGAAACATGAGGCTGGACTAGGAATATCTTTCCTATGAGCTATTTAGGAAAGAGAGATCCTCTGAGGACATATTGGCCTGCTCTGTCCTTCAGATTTCTTTGTGTTGCTATTTTTGTTTTTGTTTTTGTCCCACAGCTTCAGGAAATGGAACCAGAAGAGGGGTCCCTCCAGGAATTGCCTGGCATCACCCCAGAAGATATTAGCAACCAAGGGCTAGCCCACAATTATTCGGCCAGAGATGCTCTGCAGGGGCTGTGCCTCCCACCTGGAAACAAGGCGGAAGAACACCTGGAGCCAAGAGTGAACAAGGTCAGAAGCACATAGGGATTCAGTCCTAGGAACTGCCTGCCACCAGAAGTGGCAAGAGGGCAGGCTTAAAAGGGGGTGGAAGAGATGCATTAGTTGGAGGCAGTGGCCCCTTAACTAGGGTTGCCCTATTTCAAAATGTAAAAAAAAACGGACACCCATGCCAATGGCGCACCTATTCCAGAATCCTGTTCTCACTGTGGCCAGCCAGATGCCCAAAGGGGGAACCCCCAAGAAAGATCCAAGGTCTCCATAGATTTAGGAATAAGGAATGAAATTTAAATGGAAACACAAGCCATCACTCCACGTTCAGGAGGACTGAGAAATAATAATATCGTACCACCCGACCCTGCTACGCCACTGGGAGTAAGGGCTTGGGGATGCCTACACGAAGTCAGCTGCAATTTAAAGTAAATTGGGGGCGGGGAGAGAAGCCCTGCAGCGCCAATCCGCACCAAAGGTGTTGTTTTGGGGAGGGATGGCACCTCCGGCACCAGTGCCTGCCTGCTTCTCCTTGCCCAGTCCATGGAGAGGTGGTCGGCTGCGAGTGCCCCTGGATCGCTTCTAGCTCTGGCGGTTATAATCCCGGGACCTCCAGGGAGCAGGCTATGCTTCCCACCAGGTGCTTTGTCACCCCCCTCTGTGATGGCACCTGGAGTGGGCCGCACCCACTGCACCCACCTTGCTCTGTCCCTGCTTACTCCACCTCTCTTTCCACCATACTTTAATGAGGGATTATATGGTTCATAAATCCTTCAACTTTTATTTTATTGTCTAGGAGGTATGCATGCCATCCATGTCTATTGTTGTGATCCTCTAAATCAAATAAATCAGTATTTTCTAGTATGATCCACTCTTTAATCCAACAGAGACAACAAGCCTTGTAATATAATTTAAGGTCCGGGAGACCAACCCCCCCTTTCTGTTTTGTCTGTAAGTACCGTAATTTGTATTTAATACAAGGTCTTTGGCCCTGTGATAAAAATTTTAATAGATCTTTTCTCCATTTATCGAAACATCCCATCTTTCCAATTACAGTGATCATTTGAAATAAATACAATATTTTTGAAAGGATATTCATTTTTATTGCAGCCATTCCCCCCCAGAAATATAGCTTTAATCTATGCCAGATTTCCAAATCCTTTTTAATCTGTTTCCATAATTCATTATAATTATCTCCAAATAAATTAATATTTTTCATTATAATTTGTATTCCTAGATATCTTAATTTATTAACAATTTCTAAACCTGATTTTTCTTGCAAGCTTTTTCTGTTGTTCATTCATATTTTTCATCATTAATTTTGTCTTAGTCATATTAAGTTTAAAACCTGATACTCTTCCATAACATCCTGTGTAATTCTATGTAAATATTATGTATATGCATTGGAACATCAACAAATGGTTCATGAAAAAAATTAGTTTTAAAAGCCTGAGCTCCTCCTCTAGCTGACCCTCCTTCTAAAGCTGGCTTGCCTTCCTTCCTTCCTTGCTGCCAGCTCTGCATTGCCCGTGTATTTGACAAATTGGAGGGGGGGGAGGCGGAGAACGAAAATCTCCTTGTCTGCTCGCCCGCTAGTTTAAACGCAAAGAAATAAGAAAGGAGCCCTCCACAAACAGTGAGGGAGGCAAAGAACAAAACACATGGGGGAAAGCCCCCTTAGCGCTCCATGAATTTGAGCAAGGAAAAGGCTCAAAACAGGAGTGTACAGCCTGGATCCCCAGGAAAACCATGTCATTCATTTTGCCAACCAAGTTTAATTGGCCAGACTACTTCCATCGGCAGAAATAATTGGGGGGGGGGGAGGAACTTCCTCTGTGTAGGAAGGCTTTCACATTTTTACCCAGTTACATGGGCATGGCCAAGAGGGGGCAGGAAGGCAGGTGCCCCCCATCAAGTAAAACAATAGAAATACTTAACTGAACAATGACGTTGGTTCTGCCCCCCCAAACAAAAATCCTGGCTACACCCATGCCCAGTTCTGTTAGAAACTATACTTCTAGGACTGGAGAATAAGGTATCTGAGCATAAGCAGTGGGAAGTATGTGCCATTATGTTCAGTGCGCTGTGTTTCCATTTCAAGTAAGCATACATAGGAATGCAAGGGTTGTGACCGTGCAGCTTGATCCTGTGCAGATATCCTATGTTCTGCATTTGCCTTCCATCCATATCTGGTTGGACACTGAGAGAACAGCCTTTGGCCTTATACAACAGGTCTCTTCTTAATTTCTCAGAGTTTAGGTACACTTATTGGGGTGTGTGTTGTTGCCAGGTATGCCAAACAATGGTGATAAAGACTGTTAGTGGTGCTGGGCAAGCCACTATGTCTCAGAAGCATTCCTCTCTAGACACTAGAAAGTGACAATTGCACCCTTCTGTGTTCACCATATTATGGAGATCGAAACTGATTTCACAGAGAGCACATTTGTTAGCATGGTTTGTTTCATTGGACAGAAGGAATTACATAACTTTTTAAAAGTTATCTTTTCATCTTTATCTCTCTGGGCATTACTTGGTTCTAGTACAGTGGTTAAAAACCAACTAAGTCACAGGGGGTGTTTCTTTCCGCCAAAAGTAGCGAAAGGAATTGATTTTGATGATGTGATTTCAAAATCTGCAGAGAACAAAGTTAGGAAAAAAGGTTTTAAGTGCTTATGCTCACAATGTTAAGTAAATAAACCAGAAAATAACACTTGCAACTGTATCTTATTTTTCCTTCTTTTAATAATCTCAATGTGTGGGGGGGGGACGGGACAAGAAATTTTCTGTAGCGGGTACCACCAGACCTTGCTACGCCACTGGCCACAGCACATGAAGCAACATGAAGTATGGATTTTTGGAAGCTGCTCAGAGCCACTATAGCTACATATAGAATGCCACTAAGATTGTTAAATAATCACATTTTCAATATTAGACTTGGAATCAAATAAGGTGGAATAGTTCACCATTTAGTATGTGTCTATCTTTATAAGAATTAAAGACATGGACTTTCCAGTATTTATTCAATGTGACTAGATTCTGAGTTTTTCCTTCTTGCTACTGGTATTTAAATGATGGTTTATCCAGTGAAGCAACACAAACCTAAACGTATCTTCCAAAAATAGTTTTAATTTAGTTTCAATGTCTATGTTTTGGTTTTGAACTATTAACATGATCAACACAATAAATTCTTGCTATTCATACTAAAAAGTCATTTCTGATCACAACAAACATTTTTGTCAAAAAATGTATGAGACAGATCAATGTTACAAATAACTACATTATTTAAAATGCATCAATTAAGTGTAAATTTAGGCATATTAACTTTCAGTCCTTTGATAGCTGTAGCAGTTTTCAAGCTTATATTTGAATGAAAAAAGTTAAAGTTTGTATAGCACTGAAAATATATATGTATTGTGGCCGTTAGATTTGGATACTAACTTATTACATAGTTCTTTAACAGTGCCACAGGCACTATAAATGTTAATTAAACTTACTACACTGACTGTAAATAACAGGTTGTATCTAGCACTACACATGTGCAAGTGGAATAGACTTCTGTTCACACTATGGGACTTCACTTTCCTCTCCCGCAGGCCCCTGTGTATCTCAAAATCTGCTCCACAGAGTTGGGGATGCTCAAGGACTGATTGGGAGGAGCATAGGGGGAAAGAAAGGTTGGTGAAGTCCCATTGTGTGATCAGTGTCTTTCTTATGCAGTGCTGGATTCTGCCTGGTTATCACAAAAAGGCACACCAGTCAGTTATTGGAATTGAAGACTTTTTGTAAAAGAAATAAAGCTTTTTGGGGGGACGACGACACACAGGCTCTTCCTCCAAAATTCAGGCTATGTAGTGTGGAAAATTCTACATTTGTTGATTATAAATATGCTTTCTTCATGAAAGATTTGTACTAAGTAACTTTAGCAACTTAATCGTCTCTCAGATCTTGGTACGCATTTCATAATCGCAGCTCTCCAGAGTGCTGGTGCGAGCAACTGGCTTAGAGTAGTCACACTCAATATAAGGAGGTAGACCTAAAAATTGGGAAGCAAAATGTGTTATTTCTGTGAAGAAAAACAATATTAGCAGAAACCCACTAAAGCATTCAAAGATATCCTTCCACCAAGGCCAGTGTCTTCTATTCTGACAGTGGCTCTAGGCTAGGGTCTTGGGCAAAGGTCTTTCCCAGCCATGCTCCTATGCATGCAAAGCACATGATATGACGCAATTATATTTGCACACTTGTGATAGTCTTAATCCATTTCCCTCCCCAAAATCATGACATCTGCCGTGATGCAGCCTTTGAATAATTTTGCCACGATACTTTTTAAAGGCATCAATTAAATGCATGGAAATTTTTCTTGTACTAAAATAATACTCAGAACTAGCAGGTCATAAAAGTTCCATCTGGAGAAGCCATGACATCTTTACCTACCCAAACGCACAGATAGATCAACATCAACAAGAGCGTTTGAGAGATCAGATGAAGAAGTAAATATTACTGGAGTAATGAAGATAGTACAGCAGTGTAACAGGGCATCTGATAGTCTTCACCCTATATTTTTTAATGCCTTTTTTAACAAGTGACTCTGAAACTGCTCCACTGGGTTGCCCATTATCTGCAAGCATTATTAATATAGTTTCATTTACCAGAGGTTGCTTACGGACCTCAGAATGAAAACTCTTAAGGTCTCAGCAGTCCTCTTCATCAGTCTGGGACCCAGCCTTAGGCTTTCCACCCACAAAAACATTAGGCTGCTTCTGATGCTACAGCATGAAGGTAACTAAGACAATGGCAACTAGAGACAACGTAATCCACCACCCCACTTATGCAACAGATACTTATTCTATCCCACAAGTAGATCACCACACAGTGCTTAAAAATAAAAGGATTGTCATTATTGTTCTATTACCAGGACTTGGAAGATAGCACAATCAAACTCAATATGCAACAAGCAACATTTTATGGCAAGCCACGCCTTCTTATTCCTTTAATTATTACCCATCCAACATGCCCTTTAATATTTGTCAATCTACAGCTAAAATACTACTAGAAGTTGAGGCTGGTGGAGTCCAGCTTTTGGAACACATGTATTTGACATGGCCTAATGAAACTTTTGTGCAAATTTCCCATTAAAGAAGATTGAACCCCCAAACAGCCTTGGTAAAGCAAGTTAAAGCAAATGCAGTAGCTAGAATCTCTTCTCCCTTCTGAAGTTTTTGTTTCTACCCATGGCTGGGGAATGCAGGCCTACCACTATTTTGCAAGGGGGGAAAACAGCTGGGTGGGTTTGAAAAGGAACTAGAATGGAGGTAAAACGTTAACCAGCTCTTCCCCCTCTCTTTCTTTTACTAATGAAGCATTAAGACTCCAAAGCTGTTTCTGTTTAAAAAGGAAAAAAAAGCTTAAAGAAGCTACCCACAACTGCGTATATAAAAGTCTCAGCATCACTTAAGTTAACCATTTTACCATATTGGTTTTATTACATGTGAAATGGCTTTATGGCTGTGTGGGGATTTGAACTGTGGTCTCTCCTCACCACCAGCCTGGCTCTCCGTGAAATGGCTTTATGATGTCATAGCTTACCTCTCGAGAAATTATACCCGTTCTGCGTGCTCTACTTCCCAAGACAAAGGAAAATTCACTGACTTGAGCCAAGCCTGCAGATACAATCCATTTGATGTACTGACTGCTCTTTGGAAGAATCATAGAAAGGACAAGCACTGCCAGGAAAAACTGAGAGAGAATGTTTTTAACAATGCAGTGGAAAAAACAGGAACGTTTACGCTGCTTAAAATAAAATAAGGTTAAGAAGTTATTTAATTAACCACAGTTATCTAGTTTATACTGATTAGCAAAGCAGAACAGATCAGATTGTAATCTAGGTAATCTTTACACAGCATACTAGATTAAATTTGAAGTGTTTAGGGTTGTATCTCAGCTTTGTAACAATGAGAAAGCTGCTCACACAATAAGGCTGTCTTTTTCCACTGCAGACACACTGTGCCTTCCAGAGCCTCTGCTGAAGGGCAAGGCATCCCACAGGTGAGACCAGGAATGTGGTACAGGGGATATGGGAGTGTGAGTGGGGAGATTCTAAACAAATTTTCCCATTCCACTGCAACTTCTGCACCACATTCCAGCTCCCAGGAGAAGCTTTTTGCAATGCTGGTGGCTGCAGTAGTGAAGACTTCATAAGAAAGTTGTTGCTTAAGTGGAACAACTCCTAAAAGAACTGGACACAATTATTCTCATTAATTTCAATAAACATGGGCTTTAACTTAGAATGCCTGCTTAAATTTTATAGTTCTGGAAAAGTTTCAGTCTGGTAAAAAAAAAAAAAAACTTCTACAAATGTTTATGAAATAAGAGAAAAAGCTTACAGACTTGTGAGTTGCAATTCTTTAAGCAGTTTGTACACTTCTGATGGGATTAAATATAGCTTCTCTTTGTATATTTTAAGCCAATCTAGTGCTTTATACTAACATTAGAGATCAAAACAATATATTAAGCATAATATATTAGGGAGGCTTGCCTGGCACCGATTCAGATATCTTTTCAGTACTACATGAATATATTTCTCTGCTCCCAGACATTTAGTTGCTAGTTTTCCTGCTGTCATTGCTGACATTTTATCTGAGTAATCTTCTGTAATTGGGCAATTGTTCTGATAACTGAATCTGATAACTTTTAAAATACAGTGGTACCTCTGGTTACGAACGGAATCCATTCCGGAGCCCTGTTCGCAACCTGAAAGGTCCGCAACCTGAAGTGCCATGTCTGCGCATGTGCGCGACGTGATTCGATGCTTCTGCGCATGACGTCATTTTGTGCGTCTGCGCATGCGCAAATTTCCAAACCCGGAAGTAACCCATTCTGGTACTTCTGGGTTCGGCGCATTCGTATCCCGGGACGAACGCAACCTAAAGCATTCGTAAGCAGAGGTATGACTGTATTAAATTGTTTAATATAGAATTTCAGCCTATATATCTCACACTGATGTCTTACTGTTGTTGTTTCTTTGACTAATACAGACACAGTGGTACCTCGTGTTACGTACCGCCCCCCTTACAAAATGCTTTGGGTTATGCGCTCCGCTAACCTGGAAGTAGATGCCCCTTGTTGCGAACTTTGCCCTGGGATGCAAGCGGAAGTTGCGCTCCGGTGGCGCGGCAGCAACAGGAGGTGCCATTAGCGAAAGCATGCCTCATGTTAAGAGCGGTTTCCGGTTACGAACGGACCTCCGGTTACGAACGGACCTCCGGAACAGATTAAATATGTAACACGAGGTACCACTGTAGTAATGATTAATAAATTACTGCTGCATTCCCACAATCTGCATTCAGCAGCCTGAACCGGAGCCAAGACTGCAGTCCTAATCTCACAAAACTGGGAGTAAGCCCCACTGAATTCAATAGAACTTTTGAGTAGACATGGATAGGATTGCATTGTAAAATAGAAACCTGTGGTTAGGTTCCTGGGGGAAAAAATCATCGGTTGTGTCCTTCATCTAGCATTCTTAAGCCACAGAATACCAGTTGCAGGGAGTGGGGTTGCAGTCACCATAGTAACCTAATACAAAATATCAACTTTATTCAATTTTATTCTAAAGTACTGAATATATATACCTTCATTATTACCACTGAAAGTGTAAGGGACAGCAAGACTGTGAGTTCATATATTACAAATGTAGGGAAAACATGAAGGCCTGCAAGAGAAAAAGAAGCATCTTACCACTATTGTGACTTTTTTTTCTAAAAATTGCAATATTTATAAAAGAGCAGTGATGAAATATTGACAGGAATCTTTCTTAAAGCTTATTGTTGAGTTAAGCATGCCATATTAAAGAATAATATTTTAGATGTTTTCATTTTACCCACAATATTAGAGAGGTTGCATAATTAAGGTGGAAGTGCCATCCACCAGATGCAGTATTTTAGCCTAGAGTCTGCTATAGAATCTGTCTCTAAAGCGTAATGGTGATGCTTACTAGCTGGTTGTTCCTGAATTAGGTAAAAAATAAAAATCCTTTCAGTAATGTTACTAGGTGACTATCTCCACTGAGCTATCAACTATGACCCAAGGTCTCACTTTTGGTCACTTACTGCCAGCACAAACTTCATGAACGCATATGTGAAATTAATATATTTTTGACCCTACATGCATCACTTCACACTTGTTTATATTGAATTGCATTTGCCATTTTGCCACCCATTCGCTCATTAAAGAGAGCCCTTTGAAGCATTTCACAATCCCTTTGAACCAACCTCAAACAGTGTTGAATCATCAGCAAACTTGGCCACCTCACTGCTCACCTCTAACTCTTCATTGCTTGTGAACATGGCCCAATACAGATCCTTGGGAGGACTCCACTTCCTACATTCCTTGATCAGGACAACTACCCATATATTCGTACTCTTTGCTTCCTGTTATTTAACCAGTTCCTGAGCCACAAGAGGACCTTGCCTTTTAGTCAAAGACTGCTAAGCTTACTCAGGGGTCTTTCATGAGGTACCTTGTCAAAAGCATTTTAAAAGTTCAGATGCGCTGTGGCAACTGGATCATATATGTCTATATACAGTACTTGTTGACACTCAAAGTTATAGGTTAATGAGATGGAATGTACCCTTGCATAAGCCGTGCTGGTTTTGCTTTAGCAACAACTTGTGCTTTTATATAATTGGCCATTTTATATTTAAGAATACTTTCCACAAGTTTTCCTGGGACATGCATAAAGCTAACCAGCCCAAATTTCCAAGATTCCCCTGGATCCCTTTTTAAAAACTGGTGGTACATTAGCTACTTTCCAGTCCTCAGGTATAGAAGCTGATTTGAGGGATGTTACATAGGTTCCAATTTCTTGATCCACCTTGCTCCTAGATACCATGTCACCTTCGCTCCTGCAATTATTGGGACTTCTTTCCAGTCCCTGAGCTGTGTGATGTTTCAGTTCAGTTTTAAACTAACAACTCCCCCTTCCCTCAGAGAATGTGAACTGCAAACACTCTGGGACATAAAGAGCTACTTAGGTTCATATAAGGAACTTTTATCAATCCAGCTCTTCAATTCTTTTTCTTTTTATACAGTTCCGCATGTCATATCACAAACTGCTTGAAAGTCATTTTAATATCACAGGTAGTTTGTCGTGTATCATGGTGGTTGCAGATCAAGAATAAGCCTAATGACTTTGGAGGATCCATAGTTCTTCGGAGTCTAGTCCAATAGTTTTGTCTACCTGAATAGTTAGAGTACTCAAACATTCTGTGCCTTCACACCATCACCCACCAACTGATGCCAATAGGCTTCACAAGCACAATGCAATTGAAATTCCAACAAGCACAATGCAAATGAAATTTATTCTAGTTATTACAAATGTACATTCCTTTCCCTTTGGCTGTTATGCTGGTGAAAATAATAATCATTTATATATATTTGTAATAAGTTACCTATAGATGCAAAGAATATGATGGCAAGAAAGTCACGTATTGGTTCAATACAGGACATAATTTCTTCAGTAACCATATGACCCTGAGAAGATATAAGTGCTCCTGCTAGAAAACATCCCAATTCCATTGAAACATCCAATAGCTCTGTGATCTGTTAGGGGGTGAAAAAGATTTTTATTACTATTTTGTGTCTATTAATTAACTTTTCATTAACCACCTTGCTTAAAAATTAAATACTACATGCAAATCTTTTATAACACTATCCTTGTTTAATGAAAGCACTATAAATTCAATAATTAAAGTTAGAGGAAATAAGAAATTTTAAGACTTCTAAAATTGTAATCTTTTTGTGAGTTATAAAATGGTCTCTACCTTCTTTGATTACCTGTTAACCCAGTTCCTAAACACAATTTCACTATAGTAAATCCACTTGAAATCCAAACTAGTCACACTAGCATCTCTCACTAAATACAAAGGAAACTTACCATATTAATGTATTTAGGCAATGCAATGATCTAACTGCAAGTGGCCATGCAGACTTGATTTTAAGAAATGTATATGAATTTTGCTTTTAGAAGCTTGTTTTATATTACAGAGAGGTTGTTGTGTAAATCTGTAGCAGCAAGGACAAAGAGTCTTCCTGCATCTAAAAGTCTAGTTTATTGTGGCATGAGCTTTCCTGAGCAACAGTGCACTTTCTCACATGCATGATGGACAATATCTAAATGTCTAAATGGACAATATGTTATAAATACCGAGAAAACAATAATTTTCTAAGAAAGGGAGGCCAAAGGCAATGCAAAACGATTAGATACACCTTCTGGTCTAATGCATATCAAATAACTGAAGAGTAAAAATGAACATAAGATCCAGTCAAAGCATAAAAGTATTTGCTTATATTCTGTATCTTTCTATGCCTCTTAATTACTCATCTCTTCAATCTACCTGGTTGCATGGAAGGACTAGTCTGCATGGAATCAGTTAACATTTGGCTCTTCCCCTCTACCCTGCATTTACCTTCCAACCCCACCTGCCTGGCATCTTATAGCCAATCCAGGAAGAAGAGCACTGCTTATCAGCTTCCTCCTCCTTAGTCTTAGCTGTAGAACCCAACAGAAAAGAAGTTGGCTCTGCGTGTCATTGGCTCTAGTGCCACCTGCAGTTGACCTCCCTGTCAGCAGTCCTACTGGCCCAAATGGGCACCAGGAGATTTAACATATCCCCTTCTCATAAAGTTGACATAACTTCCCAGAGATGACCCAGATAACAAACTTTGATGGCAGGCCATGATGTCTGCAATAATGGCAGCTATATGGGTGGAACTTTAGCTATACAATAAAGGAACTTTAAGCAAGGACTATGTATGCACAAGCATTTTAAGCTATGCACAAGCATTCTTATGAGCAGCCAGCTTTCTGACTGGTCCAATATTCATTTAAAACTTACTTATGAAGATGGTTATTAAATTTGTTGACATAAATTTCTATGTAATTTACATATTCACGTATGAAGCCAGCTTCCATGAATGAAATCTACATTTTCTCCAGAAATTCTTTTCAAAATTAATATATCACCGTATCATGTGCAAGTTAAAAATAAAGAAATATTTGGAAAAATTACCATTAACATAAGAAACATAAAAGCAGATATTCCCAGAACTAGAATTTCCTTATTTCCTTTGCTTTCCGTATGCAACTTGCGGTAGTATGGTCCTATTAGATAAGTCTTTAAAACAAGACATATAAGCAAGGCAGCAGCCAAAGAAAAGAGAATTTGTCCAATCAGCATCAATATTCTCAGTATTTCCTTGAAGGTGCTAGGGGAAAAGAACAAAAAGTCAGTTCAGTGTCATTCTAAAAGCTCTCTTAAAATGATTTTTTCTTATTAAACGGGAAAATGTGTGCATAAATCTATATCTGTCATTTACAGTTTCCTAACCTGCAATTCCTGCAAATGTTAGACTACAACTCCCATCATTCCTAATCACTGGCCACATTGAAGGGGTCTGATGGAAGTTGGATTCCAACAGCTTCTGGAGAACCACAGGTTAGCAACACCTGGTCTTAAAAAGAAAAGAAAAGCAGATCTGGGGAACAGTTAAGCTAGAATAAAAGTTGAGCCTTATCTAATAAATATTTTTGAAAGTGGTGTGTCTTGTTTGCCCTCTAAGCATTTGAATGCCTCAAGATATCATGTGAAAGTTCCTGAGGAGGAGGAGCCAGTTTTTTGTCTATGTCTAGCACTGACCACCATTTTGAATCAAGATGGTGAACCAAAATGTTCCACACCGCACCAGTGCCAAAGGATCAGAAAATATCACCGCCCACTTTGGCATGATGGTTCCAGAGAATGGGGAGTGTGTTTTGGCCTGCATTTGGATACTGTCACATGTCATTTAGAATCCAGATGTCAGACGGAACTGTATAACCTGCACCAATTTGGACGTCACTGAAGTTACTGTTGCCCAATTTGGCATGACAGTGCCCATGTTGAATTTAATCTATATTTGGATACCACCGGACACCATTTTGAATCCAGATGGTATACCGAACCATTCAAAACTGCTACTAAAAATGAGCTACTAAATGAGCTATTAAAATATTTAGAACCGAATTAAATTGACATTTGAGTCACAATATAAAGAGTATTAGGATGTATTTAACATCTAAGCCCTATGCATGTACAAATGATAGCATGTACCAATTTTGTGGCCAGTCCCTCTTCAGGAACTTACATATCAAACTCAGGGCATTTGAAAGAGCAATTTGAAGGTAGAGGAGCTGGACTAATGAAAAGAAAGTTGACATAGAAACTCAAATTTATTTATAGTTCCAATTCATTTGCACCTCTGAACAGCAGCATGGAAAGCCAGTAATTATGTACCATGAATGTCAACAGTAGATTAGTTATTAGATGTATGATTAAACACTTCATTGTATTCACACTTTAAGAGACATGCAGCATGAAGGAAAATAAGCATAACATGTACACAGTCCTGAAATCCTTGGAGGAAAGGCAGGCTAAAAATGTAATGAATAAAAGCAAACAAATGAACTTTGTTACCTGGAATGAGTGCCAACACCCGCTTGAATAAGAGTTGGCATAACAGCTATAAACAAGCCAAGCTGTACATCCTGCATAACCAACATTGCAAGCAGAACACTGCTGTAATCAATATCTCCTGGGAGATTAAAAAAAAGAGGCAGATGTTAAATATGTTCAATAACTGCAATATTAATAGTGTCCGTTTCCTTGATAATTATTTGCCACTTATCATGAACTTGTTATATAATATCTATTCAGTCCAAACTCATACATGTGAAAATATTACAGAAAGAAAAATAAAATGAGTGTCTAAGAAAGTGTGTGCAAGAAGGCACAACTTTCAGAATATCTATTATTGAATGGCAAATCAATGGGAAGGTCATTTTGAGCCCCAAAATACAAGCCAATACAATACAAATACAAGCCAAGTTCCAACATAATTTTGTTGCCATGCACTTTATGCTGCAGCATACCTGTATCTGCTGGATCCAAGATTCAAGGGCAGAAATGTAAGTGATGACTGCACTGCTTCTGTGTTTGACTGCATTACAAAGCAAGCAGCACACTTAGGGCCTGATGAGGAAAGCTTATTTTCTGCAGAGTACAGAACCTATTGGGCCAACATATTTGACAGAGCATCTGGGATTCTGCCAAGCATAACTTTCCTGCAACACAGTGGCAAGACCTTCTATGCACAATACAGTCTCTGACACCTCCTGTCTCTTACCTACTTCAAATTCCTCCCTCTTCCGTAACACGTGAAAGAAACTGGTCTATGTTTTGAAACACACCAAAACAAGAAATAAACTGACATATGAAAGGGTAGAAGCTTGTTTCAACTTGGGCAAACATTCAGTTTTTAGATGTCCATGATAAATATGATGATAAATATGAAGAAACTGAAACTTATTAAAAGAATAAATACTAAATTTCACGTGGGGTTCAGTAAGTTTTGTTCCTCCTCCCCTCTTTTTCTCAGCTCTTTTTATGTCTGCTTAACACTGGAGGACTGGAGAAGACGTAATAGTTTTCAGAACAGTCATCTGTTTCACAATAATGCTGGTAGTTTTTCTTAAGTTTGCCTGCTCTACGGAAGCTTGCAAAATCATAAAGATGAACTTCCTGACAGTTGAGCAGCTTGTAACTCAGTTTGTAACAAAGATTTAAAAAAACAAATGAGTAATTATTGTCTGAATAAAACCTACTTTTTTTTTTACTAACAAAAAGTTTTATTTATAAAGAACAACAGTTCAACACCAATGTAGAAAAGTTATTGAAAATTATGCAAGCACAAATTAAGTAACTGGCTTCATTCTTCACTCTTCAGACACCAATAGTAGAATTGGGAGTGATACCATTAAACCACTGCATATTTTATTCTATAGGTTAAGAGATTAAAATAATAAGCCAAACAGGCTCAATAGCCATTTCTAGTTACACTCTGTAGAAGAGTAATATTGTCTCCATTTAACATGATTCGACCCAGCTGTTTCCTTGATTTTGTCTTGGAGTGAATATCCTCAGCATCATCCAGAACCAAGTTCATATATTCATCAAATCCAATAACACAGCCTTCTATCCTCATGTTCACCTGTTCATACAGCCACACCTGAATTCTGGACCTATTCTGTAGGTATCTGAAGATGAGGTTGATGGGCTGAACCATCACTTTCTGCACCTTCTGGCACTGCCCACGGTACGCCATGGCCAGGAGCTGGGCTGGGAGGAACCCCCAACAGGATGAGCCCTACCTACTTAGGCGGGACCGGGCAGCTCATAAAATCTACTTTTAATATACCAGTCATAATTCTATGGTAAACCAAGCTATGCATATCAAACTGACTTTCAATATGTAAAGAGTACTTTTTAAAAGTACTGCATTTTCTCTCTCTGAAAATGTCCACCCTGCCCCAAAAGGTATGGGTTTCTTTATGGCTTCAAAATTCTTGAAAATTTTACAAATCCAGTAGTTCCCAATCAACTTAAATTCAGAGGCATGCTGTCTTGTCTCTGAACCTGGAGGTAGCATACAGGGGTGGATTTTGGTCATATGGTGCCCTGAGCAAGGACAAAATTTGGCTCCCTAAATTTTTATTTGGTCCCCTCCCCCCTGTTGCCTTCCATTTTGCTCTTAAGTGCACTATATCATAGCTGCAGAAACTCAATCACCTGTCTGACCAGGGCTTAACTTTGAGTAGGTACCAGCATAAATAATGGTTTTATATTATACTAGCTGACCCGGCCACGCGTTGCTGTGGCTAATAATGTGGATTGGAAAAGGAAGTATAGTGGAAAAGAGGAAATGTATAGTTTTTATACCTTATTTTGTTGAAGTGTAGGATGTCTGCAGTGTGTTTTGATCTGTAGTTGTTGTCTTTGTGCAGTTTGGAGGTGTTTGTGGTGGGACAGGATATGTTTTGGATAAAATATAAATGAATTCCTAAGTCCTTGGGACGGGGTAGGTTTTCTGAAAAATATAAATGAATTCCTATGTCCTATAAAGAACTTAGAGATCCATTTTAAATAAAAGTACACCTTCTACTCATGTAAAAACAGCAGGGAGGCCCCATAAATAACCCAGAGATGCATTTTATTTAAAAGGGGACATTCTAGTCATTTAAAAACATGGTGATTTCCGGACGTCCATTGGCCGGACTTAGAAGGTGAGTGAGCCGTATCCGGCCACGGGCCCTAGGTTGTCTACCCCTGGTGTAGCCGGGTAAGGTGTTGCCATGGCGTGCGTTTTTGGGCGGGCTTGTTTCTGTGCACGCGGTGGAGGCTTAAGTCGGGAGGCGGCGGGTAAAATTTGTCTTTCTGGCCGGCATGGTTGTGGATGTGTGCGAGGTGAGTGTGCCAATTGAGGAGGCGCGTTTTTGTGGTGGAGTGGCTCTGTGCAGGCGGTGGAGGAAGCAGCCAAAATCAGGACTTGGGTAAGTTTTGTTTTTTTGGCATCCTGGTTGTGGAGGTGGGCGAGGTGAGGGAGGAAATAGCGGCCACAGCTTTTTTCTCCACCTTTGCTCTTTACAGGCGGTGTTTCCATTGTTGTAAAGTCGCGGCCTGTGGAGGTGGGCGAGGGGAGGCAGCAACTTGAGGTGGGGGGCTTTGCGGGTTACGGTTTGTGCGCCTCGGCTCCACAACTGTGGATACGTGTGAGGCGAGTGCGGCAATTGCAGAGGCGTGGTTTTCCGGCGGACTGGCTGTGTGGAGACGACGGAGGAAGCGGCAGAAAGTGGGAATGGGGTAAAGTTTCGTTTTCGGCCCTCGGTTCTGCACAGGGGGTGGTGAGGACGCAATAAGCTCACTCTGTGTAAAAGTCGCTGCCTGTGTAGGTGGGCGAGGGTAGGGAGCAACTTGTGGACGGGGGTTTACCGGTTTGCGGTTTGCACGCCTTGACTCTGCGCGTGGGCGACTTGAGGTCGGAAATGGCGGACGGCGCTTTGCAGGTCCGCGCGGGTTGGGCAATGTCTTAGGGCGATCTGTCTTTCTACTGGCTGCTGGCAATGCTGGTCGAAAAAGAGGAGGAGGGGCTAGAAACGGGTGCACTGGGACTTCCGGTTTGGTGCCGGTCAATGGCGGACGGGAGCTGAAGAGCTCCGGTTCCCCGAGGGGTTTTAGGGGCTACCGTGCCTGCGCCGCGGGCCCCTTAAAGCCACGGGAAGAGCGTCCCGTGGACCGTGGTCTCGTGGGTCCCCGACGTGTCGTCCCCGCTCCCGATTGACCCTCGTAAGGGGGAAAATCGGGCGAGCGGGGATCCGACACGGGACTGAAGAGACGGCTGCCCCCGGAGAACAAAGCAGCGATCCCGCCAGACTTGAGCGCCAAGCATTTCCTGTCAATTTAAAGAAAAAAGAAAAAATCCCGGCCGCTGTAAGTACGGAACTAATTGGATTACAATTTAACAATTGGCAACCGGGAGGGATGTCAAAAGGAAGCCCGTCCCTCTCCTTTGTTGTGCAGAGAAGATAACTTAGTTTCAAGTAGCTGCAGCTGCACCGTTAGATACAATGTTGCTTTGAAGTACTTTGACAGATGAGATGGATTAAATCCCTGCGAGGGGATTGAAGATTTTGGAAATATCTCTTTTGTGGATTTTTGGATTGTTATTGGCACCCTGTCTCAGGGGAAAATGGCGCTGGGAAACTAGCAGTTAAAGATGGAAAATTACTGACACTTGACACCCTTTGTCTTCTTCAACCATGCTTGCTTTCGTTTTTAAACTGATCTTAGATCCGGGCATTACCCAGGAACAAAGGACAACCCTTTTACAATTAGAACTGATGAATCAGAAAATGGACTTGATAAGGTTTAATTTTAAAGAAATCTTTTATGGATCAAGGAAAAGTAGTCAGATTTGGGAGAACTTTGACAAACTGGAAGTAAACTTTGCCAGGGAGCTGGAGGAAATACTGGAGAAATGCAATAAAGTGACTGAGCAACCCCAAGGAAATGGAAAACCCTGTTGGAGTGAGAGACACAGGGCTGATGCTTCGGCTGGAAGAGTAACATCCTGTCTCTGGAGTGGGAGTCCAGAGATGAAGGCGAGAAGATTTTTGAAGACACAAGTGGAAGATAATCCAAACTACGAAATGGAGTTGCTGGAAGATGAGAGTTGGTGTTCCCCGAGGTTCCCAGGGGGGAAGTTTATAAACTGTGAGCTGACACTGAACAAGGAGGATGGAGGGAGATGCAAAGATGATTGGTGGGTGAGCCTGGGAGAGTGTAGGAAAATGGTAAGAAGGGGGATAGGGTGAAAATGATAGAATTTTAATTAGGACGGCTTTATGGTACCCTGAAGATAGCGTGTTAAGATTATATGACTTTGAATTAGTGAAGAGATATGTGATTGATTATCAGCAGCAGTTTAAATAAGAAGAAATATAAGATTGATTTAAGAATTATTATGTGATATTACAAGATGTTAAGTTTTTATGATTTTGAACTAAAGATATCTGAATGATTATTAAGGTAAAGAAATTTATTGGAATATTTCAATAAAAGTGGATATGGATAATGGATTTTAAAGTTAAAAATGGATGTTATCAAAGTATATTAGTATTGAAAGCAAAGGAGGGAAAACGGGGGAAGTCTTTTTTAGAAGATTTGGAACAAGAATTCCTTTTATCTGTAAAAGTAAAGGGAGGTTGGCGTTTTGTTATAGATGCATTTATGTTTAGGTTTGTTTGAAAAAAGTTGTATGTTGTATTTGTGTATTGTTTTTGTGTTTTTGTTTATATGGAAAACCAATAAAATCTTAATAAAAAAAAAATAGAAACGGGTGCACTGTGCTATACCCTCAAACGTCCACTGGAGGGGGTAAATTTTTTAGATGTAAAATCATATTTCTACCTATGAAAGGTGTGGTATATTTGCAATCCAGGTACACAAGATCACTCCCATATACCCATGGAATGTTGTGTTCAAATTCAAAGAGAATCGGTCAAGCGGTTACGGAGCATTGCGGCTACATCAAACGACTGATCTTGAACGTTTTTATATTACTATTATTATTATTATTATTTTATGCCCACTTGGCTCAGTGCCCTGTGCAGGGGAACTGCTCACACCACCCTAAGTCCGGCGCTGTAGCATATCTCCATGACTAGTAATAATTTATAGTCTTATTCCCCATAAATTTGTCTGATTTCCTCTAAAAGCCATCTAAGTTGGTGACCATCCACACTCTTGTGGCAGTGAATTCCATAGTTTAACTATGTGCTGTGTAAATAATTGTTTCCTATTGGGTGTCCTGAATCTCCTACAATTCAGTTTGTAGTATTATGGGAGAGGAAGAAAAACTCCTCTAGTTCTCATCTGCAACAGCTGTGCGGAACTCATGATTCAGTTCCATAATTAGCCCATTCATCATACCAGTCAGATGACAAAATACAATTGAAAATATAAAGCTACACGTGTAGATGTATTAGCAGGAGTCTATGAAGATGTCTTATTCTCAAGCTTTTATATTTTCAGTAGATTATATCTAAAGCCTGCATGTATGCTTTTCTAGAAGTCTATTACCATACATGTCTCTTGAGGCTTGCATTTCATAGAAACCAACTTATCTCGCACAGAAAGCATTATGGAGTGCTGTGATTAGACATGCTGCAGGATAAGTTCTGTTAACTCAGATATCGGCTGAGAAACTAGGGATAGAATCTTCAGAAGTTATTAACTGCATGGAAGGCACTGGATCTCAAATCTAGCCTTCCAGACACTTTGGACTACAACTCCCACAATTCCTGACCCTTGGCCATTCTTACAAAGGTTGACGGAAGTTGTGGTCGAAAACATTTGGAGGGTACCAGACTGGAGAATACTATGAAATGTTAAGGGTAACTGGAAAATTTGGCAAAAATAAATGGATCCTTAATGGGTAAAGAACTCAGGTAAGGACCATCACTATGCAAAACTCTCATTATTTAACTGGAAGTTAACTGATAGTTAAGAGCACCCTTCTACAACAATCAAAAGTTCATTAGTACCTTTTAAGGTTAATTCTTTTTGCCCATGTGTCTGGGCTAAGATTAAATGGAAGACTTCAGTAGGTTAAGGATCCACCTACCTTCTTTATCTCCCCGAGCACTCCCTGCAAGGAATCTGGATACCAATGGTGTGCTTGATAATGATAAACAAGTAGCAATGAAAACACTCTGTGTTGCTCTAATTTGTAGCAAGTGTCCCCACAGTAAGCCAAATGCAATCATCAGGAATGTCATGTAACAGGGTCCTTGCAATGCTATCTTCCACACCTTTGAAAATAATGGTCACTTAGATTAGCATAATACTATTTCAACATTGCAACTATTAATCCTTTAAATTTTATGCTAAAATTTAATGCAATACAACTTCAGAATATATATCCTGAGAGTTCTTTAGACAACCAAAACTGTTCTTAAATGTAATTGTTTCTGGATCTATTTAACAATATGAATTCCAAGAAAAGAAGAGTTCGCCATCCCTGGCAAATAGATTATATTATGCTATAGATTATGAACTGGGAAACTCACACCTGCTTAATACAACCCTTGTCCTCAATGTTTAACTGAAAAAAGTGCTAGGATATATATTATTACAAGCAGCAAACAAACAATCCTACAATACTGAGTAAATTGTTAACTTGTGTTCAAACAGTAAATAAGCTGTTAGTAAGGCAATAACTCTTTAGCATGTAAGCGTTCCCATATAAAATTTATTTATAGTAGCTTGATGGACTCTTTCAGCTCACAGCTCCCAAAGTGGAGTCCAGAGGCAAAGCAAGATGTGGAATGACAACCCAGCGAAGTGTTAAAGCGGCTGTGATGAACACAGCTATGCTCTAGCAAAGAAGCTTGGAAAGAATTAAAAGCTGAGCACAAGCTGGAAGGTCAGTGGAAAGAGAATGTAAAAAGGAGTAATTGAGAAGAAAGAAAAACGGTACAAACAGGTTTGCCAGCTCAGTGAGAACCCAGGCAGAAGAGCAATATTAAATTGCCAGGTTAACACCACCCACTATGCCAACCCCACTTTCAGACTTTCAAGACTTGCACTGCCCTGGAGGTACTTTCCCATTCAGAGCTGTTGCTGTACTATCCACCTTACTGCTCTTCCAACTTGCCCAGTTATGATGCAGTTGCAATAGTCTCTCTTCTCTCAGTCTCTAGCCCTGTTTTTTTGTTTTTTTTGTTCCTAGGCAGCTGCAGCCTTTGCACCTGGGGACCAATCATGCCCTAAATATGAGTCCAACCCATTTCAGACTAAGGCTCTAGCACAATGTTCTCCCCAACATGCTAGCTTTCCACGTGCAAGGGTTTTCTTTTGTACAGAAGAGCATCTGAGCCCACACTTGCCATCTGAAGTGGTATAACCCAGACACAAATCTGCCACCTCAGGGAGAACTAGGTCTCTGTGTCTATGTATTCTAGGAGAACATGTGTTTATTTTAAAAAAAAATAACCCTCCGCAAACTGTAGAAGTCTTTTAAAAAGAGGTGTTAAGAGAATAACAACAACAACAACAACAACAATAGTACTAATAAATGTCTAGTCAAACAACAATTTTAAAAAATCATGCAAATTTGAACAATCCAAAATGCTGGTTTTCTCTTGGATTATTTGCAATGCTGATGCACATACATTTTATGGAGCAATACCTTTCTTAATCTGTCCGGGGAAAACTCCAAGCCTACGAGGAACAGTGTGTAGAATACACCAAATTCTCCCAACGTCTCTACTTGCACAATTGACTGAAAAACACAAGTTTATTCAGTTGCCACAGGTAAGTCCTTTAATTGTTTCAAAATATAGTCAACTTCTGCAAAAGTAGCAACTAGAAGTCCAGTCATGCTATACATATCTGCTTACATCTTACTTCCACAATAAGGAAAGCATACACAAACCCCTTAATGCACTTACCTCTCCGGAGCAGATTTTGGGGCTGTACAGGACTGGGTGGGGGAGAGGAAGGAAGAGCCCTGGTGCATAGATTAATATCAGCTTATGTAACATTGAACCTCTCCAAACTCTTACCTTAATGCTGTTTAATCCTGATGGTCCTAAGAGTACTCCACAAATAATGTATCCAAACATAGTTGGTAATCCTATTGTTGTACATAACCACCCACAAGGCAAAGATAGCATTCCTATGGTGACAATATCCTAATAAAACAAAAATAAAATAAAAGCATTCCACACACATATGTCAACATGCAAAGCAAGGGGACATACTACTGATCCAGGAAGGAAGAGGATTCATGGATCATCACTGGGCCTTTTCATGGAACACTACATTCCTGAAACACTACCTGCAGTTGAGTGGGACAAGGAGCAAGCCTTGGGCTCCTCTGCTCTGCTCTTTCTCCAAGAGAGTGAAACCTCTTGAGAGAGATTTTAAAAAGTATCACTCATTACACATATGAAACATGAAATGGAGATAAAGCTTGTGTTAATATTAGTTGGGAAATACTTATTCCAACATTTTTTTAAAAGACAAAAATAAAAAATACTGTATTTTTGTCATTAGTCCTTATAAGTGTTGATTTTCATTTGTTCTGGGTAACTCCTAATACTAATATCCAAGGCTTTCCCCCCTACCAGAACAGCGTTCTGTTACCTCTCAGCTGGGCCCCAGAAGTTGGGGGAGAGGCTTGACCAGCAAAGCCTCATTGCACCCCCGGCTCATGAGGACATCCTCCCCAGAGCCTGAAGATGAGGGTTCTGGAGAAGGTCTCCTCGTGAGCTGGAGGCACAGCAGGGCTTTGCTGAGGCTCTTCAGCCTCCTGGTTAACAGCTGATGTGTTTGAAAGCCATGCCTCAGCTGAGCAAGCCCTGAGCTGCTCTGGCTCACACTAGTCAGAAAGACATATAGATGGGGGGCTGCTCATTAAGCTGGTCAGCTGAGGCACAGAAGCCTCTCCACACTTCAGGTGAGCTGGAGAGGTGCATTGGTAGGGGGCCATTAAGCTGATCAGCTGTGGTGTGGAAGGCTCCCCTTGCCTCAGCTGAGCAGCCTCAACAAGCCTCTGGCTGGCAAAGAGATCTCCCAGCCCCACCCCAAGAGGATCTCTGAGGTGGGTACTTCTGAGGGATGTGCATTCCGACACCTTTCTCTCTAGGAAAAAAACACTACTAATATTGCCCTTTGTTGGTACTGGTTTCACAACAATTCCATTTCATTTGTGAGCTGGATGAGCAGCCCAGGGTGGAATGACATTTATGGGGCATATCACATTCTTACTTGGGTTTAATTTTTTCCCCATAGCTGTGAATAGAATCAGATCACAAATTCTAAATTCATTTTTTATACCAGCTGTCACTAAAAACTAACCCAGTACAGCTCCATAAGAACAGCTACTGTAGTTATGGCACACAGAGCTCAGATCAGAAGCTCTTACATACACAGGAGTTCCTATATGAGCAAGGACTTCCCTGGTGCCTTTAGTGTCAAGGGCAGGCATAGGCAACCTCAGCCCTCCAGATGTTTTGGGACTACAACTCCCATGATCCCTAGCTAACAGGACCAGTGGTCAGGGATGATGGGAATTGTAGTTCCAAAACATCTGGAGGGCTGAGGTTCCCTATGCCTGGTCAAGGGCAACTCAAAAATAAACTCAGCTTCCACAAAACTGTGGGTAATGGGAAAGAGCTTTGACTTGCAGCCATAGATCCACCCTAGAATTTATTCTACATTAAAAGCAAATGGAGGGATCATAGTAGTATTTTATACCACTTTTAGTACCAGAACTCAAGACTTCTCCTATATACATAATGGGACTGTAAAAATGTTCACATGTTTAATAATGGAGCCTATCTAGAAGTCTCTTTCAGTTAAGGCAGAGTGATATCTATATCAAATAGCTACTTTGTATATGGCAATTATCTTCCTGTTGAGTGTAATCCTGGTGGCAAACACAAGTTTGTGGTTGAATAATGTCTATAACAACCATCCAAGGCAAAGTCTAAGAAGATGCTTCACAGTCTTTCAAATAAAAGAATGAAGGATCTTGAGATAATCATACAAGCTACTGCAGTCCAATGTAGCACCTAACGTCACCATTTTGAATTCTCAGAAATAGAGGAAATTCATATTTATTATTTTTGCCAGGTTTCAATAGCAGCATTTTTAATTTGGCAAAACCCAGTAGTATTTTAAGATATGACAGCAATAAAAAGTTCCTGACACCTGGATATAACACAATTACAAACTGGTACTGGCAAATAACTTTAATATGTTTATAATTGTTGTTTAGATTTCTGTCTTTGAAATGTAAGTATACAGACAATACTCACTTTTAATTTAAGTTTTATTAATATGCTCAGCCCTCTTTACATACATTACCTTTATAAAATGGTGATCCGCACGTGGAATGGTAGAGTCTCTGGGCTTAGTAAGTATGTACTGATTGTTTTGGGAATCAATAAGCATGCTTAGACCCAAATCATCTTCTACTACCCGTTTTGAAATATTTCTTTTAGTATCTGCTTCATCTTCTTCAACTCTTAAAACAGCTTCAAAATTCACTCCCCTCACCTATCAAGGAAGCAAAGGTTTTCATTATTGTCATCTATTTATTTTTGTTTGTTTTCAGAGTTTAAAAGGAAATAATAATAATGAGCAAGCAATCCTATGGTCTCAGAGGGTATCCTCAGAGGTCACAGAACAGTGTGGACCTCCCTCTCTGTGGGCAGAGATCTGGCCCTGGAAGCCTTCTGATTGTGGCTGAAGAAACCTCCATTGGTCTCTCTCCAATGACACTCCAGTGGTTTTTATGGTGAGAGATGGTCCTTGAAGTATTGCAGTCCTGAGCTGTTTACGGCTTTATAGGTCAAAACCAACACTTTGAATTGGGCCCGGAAGCCAGGATCGGTTTAATATGCTAAAACCATTTTGCCCCAGTGAGCAACCTAGCTGCTGCATATAACGTGTAGCAGTAAGCCAGACTATTCTTACAACACCAGGATTTCAGTTTTTATAAATTGTTTGTATTGCTTTAAAATAACCTTTAGGTCAGCGATATCAATCTTGTGTATCTGTTACATTGCCATTTTTTATTCTAAAAGTTTCTAGTTTTGCTACTTTTAATTTCTACAGTTATGTGGGTTACATATAAGCTACTATGTATTTCTTGCCTCTCACCACTGAAGAAAACTTGCAGTTGCTGTCTTGGAATACTCCCCATTGCATTGGATCTCAAATCAGAATTTATATTGCAACAAGAAGAAATGAAAGACTTCTTATTTATTCTGCCAATATGCCACTTAACTGGAGAACACAACATAAAAATACTTAATAACAATACTTTTGATAAATTGTTATATAAGATAGTAATTAGCAGAATTCAATAGCTATAAAAATCCCTCTCTAGATAAACTTACTGACTTGTTGTCATCAAAGGCATGCTCTCCTATTTCCTCTTCAAGCCTATCAGCCGCTTTTCTTACATCTTCAAGAATCTCATCAAGAATGGATAAACTTTTATTTTGATGCTGCATGTTTTTCAGGGCTTCAGCCTGGTGTTTCTCTGCTGCTAGAAGTTCAACATATTCTGTTTCTTCCTGTTAGAATTCATAAAAAAATTTCTAAGATATTTTTTGAAAGCTGAAATTCACAGAATGAACATTTCATTTTGTTCAAGTTCTTAAAAAAAAACTTTTTAAAAGCTGCAGAACAAGTACTTCAAACAAAGCTTCCTGAGGTCCTTGAATTGCCTTTCAGCTAGATCCTCAATGAAGCTGGAGTGAAATCCTTAAAAAGTCCATTTTATAATGACAGTCAACATTGCAGAGTGTTTACTCCTTTCAGTAGCCATTATTTATTAACTGTAATTATATCCCACTTTTCACCCAGGAAGTACATGATGACATACATGTTTTAAGGCTGATATATAGCAATTTACTCAACATCACCAGTGATTTTATGGGGAACTATGGGGTACAACATAACATCTCTCTAGGTATGCAAACCTATATCTCTCTTCTCATTTCATTATGTGGTTATTGTCATTCTGCAATCACCCCTTCCAATGACCACACTGCTGGAAAAGGAGTTACAATGACCTTGACAAAGGAGCAGTCTCACTGATTGTATATCCTCTGCTGTCATAGCAACCTTTATGGGCATGCATGCACTTCTTCCTTCCTTACTTAAGAAAGGCATCTCCTTGCCCAGTAACAGCGGAAGTAACAGATTTTTAATTCTGGATGATTTAATGTAGGGGCTTTGGCCACCTTGTCAAGAGCTAATGAAGTCTGCTCCTATCAAAGGCTTATGAGCATAACAAATGATATGCAGCAGCCTGCCTAATCAGTCATGAATTCCTGTCCTGTCTCTGGGCATCATACATAGATGCATAGCATCTATAGCCCAAATATGACCACTGATAATATGGGAAATTCTACATGCATTGGCTTTTTTTGCAACTTTTGGCCCTAAGGGCGATATCCAATGTTGATCATATTCAGAATAGAGCCATTGAAATAAACAGACTTAATAGGTCTACTCAGAGTATAACTAACACTGGATACTGCCCTAGCCAGGCTTCCTCAACCTCGGCCCTCCAGATTTTTTGAGACTACAATTCCTATCATCCCTGATCACTGGTCCTGCTAGCTAGGGATCATGGGAGTTGTAAGCCAAAAACATCTGGAGGGCCAAGGTTGAGGAAGCCTGCCCTAAGCAAAGCATTATCTCAAAAGTAATGTGATGGGTGTGATTCCCCCTCCTCCACCAAGCACAGCTGGCAAGTTTGTTGAAACCAACCTAATACTTTGTTGAAACCTGTCTATAGGCAGTAGCTACCTTGACATCCTTTAGTTTTACAACATTAAATTTTCAACTGTAGAGAGAACTAACCTTTATTGCTGCTTCCCTCAAAGCTTCCAATCTCTGCCGACTACTTTCCTTCATGTTCACAACATCTTTATAATCACCTTGTAAAGCTCTTTGGAGTCCGTAGATTGCTTGAAATACGGAGTTTTCACTTTCATTCAGCTCCTTTTGAAAAATTTCAAATGTGTGGACCTGAAAAGTTCTTTCTGCAAGTGACAGCGCCGAGTCCTTTTCTACTGCTCTTATTGCACTTTTTAGTTTGTTGAGAACCACATTCTTTTGACGCAGGAGTCCAGATAGCTTTCTGCAGTTTTCTACAAGCCATTGTTTCCTCTGTGTAACAGCAACTCCTCTACCACGATGCAGCTTTATTGCATGTTTCACTATATCTTCATGTTCCACAGGTGCTATTAGTTGACAGCAAAACAATGATGCCAACACCCATAAGGAAAAAAATCCAGTTGCCTTCATGGTCCAATTATTACCAATCATAGGAAAGCAGTCAGAAATTATCCCAAACTTTCCATCATATGCTTTTTGCATCTCAGATATATATGCAGTGTGATCAATTAATAAAAATTAGCTGTCATTCTTAGTATACTGCTGAACCAAATATGAATTCAAATTCCAGAAACCAGAAGATGAAAATACCTTAGGCACTGCGCACTCTTCTTTCTTCAAGGTTACATTGTTTTTTATGAAAAACATCTTTCTTGGTCTGCTTTTTGTCCAAAACATAGCACTAGCTAACATCTATCAAGATGTAAAGAGGTTCTACTGAAAAATATTTTAATATATTTCCCTTGAATTATATCAAATACTCTTCAATTAATTTTCACTAATGGAATGGTTGCTTGATCTTCTTATATGGACAATAAATGATGATTCCCAACTCTGCATTTCAAAACAAAAAAGTAAAATGGCTACTTACTGAGAGGTTTTTTTATTACAATCAAGCAGTATTTAAATGTTGTTAAATAAAATAAAGTACAACTGATTACATTATTTTAATTTCCTATTAACTAACCTAGCTGTGTACAAAAGAACAATATGAAGAAAAGGAATCATATAAGCCCAGGGCCCTTCCTGCTTCTCTCATCTTTCTCTACCACCATGTCCTTCCTTAGAGCCATATACGTATTAAAGCTTCTAATTCTTACAAGTTACCATGTCTTTTCACTCCTCTTCCACACAAACCATCAGTTACTTTCCCTCCCTTTGACTTTTCCCACCTCCATTGCTTTTGTTATTGTGCTCCTCCTTTTGCATGCAACACCTCATGCTCTCTACTTGTCAAGCAACTTCCTCCTCGCAGTCAACAATAGTGAACATTTCCCTGATCTCTTCCTTTCCAAATTTCTCTGGTCTACATAGACCATAAACCTATTAAAGTATGGCATGGCTTTGTTCTGTACGATAACCAGGAATATGTGATGCTGCAAATCCATGTTGTTATGGAGTGGTCTGGGGACCTGAGTTTTGGAACTCGGGGGCAGCTCCTTGATCTCCTGCTCTTTGCTCTTCCCAAAAAACCTTTTGTTGTTTTACTTTGATGATAGGGTGGTTGATCATAGTGCTGGTGAGATCCCAATGTACCCACTGTCTTAATTTCCTAGAGGCATCTATACATATAAAATACAGTAAAGACATGCAAATTTGTGTATCATGTGCCCTGCCAAGTGTGTTAAACAGCAGTGGATGGCCACTAAAACTTCAGATCCATCAATCCTGTCAAAGATAGCTCCAGGTTTTCAGGTACTCCCAAGCAAGACTTATTCCTCAGTAAGATCACATTCCTTACTTCCATAATACTTAATTCACTAAATACTGATAAAAGACGAAGAAGGGTAGATTAAAGATTGTGCTGGAGCTATGGCTCAATTCAGCATCACATTCAAACATCTATGGACCGCAGGGAGTGGTCTGATGACCTTGATTGTGGCTGGCACCAACTACTTATATATATAGGAGAGAACATCTAGTCCCAGGAAAGGCGTTTATGAAATGGTCATTAAAACACTAGTTATAGCAGACCATTTACATCAGCCCTGACCAAGGTGCATAAAGGTGTATATCCTTTTCGTCCATTGGAAGGAAGAAATTCTGAAGCGGCGTCCACTTACCAAACTCCCAACGCCGCTTGCTTTAAAAGGCAGGGCAGGTCATGTCCAGCAGAAGGGAGAGAAGCAAAACACTATCATTCCTTTGGTGCTAAAGATGTAACAAATGGTGGAGATTTGGTGGGGAGGAGGGAGGGAGAGGAAGAAGCCGCCGCCGGCACCCCACCCCTCTTTTTTGGGGGGAGGGGGGAAGGATCCAACTCGCTAACAGCCACCCTCTGGTCCCATACTCAAAACAACCAACAACAAACGCAGGTCCAGCACTGCCACCTTTATGACGCCACCTTAGGAGCCAACTCCTGGGGCTGAGGTCACTTCAGGGGCCCTGCCCAATAAAACATTGGATGGGTCCAGGCATGGGTGTAACCAGGATTTATTTGAGGGGGCAGGCATTATGTTAGGGGAGGCAGAGCCAAGTTATCTGTGACGCAACTGGTCAGTCAGTTATATTTATTTATTGATTGATTTTATTTATTTATTTATTTATTTATTTTGGGGGGGGGAGTCCAGCGACTCCAGCCCCATGGGTCTAAAAGGCCCCCGGCTCTAAAGTTGATGGACACTGCCACTCAAATCGTGTGCTTGCACCGTGTCATGAGATCACACGCGAGGGTGGGCCGCCGAAGGCGATTCAGGATCCGGTTTCGGAGCCTCTTCCTTCTTTCATTTTAACCGCCCGCAAACCTGGATCCCTCAGCCTCGTCAGGGCCGACAAGAAAGTGAGGGAAAGAAGCGGGGGTGGGCGAACGACATAGCTGTTCCTCTCTCTACCCCACCTCGCATCGCCTCACCTGCACAGGGAGGTCCCACCGCAGCCGAGCCGCCGCCGAACCGCCGGAGAAGCCGAGCCACGTCCCCATCCTCCTCACCTCCACGCCGCCACCCTTCCTCGTTCTCTCAGGTGACCAATAGAATCCCTCGGAGGCGCCGCCTAGCCAAGCTCGCGCCCCGCCCACAGCCAACCAGAACGGAGGGCTCCGCCCCCTCTCCATAACGAACCCCTTGCCATTACCTCACCCGTCAAAAACCACCACCACCAACTCAGCTTCTCTCAGCGTGAAGGAGCGACTCGCCGGCGCTTTCCCTCGCTTTCCTTTTTTTAACGACTTGTGGGAAATGTAGTCCTCCTGGTGGACTGCCTCAGTGCGCTGTGGGAAATGTAGTGAACGGGATTGTTTATATATACATGTACAGTACAGTGTATAGAGGGAAAGAGAGGTAATCGCAACCGCCTCCCTTGCGGTGCATTGTGGGAAGTATAGAATTCCCACTCCACCCCTCCCACGCTCTCATCGGCCATAGAGGTAAGATATTTATAGAGCTACAATAGATTGGAGGTGGGACTTCCTGGTTTCCTTTAACGCTCTTTTTTTGCCGCTTCACTATATGACGGAAGGGGAAGGCGTCGGTAGAAAAACAATGGGGAAAGGCAGTACAGTATTAGGGTATGG
Organism: Lacerta agilis; assembly: GCF_009819535.1. Taxonomy (NCBI): domain Eukaryota; kingdom Metazoa; phylum Chordata; class Lepidosauria; order Squamata; family Lacertidae; genus Lacerta; species Lacerta agilis. The sequence continues at coordinate 76,292,143 of NC_046315.1, forward strand.
CTGCTACTGAGCAGCAGTATGCCAATCCAGAAACAGAAGGTAACAGCAAAGGGCATGTTATTTTCGACTCGGCTCTTATTTTGTGTGGGAAATGTGGGTGGGAAACATACTTAAAATTGCATTGACTGTACCAAAACAGCCATCGTATCCTGCCTTCAAATCTATGCTTCTACATGCAGTTCTGCGCTGAACTGAACTGAGGGCGGGATTATCTTGTTGCAACATGGTGTTTTTGTACGAGGGATATTTTCGAGGCTGTAAATGCAAACTGACCTCAGCATCCCCATCTATAATACTGCAAGTTAAAAAGGAGGCTGGACCTTTCCAGGTTACGGCAAAAAAGTCCCCACCTGAGATCTCCTCAGCCCAAATCCAACACTGAACTGCATGCAGTAGTCTTGTGGTTCAACTAGCTGCATACGAGTGCATTGCCCACTTTAAAATGGTTAATAACTTAAAAAAACATGGCAAGACCTTTGTAGAGGGCTTGTTGTTGCCCAGTTACAGGGGACGGGGAATCCCGAGTTTCTCCAGTTTTTTGTCTCCCTTGTGACGCTGGAAGCAAGCAAACAAACAAAGTTAGCCCAGAAGTGAGACGCTACGCATGAGTCTATCATTACACATCTATGGCAGCAGCCGGTTGATAGCAGAGTGCACCATGGGTAACGTAGTTCCTCCTTTCCCTTCTCGCTCTTGTCGGGCCTTGCATGATTCCCCCAGCGCTACCTCACAGGCGCGGAAGCATTGCACCTTTTAGTATTGGAACCGCGGGAAAGAACACAACTTGGGGGAGGGAGTTTCCGAAGAAGATCCCAGGCGATGGCAGGCGGTTGAGGGTCGTGAGGGAGCGGGGGGGGGAGAGTGAGAGAGAGGCGGCCCGGTACGCGCGTGCGCAGGAGGACGCCGTAGCGGCGGCGGCGGCGGCGGCAGCAGCGCTGGCGCTGGATAGTGAAGTTGGTTGAAAGCGTCGCTGATAAAATGGTAGGTTGCGCACGGGCCGGGAGGGGGGGAGGTGAGTGAGGAGGGAGAGGAGAGAGAGAGAGAAACTGCACCGGTTGTTAATAACCCCCCCCCCTTCCCGCTTCCGCGAGCTGGATAGCAGCGGGAAGGAGGAGGAGGAAGCAGCGGAATAAAAGCTCCTCCCGCCGGGCTGCCGCCTGAGGGCAAAGTGCAGTGTAGCGAGCGACCTTGCTCTCTTTCCCCTTTAGGTCTCTCCCGTCTGCTGTGCTCCATCCGCCCCGGCGCCTCAGTCAAGGAAGGTCACGAGGCGGCCGGCTTTTTTGGAGGGGGGGGGGAAGGCTCTTTTGAGACTTAACCCTGTCTGCCTTCCTCTCTCTCTCTCCCTCTTTCTCTTTCCCCGTCATTGAAAGGCTTTCATCGAAGCTCTCCAAGCGGGAGCCCTCGCGCCCCCGAGGCGGTCCTTTTAACACTAACCTGGACACACGGGTGTGCGTCTCGTGTGCATGAGGGGGGGGGTTGTTCTTTTGTGCGTGCGTGTGTCTAATGGGATTCTTGGGGGCGAAGCTAATAGCAGAAGCACCGCAACTAAAGTACTTACTGCCACCACGGCTGGCTGACTGGCTCTCACCACCACTAACTCCACCACGTACCTTTCCCTTTTTTGGGCAGGGGAGAAGCTGGCAGGGTGCTGCAGCCTGACGACCTCTCTCTCTCTCTCTCTCTCTCTCTCTCTCTCTCTCACACACACACACACACACACACACACCGATTTTGTCCCGCTTCTTACAGACCGGCCCCCAAAGCTTTACTTCTCTTTTCGCCTATCTTCCCACCCGCACTGGCTTCTCAGAAGCCTCGAGCTGTTCTGTGAGCGGCTCTGGGGAGAGGGTTTTTTTATAGGGGGGATATAGGCCGGGGTGAGGGGTGAGCTGTCCCGCGGAGGGCAAGGAGCAGCAGGTGAATGAGTTGCCGGGGAGCCGCTAAGGTGCTCTTCCCTCCTTCCTTCTGCGCTTCTAAGACCAAATCGTTCCCACACACACTCAGTTAGGATCTGGCATCGCTCAATTTTCCCTCATTTGTCACCTGCTAGGTATGATAATGAGTGGTTTATTTGGAGAGAAAGCCAAGTTTAAACGAGGATCTCAAATCAGAATCAGAATAAATGTATTTAAAAAATAAAATGCCATCATGAATGGTGACACAAAATAACACAACTGTGTTCATCTTACTGAGAGATATTTCAAGACTGTACCGGCAGTAGAGAAATGCAAGTGAAACATTAATGCAATAGGGATGTACCGTTAAAGTGACTTCATGTTACTGTGTTTTTGGATGGCTCATTTATTTATTATTTATTTTGGTTTCTAACCTGAAACAATACTTTTAGAATGCCGGCTTCTGATTTTCTATCATGATTATGATTATGCACCTCCACTGATATTGCAACTAAGTGCAATCCTATGCATGTTTGCTTTCAAGTAGCTCATTAATTTAAATGTAACTTACTTAAGTAAATGTGTAAAGGATTGTATCTTCAGTGGTTTTATACCCTTGAATATATGGTAGTGTAATTACATGTTGTTTCATGCTATATAAGGGCACAGTTTTGTTCTTACGTTTATCATAACACCACTACTTAAAAGTTGCTTGGCTAAAGATTTGGTGCCCTTAATGAATAGCTACTGTGTAGATAAACTGGATATTCTCATGAGGAAAGCTGATGTATCTAGAATTGTAATGCTAAGACTGAAATGAATTGCACTCAGAATTTTGTTTGTTTGTTAAAAATGTACATATAGATGCTGTCATTTCAGTTTTCAGAAGAGAGTGCTGTCTTTAACTACAGAAGAACAAGGATTTCTTTGGGTTATTCTGGAGTGAAATTTGTTACCCAACAAAAGAAGTAAACCCTTTTAAAAGATAGGCAGTTATAGTAGAATTCTGAACCAAACGACTGGATTAGCTTCATTGGCTTTCCTGCTTCTTTTGCATCCCAAAGCATAAACTTAAATCGTCTCAGAAGGACAAGGTCCGCCAGTTTATGGCAGTTACCCAGGCTGGTGAAAGGACTGCTATATACTGTTTAATGCAGAATGAGTGGAAACTAGAAGTGGCAACAGACAACTACTTCCAGAACCCAGACTTGTACTACAAAGAATCCATGAAAATTTCAATAGACAGAAAGAAATTAGAACAATTGTATAACAGGTACAAAGGTAAGGTTTATTTTTTCATTATTTCATTTGGACTTGGTTTCAGCTTCTGCCTAAATCTTTGGGGTTTGGGGAATCTGTAATCCTGAACATATCTACTTGGAAGCAACACTCGTTGAATTCAGTGCATTTGGTTCTGGGTAAACATGCATAGCATCAGGCTGTAAACTAAATATGAATGTAGAATTCTGTTCTAATGATCTCTGTATATACTACTGTAATAATCACAGCCTCCAAGTATAAAGCTCTCCCCCCTGCTTTATCTTTACCATTCAATATGACATAATTTTATTCTTAAACTGAAAACACTAAGTGCAAATCCAGCATGCGTGCTAAGGAAAAGCAATCTAGCTGCTTAAATTTGTATGTGTGAGATGTACTAGCAGTATATTAAGTGCTATATATAGCTGTAGCTAGCAGGGTCATATGGGTAGGGCTGTATTGCTCTCTGGCCTTCCCAGTGCCACAGGTCATTGCTGGTTACCAAGGTTGGGAGGGGTAATGTAGTGAGATAATCAGCACGTTTTGGGTGCAGCTGCAGGGTCAATCCAATGATCCCAATTCTGCCTCCTCATAGTGCAGAGCAAGTTGGGAAAATGGGAGTGCAATGCAGCCCCACCCACACTGCCCTGTTAGCCACTACTGACTTTGTGGATTTTGTACTATCTGATTCATTACACATGAAACTCGAGACTTTTCATAATTAAATTGCATCACCCTGATCCAGTTCCTATTGTCAATCACTTGCTGGAGTTATGGGCATAAGAATGGAGGTGCTGTTTATACTCCCTGCATTGTTTTCCATAGAACATGTGTTCTAATGTGCATTCTCATTCACATTGGAATGCTTATGTTGATGCTTATATAAGTGTATACTCCTTTGAAACTAGGTGAGGGTAGCTAATGGGTCTCAAACCCTTGGTGAGTTAGGGACTTCCCTTGCATAGGAAGACAGGCTCTGTTGGATTGAACGGATGAGACAATATTGGGTCCACTAGTCAAGAAGGCAGATTCTGCACATGCTATAGAGCAGGGATCAGCAAACTTTTTTAGCAGGGGGCCTGTCCACTGTCTCTCAGACCTTGGGGGGGGGCAGACTATATTTTGGGGGGGAAAGAACGAATTCCTATGCCCCACAAATAACCCAGAGCTGTATTTTAAATAAAAGCACACATTCTACTCATGTAAAAACACCAGGCAGGCCCCACAAATATTAGTATTAGTATTTATTAGTATTATAGGGACCTTAAACAGAAGCAGACTTGAAGAGGACATTTCATTTGCACCTGTAGTTAACTGCTTCAAAAGCAGGCTCTCAGAGAGATGAATGGAAGACTAGAGTGATCTATAGAATTTAAGTTAGAAAATCTGTTATTGTGTGTATGATTGTCTAATAACCTCTTAACAGCAATCATCTGTTTTTCAAGCCCTTAAGAGAATTATGGAGATGTGAAACACATCCAGTACAAAGGTCTATTTTAAATATCATTACAACTCTTCAGTTGGAATTTTAAAAGTAAGACTGTCTTTCTTTGAAATTTCAACATATACTGTACTGTAAGATGTTGACATACTACAGTGGTGCCTCGCTAGACAAAAATAATTCGTTCTGCAAGTATTTTCGTCTAGCGATTTTTTCATCTAGCGAAGCACCAATGCAAATAGCGGTTTTCGCTAGACGAAAAAATAATAATTTTCGTCTTGTGAGGCAGCCCCATAGACTTTTTCGTCTTGCGGGGCAGCTTCCGCTAGACAAATGCCGTTCGTCTAGCGAGGCATTCGTCTAGCGGGGCACCACTGTATTTATTTAAATTTTGGAACTCAATTTTAAAGAAAACCAGAGAGGATGGTCTTGTTCGTTAGCAAGGTTAAGGTGTGTAGTTTAGATTGGATAGAAAAAATGTAGTGCCCTCCAGATGTTGTATTACAACTCCCATCAGTTCCAGACAGGCCAGGGACTATGAGAGTCTGGAGGACATCATGTTGTTCAGATGGAGGATACCTGGTTTAGATTCACAACCCAGTTGAATTTTGTAACTTCATATAATTCCATTCTGTCATATGAAACATTTAAGTGTAAAGAAGACAACAGGAGTATGCTTCTTTAAAGTCTGAAATTGCTTTCATATCAGACACAGAAAACAGGAGTATGCCTGGAAGTTTCTTGGATTAAAGCTGTGTGTTTACAGCCGCATCTGAAGGTGGGTTAAGCTAGAGTACTTGGATTTAAGGTTTTTGACCACTTGGCTTCAAGTGCTTTAACTTGAAAACTTTGTGGATTGCAGATCTAGGCAGGTGCTCTGCTCTGTACTCATGATTGAGGGGGCCGTGGCCGTGCAACGTCACCATGCCCCATGGTGTGCGTGAGCCCCCAGCCCCCCCCCAGTTTTGTGAAAAATGGAATAGCAGGATGTTTTCTGATGGTTAAAGAGCTGAAATTCTTTGAACTGTGTTTCTTCATGAAAAATATTAACATTCTTTCCTCCCCTATATACAGACCCGCAAGATGAGAATAAAATTGGCATTGATGGGATTCAACAGTTTTGTGATGATTTAAGCTTGGACCCTGCTAGTATCAGTGTTTTGGTCATAGCATGGAAATTTAGGGCAGCCACGCAGTGTGAATTCAGCAAAAAAGAATTTGTAGATGGCATGACAGAACTGGGGTGAGTATGCCCTTCTTTAATATGACTTCAAAATGTTCTTAGTAGACCAAAAGTAACTTTCTGAAATATTTTAAAGATGTGCATACTGAACAATTGTATTATTTAATCACACATGTCTTATTTATACACATATTACCTGAGTTGTGGTCCAAAGAAGCTATTTGTTATCAAACAAACTCTGCATGTATCCAGAGCTTTCTGCATAGCATTCATTTGCTGCTCAATCTCCTAGATAGCTAACTGTCTAGACACTTTTAAAATCGAACATTGGCTTTCCTAGTTCACTATGGGAACTGTCCTAGTAAAAACTACCCAAAGATGCTGTTAGCCATGCATATGGTTTCATTAGATGTATGTGAATTTCTAGAGTTGGAGCTTTTCCTAGTTGGGATAATTTTGTTCCCCAGTCCTTCTGGTCTGTTCCCTTCAGTTAAGACCATATTTGTGGCTCTTTTGGATTCAGTTGAAGTGTAATGGAACACAGAAGACCTCCAGCTAGAGGTTTGGCCCATTTAAGAGTTGGTCCTTTAGTGGTGCAGCAATAAAAATGCTAGCACATTTGCAAAGCTAAGCAGGGTCCTGTATGGTTTCAATTTGGATGGGGAAACCTCGTGTTGTGAATCCTGCATTGCAAGGAGTTGGACTAGATGTTCTTTGGAGTCCCTTCCAACTCCTACAATTCTTTGATTCTGTATAGTTTTCCAAAACAGGGTGGAGCCTAGGAGAGGTGGACTGGAAACAAAAGCCCCAGAGGTCCCAGTTCACTTTAAACCCCTTTTGAAGTATATTGCTCATTAGGAGCTCTCCATGGTGCTGTGACAACTGCCTTGCTCCATTGGCTCCTCCACAGAACCAGAGGAAGACAGTTCATTTCTCCCTGTTACGTAACACATAATGTCTAAGATGACAATGCTCAGGCTCATCTTTCTCAGTAGCACATGCTTCTCTCAATGCTGGCTCACTAGCATGTGCTTTCATCCTCCTCATCTTACAATGATTCTAATGTCCTCTTGCCTCTTTCAAACATGTGACCAAATGTTTTTTAAAATGTCATTTGAAGTCACTAAACATATATGTGGCTTTGTTGACAAAAGAGGTCAAAAATTCTCCCATTCATACCCATGCAATTAGTTTATCACAAGATGGACAAAATTTGATGTTTTTGTTTTGTTCAGTAAATAGATTTTATATTTTCTTCATAAGAACTGCTTGAATTAATTTTCCTCTGTTTCCCTGGGGCAGTGAGACCTTGAATGGTTTTTGAGCTCTCACAATTCCCCACAGATGTAGAATTTAACAATGAATACTGGGTCATAATACATGAAGTAGATCTTCTACGCTTGGTGCAAGAATGAAGCAGAAATGAATGAAAGAATTAGGAAGTAGCCAACCTAGCAGTTTGAAAGCATGCCAAAAAAGTGCAAGTAGATAAATAGGTACCGCTCTGTGAAGAAGGTAAACGGCGTTTCCGTGCGCTGCTCTGGTTTCAGTGTTCTGTTGGGCCAGAAGCAGCTTAGTCATGCTGACCACATGACCTGGAAAAAACTGTCTGCAGACAAATGCTGGCTCCCTCGGCCTGTAAAGCAAGATGAGCGCCGCAACCCCAGACTCATTCGCGGCTGGACTTAACTGTGGCTAACATGGACCTGGAGACATCTAGCAGGCTCAAGAGAATACTTAAACATTCTTCTGTCTGCCATTTTTTCCCTGTACAAATGTTTCAATCCAATATTCATGTTACCATGATAAATGCTGATTGGTGTGCATGTAGTTCTGTCCTGCTTTTAAATGGTTTTAATAATATTTTATTGATTTTTAGCTGTTTTAAATGCCTGTTTTGTGACCTAGAGGCAGGGTGAAAATGAAAATAAATAAAGCAGTTGTGCAGGGGGTTTTTTTTGCATCCCAGTCACAGCATTTTAATGAAGAATTGTGGAATAATTCATAGTCACTAGTTCTGTTAAATTATCATGCCAGTTAGTCTTAAGATGATCCTTGCCTTGTATATATTTTTTTAAAAATAAAGATGATTACTTTCTTTTTAATAAAGAATGTATCTTATCTTGAACAGTGAGAGCATATTTGTCATGTTTTTGTTGGTGCATTTAAACTGTAGGGTTTTTTGTTATAAAAAGAATATAATATTTTCACCAGGTGTGATACTACGGACAAGCTAAAAACTCTTTTGCCAAGGCTGGAACAAGAATTAAAGGATCCAATGAAGTTTAAAGATTTTTATCAGTTTACCTTTAACTTTGCTAAGAACCCTGGACAAAAAGGTTTAGGTGAGTTGTGTTGTTGTTGTTTTTTAAAGTTGAACATAAAAGTCAATTAATGTTCTTTCTGTAATCAGTTCCCTTCCCCAAGTTTTCATCTTCAACTTGAAGGTTCAGATATACAGTTGTGGCTTCAATTTAAGTAGCATTATCTTTAGATTGCAGTTTCGTTGCACATACTCTCTGCAAACAATTTCAGTGAAAGGTTGCCTGAGAATCTTTTGGGGACATTTTTGGGTTCAGTGCAATGCACGTGTGTGCTGTCACGCACATATCAGACACACCTAAAATGGTTACTGCCAGCAATAGTAGTAGTAGTAGTAGTAGTAAATTGCTATCTAAGAAGCCTTTAAGTAAGGAAGTAAGCCTGCAAAAATAATGTTTGTTCTAATTGACACAAATGGGAGATGTGTACATTAAGACCCTTGTGTACAATAAGACTAATGTGTACATGACCACATTAGTTTTTTGAAAAATGATATTATATGCCAAGAATCATCTTAGAACTGCAGTTGTTCATATTTTCCATTAGAGTAGCATATGAGGGTAATTTTTCAGAGATACAGGAAGGTTTTAAAGGACGTTCGTACACAACCATATCCCAAATTGATTGTTGCCATTGCACAATTCTCCAGAAAGTGTTATTCTGTTGTTATTACTAATACAGACACAGTGGTACCTCTGGTTGCAAATGGGATCCGCAACCTGAAGCGCCATATCTGCGCAAGTGTGTGGCGCAATTTGGCGGTTGTGCACAAAGCACAATTTAGCGCTACTACGCATGCGCGAGCGATGAAACCTGGAAGTAACCCTTTCTGGTACTTCCAGGTCGCCACGAGACGCAACCTGAAAAAAGTAACACGGGGTATGACTGTACCTCATCTACACTAGGAGGCTAGACTTGTTAACATTGGCAAGCTTTTTTCAAATTTTGCTAGGTCTGTGTTTCCATATGCAAATTGCTTTGGGAGGGGGAACACACATTGGTGTGAGCAAATTTATTTACTAGGTGTGCTCCTGAATGTGGATTATACTACTGCTACTACTATTACAGTGGTACCTCGCTAGACGAATGCCCCGCTAGACAAAAAACTCACTAGACGAAAGGCATTCGCTAACGAAAGGGAGACTCACAAGACGAATTTCCCTATGGCTGCGACTCACAAAACGAAAACATTTTGAGGTTTTTTTTTTTCCGTAAAGCTGCACTTCATCTGACCATGCTTTGCAAGACGAAATTTTCCGCTATATGACAGCACTCGCGGAACGAATTAATTTCGTCTTGCGAGGCACCACTATATATTATTATTATTTTATTATTAAAATTTATATACCTCCCTATACCTGCAGGTCTATAGGGGAATGCAGAATCTTCAACAACTAATTTATATTTAATGATATCAGAACAATAGTGTAGCACATTTGAATAAGAAGTTAAATGTGGGTTGTAATAGTCTTTCCTAAATATGACTTATATATTTTACTACAGGGGCATGTTTAAATCATTCCTTCTTGCCAGCTTATTCTGTATTTCACCATTATCATGACTGCACATGGATGAAGATATTCTGGTTCTAAGTTTTGTTTCAATGTGTCTTTAAATTTATCTACCACACCAAAGGAATGCTAGTTTTATCTTAGCGGCTCAGACATAATAGCTGTGAAGATCGTATAGTGGATGGCAAACAAGATAATGGGTACTATCTTGAGAAGGAAATATTTGTGTTCATGCTCTGGGAACCAAAACTGTAGTTTTGTTGTTGCTAATCCAGCCTTTTCTTGCAACCAAAACTGGGAATGGTCAAAGCTAGAATTAGTAATATAAACCTCAGAAGAAACAATATGAGAAGCAAATACAATATAGAATTAAATTTGGTTCTCATGTTGTCTTAATGGGTGCTGGTATGGAGGGGGAAACAGGTTTAAATGGAGGGAGCCCAACTTACTTCATAAATGAGGAACCTTTTTTCCTCAATGAGTTGTATTGCCTTGTTCTTATGCCAGAGATATATGTTCTTCTTTAAAAACTTAATTGGTAAACAATGAATACAAAAAAAGTGTTTTTAAAAGCAAGTCTTCTATGTTTAGGACTAGCACCACACACATACAAATACCGAGGCTTTACTGTAGAATCACCAAAGGATATCTCCAAACCTATATTGGTTTAAAAATTACTCATTCTATATTGGCTTATAGTGCAACATCTTTCATATGATTATATATTGTATGTTATGCTTATGTATTTCAGATCTAGAAATGGCAATCGCATATTGGAATTTAGTTTTATCAGGGAGATTTAAATTTCTAGATCTTTGGAATAAATTTTTATTGGTAAGTACAATATTGGAAGTCCATAGAGGCATCTGAAGTCTTTACCTTTTCATATTAAGCATTTACAGCGCAACAAACCTAGAGCTTGGTCCTAATCTCCCTGATGGGGAAGTGGGTTCAGGATGGTGTGTTAGTGTCCTGGCAGAAAATAATGCTGCTGGCAGGGTTCTGTCACAGTGAATATGTCAGCTTTCTGCAAGCAGGTGATAAGCTCCTTCTGGAGGTTGGCAACAGAAAACCCTGAAATATGTGTGAGAGAGGCATTAGTAGCTTTGGATCCACTTGATCCAAAGCCCCATGTATCCCCTAAGGAGCCTGGTCCTTCGGCACATCAGATCTGACAAAGCAGAAAAGAGATGATAAACATGTCCTCCCTTCCACCATCTCTGGCATGAGCAGCAGGGCTTTTGGATGCAGCAGTGGATCTGCTGCTCCCAAGCCAGGTTTGGGATTGATCTGCTGACCTTATGACTTTTTACTCCGATGTTTTGCCCAGTTGAGATTTTACAAAATTTGCGACAGAATCTAAAAATAGTTTATACCAGCTTATTTTTCTTGTGTAGGAGCATCATAAAAGATCAATCCCCAAAGATACTTGGAATCTTCTTTTAGACTTTGGAAATATGATTGCAGATGATATGTCAAACTACGACGAAGAAGGTAACTGATGTGGATGTTCAAAATTAAATGGAGTGGTGCTGAAGTAATACTGTCCATAAGCATTCGCCCTGTGTGTCCACTAGGTGAAGTGTGTGTGTGTGTGTGTGTGTGTGTGTGTTGCAAAATAATGTTGACCCTAAAATGTAGCTGAAGCATTTTGTAATTCGCACTATGCAACTTGGCTTCCCTCTGGAAGATTTCATATGAATAAAATCTGAGTTCGGAACACATGTGCAAAGATAAATGCATTGCTTTTTAAACATTCTAAGGTTTTGACTCAAAGCTGTTTAACTTTTTTTTTTTTTTTTAGGAGCATGGCCAGTTCTAATAGACGATTTTGTGGAATATGCACGACCAGTAGTCACAGGAGGAAAACGTAAAGCTTCCTAACCATAGAAGACTCTTCTCAGTGGACTTAATAAGTTTGCAGTCTGAACTGCATCAGGTAATGAAGACATTTTGGCCAATAACTGTGCGCACTGTCGCTGGTTTTGATAGTCGTGGTGGGATGCCACTGACGAAACAGGAATCACTACTTCTGCTTCAAGAAAATGATGGCTGACTCATGGACACTGCAAGAAGAAATTCAGAAGACAGCCCAGGCTGTTTGTAGGAAATTGGCTTCAATTATTGTACTGGTTGTATCATATAGGATGTAGATTTTGCATGATTTTATACTTTGGAGAAGTTTAACTAGAGGCCATTTTAGTAAAAGTTTTGACAGCACAGCATGCCATTCAGTTCATGAACACCAGCAGTTACATAATTACAACTGTATTATATTGTACTTATATTAAAAAGCAGTATTTGTGGTATATAAATTAAATCCCTAAATAAAGTATGTGGTATGTGGTATTTTTATATGAAGTTAAAGCTGATGAGAGATTGCAGTGAAACGTTTATTGACACATCCCTTCAGCATGGTGCCAAGATTCTAAGTTTATGGAAAGGCCAATCTGAAACATTTTTTAAAAAGTTTGATTTCCTCATTCCACATTGGCCTTGTGGGAATTTGTTTGTACTTGATCAGAAATGAGGCAACCCAAGTATCTGTATTGTGGCTGTTGTTAATATTTTGAATGTAGAGGAAGCATTCAAGAATCCTTTGATATTTCATGATTGCCTATTGAATTTTCTAAGTATATTATGTATACAATCTGGCTCAAGACCATTTTAAGTGCCTCTGATATCAGTGGAAGGCAAGGCATACGTACGCTTAATTCTCCCACTGAAATCAAAGTCACTTAAAAAGTGCTTAAGTTCATTTGATTATGTCGTTATATATGCAGCAGTCCGATACTGAGTGATTGCCAAATGGTGGTCGAGAACTCAAGGTGTATTGATTGTCAACTCATAGATTAGGACCGAGAAATCCATTGCGCCTTGATCTAAAGTGGGCTCCACAAATGGTACCAGCATCATTTTATCTTCTTTAACAATATAGATGCAAAGGACGACAGGACTGTTGTGCCTCCTATGTAGGAGGAGTGATTTCAGCAGACGATCTCTTTCTCAGCCTGCATGATTTCCCTTCTTACATTTCCTCTTCTGTCTGACAGTCAAAGTTGCGGGAGCCCATCTCTTCATTGTAACTTGTCATCCTAGAAAGAAATAGAGGAAGGTGAACATTTGCAATAAATAAAGTAAATAAATTAAATTGGGTCCCATGTTGCATCTGATAAGGTTGAAAGCATGTAAAGTGGTGGATTTCACAAGCCTTCCTTGTGAGTTACAAAAGAGCCAGTAGAGGGTAATGTCAGGCTATGTAGTACAAGGTGACCGATTTCACTTTTAGACTAGGTTAACAACATCAGCTGTGTTCTGCTAAGGTGAAATTTCAGTAAGAAAAATGGAAACTACAAACAACAACAGCGAATTGAATGTTGCCTATCTTTCATTTCACCACTAGATGCCAGTATGACAGCTTTTAGATATCTCTTACTTTTCTAGCCAGGTGGTTAGGCTATGAACTGTGAAAAAGCCACGTACAGTATTCTCAAAAGGTCATTCAACTACCTTAATACATTTGTCCAGAAATGTATCTGGACATAACATTAAATGTATTCAGATGGGGTCTACAGTAGGGCTTCCTAATCTGTGGCTCTCTAGATGTTCCTGGACTAGAATTCTCATCACCCTTGAGTCTTGGCCATGCTGCCTGAGGCTGATAGCAGTTAAGAGTCCATATGGAGTGCCACAGATTAGCTATCTGTGGTCTACAGCAAAAAAAAGAGAGGCCCTAACAGGTTGCACTAGGTCAGTGTTTTTCAACCTTTTTTGGGCAAAGGCACACTTGTTTCATGAAAAAAATCACGAGGCACACCACCATTAGAAAATGTTAAAAAAATTAACTCTGTGCCTATATTGACTATATATAAAGTAATTCTCTTGAATAGGAATCAAATAAACACAAAGAAAGTATTTTATAATTACTTTATTATGAAATAGTAAGTAAACAGAAATATGAAAAATTATAAAATACTTTATTCAGTGCACAACCAGGGCCTGTTTGGCTGAACACAAAGCTGATATTCTGGCTGGGATTTTTCCCACGGCACACCAGGCAACATCTCGCGGCACACTAGTGTGCCGCGGAACAGTGGTTGAAAAACACTGCACTAGGTTTGAAACTGTCCTTGCAAAATCAGTAGGATAGAAATGCTTTGTCTTTAAATGTTAAACCCTTGCTTTTTTCTAATAACCAGTTACATTTGTCTACCACTTCTTAATCTAAGTGTTAAACAGTTAAAATGTGATATTGGATACAGACATGTATTGCAGGTTAAACATGAAAATCTTAGCAGCATGCTGATAGTTTGTATTAGAATTTAACTTTCAGCTTAATGTATTTGAGCATGCAGATGGTTGTCACAACCCTTACGTTCTCCTGTTCTTATATTTTGAGGATATATGTCCTTAATACAGTTTAGTATGATGGGCAATATTCGCAAAATTTAACTTCTCCCTGATACATTGAGAATTCTGGAACTTCATGGGGATCCCAGAGCTGATCGAGGGACAAGATTTTAATTAATGGTGGCCAAATTCCTAAATATACTCTGCATAATTTTCTGAAACATCTAATGTTCGGTTAACCTTAAAACTGCAATCAAGAGAATGATGATTGATAGCACTGTCTCCATTCATCAGAGCCAACAAAATACTTGTTATTGTGCACCAAAAATGATAATTAAACAAGTCATAAAATGGGGGATGGATTTATACATTAAAGGCAATAAGCACAAAACCCAATATAACAATCTTTATTATTTTCAAATCGCAGCAAGCTTTTGAATCAGGTTATAATTTCTAGTACATGTAACAGGAACATAACCTGGGGTGAAAAAGGCTTGCTCAAGAACAATGACTCTGAACTCAGGTGTTCAAAGCAAATCCAGCTGATATATCAGTAGTGTCAATTGGACTATATAGTATGTGCATGACAGCATAACAGCAATCTTGATGGCAACAGAGATATTACTACCTGATGAAATAAGTTCATTTAATTAGTAACACCCAAATTTGGTTTGAGTGCTAAATTCTCTGCAGAAAATGTATGAATGAAGATTACCATAATCTCTGAAATGTTTTGGGGCAATCTTAACCCAAATGTAACACATGCTTTGTTAAAACTGCCAGGTTTTTTCTTCTAACCCTATGCACTTCAGGGAATTAAAACAGGAAGTGGTCAGTTGCCATAACTAATTCATATTTTTAATATGGATCTTCCAAAATACCAATGGATCATCATCTTGTTTGGCTTGTAAATCTGTTTTTGTATTACCATATTAGGAAATAATTTTATATTCTCAGAGGTGGAATGAAGAGAATATTAAAAGATGGCCTTTCCTTTTAGCAATGAGTGGTACCTTTTTGTTAGCTTGTGAGTTGCCTTACAGAAATACCCCTTTCCTTCACAGGCCTGTGAAATTTTGTGTCACATTTTATTTAAATCAAGTCGTTCAGAGTTTACACTTCTGTATTTTCTCACAGTGGATAAAATGTAAAAGTATTTTCCTACCTACCTGCTCAAGTGTGAATCCTGCCAGATTTTCTTTTTTTAAATGAGAGAGAACCTAGAATTATGCTGGAAATAGAAACCAAAGCTAAGCATCATTTGGGGAATGCCTAGTTGCCCCAGAATAACCTAACTATATGTATACATAATGTGATTCTCATGCAGGAGCACTAGGAAGGAAACACTGTTCAACTACTTCTGTATGGCCCAGTGTTGTTTCACTGTAATAAAACATTTAAGAGTGTGCTGCAGGGCAGCAAACAAACTTAAAGCTAGCTCAGTTCATTGATGAATTGGCTTTCCATTTTCTTCTTTTTATTGCTAGTTTCCTTCTCACTTTTATGTTCTTCTTCCTCTGATGTCTTTAATCACTGCTCTTGTTTTGTGTTTTTCTCAGTTCCCCCCAAAAAGGAACTGAATACAGTAGTAAAAAAGTCAAAGAAAAATATGCTCATTTGCACAGCTGTAAAAATAAACCTCCTGATTACAGCATGTGTTTTTCTAGGTGTAGAGTTACTTGAACTGGATAGCCAAAATATTTCTTGGCTTGTTTTGTCCAGGATTGTTAGGAGGGTTTTTGATTTTTGCTACTTGCATGGACTAGTGCATTGCACACTTTGGGAGCTTGCAGCTTAAAAATAAGTCAGAAAATTCTTGGACTAACAATTTCTATCCCTTCATTGGATATCAGACAAGTGGTGGCATCTGCAAAGCCAGAAAAGGAAAGGCTTGCCTTATACAGACAGCTCTGTGCAATGACACAATGGCTCCGATATAAAGTGTTGCTTGACCTGAGCTTGGAAGGCAAAGGAACAAAGAAACAACAAGTGACAGTTTTTGAGAACTGAAGAAGCATTGAAGTCCCCTTACGATGGATAAATTTAAGGCTGCTCTGTTGCTGGCAGGGGTAGGAGACGCTCTGGGCTATCGAAATTTCACACGGGAAAATAATGCATTAGGTGCAAAGATTCAAGGGGAACTGAAAGAAATTGGAGGACTCGAGAACCTGGTCCTGTCATCTGACAAATGGCCAATCAGTGATAATACTCTTATGCACATGGCTACAGCTGAGGCTCTCGTCACAGGTAGGAAAAACTTCAGGTTGTACGCAAGCTGGGAGGGGAAGGCTAAAACTGGAGAAGAGAACAGCTGTAATTGTGCTCTGTTAGCTAAGCAGCGAGTTTGTGCAGAAATTCATGCTACCTTCAGTTGTCAATGCATATGATGTCTTGGTTTTGCCATATAACTAGCGTGGTTGCTGAGAATGTAAATGATACAAGGAGTCTTCCCTTCAAATACCACCTCAAGCGTGAGCTTGCTAGGTGGCCAACTACTTCTCATCTTTCTGTTTCAGTATGGAGAAGAGAATACTGGTCTACCTTATTACTGAGAATAATAGAGTCTCAATGTTCTCACTATATGTGTGTGTGTGTGTGTGTGTGTGTGTGTGTGTGTGATTTCCATTCACAGTAAGAAGGTTACATATTCTCTTCGTTAGTTGTATAAAATTTATTGTTGAAAGGTATAAACTAAGGGAACACATTTTTCTTTCACTGTATGCATTGATATGAACTTGTCTTGAATGAAATATGGATGGCAAAAAGAAAACCTTAAGCCATTTATCAGAGTTGCCTATTCCTGACTGGTATATAGACAACTGCCCATCATAGTATCAACTCCCTTTGCATAAAAAGCATCCAATATTGTCAAGTTATTGAATGCAACGGTATCTTACAACCCAATTTATGTGTTATTTTTATGATACATTCAAGACTGCTGAACAAAACAACTGTATCTTCACTGAAGACAAATGCTCTCCAAATGTGTCGCACTTCTCAGTGTGTTTTCTAGAATCGGGAAAGTCAATGAAATTTCTCTGACATTCCACTCTTATCTGACTGCTGCTGAGATGCTCTAAATTTAGCCACCAGAGGCCTGTTGAAGAGAATCTGGGATATTTCGTTTCTAACTACTGGTCAGCCAATGATGTGAGCAGGAGCTAATACCCTAAAGATAATGGCAATATGTCAACCTATCATGGGAAAGGATGACTAACATACTTCTGAATATAGTCAGTGATTAAATGCATGTCACATGTTTCCTGCTTCTTGACCTCTGTATGAGCATAAATGTTATCTGCAAGGCTTATCAAGCTGCTTTGCAACCATTTTTAGCTGTACAAAAGCAAGCTACATATCCCTCTGCCTATAGTGTATACAGCAGGGTAGCTGCTGTTTCAAAATCTCATTTTTGAACTTCTGTCCGAATTCCATCAATTGCAATTGCAAGCACCAGTTGTTTAATATATGTGTGCTGTATGATCTTCCTGTTTTAGACATAGGAACATGATAAAAACAGTTTCTAGCCATTCAAGACAATACATGATTTCCCATTTTGAAAAGCAAAATGCACCTTAACTTGCTCATTATGGGTTGAGATAGTACAAGCAAGCCCCCATTTACGCATGTTCGATATGTGCATGACTGTCTGGAAGTGATCACAAAAAGGGGCGGGGCGGGGGCAGAACAGGGTTTTTGCAGGCTTTTCTAATGGTGTTTCAAATATACACAATTTCATGTAACCCCCCCCCCCAATTTGTGTCTACTGGACTGAGCATTGAATGAAAGATAATTTGAAATCTAATAATGGCATTTGGTTTTGTCTTAAGTGTAAAGCATATGGTCTAAACCCTTTCTTCCTTTGTCCTTTGGTGATATCTAAATTGATTTAGCATAACTTATCTTTTAGGGTTGTTGAAACCAGAACATAACAATCTCAGGCTGGACTGTAGAGTGGCTGTTTCTGCAGCTTCGCAGTCCTAAAGTTTTCTAGAGCAGGTAACGGCACTTTTCAGTTGCCTCCCTCCTTAAAGCAGCTATACAATATTATTTCCCTCCATATCCTTAAAGGTAAAGGTAAGGGGACCCCTGACCATTAGGTCCAGTCGTGGATGACTCTGGGGTTGCGGTGCTCATCTCGTTTTACTGGCCGAAGGAGTCGGCGTACAGCTTCCGGGTCATGTGGCCAGCATGACTAAGCCGCTTCTGGCGAACCAGAGCAGCGCATGGAAACGCCATTTACCTTCCCGCCAGAGCGGTACCTATTTACTTGCACTTTGACGTGCTTTCAAAAGCAGAGTTGAGATGTGTCCTAGAAGGAAAACAGCAAGCTGGGGAGAGAGTCAGATCAATGTTTGATTTCTGTTTGAATTCAAGGCTGCAGCTATGGGAGAAACAAGACCCTTTCGGGTTTCTAATGCTGCAAACACCTCCATTGTAGGCTCAGGTTGTATGTATGTATAAATAAACCGAATAAAGGAACCACAGTTTGCACTGTGCCTCATTCCAAAAGGAAACACAAAACCTGGGTTAGTGCCTGGAGCCCCTGGAATCTCGCGTCGCTGGGAGATTGGGGTGGCGTGCAACAATATGTAGACGTGTGATCATCTGTTTCTCCTACATCAAGGCATATGGACCACTGGCATTCATGGCAGAGTGGCCCAGTACCTACGATGCTATCAGAGCCATTGACCAGGTGGTGTGCATCAGGTGTATCTATATTCATACTGCAGGATTCATTGTGACCTAAATCAACAGCTGCAGTGGGCAGAATGGCTGTAGTGAGATGGGCTGCCTTGAAATTACAAGTATAACGAGTTGCAGGAGGCCAAACAGGTCTGCATATTCCGCCATCATGGCCAATACAATTCTGTCTGAATCTCCAAGTGCCCTGGTTTTGGCCCTTTTCAGCGTTGGCACTGCATCAGTTCTGATTATGAGAAAGTTTGAGGCCCAGCTAGCAAATAAAGCACCAGCGAACATGCTTGGGAACCTTTTAGCTTCAATTTGTACACTATGGAAGCAGCTGCTCACGCAAGCTCAAAAACTTGTGGCTGCCTCCTTATATTGGCAGTAGGTGCACACACATGGTTGAAGCTGATAGCCATGCTCTGGGAACTTCTGGAAGCTACCTCCAGCATTTCTGTATTCAGGCACATATATCGAGTTAACAGAAAAACGGAACTGGAAACCTTTACGCTTGTGTACCCCTTCTTATTTTGGCTGTGTTTATACTACTGTTCACTCATTTCCAGTGCTGGGCTTTTAACCTGTGGTCACATGATGTTAACCAAAATGTGCCCCTATACTAAAAGTGAGTATTTCCTCCAAAAGTGAGTATTTTTGCAGAATAATAATAAAAAAGACATTTCAAGTGACTGCCCAGACACCATTTTTGACAGGTGAATCCCGGCCATGTCTGGGAAATTTTAGAGTGCAGTAGAGTTGTTTCTTCTCCCGTCCCAGCCATAATGTTTCACAGCACTTTGCCCCCAAGCTATTCCCATCAGCCTGGCTCCATTTGATTTGTTTCTGTTTGTGTACACATCCAGGAGTGTTGACCAGGTTAAGGATGTTGTATCTCATCCCCACTTGCAATGTGGGGATAAAACCAATGGGGCCACGGGCTACATTTGCTATGGAATTTGCATTGAGGAGGGGGGGGAGGTAGAGTTCTTTCTCAACATTACTACTTTTGGGTAGGGTTGGTAGAGGGGTGGGTGATGCCCAATGCCAGCTCCATTAATTTTTATCTTTTTATTCATTGTTTTCTATATGTATCTCTCAGTTCTGTTTGTTGGAACGTTTAAAAATGGCTTTGCAGGGCGCTTCCAGACTGGTGCTATTTTGGAGTGGGTTTTAAGCACATATGGACTAATTCAGGTTGCACCTTTATAGCTGATGGAGAGGTCTTGTGCTACAAACCCACTTCTTTAATAAGGAAAGTGATGGGGAAATGCACTGGAACACACAGGACAGCACTTGTTTGGTGAAGGGTCATTTAACATCCCTACAAACACATCAGATTGAAAGCTCATAAATAACCAATGTCGTCGTTATCTAATCTCCCTGGAAATACATCAGGATGAAAATATAAAACTGCATCGCTGTTTCAGCCACTCCATTTTCTACATTTTTTTTTCTTTTTGTACAGAGATCCCAAAAGTGTCCCTATTCCTATACAGAGCTTTTTCCACCATGGTATCCATTTTATGGAGTAAGAACCCCAAAAAGGTACAGTTGTCCCCTCATTGCCTCGCAATAAAAGCTACAGTGGTAATCCGTTCTGGAAGTTCGTTCCAAAACCAAAGTGTTCCAAAACCAAGGTGCGCTTTCTCTTAGAAAGTAATGCAAAATGGATTAATCCATTCCAGACTTTTAAAAACAATCCCTATAACAGCAATTTAACTATCTAACGAGACCATTGATCCATAAAATGAAGGCAATAAGCAATGTACTGCAGTCACACAATCAATCAATCAATAGCTGAACTGAGTTCCACACAGTCACAAAAACAAAACAAAAAAGAGCTGCAAAAACAAAACCGCAAAATAAATAGCAAAAACAGACAGACCTCAGCATAACACTCAAAACAGAAGTGTGGCACTCAAAACGGAAGCATAACACTCAAGACAGAGCATGTTCAGCTTCTGAAAAATGGTTCGCAAACCGGAACACTTACTTCTGGGTTTGAAATGTTTGGGTTCCAAGTTGTTTGAGTACCAAGCCATTTGAGAACTAAGGTACCACATTACTTCAACTGTTTTAAAGGTTAATTTTCCTCTGATTATAATTTTTGCTCTTCTAGTTTTGCTAAATTTTATGGTATTGTGTTTAATGGTATTATGTTAGCTACCCCTGCTTTATATTGTTGTGTAAGCCACACAGAGTGCACATTTTGCCTAGAAAGGTAGGATGTAAATGTATATGCCCCAGCTCCAGCTTTTCTCTCACCTGACACCTCTAAGTAAACATGCATAGAATTGCACTACACATTATTTAACCTCCTAATTGTGTTTATGATGGGCAGGTCCCCGTCCCCCCAGCTGGCACTCACCACAATACAGTTCCGGCACTTCTCAGGTGCCATTGCCATTATAAGAGAATAAGGGAGGCATTTGTGGTGAGTTCCAGCACCTCGTTTTTCTAGAAAAATAGCACTGATGACAGAGTAGTTCAAGGGTGTTAAGGTCTCACTGATCCATCTTTAGCAACCTTGACAAATGTAAAAGCAGCAGCAGGAGTGATTTCTTTTTCTCCTTTTGAACATTCCCTTCTGCTTCATCTGACTATATAACACTTTTCTTCCCCTGAACAGATTACTGGTGTTTAGAAGACCTATATCGGGAACTTGTAAAACGTTATGTGGATGCTATTGACAAACTTCCTGGGAGACGATCAGATTCTGCTACTATCGAAGCCTGCTCCCAACTGAAACCAGACAACTATCTCCTGGCTTGGCACACACCATTTAATGAGAAAGGTAAAGTGGTGGTTTTTCTGAGCTGAAACTTATCCTACATCATTGTACAGTGGTGCCCCGCTAGACGAATGCCTCGCTAGATGAAAAACTTGCTAGACGAAAGGCATTCGCTAGCGGAAGGCTGTCTCGCAAGACGAAAATGTCAATGGGCTTGCCTCGCAAGACGAAAAAAAATATTTTTTTCGTCAAACTGCTATTTACCGTTGGTGCTTCACAAGACGAAAAATTCGCTATACGACAACACTCGCAGAATGAATTATTTTTGTCTTGCGAGGCACCACTGTATTTTAAAGTAACCTACAGTGGATTGGTAAGGAATAAAGTCAGGGCCAGCTCAAAACATTTTGCTGCCTGAGGCAAAGGACAAGGTGACACCCCCCCCCTCACCAAATGCATACACAGAAGCCAATCTGACTGATAGAATCATAGAATTGTAGAGTTGGAAGTGACCCCAAGAGTCATCTAGTCCTACCCCCTGCAATGCTGGAATCCCAGATAAAGCATCTATGACAGATGACCATCCAACTTCTGCTTAAAAATCCTACTCCAGTACTACACTTGAGGGCAGCAGGCTAGGGGTTCCGCTGAATTCAGTGGGTTTACTTCTAAGTGTAGGATTGCACTGTTAGGCTGTGAGTTCATGGACACTTACCTGATAGGAAGCCCTATTGCACAAAGGAGGACTTACTTCTGAGTAAACATGAATGTGATTGCATTATTTTTGCAATCTGAATAGTTTCCCATTTTGCTGCTATCTCAGCACTAACTGATTTAAATCAGTGTTCATTATGTAGTTTTTTTACACAGCCCCAAAGAAGTACTGTTAGTTCTGGAGGCAACCACAGCTTCTTACATAGAAAGCTGCCTTATACTTAACACTGAGCCAGATCGACCTATAATCTGACTTATCTACAGTTGATGAACAGTGACTCTCCTGGATTTAAGACAGGATTGTCTCCCATCCCTTCCTGCAGATACTGGGGACTGAACCTGGAACCTTCTGCATTGCAAAGGAGATATTCTACGATCCTCCCCCTACATTCTCATTTAATCTACTTCTGACAATAATGCCCAGTAATGAAGTATATAATTATTTTGATTCTTTACATGCTTTATAAATTGCCTATAGTTACACGTGTTGATGCGTAAGGGCAGGTTTCTTCCTTGTATGGGCACTATGACCATGTGGGGAAAGATTGTACTCATTGTATAGTTTTTCAGCAATTCCAGATTTGCCTGGGATGTTAAATGCAAGCTGCCAGGAATTCCTTTTGTAGGTCACTGCGTCCTTTTGTAAGTTATCTCTGTCCAGTTTAAATGTCTATTTAAATAATCTTAGTTCTTGGCACGATCCCTTCTGGTCCAGATTTTTTTGTTCTGGAATTTGTGTTTCTTTTCAGGAATATAATCTGTCGTGGATCCTTTTAGGGGCCTGCACTAACCTGAACATTTTGTCCATGTAAAGCAGGGGTCAACAAACTTTTTCAACAGGAGACTGGTCCACTGTCCCTCAGACCTTGTGGGGGGGCAGACTATTTTTTGGGGGGGGGTGAACAAATTCCTATGCCCCACAAATAACCCAGAGCTGCATTTTAAATAAAAGCACACATTCTACTCATGTAAAAACACCAGGCAGGTCCCACAAATAACCCAGAGATGCCTTTTAAATAAAAGGACACATTCTACTCATATAAAAACACGCTGATTCTCAGACCGTCCGTGGGCCGGATTGAGAAGGCAATTGGGCTGCATCCGGCCCCTGGGCCTTAGTTTGCCTACCCATGATGTAAGGTGATCTATTTAAACCAAATTGCCCAGGGAGCAAAATGAGGCATATGTGATGTCTCTCAGAGTATGTGCCGAGATGCAACTTCACTGTGGTAGTTATTGTATTATTCAGGCTTCAAATGCAACATATACATTCTGCAGAGAGATCACTTTCCAATCTTTAGTACTGACCATTTAGAAGAGGCATTGTACATCTTCTTCACTGGCTGCACATGGCCTCACAAAGAAAGTGCAAATTCCAGACCCAGCACTGTGTTGATGTGATACTATATCACTGGAATATAGAACCACTCAACACCAGCATCATATATTGATGCAACATCATGGCATAAACATTGTAATGCAATACGATGATTATTTTTGTCTCTCTGCAATCAACCTCATTTGACAGTGCTGCTGCCTCTCTCCCCCCACTCTGTCCTTCTCATGGCAATTGCTGGAAGAGAAAAGAAAAGAAAAATACCTGGCAATTTTAGCTCTCTTTTCCCCCTCTGGCCCCGTTCCATGGATGGATAGCAGGTTGGTAGTGTAGCAGTTACAAGCACACTGCTCTCATTCATGCATAGATCGAATAGAAACCTCAGAAAGTGTTTTGAGAAGGTATGTGTATCTCTCAAAGCAAAATCACAATAGCTATTTGAGATTCCACATAGGATCTACAGTATATAAGGTGGGCACAACTAAACCCATATAAGCCAGACTTTAGGAATGGTGCTGCAAAGGTGGCTGTCTTCTGGAATTGCTTTCTTAAATGATGTATATATGAAGACATGTGAAGTGAGAAATGGCTAAATTATGTATTCATATATTCATAGCCACTAGAATGCTAGCAGACATTTGGTTGGTAATTTCTGTTTCTATAAAGCATGGACTATGGGAGACTTGGGTTTGGAGGCTCTGTCCCTTAAAAAGTCAGCCTCTGCACCCCCTCTCTTTCCAGCTTCATGTCTTATACCACCCATATATAAATGGGTGGGGGTAACCAATTCAACAGCCAGACACCTTTTGTGTAGCCCCAGGCTTAAAGAAAACAAAATAAGCTAAAACATAGAAAAGACTATCATTAAAATATAATTGAAGGTTATATTGGCTAGGGGATACAACAACAACAACAACAACAACAACAACCTTTTTACCTAGTCCCTGCCTATCCATTATGAGGTGACAACAGACTATGAGGCTCTAACAGCTTAATCTTATTCATAGCTTAACATGCACCAAGCCATTCAGTAGGGTGTGAAGCATTAAACTAATAAGCAAATACCAGGACTAAGTTCCACTAGTAGGGTTGAAGCACGTTCCTGTGCCTGACAAGCTGGACACAGCACAGTTGGCATCCCAAACTCCTAAAAATGGCTGGCACCCACAGTTTCTATGGAGAAAAAGGCCTCATAGGCCTAGTGCTGAATTTTGAAAAGTGTCAGGGTTTAAGGTTATCCTGGCAACCTTATTCTCCAAACTGGAAACATTGTCTCTGTATCTCTGGTATGGAAATGAACTCTGCTACTTGTTTTTTTTTTAATGTATAACAATGAATGGCTATTTATCCCTGTATGAACTTAGGCTGGTGACACTTGAGTTGTCATCAGAGGCCTTGCCCCAGATGCCTGCCCTTTTGAGATACTGTGAGTGGTGATGGGAGACAGTCAGGGCCTCTTCTGTCATGGTCCTGGGTCTTTGGAAAATCCTCCTCCAAGAATGGTGCTGTCCTCTAGACCACGGGTAAGCAAGCTAAGGCCCGGGGGCCGGATCCGGCCCAATCGCGGCCCACGGACGGTCCTGGAATCAGCGTGTTTTTACATGAGTAGAATGTGTCCTTTTATTTAAAAAGCATCTCTGGGTTATTTGTGGGGGGGGGGGCATAGGAATTCGTTCATTTTCTTTTTCCAAAATATAGTCCAGCCCCCCACAAGGTCTGAGGGACAGTGGTCTGGCCCCCTGCTGAAAAAGTTTGCTGACCCCTGTTCTAGACAGCTAATTATTTTATTGTTATTGGTTCTTAGCACTGTTTCCAATGCTGCTGTTACTATTTTCTTTTTTAATGTTTTGCTCATCTTGCGACTTTATATGACTTTATATGATGGAAGCTATATTGTGTTAAGAGGTGGCCTACACAAATATTTGGATTTTGGGTTTTTTTATATGGTGTTGCTTATTGCGGATGCTTTTTATTGTTGCTGTTTATTAATTGATGTTTTTTGACTGGGGACTCAGCTATACAGCTGCAAATATAACGTTTTAAGTGCATTATACAAATGTGACACTAGATGGTGCTAGTGAGCTAATGGCAAATTCCACACATATTTTTAAACTTTTTTTGAAAAAGCATTTTCACAGCATTTTTTAAATATATGTGTGTGTAGATTCAGCCTGGCTTTTATTTCTTTATTATTGTTTTAACTTATATTTACACATTCCTGCCCTTTAAACACCTCCAAGGTGGCTTGCAAAAGGTCATCTAACAATATCAAGATAAAAGTTACTCCAATTAATGTGATGATGATGATGATATAATAGTCCAGGTAGCAATACAGCTAGATAATGCAGGGGTGTGACTGCCTTCCCTGCTGTGGCCTAAGCAATGGACGTTGGTGCTTGGGGAGAGGGAACTCTCTGCTAGGAGCTGTTTCCAGGCTTGGTGTAAAAGTTGTTGCTTTCCTTCCCTCTGACACCCCAAATCAGCAACTTCCAGCTATTATAATTCTTTCGAAATATTGTAAGTTACTTCAATGGGAAAAAATGGCATATAAACAGAAATGCACTCAAAATATATTAGAGTATAATTTTATTCTAACAAGACTCCCAACTAGGGCCTCAGACAAGCTCTGCACGGGCCTGGTCACACCCTTAGCTCTCATGTTAACATCAACAGAAATTAAAAGGTGTTTCATTTTGGATTACCACACCCTATATACGTATGTATACTGAATTATAATTACTATCCTCCTCCCAGCTTAGCGATGAGCCACCTGTTGCCCCCCACCAGGGCCGTGCAGAGCTTTTTTCAGGCCCAGGGTGGCTGGGAGGTATGGGGTATTCTTGACATGGCAGTTTAAGTGTGGTATGCCCCTGGTGGGGGGCCCCTGGTCAGCTTAGCCCCCTGAGGTCTAGGGCAAGTGTACCTGTCTTTCCCCACCCCTCTTCAAGGGCCTGCCTCCTGCCCTCAGAGTTCTCGGACTCCAACTACCAACTTCCCAGCAGCCTTCTGGCTCCCACACCACTTCAAAATTAACTAACATCATCAGCTACGATCAAACATGATTCAAATTATCGTTCATGACTCATTTGCCTTTTTGTTGCTGTTGATGATAGGTTCAGGATTTGGAGCAGCTACAAAAGCCATGTGCTTAGGGATGAAATACTGGAAGCCTGACAGGCTGGAAACTCTAATTGAAGTGAGCATTGAAGTTGGACGAATGACTCATAACCATCCTACAGGTAACGTCCAGGGAAATCGACCTGTTTTGGTTAGGATGTATTGACTCTGGGTTGCCCTGCCCCTTGCAAGACTGGCAGTCCTGCCATAGCCCTGGTTGATCTGTGTGTGCGGCTTGAGGTCTGTTAACAGCATTTGAAGACAATTGGGAAAAATGCAAGTAGCACAGAACGCAGTCACCAAGTTGTTGACAGAGATGGGGCAATCTCAACATAAAACACCAGTCATGGTGAGCTCCCATTGCTCTGTCCCAGTTCCTGCCAACCTAGCAGTTCAAAAGCACGCCAGTGCAAGTAGATAAATAGGTACCACTGTGGCAGGAAGGTAAACGGTGTTTCTGTCTGCTCTGGCACTCGTCACAGTATCCCATTGTGCCAGTAGCATTTTAGTCATGCTGGCCACATGACCTGGAAAGCTGTCTGTGGACAAACGCCGGCTCCCTCGGCGAGATGTGTGAGATAAGTGCCGCAAACTCATAGTCACATTTGACTGGACTTAGCCATCCAGGGGTCATTTACCTTTTATCTTTTTACCTTACCTGCACAAATTGCCAATTTGTTTCCAAGTCAAATTCAAAGTACTGTATATTCTGGCGTATAAGACTACTTTTTAATCCAGGAAAATCTTCTCAAAAGTCGGGGGTCATCTTATACGCTGGGTGGAGAATCTGCAGTCGAGTATATCTCTAACTCTAGGCTATATTTTAACTGGAAAAGTTGGGGGTCGTCTTATATGCCCAGTCGTCTTATACGCCGGAAAATATGGTACTGGTTTTGACTTTTCAAAGTATTGCATGGCTTGGGAGCCCAGTACCCCGAGGACAACCTTTCCCCATATGAATCTACCTCGATCTGAAGAAGGGAATCTCTGTATGTTCCCTCCAAAGATGCTCAGAGGGTGGCAATAGGAAAACAGATGTTTTCTGTGGTAGTCCTATGCTTATGGGACACTCTCCTCTTAGAAGCTTGTCTGCTGCTAACATTGTCATCTTTTCAGCACCAGGAGAAGATGTGTTTATTTTCCCTGGCATTTGCCCAACAATAACAGTCTGGCTTTTAGCAGCTATTTATTTTGGGACCATTCTTGGGTGGTATGGTTGCTTGCAAGTGATTATTGTAGGCGAACACATTTAGTATGTTGCATTGTTTTAAATGGACATGTCTCTTCTAGATTTTTATTTCTTTTGCAAGTTGCTTCAAGACTTCTTTCATGGCGGGAAGCAACACATAAATTCAATAAATTAAACTGTATTCAATAAACTACACTTACCCTGTGTTCTCCTCATAATGCAGGGGTGGAGAGACACTTGCAGGGGAAAGCTGCCCTTCAGTTTTCCCTTGCAAATGGCCCTGTGTAGTTTTTAATAGTTCCCCATCCCCATCTAGGCTCCTAAACTGGAAGGAAGCCCAGTCAAGGGGGTGGGTGGTGAGTGGATTGCAGTACCATTTGGACAGAGGAAACCTAATATAGTGTTCAAGTATGAAACAAGAAAGAAATGAGTGTACACACACAACAAATTTAACATGTTCACCCAGAAGCTCCTATTGTTTCAGTGGGCAAAACTCTCAAATTAGCATACATAGGCCTGTAGCAAATTTAAGGTGCGTTTTGCTCAGTGCAGTTGTGGCTGGAAATTAGCCTGCATAAGTGCTTGGGGGCTCTTTCATGTAAGGATTCTGCAGTGTGCCATATCACAATTGGAACATGTCAGATTCAAGTTCTACACTAAAAGCACCCCCCCACACTGCAATTCTGGATGCATGAAGATAGGAATAGGGGTGGGATCACTGGATGAAAAAAAGGGGAGGAGGAAAGACAAGAAAATGCTAATGAGATGGCTGGGCCAATAGGAATAAGAAGGAGCAGGTTGGAGAACCACTGGCAGTAAAGACAAGCCTAAGCTTGACTATATCTCCTACTTCGGAGATCTGGGGGATGATGATATGCTGTTTCTCCCAGCCAGCCAGCCAGCCAGCCACACTCATTTATTACTCTTCCTCTTTTTCTATCCACTAGACTGGTAAGGGGAACAGCAGTGGTCTGCAATCATGAGAGCCATTGCATGGGGCACACATCTGTTCTGCACCTTCACCTGCCACCAGTCTAAGAAAAAACCAATGCAATATGCCCACCATCAGAATTGCAGAATTACTGTAGGTCAGTAGAAGCAATAACCAGACACAGTTGCATTCTGAGACCAGGTTAGGCTGTAGTCCAGTCTGACATGAAAACAGGGTTGCAGTGCCAAAACACTGGTTAATTAGAGCAAGAAACTGTTATGGTTAAAACTCTGATCACTGAATGACATGCAACATATTATGAATTCCTTTTAAATTTCAGCAGTTCATTTTCATGATTTTCATTTTCAGTAGGTCTAAAGGCCATAAAAGCAGTTGTTTTAAACCTATGCACCATTCTAATGTTATCCTCGTTAAGATCAATTGGACATACACATGTAAAAGAAGTCATCACCCTGGAATGTTAATCTCAGCCAACAATCATCACATATCAGATGGCTCCCTCCTAAGTAGAGACACAAGTTGTAAGTCATATGTAATTGCTGAAGTATTCCATTATGCCAGTTTGCCCCAATCTAGTTTCATTACTTTAAATGATAAAAGCTCACACAGTCTTGCTTGTTTTCTAGCTTTTAAAATGGCAAAATAAAGTTGCAAACTATGTGACTTTTAAGTGTTTGGCACACTGCATGAAGGATCTGTATTGAATGCTAAGGACGACAGTGATTAATTGGATTCAGTAAATCAATCAGAATTGTCACCTTATTTTTATTTTTTTACCTCGTGTACTTTTATCGGCAGTCTAGCTCTCAGAAATTAAGTACAGTGCTACCTCCGGTTAAGTACTTAATTCGTTCTGGAGGTCCGTTCTTAACCTGAAACTGTTCTTAACCTGAAGCACCACTTTAGCTAATGGGGCCTCCTGCTGCCGCTGCGCCGGCCAGAGCGCGATTTCTGTTCTTATCCTGAAGCAAAGTTCTTAACCTGAAGCGTTATTTCTGGGTTAGCGGAGTTTGTAACCTGAGGTACCACTGTAGATGAAGCATCTCCTCCAATGGAGATTAAATGGTGGCGAAAAGGCTCACATGGTTTCTGTGTTAAAGACACAGTACCTTGACTGGCAAGATACATCACTAAAATAACAGGCTCACTGTAATTAACACAACAGCCAAATCACTCATTCTTTGGAGGACATCAATGCCATAATTAAAAAGGAAATTGTCCAGCACCTGACCAGCATTTCATAGGAGAAACCTCCAACTAAAAACCCCCATTTAAAATAAGCAAATAGAAAAAGAACCTACCCAAGTGAAGCTGACACAAACCTCCACACATACACTAAGTAAAAGAGCCAGGCAGAGGGCCTTCTCGGTGGTGGTGCCCTCTCTGGAACGTCTCTCTGTGGTCAGGGGTTGAAAGTAGTGATTAAGGCTACAATCCTAACTCCATTTGACCTAAGAATAAACCCTTCTAGTTCAACAGGACTTCTAATTAGGCATTGCACCAGTCAGTTATATACACATACAGTAATGCTATTTGAAGTTCAATACCTGTTTTATTGGTACAAAAAAAAATATTCCCGAAGAAAGGCATATAGCTTGAAATGTGTGCATGTTGTATTTCTTTGAGCTTAATAAACTTAGTTTCTTATGCATCTGTATGCTGATTTCTCCTCCTTTTTGGTGCTACTTGGTGCCATAGTCCTCATCATCATTTTTCTATGCTCCTTTCAGGGTTTTTAGGATCACTGTGCACAGCTCTGTTTGTTTCATACGCAATACAAGGAAAGCCACTGGTGCAGTGGGGAAGAGAAATGATGAAGGTTGTCCCAATGGCTGAAGAATACTGCAAGAAGACGATTCGGCACATGGCAGGTAACATTGCGTAATATGCAATTGCAAATTCACACATAAGGTGCATAATTGAAGTGTTTATGCTCTGTTAGATTAATTTCCCTACCTGCCATTTCAGGTGTTGTCTGTTTCAATCTGGAACTCAGAAGATTTTATCATGAGCCTAGAGAGAGAGATGCTACCTGTCAAATGAGGTTCCTCCTAGCGGATAGGGACAAGGACGTTACTGCCCCAGTGGCTTCCTTTTTGAACTCCATCTTACCTGAAAGGGTTCTTAATGAATCATCTCTCTAGGGAATAGACAGGGTGAAGCAGAACAATTGAGTACCTTGTGATCTTCAACATCCTCACTCCTGTCCCTTTTAAATTTATCCTAGTGTTTTGAAATGCTTTAACTCGTAATGCCAATAAAGTTATTTGCATTTGTATTTGAAAATTTGCTTCCTGTCCCTCTTCTCTGAAGCCTTGCTCTAGGAATATACCTATATACACAATTTTAAAAAACGGAACCCATATTTGGATAGTAATGCAGGCGACTAGTGACAAACAATAGGCCCTGTGTTCTTTCTCAGAAGTTCTCTGGCTTTTAGCTAAAGCCTTCTTCTTCTTCTTCTTCTTCTTCTTCTTCTTCTGACTAGACCAGGTGCAGGATTAAGTCGTATAGGTCTGCTTTTGACAGAAGGATGCTGTCACTCTTCTTGCACAATTCCAACCCTGAGTAAAATATGCAAGACTCCTAAAGCATGCATCTGTCATTATGGAGTGAAGTGCAATGCTATTTTAGAAATAAATAAAGAGGACGACATTTTAAAAAACCCTGCCTGAAACAAATGTGAGCCCCTTTTCACAAGGGATCTATCCTTTTGAATTACTCAGTCAACTTCTTTTGTTTTTCTTTTCTAAAAAAAAACCCACATTTGTTAAATGTTCCCTGTTTTGCATATTCTTACTCTGTAGTTCTCAGAGGCAGCTTTACTGCCAGGTAGCCACAAGTAATTGCCTGTGGTAGCACTTAGTATAGACAGATGTTTGCAATATGCTGCAGAAGATTATGCCTAGTATTTCTTTGACAAAAGTCAGTCTTCTGCTCAGGGACAGCATAGTGCAAAGGGTTTCGGTGCTGTAAAAAAAGAAAGGAAGGGTAATGAAGCAAGGGAAAGATGGGGAGGGGAACCATATGTCTAAGGCCATAGGTAAATAACAAGAGGCTAGCAACAAGCATCTCTCAAGTGCCTTTGGGGAGAACCCCAATAGCAGAAAAAAAGTTTTTCTCTAGACCAGCCTTTCTCAATCTTGAGTCCCCAGATGTTTTTGGACTACACTCCCAACTTCCCTGTCCACTGGTCCTACTAGCTTAAGGATGATGGAAGTTGTATTCCAACAACATATGAGACCCAAAGGTTGAGAACAGCTGCTCCAGACTCAATATATAAACTGTGCTGCAAATGTTTGTTTTGCTACAGGTACAGTGGTTCAGGAAGGTAGGCTGAATATTGGTGGCGGAAACAAAGCTACGGCAATGGACTCTGCAGAAGTGGCAGAGATATTGCTTCCTGTAGGAAAATGTGAAGCGCCACCAGTTTACAAAGTGCACCCTCTCCACTTTTAAGTAGTAGGTCTTTTGGGTCCAGAGTCGGAAAAAAGCTGCCCTTGTACAAATGGGTAGAGATGCCCATCTTAGTTTATTTGTAGAGGCTGCCTTCTGAAGATGATACTGCAAAAAAAGGTGTTACTGCCAGCTGCCTTATCAGGTAGCATACAGCCTGCACTCAAAATAGCTCCTGTTGAGACTTGGGAGGGCTTCTTATGCTTTTGCTTAGTATTCAGGACCCAGTAGTAATTGCTGGTTTGTTTGTAGGTTTAATAGACACTGTGATCTATTATTCTGGTTTTCCAAAATGTGTGTTTGGTGGCCCTAATTACTTGTATTTACAATAGAAAATTAAAATCTATTCCCCCCTTTCTACATTGTGAATATTTGCTAATTAGTATTGTTGAGAGGCTAAGAATAGTTGGACAGGTTTTATTCAATTTTCTTCATGAGAGTTCTGTAAATTGGATTTTGTCATTCATGCTGTTGCACTGAAAGAACCTATTCAAGATTAAATGTAAATCAATTTATTCGTTTTTCATTCAGAATATCAGGAGCATTGGTTTTACTTCGAAGCAAAATGGCAATTTTACTTGGAGGAGAGAGAAATCAATGAAGACAACCAGAATAAACCCAACTTTCCTGACAATTATGATGCTGAGGAAAGAGAAAAGGTAAACTCTTCAACCAAAAATTCTGAAAGTATTGGGGACAAATATGTACTGATACTTTTCCATCTAAAAGTGGGTCCTGTTTTCTTGTAATTTAGAAACACTTGCAACCAAATACCATAAAATGGTAGTAGTATAAGTTTACTGAATGACTCAAGCCTACGGGACAAATATTAGATTGGTGCTAGGTTTAGTGCAGGGGTGGGCTTCTAGATATGATTGCACTCCAATTCCCATCAGCCCCATTATAGACATTGACCAGGGGTGATGGAAGTTGGGATCCAGCAGGTCTTGAAGTTCCTGGATCAACTTCATATTCCATGTGAGAAGGGGAATTGGAGATCCAAGGTCACACCATTGCAGCTGGAGGTGAAGGGAAGAGCCAGCAGTGTAGCTTAAGGCAGTCAAAATATTGGGCTCCAGATGTGGTAGCTGATGTGCAGATGGACTAGAACGGCACACATTGCAGTTCAAAGCAGGAAAAAGATCAGGTTACAGAGGTAGAATGTGGGAAATGGTGGAAAGCAGACATTCTGGCAGTCTTCTCGACAGAAAAACAATATGCTTAGATTGGGGAGCAGAATTTAACAAAGCTGAGGTTTTATAGAGTCAAATGGAACTGAATTAGCTGCCCAGGTCACCAAGCAAATGGTGAGGTTGGGTAGCAAGGACTGTAAACGTGCTTCTAGCAATCTAATTCTGCCTACCACTCCTTCAGCAGACATGCTAAGTTGGCGGGCGCAGCACAAGAGGTAAGATGTCGATGTCTGTTTGCTGGCAGCTCCAGATATATATCCCAGGCACTTTATGAGAGCTGCAGTTTTTTCAGACCCATGTGCTGCTGTGCTCTCTTTATTTTCTTAACTGAGATCTGATTCAAATGCTATGACTATCGTACTCCTGCATGGCAATGATTCCACGGGGTGCCTCTGACATTTGAAACCCCCTCACCACCTGTCTCATCTGGGTTGCATAGAAAGTCTTCATTACAATGCCAGTATTCTTTAATGCATTATTCCAGTGTACAAAGACTCTTCACGAGATCAGGTGACCTACCTCATGAAATGGCTCTCTTGTCAGTCGTGCAAGCCCTTTCCTCACCGGTATTCCATACGAAGTTACAATATGCACAATCCATTCTGTTACTTGGAGACTTTCCCCAAACAGATTGCACCCAAGTAAAAGGCAACAGCACTTAAATAGGATGCAAATTTCTGCCCCAAAACATTATAGTAGTATCTACTTACATTTCAGCATTTCATGAAGTCACAATACAGCAGAAGCTGCTGTTAGAAAAACTATTACTAAGAATTCCAGTATCACTGGATGTAGATGTGACAATTGCTTAGCGGTAAGGATGTTTGTTTGCTTGTTTACTTGGGGGCACCACTTATAGTACATTAAGATCTGCTATATGGCCTTTGCTGCTCATTCTGTGAAGGCTACATCTTTCAAAAAAAGTTTACTAACTGTGACCATCTTCTGTAGAAATATACACATATGCTCAGTATAATGTGATACCCATGCAGGAAACCATATTCTGTGCAATAAGAACCTTCAATCAGCAGATAGGACAAGTCCCGATTAAAACTTTCTGGATCACACACTGTCTCTCTATTTTCTCCACCTCTTTACAGAAAGTGTTCAACGGTCAGTGAATGAAATAAAAAGGTTTGCCAAGAACAACAAAAACGGTAACATGCAGTTCCCTCTCTGAGGAAGCAGCCTTGTGGGATTCCACGTTTTAATAGACTTAAGTGATAAACTGTAGGCAAGTTTTGAAAATGCATAGGCAATGTTGCAAATGCCATCATGGTAATGTCAGAGAAGCAAATGACATCATCATCATCATCATCACCACCATCTTCATCATAATCCATAAACTGATGGAGGCAAATGGAATCCTTATTTGTGAAGGAACCCAAGAAAGATGAGCTATCTAAGAAATTGCCTTAGTGTGGTTCCCCCAAAGCTAAGAAAGGCTGTTTCTATCTTGTTTCATGTCAGGGAACTGCCACCTGGCCCGCTGAGTGGAACGGAGGGTCCGTTAGCATACAGAGAGCCCCCAATGCGTTTTGAGCAGCAGTACCTCTTCCAGCGCGAAGAGCAGCCACACCTCCAGTGGGGAGGAAGGGGAAGCGGCTAGCCGGGAGAGGAGGGGGCTTGGGGATTCTGCTGAGAGCCCCAGTACCTCACCTCGTCCAGCTGGTCAGGAGGGAAACACGCCAGTTCCGGTGCCCCAGTTGTGCAGAGGGATGAAACACAAGGAGGGTAGGAGGAGATGTGGGGTGCTGAAGCTCTTATGCTGGGGAAGGAGCCAGAAGGGGCCACTCCCGGATTCTGCCAGCAACTGAGACAGACATGCTTTAGTAGCTCTGCCCTGTAAATAGTTTTGCACAATAAAACTGCCAAAAGACTGTTTGGGTTCCTGTTTCATTACTCGTAAGAACCATCACGCGGACCTCACATTTCAGATTAAATTTTTTTTAAAAAATATATTTAATGTATGCTAAAGCAAGGCTTGACTACACACAGAAATAAGCAATGAGCAAATGTAGCATCAATATTTTTTAAAAAAGAAACAAAGAAGGGAGTACTTTAAAACACAATCTGCAATGTTTCTGTGCCATGCTATGAAAAGGAAAAGGAAAAAAGGCAAAGGAAAAGAGTGGCATTTAAATCTGTATATTCTGGGTTGCCTTTTCATCAAATTAACCCAACCAAAGCCATTAATTATCCATTCAGACTTATAGGAGATGGAGTTCTGAAGGTCGTGGTGGAAGAAGAGGTCATGATGCTCCCATGATTGCATATGATGCTCTCTTGGGATGTGGTAGTGATTGGACCGAACTTTGCAACCGGGCAATTTTCCATGGTGGTGAGTAATCTAGTAGTTCCTTCATGCTGGTTCCTTGTAACCATAACAGCAAAATATATACTACATACAGACCATTTTAATTTTTGATTAGGGTCAGTTTGACTACATTAGGTGACTCACTAATAATTCTAGCTCTTTCTAGTTACCGTACTACATCCATTGAAGTATCTTGCATCTAAAGCACTTGTTGTACTTTCCAATTAGTAATTATTGCAGTAATGTTGTGCTGGTTGGGAAAAGCTTCATTTCTTATTCCTATAAAGGAAGTGGCAATCCTACTATCAAAGAAAAGTTAAGCCACAGGAATTGTGAGATTATTATTATTTTTTAAATCTATGAAAGCTTATATGGTCTACACCTATGTTTCACAACTAGTTTTACAGCAGGAGATGACGGGGAAAGTGGGCAACGTTTGTTAAGGACACTATGGTTCCCAGAATTCTTTAGGTCATGACTGCTAAAGTAGCCTAAGAATGCTTTAAAAAGGTATGATGTGATTGTGACATGAAAGACCAATTGTCAGCATGGCAATTGAGCATGTGGGCTGTTTCCACCTTAGAGTTGTTTCCCTCCCCTAATGACTTTTTAAAAATGTTTCTGCCAACCTGATACTACTTGTCTCTTGGTGCTGCCAATTTGGACCAGTGCTCAGAGAACTGAGATTGCTCTTAATATATATGATATTATTTGACGGAGAAGCTAAAAGGGCATTCTAATGAAACTGGGTTCTCGTTTGTGCTTTATTTTACAGGTGAGAGTGCGGCGACTGGAACTATTGCTGGCTGCTTGTATGGCTTGCTTTATGGGCTCAACAAGGTCCCTAAAGGCTTGTACCAGGATCTTGAACAGAGGGAGAAGCTAGAAAACCTGGGAGAGACTCTCTTCCGACTCTCTTCAGAGGAAAAGTAAAGATGTTTTTGCCATTTAAATTTTTTTTAAAGATTATATTATACCCTGCAGCCAAATTCCTAAGAAGCAACTCTAAACAGATTTGTAACAATTCAGGAAAATAATTGTGTGCCCCTAAGTCTCAGTGAAGTCACACTGTCTTTAACATGATGTTATCTTATTCATTTACACTGAAGTACTCCCACTACTCCACAGATAGGAGTTTCTTGACCCAACCTAAGGGAAAAGTTCACACATTACTTTTTGGGGTACATTTGAGATTTTTTTTAATGGACCCCTAAAAATCTAATGTATGAATGAGACAAGTGTTAGCAAATATAGGGACAGAATCAGCTGCAGCTGGGTTGCAAAGCTATATTTCCATGTAATGTGTGGAAAACTCCCAAACTATGCCAATATTGTTGCAGGCAGCATTATAAAATGCTGCGCAGAGTTAGAATAGTAGAATTATACTATTACATTTATTGCAAGCCACTCCAATAATTTATTTGAAGAAAAGGGTATAGTAAATAAAATAGATTAAGGGTATTTAAATTCTGTCAGTATTCAATACCTAAGAATGTCTTTTAATATTAATTAATATTAATCATACTACTATAATTTTTGGGGAGGATGAAGCAGTCTAAGAACCCATTTTTTAAATAAAATTCTGTATCACATCAAAATGTGACTGCATGTACACATATGCCAATTATATATATACAAAACTAATGCTGTCTGCACACCTATTTAAGGCAAACTAATTTTATCACCCTTTGAAGGAAGTATTTCTGAGATTCTTTTCTCCCCCAGTATATTTTTATGCACTCTTTCCGGTTTCCTCTCAACTCAGTAATATCCACTTTTCTGTGACATCACCTAACTGAAAATCAATTAAATGTATATTCTTTTTCAGAACTGTAGTGCCTAAATATTATAGGAAATTATCTGAGATTAGCAGAACACAAATATATATAACAAAACACTACAACTATTCCTGGCTTCCTATATATTTTGTTGTGATTCCCCCCCCCAAAAAAAAAAACCCTTTACAAACTTTTTAATGATTTGGGTGGCTAAAATACTTGTAAATAAATTAATCTTATGCCTCTTCATAAGCATCATTCTTTATTTTGACATTGTGTGCATTGCATGTTACTGTGTCATTGTTGGAATTCTTGCTTGCAGTTGTCACTAAGTCATTGTTGGTCAAGGTTACAGTGAGTTTCTTTGTGCTGAGAATTGCTTCTACTACGAAATCTAGAAAGTGTTGTTCTGTTATAGAAAGAATGTAGGAAATACAGTGGCAGATAAAGAGTTTCAAAGTTAGTGGGTTGGATCCAGACTGAGGCTAAAATCTTATATACATTCAGCTTGGAGTAAGATCTGTTGATTTCAACGTGGTTTTCTTCTGAGCAAATATGGAGATGGCTGGTAGTTGTGGTGTAAGTTAAGAGCATTTAGATTCTGTTAAAATCAATATAGAAAGTTAGTCATGACTAATTTAAGTCCTATTGATTTCCATTGGACTTAAAGTGTGACCAAAGTTGGCACTCAACTAAGTCTTACTCAGAGTAGACCCACTGAAAATTTCAATCAGTCCACCTGGAGCTGAATCTAGTTGAATACCACCTAAATGGTGCAAGTCTTACCATGTCTACTCAGAAGTAAGTCCTATTCAATTGGGCTTACGAGTTCCAGGTGAGTAGGATGGATTGCAGCCTAACCTAGTCTAGATCCAACCAAGGCAGCAGATCCCTATTTAGATTTTTATTCTCTCCATTGTTCCTGATATAGATCTTCACTCACCCCTTCTTCCCTGGTGGTATGGGGGACGCCATTTTGTGGTTTGCCTCAGATGCCAAAATGTATTGGGCCGGCCCTGTGTGTAAATTTCGACATACACTGCCTTCTCCCACCTTAGTTCTTCACTGTGGCCAGGTCCTTCACTCTCTCCTGAATTTTTAAGGGTTTTTATTTTATTTTTTGCCAGTCAGAGGTTGACTCCCAAATGAAAATACAGTTGGCCTCTTTCTCCTTCTCCATATTGAACATACTCTCTTAAACCGTCACCTTGTAAGTTGTAACAGTAACCTTGTAACTATGAATAGTGACTGAGGCAGCCTACAAAACAATCTCTGTATAATATGATCCAAATTATAAAGCCACATTTGCTGTTTTATATTATTACCTTTGTTTCAAATCAGTGCCTTGGGCAGTTTATTTTATTCGCCCCCAATCTATTTTAACTTTCTGAGTAAACTGCTTTGAAGTCTGATTGATTTCTGATATCAACTTTGTGCCTCAGTCGCCTTTTACAGTAAATAGGATGTACAGACCATTCCTACGTACTTTTACTAAGAAGTAGCCACCACAGTTCAGTGAGACTTTACTTCCTAGTAATCATGCATAGGATTGCATTCCTAACACATAACTTTAATTCTTTCCATAGAATACCTATTCCTAACTCTTTGTCGGCAGCTATACTTACCGGTAGTTGCCCTAAGAGTATATGCAATTTGCTTTCATTTGTTGAAACTGCTAAAGTGAAGAATATA
The DNA here is from genome assembly GCF_009819535.1 of Lacerta agilis. Taxonomy (NCBI): domain Eukaryota; kingdom Metazoa; phylum Chordata; class Lepidosauria; order Squamata; family Lacertidae; genus Lacerta; species Lacerta agilis. The sequence goes on from NC_046315.1 coordinate 76,331,269, forward strand.
GGTGTTGAAACATACAAACAGGTCGTTCATGACAATACGCTGATTTAATTGTGGCCAGGAAAGGAAAAGGAATTTGCCATATCATTACCAAATCTCTAATGTGATCTTTGGGTTCTTATGTTACCACAGCAGAATAGGAAAGAGTTTCCTCACTGCTGAGGTAACACTGAAGTGGGTCCTATGGACTCTGACCCACAGTGTGAGTTCTTCGGTTGAGACTGAACTCTTCTGCCTCGTGACACCAGAAGACAATTAAATGAGGCACTGGCCCACAATGCTGGTTTCAAGACCTCCTGAATATGCCTTTTGTGTGTGGGCATTGATGAAACAAGGATATCATATGGGGGAGGGAATGGAGAGGGAATGAAGAAATGGGGAACAGATATTTCCCCTTCATTCCCGAAGCTAGATTTATAAGTGCATCATAGCCTTTGTTTGAAATAAAACGCTTGATGTATTCTTCCCAACTGAAGGCTCCTATAATTTGAAAGGGCAAATTTTTAAAATCATCGGGTATATTTAATATTTGTCCTTGAATTCATACTTCAGTAACGGGAAGAGAATCCAGTGAGTGACATGGCTTGAGATTAACACCGGTTCCAATAAATCCAACCCTCGAATCAATGACGTTATCCATTCTTTCATGTGTGCGTCAGGCATGGCCTCAGCAGATGCTGCTTTTTATAAAAGTGTTGTATACATGTGTTGTCGTGCAATGGGGAAAACCCCGAAACACAGTGACATCTAGCTGCTCATCTTTATCCTCATATGCTGCATATTGTTTGTGGTATTCAGTGCTGGCCAACTGTCAAAGTTTTCATTGCTTTGTTGTCTTTTTTCCATTATGACAATGGTAATTATAAGCAGAACCTGTGATGTTGAGCGCAGCTGTTTCATTCAGATGTTCTTGTGTGCAATGTTTAACTGTGAGAAAAGCTCTGAGGCCTAGATTTTGCCATCTTCATTTACAAGCAGAGGGATGAGGGGGCAGTCTGCCACTTCCATGTGATACTGTTCTTCAGGAACACCTATATTTCTGGTTATTGTGAGGTATAAAAAAGTCACCATAACATGTGCTGTTAAAATGCAATGTTGTTGTGTGTATTTCTGTCTAAAGATCTATCTCTCCAAAAAACATTCTTTTGATTCTTGTTGTGAAATCTTTTTCTGCTCCTCCCTCCTTCAAACCTGAGCTGGCACCCCTGTTGATAGGACATGACCATTAATAGTACCTTCCTTCCTTCCTTCCTTTCCACAAAACAACAACAACTCTTCATAAAATGCCACAGCTTGTTGAGAAAGGAAAAATAAATAAATAAATAAATGGTTGACTCTCTTATAGTGATGTAGATGGCAGAATCTATCTGAATTTAGCAGCTTACGTTGCTTCTCAAAATCAGGAAATCACCTTCTTTGTATGGTCTGGGCATCTTATGTGGTTAAGGATGAACTCCTGATCTGCTGGAATCAAAGCTGGCATTTGCCCTTGCATTCACCAGCGCCAGGATTTCATCCCAAGGCGATTTGTTGTCTTTGCTTTTGCTCGTATATGAAGAGGTATAAAAACTTAATACTGTCCTGGTATGCAGACTGAATCCCATTCACATACTACTTTATTACTACATGAATTAACCTCCCAAGTTTTTTTTTATGGTGCTAGAAAGTTGAAACCTCTGGTGCATTTTCCCCCCTCCGGGCTATTGTCTATTACTGTTGACTTCACCATGTAGCTTTCACACTGAGTTCACTATTTTATTTAGTAACTGATCCTCACCCGTTAAAGCATTTCCTAAATCCTCAGCTGCCTGTAGGCCTAATTCTTCAAACAGAAGTAGACTTATAACCATGCCAGACTTCTCTCTCTACCCATGTTAATAAATGAAAGGATAGAGAGGTCAATTTATATTGTGTTGGATATAATGGCATACAGTGCTTTAATCTCTGGCTTTCCTGGTTTCATTGGGATTCAGAAAAGGGATTTTAAGAGAACATTTCCCTGCATAATTGATGGGAAAGCAGATCAGATTTTCGCTTAGGACTAGATGGATTTTATTACACAGTGGAATGCTGCAAGCTTTCAAACTTTGCTAGCTCCCTGTAGAGAGCAGGCCAGGCTCCAAAGTGTTCTGTGCATAAAAAAGTAGGATTTGGACTTGCATTTCTGAAACAGTAACTTCATCACACCCTACTCTCACATGATAAACTGCATTAGAAATGAGGGTTTCAATAGCAGTTTCTAGTATGGGATGAGAGTCGGCTGAAATAAAATAAGTTTTTTGTTTTGTTTTGTTTTTTAAACCCCACTGAATGAATGAACTATGTAATCTTTTGCTAGTATCCTGTTCCTCTCTGTTTTCTGCCCCTTTCAGAAATGCACAGATTTTTTTTTTTAAAAAAAAACACAGACAGAACCTTGCACTACATAGTGTCATGCTCCAGACTTGACACATAGTCATATTTTGTTTTCTGGTACTTCTTCACCTCACAATCTCAGCTGCACGTTAAGCCACTGTGCCATTATTTGGGATGTGCCTGCAGAGGTGCGTCCTGTGTTTCTAAGAAAGTAAAAAAAAAAACTCTGTGCTAATACTATGTATTCCGTGCGCTGCTCTGGTTTTGCCAGAAGCGGCTTAAGTCATGCTGGCCACATGACCCGGAAAAACTGTCTGCGGACAAACGTCAGCTCCCTCGGCCAGTAAAGCGAGATGAGGGGTCCCTTTACCTTTACTTTTAATACTATGTATGCTTACTGTTCATAACAGCCATTCCTGGACAGGTATCAGCAATCATCTGTTAATAACAGTCATGGCTAAGACAACTGTTGTATATAATCTTCTGCCTTGGATAAATGTGCCTGGCACATTAAGAGGAGTGCCGATGTAATTTTACTTCTAAAATTAATGCTCATTTTTTATTATGCATGGGGCATTCCACCGTGACGTGTGTGACATTCAGACAACGTTTTCAGTACTTTTGTAATTATTTTGACCCTAAAACAACTGCTGGTTCAAAAGCAATTAATTGACATCTGTCATTTATGTCTTAAGATATAATTAATTTGATTTGGAATATTTTTTGTGTTGCCTGAATAGAGATACAAATTTTTAATTTTGCGTGACGTGTGTGACCATTTTGCAAATGTTTTTCCCTCTCTTCTCAAGTTCTTTGAATATTTCTGTGAGTTCTTGTAACATTCATGGAAATAAAAATTATAAGAATTAAGCCATATATGTGTAAATCCAAAAGAGGGGTTTTAGGAATATGAAGTAGCAATACTAAGGCTAAAAAACAACAAATAGTACTGTGACGTGTGTGACATTTAACGTGACGTGTGTGACCGCATATGAATTTTTTTTCTAATGAAACCCTTAAAAATATAATTTGCGTGGATAATTGTTATCTTTTTACAGATTGAGGTTAACAAATTAATAAACATTAACATAAAAGTGGAATTAGACACAAAGCAATCATCTTTAATGTTTGCACAACTTGTAAAGGTAAAGGTACTCCTGACCATCAGGTCCAGTCGTGTCCGACTCTGGGGTTGCGGCGCTCATCTCACTCTATAGGCCGAGGGAGCTGGCGTTTGTCCGCAGACAGCTTCCGGGTCATGTGGCCAGTATGACAAAGCCGCTTCTGGCGAACCAGAGCAGTGCATGTAAACGCTGTTTACCTTCCTGCTGGAGTGGTCCCTATTTATCTACTTGCACTTTGACGTGCTTTTGAACTGCTAGGTGGGCAGGAGCTGGGACAGAGCAACGGGAGCTCACCCCGTGGCAGGGATTCGAACCGCCAACCTTCTGATCAGCAAGCCCCAGACTCTGTGGTTTAACCCACAGCACCACCTGGGTCCCTGCACAACTTGTAGAACAGCCTTATTTTATTGACAGTTACTGAACCAAAAATAGCATTGCATTGGTTCATTCGAACACATTCACTTTACTTTCAAATATATTCAGTTCTCTGGCAAAGTGAATTAATTTTGGACAATTTTCTCTAGCTCTTTGTTCATCTGAAATCCAAGCCACATCTCCCCTCACAGTTCTTCTTTCAGGAACAGCTCCCTTATGAAGAGTCCCAGGGCCAGGGGGTGGGGCAAGGCAGGTGGAAGGAGGCCTTCCACATTTAACATTATTTATTTATTTTTAAGCATACTACTCTTACCTTGACTTGCAAGTGCAACTTCAAATTTGTGAATTGTTACTCAATAGAAAAAAATATTTGGTCAGCAAATGAATATTGATGGAGCATAAATTTTTTGTGATGTTTTGAAGATGGCACAGTCACAGTTAGCCCTTTGATGCCAAATTATGGAGCAAAATACTTCAAAGCTTAATCATAATCTAATAAATTTTTCTGTCAAATATCTGTTTGCCATAACAGATGTACTTGTTATGATCTATGTTAATATTTTATTATTTACATGTATTTGCATTTTTAATTTTAAAAAATGCTCCTGTCACACACGTCACAGTCACACACGTCACAAATAGTGACGTGTGTGACTAAATTTAAAAAGCCCAATATTTTTTTATATTTTTTTGAAAAAAAAATCCAAACTTTTTTTTAGTGTTTTTAAGTTTAATAAGCTTATAAAAAAAAAATTCAGCATGGTGAAGTTCATGGCTACATTATTAGATAAAAAATATTAACTTATTGTGACGTGTGTGACACTGGAAGCCAGAACCAGTTACTTTAACATGAACAAAATTTAATCAAAATCAAAAATACTTTTCTGCCAAATATTTTTTGGCACAACAGATATACTTGTTATGATATATGTTAATATTTTATTATTTATTATGTTTATTGCATTTTTAAAAAAAACATGAACTCATCATTAAGATTTCATTTTAAAAAGTGACTTTCTGAACTTGTACAGTTATTTCCAATTTTCACTCCCCCAATTTTCTTTATTTCAAATTAAATTGTTATTTTAACAAAATATACACTTTCAACTACATAAAATATTTTTTTGGGAATTTTATCTTTAATTTATTATTTTAGACCACAGGACCACTTTTCATGGAATGCCCCGCATATATTATGGTTTTTCATTTTTAAAAAAACAAACTGTTGATTTTATCTATATCTTGATACATTTTGTTATGTCTACCTGTTTTTAAGTTCACTTTTCTTGGTAATGTGAGTATTTTATAGTGGGTTTTGTTTTTTTAAGGAGGAGGACTGTAGCTCAGTGGTAGAGCACCTGTCTTTCATTCGGAAGGTCTCAAGGTCAATCCCTGGCAACTCCAGATAGGGCTGAGAGACACCCTTGCCTAAAACCCCGAACAGCCATTGCCTGTCAGTGTTGACAGTCCTGAGCTAGATGAACTAATTGCTTGACTCAGGCAGGTTCCTGTGTAAAAATAAAAAAATAAAGTGATATGTAGTCTTGTTAAATAAATATAAACACATTAAAACCAGTAAGGAAGTAAAAGCAATGTTGATGACTTTCCCTGGACAAAAACAACAACATTCGTTTTCTTTTATGCAGCAGAAGTAAAGGTACAAAGCTGGGCAGTGATAAGGTGCTGGTTGACCCCATAGTGCTGAAGAAGAAGCTCAGTAAGATGTCCACAGAACTAGGTGCATTTGCTGTCCTCAGCAGCCTTCTACTTTACCTCACAGAGCTCCTATCCAGCCAACCCCAGGTCGAGAGCAAGAAGGCCAAATGGCTCGAAGGGATAGAGAACAAGGTGAACTTGAGGCGCGAACGCCAAAGCGCACATGGCGGCATTCGTCCCACCAAATTCCAGCTTCTGCAATCGAGGTTCATGAACAACAACCGCGAGGCCTACAGGAAAAAGTCGAGAGAGGTTGGCAAGCTGGTCGTTAAGGAAAAGCATAACAGAAATGGGCTGAACTCCATTGTAAGCAAGCTGGACAAAAGCTCCTCAAAAGAAGGAGATAGCCCAGAGATAACACCCCATGATAAAGTCAGATGGGTTTGCTCAACTGGGAAAAATACTGTGAAGAATATCCTGAAGAAATTCTTAGTTGCTGAGGAAAAACAAGAAGCTAAAGATAGAGAAAAGCAGGTGGCTCCAAAAAAGAAGACACCAAACGATAACCTGCCGAAGATAATCAACAAAAACTCTGTCTTGTCCAAACTGAAAGAAAAGTTTGAACAAAGCAGTAATATCTGTTCAGCCATTGAGGTGAAATCTTTGCTGCCATGCAAAGGCGAGAGAAAGAGCAAAAAGGGCCCAGAGAGAAAAAAGATTTGCAAACCTGAAATAAGAGTGCTTGAAAGGAAACTGAGGACAACCACAATTGTCAACAGCCCTCAGCCTCAACAGCTGGTATGCACAACTGTCCCTACACCTAAATTCTGTGTTGCTACTGAAATTAGTCACCCTTGGAGTTGGACTACAAATGCCAAGTCCGCCACTCAGCCTTCTGAAGTGGGGAGACCAAAAAACATCCAGAAAGCACCTGACATTGGGTCTCATGACAGCAGGATACCAGAAAGAATGGCACATAAAGGGCAACTGGGAGGACAGTTGCAAAACAAGCATCATGAAATGCCTAAGGTAGTGGCTGACAAAAAGGACATTGTCGAGAGTAATGTAACTCCTACAAGCCCAGGTTCTAATCAAGACAGTGTTCTTCCTTCACGTGAAAGTGTGTCCCTTGTTGATTGCATTCCTCCTTTATCTAAGGACAGCTTAGACCACAAAGAGAACATCATACCGCCTGTGGATGATACCTTTTCCAGGTCCAGAGACAAAAATGCAGCAAAAATCATGAACAGAGAAAACATACCTACTAACGACCTCTCTTCTAATCCAGCTGAAGAAGTTCATGCACATAGTCACCAGGAAATGAAAGGGGATGGGATTCCTGGCATACCAGAAGGCATGTTCAGGCCAAAGGAGACAGAAATAGAATTAGCAGAGCCTATAAAAGATCCCCCATTCACCGGCCAAAAATGTTTCTCTGAAAAGAAAGTGTTGGAAAATATTCCACCATTTCTCTCTCCTGTAGCTCAGGCATCCTGTAACAGAGAGCCTCCAATAAAGGACCAGCAATCAAGTGTTGAACCTGCAGCTGTTCACAAAATGCCTCCGCTTAAGCCAAGTCGAGATAACGCACAAGGTTTTGGGAGTATGTTTTCTGACGCGGTTCAGAACAAAGAAAAGCTGCCTGATAAAGAGGAACTATTTCCTAGCCGTAGCAAAAGTGACCATGAGGGTAAAGCAAAGAAGGGGGTGCTACAGCCATTGAGAAGCCAAGGTGAGCCATCTGATCACCAGGCAGAAAGTGAGCATTTGCCCAAAGAGCCACAAGCACATCCAAAGCTGAGCCAACAAAATAACCCTAGCTCAAGCATATCAAAACAGACTATAGATCAACCACACCAAACTCCTACTTCAAATAAGAGCCAGAAAGACAACAATGATGTAAAAGGAAATGATTTTGGAAAAGACCTTTGCCCTTTGACTGGCGATTTAGATAAACCCAGCTGCGCTAGAGCAGCAGAGAATACTAGCAAAGCCGAACTGCGCTCGGATAATGAAAAGACAAATTCTGAAAACAAGAGCAAAAAGGGAAATAGTAGCTTGAGCCATTTGGATACCTCTCAGAGGCAGCCGGAAGAATTCATCAGCCACGAAACTGGCAATCTGGAAAAGAATCCTGCGCCTCCTTCTGGAAAATCTCGCTCATCCTCACTGACCCACTCAGCAAATCCAGAAGGCAATACTCCAGAAGCCGACAGACCTTGGTGCAGTGTCGGAAACCTCCAAACCCCAACATCAAATGCAGTGAAAAAGAAAGAGAGCTGTATTGTAGCTAGTCCTAATTCTGAGAAACACCATTTCCTTTCTCCAGCTGAATTGCTGAAGCCCAAGGGGCCACCTGGGCAAGACAACAAACCACCAACAAGCAATTTGTGCAATGATTTAATTAAGAGTGAAAACCGTGATGTAGAAGTTGAGGGTATGAGTCCCCAGACCAGGAAGTATCAACCACCCTCAACAAAGGAGATTAGAAAGCGTGAAATTAGTCCTGTAGGGGACGCAAGTCCCGCGCACAATGTGGAGAAGCAGCAGGTGCCCTTGGGAAACAAAACTGGGGAACCTGAAAGCATGAAAGTGATGGCAGAAGTAAAGCCTGAGAAAAGCAGATTTCCCTCCCAAAATGAAACAGCGAAGCAGGGGAACGGTGAAGGAGGAGAAAGACATCTAGTGAAAGAAGCACAATGTCTGATTCCATCATCTGTTGACAGAAAGGAGCAAGAAGACAAAGCAACAGAAGAGAAAAGCTCTATAGTGGGAGGTAAGAAGTTGATGCATAACTCCACTATGCCCCAGAAATCAAGAAAAAGTGAACTTGCAGAGGGTGGTGGTGAAAGAGACCCACCAAAGCATCAAACTAGCAGTCCTGGGGTGCTACATTCCCCAGATAACTCAAAATGTCAAACGCCATCAAGAGATCCAGAAAAAGGTGGAACTGTTGCATCAAAAGATGGAAACACTGCAAAACACCAGCTCTCCTCACTCAAAGAACCAGTGAAATGTGATGATAATGCTAACCAAATAAATGCCCAGGATAGCCTTAAGAGTGACAAAATACCATTATCTGGCAAGAAAGTGAAAAATGAAAGCAAATTGGGGAAGACAAAAGAGAACACTACTAATTCTGGGCAAAACCAGTTACCTTTGGGAAATGAACTTCCAAAGAATGAAAAGGCCGAGCCAATGAAACCTGCAGCAGAGAAGTCACAGAAACCATCTTTAGGTGACTCTAGAAATGGACTTCCAAAGAGTAAAGAGACTACTGTAAGCAAATTGGGGAAGACAAAAGAGAAGACTAGTAATTCTGGGCAAAACCAGTTAACTTTGGGAAATGAACTTCCAAAGAATAAAAAGGCCGAGCCAATGAAACCTGAAGCAGAGAAGTCACAGAAACCATCTTTAGGTGACTCTAGAAATGGACTTCCAAAGAGTAAAGAGACTACTGTAAGCAAATTGGGGAAGACAAAAGAGAACACTAGTAATTCTGGGCAAAACCAGTTACCTTTGGAAAATGAACTTCCAAACAGTAAAAAGGCCGAGCCAATGAAACCTGAAGCAGATAAGTCACAGAAACCATCCTTAGATGACTCTAGAAATGAACTTGCAAAGAGTAAAGAGACTACTGTAAGGGAGAGAGGTCCTTTGCGCAACCTTAAGGAAGATCAAATACGAGCACCAAATGAATCAAAGACTGAGCCAGTAAATCTTGCAGCAGGGGAGCCACAGAAACCATCCTTGAATGACTCTAGAAACCATGAGGATATTGCTAAGAATGAAAAACAGGCTTCATGGAATTCTAAGAACCAGCAGCTACCCTTATCAGATGTGAAACAGGAGAGCCATCCATATAGTGTCACAGCAGGGAAACAGCAGCAGCAACCACAACCACCAAAGGATTATGTCAAGCCTAAATCTAGTATAAGAGATGGAAAGCATATGCACCATAAATCTGAGAAGTATCGTCTTCCTGCCTCAGATGAACTGGGAGTGCATGAAAAGAACGCTAGTGAAAGGAAAGGTTCCTTGGCTTCATTTTCAAGTCACGACAGGACCGTGCAAAAGAAGAAAACACTATGTGAGACTGATACCGGTCCCAAATTGGGCTCACTGAACAAGACATGTCCTGCAGAACAGAGAAAACAACAGCGTAGTCCTCCTGGCAAGTACCAAACTCTATCAGTAAATGTGCTACCAGAGCAAGGAAGTGGGGAATCTCAAAAGCACGGGGCTGATGCAATAAGTCAGAAAGCTAGATCGCTAGCCTTGGAAAAATACATAGCAGAAAGCTACAGTGAAGAACTAGTACCTTTGTCTATTAAACCAATGGTTGTTCGTGTGATTGATACAATTAAGCTTGATAACTAAATGCAGCTCAAACGACTGGAATATAGACCTGAATTTTTCATCCTTTGGCCACTGTTTTACTTCAGAGCTTTAAATGATGATCAACCGAGCCACTGTTTTACTTCAGAGCTTTAAATGATGATCAACCGAGTCGGCTGTCCGTTGATCAGTTTTGGATATTAGCGGTTATTAAGATTGGTGTCACCTGGAACCTCAAGTAAATATACATGTCAACCCAGAATAATCAGAAGCCAATGATTCGCGTATGGTAACTCTTAGATGTATTAACTATGGGAACAAAGGCCCAGTCGATATATGTGGCAGAATAAAGTGGCCTCATGCCATCATAACACTTATTTATGTTAGAAACAAACAGATAAACAGCACAGGAGGCAAAGACTAGACTAGATCCTTTCTTCCAGATATGCTTAACAGAGGAAAGTTTACTAAAACTGTGCCCTTCACCTGGGAGATAGAAGTGATTGTGTTTACCCTACCTCCTCAATATGCTGCCTCCTGTTTCTTCTGTATGGGAACCCTCAGGCAAAATTAAGCACTTTTAATGGGAGAGACTTAAACAGTAAAAACAACAAAGAAGTTTTGCGGCACCTTAAAGAGCAACCAATTTATTGAGGCATATCCATGAAAGCCACAACTTCTTACTGTTGCTCCAGAGGGCAGGGCAACAACAAATGGGTGGAAATAGCAAGGAAGCAGATTAGAATACACTTCGTAACAATAAGCTGTCTGACAGTGGAGTGGGCTGCCGTGGGAGACACTTTCCTTCAATGAAGGGGTTGGGTTTTTGTTGTGTGTTTTTTTTTTGCGAGGGTAGGTAAAATATTTTTATTGAATTTTCCATTATAACAGATATTACAAGTCAAAACCATAAAACTACAGAAGAAAAACAAAACAGAATACAGAGTGAATGCAGGAAGGAGACAATGTTACATCATTGTTATTCTTTGTAAAATATTTCAGTGGAGGTTTCTCAACAGAGGTTGAATCTGTCAGGGTTGCAGCAGTTCATTTGTTGGGAACCTGTGGATATTGCTAGCCTATAAATCACCCCAGAACACTGGCCATGCTGCCAGAAGCGAAGTTACAGGGAACCAGGCAGAGGGCCTTCTCGGTAGTGGCACCCGCCCTGTGGAACGCCCTCCCATCAGATGTCAAGGAAATAAGCAGCTATCTAACTTTTAGAAGACATCTGAAGGCAGCCCTGTTTAGGGAAGTTTTTAATAACAATGTTTTAATGTATTTTTAATATTTTGTTGGAAGCCTCCCAGAGTGGCTGGGGAAACTCAGTCAGATGGGCAGGGTTAAATAAATATTATAATTATAGGATTTATGGTAGTTCATGTCCAATACTACCTGGCGGGCCACATATTGTCCATTTCTGTCATGGTTGCATTGTAGGTTCTGCCTTCAGTAGGGGATCAGACAAGATTGAGCAGGAGATTAGACCTCTAAGATCCTTTTCCAACTCTGAAATTGTATGATTCTTAAATAAAAGGTGCCAGACTTTAAGGTTTCACAAGTCTTTGCCAGATAGCTTTCTGGGATTAATCATGATGGATGACAGTTTAGAAGACCCGTCCTTAGGGCTTTGCTTTCTTTTCTCCCAGTCTCTCACTTTTTGTGAGTCTCTTAGAGGCAGCTGGCAGCTTACTCTTGGAAACAGGATGGTGGGTTAGACAGGTCTTGGGTGCGAAACCAGTGGGGCATAAAAAGTGCTTAACTTCAGCTGCATCGTACCCAAAGTGTGTTTCTCTGCTAAAGGCTGAGGTTAGTGTATAACTAACTAGAGTGACCCTTTCGAGAGTGCACTTTCTCATTCTAATTACTCATTAATCATTCTAATATAATGCTATTTATTAGTGCTCCTGGAAGGCTTTGGACCTTGCAGGCTATTCAGCCACTGGAATCATGCCTGTATATACAGTTTTTGTGTGTTTTAATTGTGTGTTGTTGTTGTTTTTTAAAAAGTGAAAACAGTGGTGCGTAATAGTGTGCGTAAATAAGACAAGCATATAAAGATAGAAGAAGCCTGTAAGAAGGTCTTAACAATGCTACAAAATGTAATAAACCGCAAGTCATTTTTGAGTATTGTAATTAAAGGCTCTTTGTGACAATATACCTGCTCTACAGGATGATACAGTAAAATCCTGAATGAAATATATTTTATCACGGGGAAAATATTGATCAAATCTCTTGCAGAGGTAATTTGGTATCTTCCATGTGTTCAATGCATTCAGATTCCTGTATAGCTTTATCTTTCAACATTTCTTACATTCCTCATTGTGATCAGCCTATTAATAAAGATTTGGAATGTGGTAAGCATACCAGAGCCTAGCACTGCCTGGAATCTGCAGAAAAGGCGCTGCAGAAAATTATGAAAGCCATCATTGTGAAATCTGGAATAAGAAAAATTGTCTGAATCCCCTGCCTAAAATTATGGGACAGAATAAAGGATCATCTTCTTGGTCTCCCTTCTTCCAACTTATTTGTCCACAAAGGGAGAGTGTCTTGTTCAGGAGCAGAAATAGGCCCACTTTTCCTGAGGCACTTCTGTAATGTGAACATACCAGAAGGATAAAAAATTTGGACCCAGGTGTCACATTAAGGTCAAGACTTACAGCAACAGAATTCTGGTCTACAAAATGAAACTTGATACTACATAATAAGCAACCAGGATCTCTGAACTGTCTTAAAAGGTGACTTTCACAATTCAAAAAGCAAACACATGTAACCTCTGTCCAATGAAATACATTTTGTCAAGGTCCTGTGTTTGCTTTGATCCTTTCAGATGTTAGTTATTGTCAGATACTACAATTATCTGTTAGAGCAGGAATATACTGCACTGATTTCAGCTAAATTTGCTTTCAGATAGTAAGTCTAAGGCTGCAGTGGACTTCTGTGCCTGCCTAGAAGGAAATAAAAACCATTAAACTCCATGGAACTTTCACTCTAGTAAGTAAGTTGAGTGCTGGATGGAGACTCACAGATTGCTTATTGGCAGTCTGTGGGGCAAAACTAGATGTGATGTTAGTCATATGTTTAAACAAGTATCATATAGTTAACCAGTGCTATTTTTCTAGAAAGAAAGGTGCCAGAACTCACCATGAATGTCTTCCTTTTCATGTCAATTGTACCCACCTGAAAGGTGCCGGAACTGAGTTCTAGTAAGTTCCGGATGAGGGGGGGAAAAGCCCTGTAGTTAACCACATTGCTTTTACTTTGGGATGGGGGAAACGGGGGCACCAATCCACAATATGCATGCAATTCGGGGGGGGGGTTGATAGTTTTCTGCTGAAAACTGGTCCCTTCTGGCTGCTTTCTGCACACACACCCCAAAAAAGTGCTGATTACTGTAAACTACACCTTTGAGATAGAATAGCAGTAAACTGTTTTAGGGGCTGTTTTAGTAAACTGTTTCCAGGATTGGAGTCATACAAAATAAAATAAAAGTGGCCAGGTCATTAAATATGTGATTAATGTCCCTTTTAGTTTGGCCCTGGAGCATTTACTACTGATAATATAATGCAGCGTTTGTGCACCGATATTCTTTTGCTACCTCTCAGGTAAATGTCCTCTGGGAATTCCTAGGACTTTGCTATGATGGTTATTTGTATGAATTATTTGGAATTGCTAGTTGAATATAAGACTTAGGGCTCATTCCATTATGCTTGGATGTCACTGAAAATGTTTCTAGGTGGCAATGCAAAGTTTTTCAGCTATCTATATCTGGTACATGGAGTGGTGCAGTGATCTTTGAACCAGTCTTCAGGAAACTACTATGGAGGGTCTTTGAGAAACCAGCTGGAGACAACCACATACTGTAATTTATTTTGTAAATGCTATGTCAAAGTAGGTGCTTATGTTTAGATACTGTTTTTCAACACTGATGAGCAGGAAATGGACTTCTTTCTGTTGATGGAGAATCTCTGCATGACTACAATCTCAACTGGAAGTATTTTGGAAGAACATGACAGTAAGCTCAAAGCAGATACTATTGTGGACATGACAGCAAGTTTTGTATGAATTATGTTATAAATCCGGACTCGTGTAATATATTTAAGTGTAAGTCTTTTGCACAACTTGTTTGTGTAGTTTGGAATGAGACTATTACATGTGTCAGACTTCATAATTTGTCTTGAAACACAAATATTTCTTATTTTATTGTATTATATAGCGTATGCTTGTTTTTTAAAAAAAAATATTCCCCATTTTATATGGTACTGTAATTATTTATCTTTGTATGTGGTTTTGTTGAATAGGAATTTATTTATTTATTTATTCTGAAGTTTATTTCATAGCCATCCAGGCCTAGATAACAATGGGTTCTTGTGGGATTCACATTTGAACTTTTATTTTTTAATGCTGTGACACAGTCCACCATTTTGCAGATCATCACAATAAACCACCTCAGTGAGGGCTGAATGGTGTTATGTGATGTTTCAGATGTTCTTCATGAATGGCAGGTGCATGAGTGCAAAGAGATGGGGGGGGCATTTCACAACAAGCTTCACAAAAGTGTGCCCTTAGACAGCCACAAGGTAAAGCAAATAAATAAGTAAAATAATTTATTTATAGGAAAGAGTAATTCTTAAATTTTGTCACCTTTTAATACTATAAATAAGGATATAAAAGGGGACGTGGGTGGCGCTGTGGTCTAAACCACAGAGCCTAGGGCTTGCCGATCAGAAGGTCGGCAGTTCGAATCCCTGCGACGGGGTGAGCTCCCGTTGTTCGGTCCCTGCTCCTGCCAACCTAGCAGTTCGAAAGCACGTCAAAGTGCAAGTAGATAAATAGGTACCGCTCCGGCGGGAAGGTAAACGGTGTTTCCGTGCACTGCTCTGGTTCGCCAGAAGTGGCTTAGTCATGCTGACCACATGACCCGGAAGCTGTCTGCCGACAAGGCCACTTCCACCCTCGAGCAGGAGGTGGATTTGCGGGCGTCACAACCCAATCACGCGTGCGGGGGCTGGGCTCAGCCCCTGCGCGATTGGTAGAATATCAGCTGCATCACTCATAGGCCGACCAACCCAGTCGGCCTGGGGGCGTGCCTTGCTTTCTTTAAGCAAGAGACAGGTGGGAATCTCTCCCTCTTTTGCCCTGCTTCCCAGCTCCTTAGCTTCACCCGCCCACCCGCCCTTTAGGTTTAGTTTTTGACCTAGGTATGGACTTCGGTTGGTCACCTTGGTTGGCCAGGGGGCCTGATAGGACGTTTCCCCACTTGGACTAGATGAGCACCGCAACCCCAGGGTCGTCTGCGACTGGACTTAACGGTCAGGGGTCCCTTTACCTTTACCTTCAAAAATATAAAAAATCATTGCTGGATCAGACCAAGATCTATGCAGTCTTTGCCAGAGTTCAGCATTTTTTGCCAATGGTGTATATAACCAAATGAAACCTGCAAAGTCTTTTATTAGCTTGTTGTTGTTATTGTTCAAAATGTTGGGACAGCCACTGTCAAAAGGCGGAAAAGTTGACCAGATTCACCCTTGATCAAAGACTGAAAGAGCAGCTACATATATTACAGCTCTTGGACAGACAAGACAGGAATACTGAAGACATGTCACAGCACACGTTGTTCCCTGGGACGTTAGGTAAGGCGTCAGTTTTACATTTTTTTTCAAAGTCAGAGGATTAGCAGGTCTTCCTGGCATCAGAAAAACATTCCCTTCCCTTGGCCTACACATCTCATAAACACAGGCTTAATTTAAAACAGGGCCCACTGAGACAGTAGCCTTAGGATCTAGGTCCAATGCCAAGTGACAAAACCTGGATATATGAAGCCAGGATATTGATCCACTGGATTATCTACAGATAAAGTTATTTCCTAAGTTTGGTACTTCTTAAAAAAATGGACAGAGGTTCTGTGCCTTGGGTATTTATGGCAGAAGTATAGCTCATCTGTTGTACACACTATTGTTGCCAACAGTTAAAATGAGCTTCGCTAGAACGTATGTATGCCAAAGGGATAAATCCCTTTTATTTGTGGTTAAAGAAGATGATCTGTGTTGACAGCCTTGCTGCCATTATAGTGAAGAATAAAGAAGCCTAACAATCCCAAGTGCTCTGAAAATATTTCTGTCCTCTCTCTCTCTCCCACTACTCCACAACTTTAGCTGTAATATATCAGCTGCAAGATGCCTCGTTGTGCATCTTGGTTTGTTTGTTTGTTTGTTTGATTGTTTGTTTGTTTGTTTGTTTTTGGCACTCAGATTTGCCCTTCCTCATTAAAATATTGATAGAATATTTCCCCAGGCTCCTTATTTCCTTCCAAATAACAGACTGGAGGTGAGACATAGGCCTTTTGAAAACAGGCTGCATTTAGCTGTTTTTAAATAATACGGTAATAATAATAATAATTTTATTATTTGTACCCTGTCCATCTGACTGGGTTGCCCCAGCATATGGCTTCCAGCATATATAAAAACATAATAGAACATTAAAAAGCTTCCCTATACAGGACTGACTTCAGATGTCTTCTAAAAGTTATATTGTTACTCATCTCCTTAGTATCTGATGGGAGGGCATTCCACATGGTAGGTGCCACTACCAAGAAGGCCCTCTGCCTATATTTCTGCTAGACAGAGTGTTCAGAGAATTAAGCAACTTTTATTTACCGGTACATGGCACCTGAAAGACCATGTTCCAGTTCTACCACTAGGGCCGGGTGGAGGGGACTTTTCCATCCCAAGGGCCCTATGGGCAAATTTCCAGGGGGCTGCCCCCCCATGGCAGATGTGGGCCAGTGCAGCGGGCACAGCAAATGGATGTGACTCTTACCTTTGTAGTGCTGATGACATTCCGGCCATGGAAAGACAGAAGTCGCTGACTGTCTCTCTCTTCCTCTGTCTCCATCCAGGCATACCTGAGGCATTGTAACAATTCAAGGACACATTCCATCCAGTCAAAAATATTCAAGTAGAGTACACAGCAGGACTAGTGAGATGTGTGGTCTGAGGAGAGGGTGTTTGACCTGGGGAGAACCCCCAAAGGCGAGGGAGAAAGGCCCAGGTCTCAGAACAAGAAGAGGGAGCTAGACTGCTCCTTCTCAGGGAGGGTCGTCTGGCTTCCTCTGTATTAGCCTTCCATTTTAGGAAGACCTTCAACTTTTGCCTTTAGATTTTATTGCAGCTGTTTTATTGTTGTTGTTTCACTCCAAGACTGATTTTACTTGCTGCCTTAACTTCCTGCTGGTGGTTTTAATGTTCCTCGTTTTGAAGCAAATATTTGATGTGTTGTTGTTTTTTTACTTATTTTTGTTCATCGTTCTTGCAGTTGCATTTTGTGCATCCTGGTTAGGAGATTTGAACTGTTGGGAAAAGTGGGGTGTTAATGTGTTAAGCAATAAATAATTATAGTAACGCACAAGTTTTGTTGCACAGTTCTAGGAATTGAAGAACTGCTAAAGCATTGACCTAAGGGGAAATGTTGTTGTTTTTCTGTTCTAGTTTTCTGAAAGAATTAAAGTGCTCAAATTGTAAGTGAAGATAACTAAACTAATATATGAATATTGTACTCAAATTTCTCTATAAAGGTTTTCCTAACAAATGTTTCATTAAAAACTCATTTTCTGGAGCCATTTCAATCGGGGTTTAGGCCTGATTTTGGCAATTGAACTGCTTTGGTTGCCCTGCATGATTATTGGGAGAGAGACAGGGAAAATATGTCTTTCTTAATTCTCCTTGACCACCCAGGGCAAGACAGTTTGAGTATATTACACCGATCCTGGCCTGACTACAGTGGCTGCCAATTAGCCTCCAGGCCCAATTCAAAGCACTGCTTTTGACCTATAAAACCTTAAACGTCCCAGGACCACAATGCCTCAAGGGACCGTCTCTCCCCATATAAACCGACCCGGACTCTGCATTCATCATCTCAGCCCCTTATTTCTGTGCCTCCTCCACGTGAGGTCCGGAGGGTGGCAACATGAGAATGGGGCCCTTTCTGCAGTGGCTCCCCATTTGTGGAATGCTCTCCCCAGGGAGGTTTGTCTGGCGCCTTCATTGCATATCTTTAGGTGCCAGGCAAAAACATCCCAGGCCTTGGGCTGATTAATATTCTGCAGCCTTTTAAATGCATTTGTAGGTGGGCGCATTAGTGTTTTGTTGTTTCTGTTTCAACTATTTATTTGTGCTTTTGTCTTGTGTCTTCATCTTGCGAAACGCCCTGACATCTTTTGATGAAGGGCAGTAAATAAATAAATAAAATTATTGTTATGATCATAATTGTGCATTTCTAAAACACTGTTTATAAGGAAAACAGTATTATTTATTTGTTCCATTTGCATTCCTCTCTTCCTCCAGTGACTTCCCCTAAGGTTATTCCCAACCACCCTGTTACAGGTAGGTAGCCGTGTTGGTCTGCCATAGTCAAAACAAAATAAAAAATAAAAAAATTCCTTCCAGTAGCACCTTAGAGACCAACTAAGTTTGTTCTTGGTATGAGCTTTTGTGTGCATGCAACAAGGTAGGCCGGGCTATAATTTGTCAAATGCCATGCAACGAGTTCAATTACTGAGTTCTGAATCCAAGTCTCCTCGCCTATTGGCAACAAAAGCTATCTGTTAGACCACCACACTGACTCCAGCACTGAAGATACCTTTGCTGTTTACAGGTTTAACCTTTCGCGTTTCAGTTCCACAGAAACTGTAACAGATACCAGTGCGTATTATTAGTCTAAGCAGTCGTCATTCCCCCCCTTCCCCCCCATGTACAGGAACTATCAGCTGCAGTGGGGAGGCTCCATCATGTGGCTTGATTTATATTGCAGGATATAAGTAAATAATGGAAATTAGCAACTACACGTAAATCCCAGAGGTACAAATCTTGCTTGTACTTCATCGAGCTGTTTTTAATGAAAGCTGATCTATACTTTTTCTTTTTACACATAAATAACGAATTAGCATTCTTATTTTCCTATGTGCACAGCTATGCCTGTAATAAAACTTTGCATGTGTCTGAATTGGGAGTTTCTAATAGAGCAGAGAGCTCTTCCATAATTCCACTTGTTGTGTGCCTAGAAAGCATGGTTCTAAGGAGCTTTCCACTTGCCCAGTGCTGTATCTAGCGGTTTTGCCTTTGCCCTGCTGTTTTGGCGCTAAATCAGAGCAAACGTCAATCAGGAGAAAACCCAATTGCCGTTTGCTCTAATTCAGTGCTAAAGATCAGGTCTCCCTGGGGGGGAAGAGGCAAGGCAAGCAGAAGCATGGATGAGCCCCGCTACTTCCAAACATCATTTGACTCAGGTCCAGTTCTCAAAAGAGCGGTAACAGTTGTGTCAGGGTTGTACCACTTTGGGTAGCTCATATGCTCCTCTTCAGAGTAAAAAATAAATGCTTGCACACAGGTGACTCAATTGAAAGAATAGGGGTGGGTGGGTCCATATATCTATATATGTATGTATGTATGTATGTATGTATGTCCACAGCAGTGACCAGAGGAAGAATGAATGCAGAGAGAAGATATGCCACGGTGCACCTGTAGCAGGAAAACGGGACGTAGTCATCTACCCCTGCTGCGATAAAACACTGTATTCCTCTCTACAGTCACAGCAGGTGCAGTAACTTTCCAACAGTTTGACTTTACGCCTGAAGGCGCACGCTTCCACTGTCTGTAGGGACAGACGGATGCCAACAATTATATGCAAGGTGTCAAAGAATAGGGTGGGTAAGTGGATCTTCAGCTTGCAATGGAAACTGCGTGACAAAGATACCAGACGCACTTCCCGGAAGAGGAGATTCCTCAACTTAGTAGCTGCCACTGAAGATGCCCTCTTCCAGGCTGTCACATGAACCCTCCAAACTTCTGAGGATGGTGGAACTACCAAGAGGTAGGCAAGACCTGCTTATCTTAATACCTGAGGGGAAGGAGGCAGTCTTAGAGATTTGGGGCCCGCCTTGTTTAGGGTTTGAAACACAAATGTGAGCACCTTGAACCAGACCTGGAAACGACCTGGCAACAAATGCAGATGTTTTAAAACAGGAGTTATAGGAATTCTGAGTTGTCACCACAGCCAGTAATCTGGCTGCTGGATTTTGAACCAGCTGAAGTTTCTAAGTCATCTTCAAGAGGTCACTGAAGGTTTATTGTGTTTTCTGTATTTGAGGCGTGGCTTAAGCACTCCAATAGGAGCCAAATCCACTGCCTCACCCCCCCCCCACAGAGAGAAGCACCCCCCACATACACAAAAGGAGCATCTTGCTCATTTCCATCCTCTCTCTGATTCTCTCCTGGTCTGTCTCACTCCCAGACAAAAGTGCAGCTTCTATGGGGTTCTTGCATTATTTGTTTGTTTAATGCCTCCTTTCAGGGCAAAGCCCCCTTGTCCCCACAGCTTGCATGAAAACCATAAAATCTAGCAAATTGCTGGAGAGGGTGTGGGAAGCAGGATACTTTTCTCCACATGTGGTGGTCATGCAAGGAAATTGCAGAGTACCAGCGAACTGTTTCCGGAGAAATAAATATAAGCAAACAATTCTGCCAAACCTTCAATTGACTTTACATATGATTTCTGATGGGCTATTCAAACTGTTCCTGCTTACAGCAGCTAGGATTGTAATAGCTAAAAACTGGAATGCTGTGGGGGGCAAATATACAGTTGTACCTCGTGTTGCGTTCGCTGCGGGTTGCGAACGGCACGGGTTATGAACGCGCCGAACCCGGAAGTAATGGAATGGATTGCTTCCGGGTTCGGTGGGTTGTGCATGCGTAGATGCGCTGAATCGCGACCAGCGCATGCGCAGAAGCAGCACCGCGGGTTGCGGACTGCTCAGGATGCAAACGGAGCTCCGGAACGGAACCCGTTCGCATCTAGAGGTACCACTGTATTAGAAAGCAGGATTTAGGAGGTTGGTGTATATATAATGCTAATGGGAAAACTTAAACATAAAATTTAGGCAATGCTGAAAGGAACCGGGGGGGGGGGGGCTTTCATTTTCTCTAGATTTCTCCCATTCTGCCTTACTGCTGGTCTTACTACAATAAACCACTTAACCTTTGAATGGGTGACATCCTTTTTTTTCTTTTGTAGGCAGACTGCTTCCCCCCCTGCAGTGTACTTTTCTGCCTCTAGATGGTGCATTTTCCATTTAGCAGAACAATCTGGGTGTAGAGCAGCAAAAAAGCACCACAAGGTATCTAAGTTCCTTAGAACATTTGCATAGGTAAAGAAATAATTGCACAATATGAATTTTTCAAGAACGTTATCATTTCCCTGCTGTTGGCAAGCCTATGTTCAGAACCAGTTAGCACAGCACAGCTGTACTCTATAATGTAAGGTAAAGGTAAAGGGACCCCTGACCATTAGATCCAGTCATGGACGACTCTGGGGTTGTGGTGCTCATCTCGCTTTATTGGCCGAGGGAGCCGGTGTACAGCTTCCGGGTCATGTGGCCAGCATGACTAAGCCGCTTCTGGCAAACCAGAGCAGCGCACGGAAACGGCGTTTACCTTCCTGCTGGAGCGGTACCTATTTATCTACTTGCACTTTGACATGCTTTCAAACTGCTAGGTTGGCAGGAGCTGGGACTGAGCAATGGGAACTCAGCCCGTCGCAGGGATTCGAACCGCCGACCTTCTGATCGGCAAGCCCTAGGCTCTGTGGTTTAACCCACAGCACCACCCGCATCCCTACTGTATAATGTAGCCGTAACTAAATTGTCTGTTCCAGCTGGTTAAAGTTGAGATCAGGGCCGTCTCAAAGGGATCGTGCGCCCTGGCGCGACGATCCCTCGGCGCCCCCGGTGGGCCGCCTCTCCGCCCACCTCCCTCCCGCGCTGGCCGCCCCTCGGGAGGGGGGGTGGGCAAGCGGGGGATGGGGGCGTGGCGCTGCAAGCCGGCCACCCTCCGGAGCCCCAGCTGGAGCGCTGGGAAGGGCGCGCAAAGCCCCGCACTGCTCCAGCGCCACGTCCATCATCCCCCGAGGGGCGGCCAGCGCGGGAGGGAGGCGGGCGAGCGGGGGATGAGGGGCGTGGCGCTGGAGCGGCGCGGAGCTTTGCGCGCCCTTCCCAGCACTCCAGCTGGGGCTCCGGAGGGTGGCCGGCTTGCAGCGCCACGCCCCTCATCCCCCACTCGCCCACCTCCCTCCCGCGCTGGCCGCCCCTCGGGGGATGATGGACGTGGCGCTGGAGCAGCGCGGGGCTTTGCGCGCCCTTCCCAGCGCTCCAGCTGGGGCTCCGGAGGGTGGCCGGCTTGCAGCGCCACGCCCCTCATCCCCCACTCGCCCACCTCCCTCCCGCGCTGGCCGCCCCTCGGGGGATGAGGGGCGTGGTGCTGGAGCGGCGCGGAGCTTTGCGCGCCCTTCCCAGTGCTCCAGCTGGGGCTCCGGAGGGTGGCTGGCTTGCAGCGCCAGGCCCCTCATCCCCCGCCCCATAGGGGCGGGGGCAGGTTGGGGAGGGGGCGCCCGGTATGCCGGCGGGCTCGCGGGGGCGCCCCTGGGGGGCCTGGCGCCCTGGTGCACCGCGCCACCTGCCCCTATGAATGAGACGGCTCTGGTTGAGATACCGCCTCTAAAAAGAGTCCTGTCATACATGTAGCATCTAGGCTATTGATTCAGTTATTTCACCTCACTACATTCTCTGAAAAAAATGTGCTGTGATCTCTGAACCATGATGCAGGGTTCATTTTGACAGATGCTATCCAGATATGTGTGCATCTGTGCATATATGCATCTCTGAGTGTGTAGATACACAGAGAGATGCATTGTCAATTTTTTTTTAGCTTTGAGAGATCTCATTTTTAGGTATTTGGACCACCTGAGGACCATGATGATGGAGATGTGTTAACACAAAAGTTTGTTATATTTAGTAGATGCAACTATAGCTAGTTAGCAGAATGCCAAGGTCAGGCTAGTATTAAAATCTGGCCCTGAAGGGTCTCCAAACTCTTGAGTCAGTGTCAGTGATTCATGAGGTCAGTGTCTTGAACTAGGAATTGAGCCCCGGAGCCCAGAAAGAAGAAAACATGACTTTCTTGACAAGGGACGGGCAGAAGGCCTGATTCCTTTTATGGATACCAGAAGCTAATCCACACTTGCTGATGCTGCATGGCTCTGTTGCATAGGTCAGTAGATGACACGGTCAACGTGGCATAGCACTACATCCTGGATTCCCTGCAGGCCTATGTGCGAGTTTTGTTTGTGGACTTTAGCTCAGCTTTTAATACTATTGTTCCATCTAAATTGTTTTCTAAATTACTTCATCTTAATGTACCTGCCCCTGTTTGCCAACGGATGTACAGCTTTTTAATGGACAGGAGGCAGCAGGTGAGATTGGGGAAAATTATATCGAGCAACAATACCATCAATACAGGTGCCCCCCAGGGGTGTGTGCTTTCCCCACTGCTTTTCTCTCTATACACAAATGACTGTACCTCAACTGATCCATCGGTTAAGATCTTGAAACAACAACAACGGGTGTTGAATATTTGGTTTATGCCCCAGTCTCAAGACATGGCTAGAAGGTAAACAATACAACAACCTTGCTGAAGATAAGCAGGTCCAATGCTGTTTTTCTAGGAAAAGAGGTACAGGAACTCACTGTGAACGCCTCCCTTGTTGTCTTGTAATGGCAATGGTGCCCACCTGAGAGGTAACGGAACTTCTTTCCAGTGAGTTCCAGATGAAAAAAAGCCTTGAGCAGCTCGATTTCTGATCAGTGCCTGGATGGGAGGCTCTCTGGCGATCCCACCTTGTACACCACCTTGAGTCATGAATGGAAGAAAGGTGGGATCTAAAATAACATTTTACACTGCGAATCTACCGTCCTGTCATTTACATTTGCAAGCTCTTCTGGGGGCCCTTTTTGGTTGAAGAACAGGGAAAATCATGCTTTAAATAAATACTCTTAGCAAGCGTTTTTTTTAAAAAAAAATATTGTAATGAGTTTCCCTCCTCCTTTTGTAATTCCCAATTTATCCACTCCATTCCTCCAGATCCGGTGCCATCATCCTCTTCCTGTGAAATTATTACCAGAGCTACTTTCCTTAACAATGTAGTTACCCAATTACGCTTTTGCATATTGCCTGCAAGTACTTAACAAACCAGTCATAAAAAAAGGAGTGACCGCCATGAACATTCCAGAGTGGAATGTCAGAGAACCACATACACACAATTCATAAAATTGCACAAGAACACATTACATATACAGTGGTACCTCAGGTTACAGACGCTTCAGGTTACAGACTCCACTAACCCAGAAATAACGCTTCAGGTTAAGAACTTTGCTTCAGGATAAGAACAGAAATTGTGCTTTAGCGGCATGGCGGCAGCAGGAGGCCTCATTAGCTAAAGTGGTGCTTCAGGTTAAGAACAGTTTCAGGTTAAGAATGGACCTCCAGAACGAATTAAGTTCTTAACCTGAGGTACCACTGTAATAACAGATGCAGCATAGTCAGGGGTCCCTTTACCTTTATGAACTAGATCTTCCTGAATGCCTATTTTATTTTCTCTGGGTTCTTATGATGAGCTACAGATCTTCTCGCTCAAGCATGATATGCTACCACCAAACTGGAATAACTAGCCTTACAGTACTTGCTACTGCAAGCGCCTGAAGGGGGTGACTACTGCTCCGATGCAAACATCAGCCTCTATAGTTTCCAAGGTGAGCATAGTATTTATTAAAAAAAAAAAACTAACACCATGCTTGGGGTCATTAAAGCAGATAGCACTGTTGCACAACTCCAACTCATCATGCATAAGCTTACATAAATACACTGAAATGCCATTTGACCACCGTAATCTCCTGGGAACCTGCTGCGAAAAAAAGAGAAATAAATAAAAGGAGGGAAGTTGTGAAGTGCCATATTGTCTCTAGTCACAACAACATCAACATGTGCTAAAACAAAGGTGTCTGTGCAGTGGTCAATAACAACCCCCCTCCAAAATCCACAAATGGATAACATCTTCATAGCACTGTCTAGACTGTGGTCCAGGCAGTTACTTCCTGTATTCTTGGTGGTCAGCTGTACACACAACCAGGAACATGTTCTGCATTTAACCTATACTGAGGCTGCAATCCTAGGCACGCTTATAGGAGGTAAATACACACACACACCGGCACATTTGTAAGTTGCTTCAGGGTAAACACCCATCTGATTGCATTGCCCATTTGCACTGCAGGAAATCAGCCACACTGGAACAAAATTCTCAGTCTTCAAAATGGCAAGCCAACCAGACAAGGCCTTGTCTTCACACCAGGCATAGGCAAACTCGGCCCTCCAGACGTTTTGGGACTACAACTCCCATCACCCCTAGCTAACAGGACCAGTGGTCAGGGATGATGGGAATTGTAGCCTCAAAACATCTGGAGGGCTGAGTTTGCCTATGCCTGCTTTACACACACACACACACACACACACACACACACACAAAATACCCTCCTATTTTTCATATCATGTACAACATCCACCATTTCTGTCTGATGAGAAAATGTTCGGAGGCAGTAAGCTTCTGAATGCCAGTTGTTGGAAAACCACAGAAGGGGATAGTGTTCTTGCATTGAGATCCTGTATGGGGGCTTCCCATAGGCATCTAGGTGGCCACTGTGAGAAAAGAATGCGAGACTAGATGGACAAGCGGTCTGATCTAGCAGGCTCTTCTTATGGTCTCTTAAGTCTAGCAAAAATAAAATCTGCCACTGATTCCAGTTGAAATCAATATTGCTGAAATAAAATTATTCTTCTGACATATGAAACTGAACAGCTAAAGGCCACAATTAGACCCAAGTCAGATCACATGTTAAAGGACTGTCTCCTATTGTATGACCATTCGCCCTCTTGTACAGTATGTCCTGCTCCCAACTGAACGTGTGCTGTTCCTTCAACCGCGAGGATGGAATAAGGATGCAGTAACTTGCCCATAGGTTCCATAGTTTTGTACCTACTTGTATGAAATTGGCGGGTGAGGAGACTTTCCTATGTGATGATCCATAGACAGAACTTGCTTTCTTATGCTCGGGGAAACTGTATTGTGTCTTCCAAGTTCTGCCTGTGAAATCATCTTAAAATAAAAGATGTCCCCTCCAATACATGTACACTCTTAGGACCTGCCCTAGCTCCCACTCATGGACACGGACTCTCGGCTCAATTATTCCTGAAGGCTTTATTCTAAGAATCACTACACAGTTTAAACATAGATCAGATTACTGATTACAGGGTTCAATAGTTCAAAGCAGAGCTCTAAGGTACATGGTTGGCACAAGCTAAGATGCTGTCTCAACACCTGACATGCCCCCTTTGTGCATGTCATTTGTGTATTTCAGGTTCAAAGCAACAGGGGCTGGGGCAGGTGGCTCTCCCTGTTCTGCTGAGATGCCCAACACTGTTGGGACCAAAATGTCTCCTACTTGGTTCTCCCTGTCTTCAAGCTTAGCACTGCTTTCCTATTCCTCCTCTCATTCTGACAGCTTCATTAACGTGTGGCCCTGAAATTCTGGATCCCCCCCTGAAACTGATGCCAAAGTTTTGTGCTAGTTTTGTGCTATTTTGTGCTGCAAACCCCACATTTTGTGCTGCCCCCCAAATGGAGTAATTGACCCTCAAACCAGGGGCCATAGGGACACCCCCCAACCCAACCTTGTCCAGTTGGCTCCAAACTGGTCCCAAAGAGGCATGCTGTTTCGGTGCTGTTTTGTGTTATAAACCCTGCCTTCTGCGTGGCTCCCACACACTGAGCAACTGACATTCAAACTGGGTTCATAAGTAAAGGGCCAAAAAAACTGAAGCAGCTCAGGCAGCTCGGGCAGGGAGTCATTGGTGTAGCGGGGTGGTCGGTACACCAATAGGAATCCTGTACTGCCCCTATTGCCCAACTTCCAGAAGATGCACTCAGAAAACTGGGTTTCCCTAATAGGACTTCTTAAAAATCACTGCAACCTTGCCTCCCTGCCCACATGCCCAGGGTTGCAGTGTGTAAGCGAAACCTGGTGGACAAGCAGCGGCAAGAACAGACCCATCTGCCATGTCCAACCAAGTCTTCTGTTACACATGCCAGGTCAATTCATCCATCTATGAACAAGTTATGGATGGCGGTGGTCTTGTGAATCATTGACCTAGCATTGCACCACAGCACCTTAAGGTCATGTGGGACACCTTTGTTGATACCTGTATCCTTCTCGTCAGGACCAGACCCAGAGGCAGGGACAACGACTAAACTTGCCTCCTCGGTAGTGACATGGTCTGGTCATAGCGTAACTCCTCTTCCTGCCTGGGAGTGGGATCACTGAGATTGGGTTTCCTGATGCATTCCTCCGCTGTGAAACCTGCCCCAGCCATTCTCTGCTGGAACCTGCCCCAGCATACCCCAAGCTCCAAGGTCCATTCAGCTGTCTCAGCTGTACTTCATCAGTCAGTCAGGGCCTCAGCTGCTGTCAAACAGTCTGTCCGGGCCCCACCCTCCTCAGGTGGCTTGGTCACAGTCTTTTGTAACTGGACCCCATCCTCCTGGGCCAGATGGAACTGGCCAGCCTGCCAGGCAGGGGGCAGGTCCAGCGAGACTCACAGCTACTGGTCTCAGGCCAGAACAAGGTGACCTCTGAGCAATGGGAGTTACACTGTAGAAGGCTAAGGCAGGCAAGGACCCAAGTGAGGCTCGCTAACCCAGGTGGGGCTCGCTAGCTTGGGGAGGAGGTGAGGGTCACATGCCTCGTCAAGCCCAGAAGGTATAAAAAGGAAAGCCGCCCTGGCCAGGCCTCATCTCTAGCGTGAAGACAAATAGAAACTAATTTTATCCCTTCCCTTGCAAGTGATACAAAGAGTTGAAGTCCATTGAATGGCTCTGTCTGCCAACTTACACTATTATTGTATGCATGTTAGGTATGCTCAATATGGCTTACTTAACAGTGACAGTATTCTCCTCATCTTCCGCTTCCTTTCTTACCGTCCCAACATATATATATATATATATATATATATATATATATATATATATATATATATATTTAAAAAGAGCCGCCTTTATATGCATCCTTCTTTTCTACATAGAATTATTAGAGTAATGTTGATGCCCCAGGCTATTCCTTGATTCCAGAGCAACCTTATAAATGCCACAGTACATTAGGAAACTTTGAAGCTCTAAATCACATGGAGATTAAACTAAATTACGGAATCGGAAGTATTTTTCAGTAGCAGCTTTCAAAGTTGCCTTGATAATTCTCATTCCCTGAATATAGCAAATATATAGATCAGGGGTGGGGAACCTTCAGAACACAGGCCTGCCTCTTACCCCAAATGGCTGGAATGTGCCCTTGAATGCCTTTTGTTTGCCTGGATCGAATATTGTGCAGAAACTAGCCTCATGTACCAAGGTAAAATTTACTTTAATCGTTCCAACCACTTTTGCCTCTGGCCCCACCTACCACAGAAATGTGGCCCTTTGTAAGGTTGCCAGGAAGCCAATGTGGCCCCCAGGCTAAAAACTGTTCCCCACTGTGACATAGATGAAAGAAAGATAGGTTTTAATTTTGTGAGATATGTGTTATAGGTCTCTCTCTTGCCTTTGATTTCTTGAGTGTATGAAAAAAAGGTGTTGTGGTCACACAGAAGTCTCAGTGTTAATAATAATAATAATAATAATAAATTATTTATTGATATGCCACCCATCTGACTAGGTTGCCCCAGCCACTCTGGGCTGCTCCCAACAAAAACAAAACAAAACAAAACACAGTAAAAGTACAACGCAATGTCACACTCTGAACACTTCCCTGAACAGGGCTGCTTTCAGCTGTCTTTTAAAAATCACATAGCTGTTTATCTGTTTGACATCTGCTGGGAGGGTGTTCCACAGGGCAGGCACAACTACCGAAAAGGCCCTCTGCCTGGTTTTATTCACATAAGTGCTTGTGGGGGCGGAGGCCAAAGGGGAGTCTAATATTTTCATTCAGTGTTGATCCAGAGAACAGCAAACCCTTTTATCTGTCATGTCCAAGACATTTTGCAAACAACGGTCCCCTTCATGAACTTGAAGTTCATGAGAAAAATATCAAATAGTCCCTCTTTGCCTGGGAACTTCTCTGCAAAGTTAAGTCAATAAATACTCACAATTAGGCTAATGCAGTGGTGTAAAAAAGTGGTGCTACCACTTCTGAATTTTCTCTGTGGTAAATACAGCATAACTGCACCGTACCTCTGGCTATGTTTGCTATTGTGATCTAGCTAAACTGTGTGCATTGCATGCAAAACATATCAATATTGATAAGGTGGGAAGAACTTGGGTGCATTGTGCTTTTTTCATTCATGTCAGCTTTCTTTAACCTTCATATAGAGAATGGCACAGACAATTCAAGCTTCTCCCCATTTTTTTTTTAAGC
Source organism: Lacerta agilis (assembly GCF_009819535.1). Lineage (NCBI taxonomy): Eukaryota > Metazoa > Chordata > Lepidosauria > Squamata > Lacertidae > Lacerta > Lacerta agilis. The sequence continues at coordinate 76,360,453 of NC_046315.1, forward strand.
TGGGTTTTTTCCCAGCATTTCTTCTCCCAAAACACATTACAGTCAAACCTCGGTTGTCAAATGTAATCCGTTCCGGAAGACCGTTTGACTTCCAAAACGTTCGACAACAGAAAACTGAAAGCGGAAGACTCAATACAATTGGGAAACTCAAAATGGAAGCCGCATAGCATGTTTGGCTTCCGAAAATCATTTGAAAACCAGAGCAGTTACCGGTACTTCCGGGTTTTCAGCGTTCGGGAGCTGAAACATTTCAAAATGGAGGCGTTTGGGAACCGAGGTTTGGCTGTATGTTTCTTCTTCTCAACGTTTTACAATAATTAGGAGATTCGTAGTATATTGCATCAGATAACAAGTCTGTAAGCTATCTTTATTTTTTTCTCCTTCTTGGGTGATGGCTGAAAATTATAAGGGAGCAAACACATATCTGCTTAGGGTTCAGCAACTGGAAATCCCAAGGGTCAAATCTGTCTCCCTGAGATTACTTGTCCCCTCCAGGGTAACATAGCAAAGACAAAGGTGGGGCCATAAGACTTGCTAGCACCATGCTTTTTTTTTTTAATATAGAGGAATTGGGTTGGCCTACTACCCACCTACTTGCTACAGTCGGTGCATCTATGTTGAAGTAAAGACAAATCAAATAATACTGCAAGGACAGAGGAATAAAAGATTAATATGTGCTCTTTTTGTATGCAGCTTTTATAGAGAAAAGAGAAACAGATTTACTTCCATCTTGTTAAGCATGGCAGGATGGGCAAGTTCCTTTGTTTTAAACATGCCTTCATCAATGAAGCGGCCATTAAAAGGAAATGCAAGACATAATCTGACAGCAACAACATCTGCTCTCTATTTCTGAGGGCTATTTTTGCTTTTGGCCATTCACATTTCAGACATCAAAGACTGGAGAACAGAAGTGCCCAAGAGCAAAACAACAACAACAACAAGCAAACAACAAAAAACTAAGAAATACCGTACTTTTCCGTGTATAAGACTATTTTTATTTATTTATTTAAAAAATAATGCTAAAAAGTGGGGGTCGTCTTATACATGGGTAGTGCATAGGGTGAACGTTTGATTGGTTTCTTCCGAGGGTGTCAGCGGCTATCATGCGTGTCAATGGGTGGTGTTGATTGAGTGACGTTCCGGCAGTTGGACAGGCAATTGGCAGATTTTGCCGGCGATGGGACAGACAGGAGGCGGATTTAGCAACGTGTGTGGATGAGTGACTTTTGGCAACTACCCCTAAAAAAAGCTCAACAACCCTGGGTTTAGTTACAAAGTTACTAAAGATGCTCTTGACAAGGCCTTTTCCCCCCTATCCAGAACTCAATTCTGGCACCTGTCAGCTGGGTGCCATTGCCATTATAAGAGAACAAGGGAGGTGTTCATGGTGAGTTCCAGCACCTCTTTTTCTACAAAAATAGCACTGCTCGTGGCATTCAGGATTCTGATCACAGGGCCTGCATGTCACTGTCTATCATCACCCGCCATTCTTCTGAGGGTTGTCTGAGAAGCCCCCGGGGTGTAGGATCCTGAATTTTTGTCCCCAGGGTCCAGCCCTAGTTGCACCACTGGATACAACCCTTTGTGTATGACTAGTTGTGCCATGGTTGGAGTTGCACATTCAAATAGAATTGTTGTTGTTGTTGTTGTTCAGTCATTCAGTCGTGTCCGACTCTTCGTGACCCCATGGACCAGAGTACGCCAGGCACGCCTATCCTTCACTGCCTCTCGCAGTTTGGCCAAACTCATGTTAGTAGCTTCGAGAACACTGTCCAACCATCTCATCCTCTGTCGTCCCCTTCTCCTTGTGCCCTCCATCTTTCCCAACATCAGGGTCTTTTCCAGGGAGTCTTCTCTTCTCATGAGGTGCCCAAAGTATTGGAACCTCAACTTCAGGATCTGCCCTTCCAGTGAGCACTCAGGGCTGATTTCAAATAGAATAGAATAAATCTTTATTGTCATTGTCCCCTTGCGGGAAACAATGAAATTACTCGGTTGCACATCCAGTTGGAAGCACGTTTACCTGGGAGTAAGTGCCACTGAATACAGTGAGATTTCTGAATAAACATGCATGGTACAGCTATGTTAACCATGTTGTTGTCCTTCTGAGTTTCTTATTCCAACAGGCTTTGGGGAACTGACTGCTTTTAATGAAAGGGCAGGTGCTGTGTTGCATTTATTGTTAATTATCTGTATGTGTTTATTAGATCTTTTATATTCTATTAATGTTTAATTTTTTTAAATTCAGTTTTAGCTTTATTTTTTAGCTGTTCCTATCTTACCAGTACGCCGCCTTCCCTACCAAGGAAAAAAGGCGGGATAGAAATAAATATATAATAATAATAATAATAATGTATTTAACTCTCCCAGTGAAATCAGTGGGACTTTAAAGTATCTAATTCACTTTATTGTGTGCAACATGGGAACACAGCAGAAACAATGCATGATGCAGTCTTGCAAATTAGACCTCTAATTTGACTATATATATTTAACTAGGAAACCAGCACTTTCAAAAGCCATATCAAAAGTCTATCAATAATTATCTGCATTAACAGCAGTAAATAAGGGTTTTAACAGACCATCAACGCAATAGATTTTCATTGAGCTTGACAAATGAAAGCGGGCAAGTCAAAACGTTAGTCACATTTTGGTTTCACTTTTAAAAAAAAAGGTAATAGTAGAGATCTCACTAATCCTGGTTATCGTACAGACCCTTCTGGGTGTGTAAACCCTTGCACAGAAACATAGCTCAGGGTCCTTAACTTGCCCCAGAAGCTTAAGCAGCTCTGCTTTTAGTGTTAGCGAAATGCTGTTATTTGGAGGTCATCTATTTCAGAGCCGAGGAAATTCTTAAGCTACTTTAAAAAATGATCTTAGCTCTTACTGATCTTGAGACACTCCCTGATCAACCTAATCCCATGTGATGTGGGCGAGAACCCTGGAGCTGACACTCTGCCAGAAGCATGAAACTTTGATACAAAAAAACCCAAAAGTACAGTTCAGCATCGGCCATTAACTACTGGGTAAATGTCTCACGAAAAAGGAGGAGGAAGTGGAAAATGGGTTTTCTGTTGAATCATTTTCTTTAGTGGGATCGGATCTGTATCTTCTACTCCACAGGCAGCATCTCGGGTTCAAACCACAGGCACAGCAACGATTCCAAGCAACCACTTCCTTCAGCTTCTTCTCCTTATCTGATACACTTGCGACTCTGTGGAATGTTGGCTTCGGAGAGGCAAAGTCCTGTGTTCAAATCCCACCAGGGATTGGCCTTTCTACTAACTGGTCCCCAAAACAACTGAATCCCTATCTGACTAGCTGTTAGGTGGCAACTGCATTTTTTTTAAAAAGGTAAAGGACCCCTGACAGTTAAGTCCAGTCGTGAACGAGCACAAGCAGCCTATTCAGATGAGCAACATCAGAAGGGGGTACTCACAGATATCTGCACCTTTGCAGCTCATTCTGTTCAAGGAAGCAGATACACTATTCTTGATATATCCTTTTCTGAAGTTACACCTCTCAGGTGAGTAGCCACTGATGTAAGCTTCTTTCATAGAGTGCTGATCTTCCACAGAAGTGTGGAGTTGGAAGGGACCAACCCCTTGCAATGCAGGAATCCTGTCCTGGGTGGGCTCGAACCACCAACTTTCTGGTTAACAGCCAGGTGCACTGAACTATTTTGCCATCTTTCTTAACGGCACTTGTACCAAATTACCTCTAAACCCTCACATGCCATGCCACCATAGCCAACAAGTGTATGATGATTTATGTTGTGAACTGCCCTGAGATCTATGGGTATAGGGAGGTATACAAATCTAATAACTAACTAAATAGAATAAAATCCCACCAACAGAGTCCCCAACAAGGAATGTGGCATGTAGGAACAGACCAACACAGGTTTCCGTCCAGTTCCTTGTTGTTGTTGTTCAGTCGTTCAGTCGTGTCCGACTCTTCGTGACCCCATGGACCAGAGCACGCCAGGCACACCTATCCTCCACTGCCTCCCGCAGTTTGGCCAAACTCATGTTGGTAGCTGTGAGAACACTGTCCAACCATCTCATCCTCTGTCGTCCCCTTCTCCTTGTGCCCTCCATCTTTACCAGCATCAGGGTCTTTTCCAGGGAGTCTTCTCTTCTCATGAGGTGGCCAAAGTACTGGAGCCTCAACTTCCTACACAGAAGTAAATGCCTCCCCCCAGTTCATTTCAATGGGGCTTACTTCCATGGGCGTAGATGTCAACGTGTTTGTTGTTTATTCAGTGTCCCTAGGGTGTGTGTTGCTTTAAGAGCACAGGTCCTTGCCCTTAGGAGCTTACAGTCTAAAACAAACAGCTGGGGGAAGTGAGGCAGGGGTAAACCGGAAAGCAAAAGTGTAGTTGTTTGCATACGCTGAGACTTGGTTATAAGCTGTGTTACAGTAGGGCGTGTATGGGAATTAGGGGGCTGAGTGCCATCTGGGGCTGGAGGTCACACCCTTTGCTCTGGACTTCCCAGCGGCACATGCGTGGACCTGCTGCGCCGACCCACGAGAGGAAGGCACGCTGCTGCTTCCTTTATTCCCACTGCACCTGCTCCAAAACGGAAAACGAGTCCCGGCCCTCCGCCTTGCTGCAAACTGAAACGCTGCCCTCACTGCCCTGGCGAGGCTTCCCTCCCCGCTTGGCTCGCCGCCTCCTCTGCCGGCAACACGAGCAGCAAGAGGAACGTGGGGAGAGGATTCCTTTTCCTCCCCTCTCCTCCCCAAGGTTTTTCTGGGGAAGTGCGCGCGCAACTCGAGGCGAAGAAGGAGCGAAGCAGCAGGTTGAGGAGGAGCCAGTCGCGCGCTCAGCCACCCAGGAGAAAGGAGGCTTCTCAGCTGCGCTCCTAAGTCGCTCTACCTCAGGAGCCGTTTGCCCCGGCGCTGCCCTTAAGGAGGAGCAGTTCCCAACTCGGCTGGCGGTGGGAGCTACAAATAAGCTAAACTCTTCCCTCACAGGCGCGGGGGGGAGAAAAAAAGACTAGTCTGAAAAAGCGTTGGGCGCGGACAGAAAGGGATAAGCTCCGCGCGCCGCTCTGTTCCCTGTCCTTGAAGGGCAACGCTGTGGAACTTTGGAGACACTTCCCGCTCCTCTTTTTTTCCTCCCCCCCCCCATCCAATGTGAACACATTTTCTACTGCAGGCTGCCCTGCTCTGGAAACCGCCCGCTCCCTTCCCTCCCACCTCGCCCAAGGCACTTTTTTTGCAGACAACTTCGGAGCGTAAGAAGAGGGAGGAGGCGCGCTCTCCCTTGATAAGAGTGGTGGGACTTTGACTCGTCTGCAGCTAAGGGGAGGAGGAGGAGGAGGAGGCAGCTGCGAGGCCGCGCCGGGCCGGGCGTGGGTTCGACCATTCTGTGCTGGAGGAACCCGGAGTACTCCCTTCCCATGGACGGGGAGGAAGAGCGGCGGGCGAAGCACGAGAACCGCGAGAGCAACGTCCACAGGTAGGTTGCGCCCTTGCAGAATAATGGAGAGCACTCTTGACTTGGCCCTGCTGCTTTTTGTATGTGCGCCTTTAATATTCTATATAGTAATATTAAATATTATTATTAAATATTAAATATTACCATATAGAATATTAAAGGCACATATATATCATGCCCCAAACGTAAATATATATATATATCTTCCTGGGTTGGTGTTAAGTGGCCCCTCAGGTGTATGTGATACAACAGGAAGTTAAAAAAAAAAAAAGCAACAGCAGCAGGATTTGCTTGAGTAAGGCAACCCAGAAAACTTATTTATGTTTGGGGTAAATCGATGTTGGGAGTGCCCTTTCCCTTCGTGCTTGTGGTTTTCAGCTAAAGTTTGTATCGCATGAATTCCCCTTTGGTTACTGAGTACACAGTGGGGCAGTTATTTCTGCCCTTCAGGTTTCAGTAGGCAAGGTTGGTATGGCTGTTTTATTCAGTGCATAAGTTAATCAAGCTAACTACATTGTCTGTCCCCCCCATAATTAAACTTTCAAAACCCTGTTACCAAAGATCTTGATTTGTCACTCTGTTTCAGGTTTTCTTGTAAATAAAGCTAACCTTTCACTGCCAGGATTATTTACTTGTTGCCACAGTAAACACCTACTCCCTTTGGAAGGTTGCATGGAAAGAATGAACTTTTCTTTCTGCTTTTAAACCAATCCACTTGAAAATTAATTTATTTCAGTTCTTTACATTTAGTGGCATCTTAACTTCATAAAACGAGATTTAATTATTATTTTTTGAAATCCCTCCCCAACACCCCCCATCATCCCCATTGTTATTACCACATAGAACTTAAAACTATAATAGACTCTGTCCAGAAAGGCAGTCTAAAATACTTTAATTGAGAAGCCCTTGTTGTTATTATAAGAAATATCAAAACAATTTGTGTTCTGTAGTACTCTATAAATGCAGAAGTATTATAAATAAGAGAGCACAGAGGTTGGTAATCACTGGAGAATATGGAAAGGCTGAATACTACCTAGATGGAGGTTATGTTTATAAATTTCCTTGTAGCTGAAATAAAAGGCTCAGTGGAATTTTTACAGAGAGACAGATGAGACATCGAGGATGGGCTGACCAGCATTTCCCTGTTTATCACCAGACAGTGGCTAATGGCTATGCAAGGATGTAACTTAAGAAGAGCCGCCCTGCTGGATCAGATGAAAGATCCATAATTGTTCCACATCCTGTTCTCAACAGTGGCCAACCAGAGGCTTATAGGAAGCCCACAAGTAGGACTTGAGTGCAACAAAACACTCTCCCCACTTGTGAATCCTAGCAACTGGGATTCAGAGTAACACTGCCACTGCAGTATTCTTTGTCCTGGTGCATATTATACGGCACAGCCATTTAGACAATACAGTAGCAGAGGCAGATTTAGGAGAGCGCAACCAGTTAAGGCATGGAGCCTTGGGGATGCCATAGCTGCGATTTAGAATCAAGCATGAGAAGTGCTGAATTTTTTTAATTTGACACCCCAAGAGCTGCCACTGACAGTAATAAAAGCTTTTCTCCTGAGCTTTACCACTTCAGATTCTAGTTGGAACCGCTTGTTTGAATGCCATCCTCCCAACAGGGCTGAAAAGACCTAGTGGAATGTGGAAACATGAAGTCTTAAGTTACAAGGAAACAGTGCGATACTTTTTTTTTTAATGGTGCAGCATAGAAACATATTGTATTAGTAGTGCAGTCCAGGAAAGGCTTGCTGTATGTATAAATTGTGCTTGAGCAATTGGGAGGTATTGTGGCCCTCTCTTTTGGAAGAGTACTTTTTAAGAATTACGTTATTATCCAAGTTCCCATGTATGCTTTTCTGGGAGGCTTGAGAAAGTTGTGCCTTTTGCGTTTGAATGCTAAATATACAACTTGTTTGTGCTGAAGCGCTGAGCCTTTCTTGAACTTTTGCAGTGATTAAATCTGCACAGTTATGCATGCTTAAGTTCAGTCGAAACCAATGGCACTTAAGCACATGTCCCTGTAGCTGAACATTTCCCTTTAGAAGTACATGGTGAAACTGATATTATTTATTGGAAATGTCTTAAGCGGTGATACTTTATTCTCTCGTCTGTCTATGTTTTCAAGCAGCTAATAGCCAGAGGCTAAAGGGAGCTGAAAATGGATTGATTGACCTGCCTTATGCATGCATTTAGATAAGCAATCATGTAAATCAATATTGGTCCCATTATACAGAGCTTGATGAGGTTCAGAATTTAATGCAAAACACACAAGTGACCTGAAAAAGGCCTTGTCTACTCTCTGCAAGAGTGTGCTATCACTTGCCTGAGTAAACCATGACTGTAAAACTGAGGTAAAACTCTCAGGATTAGAATTACAAAACACGCAATGATATTACTCTGTATAAATGGTCCATTAATGTCCTGGTTAGATAAAAATAATTAACAGGTTATAATGTGCTTTATATACAGTGTAATCTTTACAACATCCCTATAAGATAGGTTGAAAGTGTTATTTAGAAGGAAAAAATAAGTATGTAAAAGAATTCCCTGGATGCCAAGATCCAGATTTGGGGCAAGTACTCTTTGGTGAGAGAACCCCAGCAGACATAAAAATAACAAAATATGCAGCAAAGTAAAGTGTGAAATAGATCATTAAAATATGTCCTTCTAAGTTCCTTCCAAAGTCCCCCTCTTCCCTTAGCATAGAAAAAGTCCACAAATTTGGTAAGTTAAACTCTCCAGAGGTTACTGGTACATTCATGTGCTTTTCCACACAGCATTTAGAAAGCATAGGCAGTAAAACTTGGCTTTGTTTCAGTGGTGAAAGTCCCTAAATCATTGGTATAGGAACAGGGGTGTAGCCAGGTAAATTGGTACCCGGGGGCAAAAAATTTTTTGTCGCACCCCCCCCCCCCCCCCCGCCGAGGCATAGGAAGGTCAGGTAGTACCTGGTGCAGAAAATTTCTTGTCACCCCCCCATTGATTCCCCCCTGCAAAAATGGTTTTACGTTATTTCACATTTTCTTACAAAGGAATGATAACAAGTAATAATAATAATAAATTTTTATTTATATCCTGGCTGAAGTCGGGCTCAGGGTGGCTAACATCAGATACATAACATTGGTATAAAATCAAACAATAATTAAATTACCTCCTAAAAACATCTCAAAATCAAATTAAAGTTTAATGAGATGGCTTTACACAGGGTTAGTGTTGGGAACAGTAAGTGCTCCACTGAACTGAAATTTCAGCTTTCACGACATAAGAAAACAGCCAAGTAAATAGCTATTTTGGTGGAGGAGGGTCAAGATATTAACCGATATGCATGAAATTTCATATATAGCTATATAATCCCTGTATAGTCAGATAAGACCTTTGGTGCAGGCTTTTTTTTTCAAAAAAGTTTTTTATAAACCACCCTAGTAGGGCAGTAATTGTTCCTTGATAATTTGTCACCCCCTCCATTATAGAACATGGGGCAAGCCGCCCCCTATGCCCCCCCTTGCTACGCCTCTGTATAGGAACTCAAAAGAAGCTTACTAGAGCCATGTGGTCTGATCTTGGAGCAAGCAGCTCAGACCTCACATGTTGAGCCCCTGAGGTTTACTTTGGTACAACCATAGGCCCAATTATCTTCCTCCCAAGGGGAGTGGGAGTAACCTAGCTAAGCCTGGCAGGACCACTTACTCTATGGCATTAACCCCTTCATGCATTAATTAGACTTAAGCATGTTGGTTAACTGTGGTGCTGGAGGAGACTCTTGAGAGTCCCATGGACTGCAAAAAAGATCAAACTTATCCATCCTTGAAGAAATCAGCCCTGTGTGCTCACTGGAAGGACAGATCCTGAAGTTGAGGCTCCAGTACTTTGGCCACCTCATGAGAAGAGAAGACTCTCTAGAAAAGACCCTGATGTTGGGAAAGATGGAGGGCACAAGGAGAAGGGGACGACAGAGGATGAGAACAGTGTTCTCGAAGCGACTAGCATGAGTCTGGCCAAACTGCGGGAGGCAGTGAAAGATAGGCATGCCTGGCGTGCTCTGGTCCATGGGGTCACGAAGAGTCGGACATGACTGAACGACTGAACAACAACTACAACAAATAATAATGTTGGTTATAGGAAGCTGGTTATCCCTCAGGGTAGAACCAACTGTAATCTTCCTCCTTAGTGTTGCCATTGTAGACTCAGTAGGGAGGATGATGGGAGCAAAACTAAATTTGCTCTTCCTGTCATATGTTCTGGCTCCACCTACTGTTGGCTTCTTTGTCTTCTTCCCTATCAGTCCTAATTAGCATCAACCACCACCAAAGCTAATGGGTGTTAGCTGGGTGTCTACAAAAGCAGACTCATCATCTAAACTTCCGGAAGGTTTCTTGAGCCCATTCTGGCATTTCCAGTCAATAAACATTTTTTCATTCTGACATTCCAAAGTCCAGTTTTTCCTCCCTCTAAGCTGCATTTCTGTAAAAAAAAAAAAAAAGTTTTAATTTAGGTATGTGAAGTTTATATAACTACATAAAACTAATATGTCTGTACAATGATTTCCCTTCTGTTGCAGAGTGGATCCATATGGGTTTGAAAGGCCAGCAAACTTTGACTATACATCATATGAAGATTTTTTTTCTAGATACCTAGTGGTACTCACTAGGAGAGCAATTAAATGGTCCAAGCTTTTAAAGGGTAACCGCGGTGTACCGAAAAGCTTAAAAGGTAATATTCCAGTTTGAAGTTGTTCATTGTTTCCTTCTCCTGTATGAAATCTTCCTTGAACCTTTTCAATAGGACTTTTTCAATAGAGGGAGGTGGACATTGTTTTCACATTTATTTTAGTGCCAATGTCTTACACCTACCCCACTTCAGACCTTAGTTTGATTCTTTCTGGACAAACGGTGTGATCCTATACAAGTTTACTCTGAAGTATATTCTAGTGTAGGCTTCCTCAACCTTGGCCCTCCAGATGTTTTTGGCCCACAGCTCCCATGACCCCTAGCTAGCAGAACCAGTGGCCAGGGATGATGGGAATTGTAGTCTCAAAACCTCTGGAGGGCTGAGGTTGAGGAAGCCTGTTCTAGTGAGTCCAGTAGGGCTTACTCCCAGGTAAGTAGGCATACAAATTACAGCCCAAATGAATAGAGTTTATGGGGAAACTGCAAGGAGGGTAACCCCTGTTTTTGACAGTTGATCGCTGATTAATTGCTTTCATTTCTACGTAAATCCTGTCCTTGTAAGAAATAATCTGTCGGCTACTACGGATGTTTGGTAGCAGCAGCTACTTGTTGCAAATGTAGTACAGTGAGTTGCCGTGAATAGAAACTCTTCTCTTTTTCTTCCCCAATGTGTCTATTCCCTCACCGTTTCAAATATGGCATGTTTGGAAATGTAGATTTTCAAATGTGTCATTATAAAAGCAAATGTAAATGCTGAAAGGAAATATATAATGTCCTTTAAATGTGCATTACTGAAGCTGAAGCAATAAAATAAAGTTTAATTAATTAATCAATCCGAATATCGATTCCAAAGTTCCTCCGAGATGAACAACAAGGCACTTCTCAGTCTCTGGTTGTTGTTGGTTGGTTGTTGTTGTTGTAGATTCCCCCTGTGCTGCATCTCATACTGTTCTAGAACGTTCCCCCAACGCTTGGGGGCAGATTTCCAGGAAATACATAGGGCGTTCAGCAGGAAGAGGATACGAAAGGGCCCCATTCCTTGGAACAGGTCATGGAAGGTGGAATCCAAACTAATGAGATCAAACTCATTTAGTGAGTTTAGTGAGTAGGACAAAGTTTGATGATGAATCATGACACTGAAGCTAATTAAAATATTTTCGCGTTTGCATATTCAAAGCCATCATGGGCTGAATAGGAAAAGGGGGATTTCACAGTCAGGTATGCATAACTTATTCCTCTGTGAAGAGAACTGGGCGAGTTCGTGACTCGGTGTTTGCACAACAATTGCAGCTTACTGCTGGAATGGTAACAAGTAACTTGCAATTATACAGTTTTCCTGTACATACGAAACTGCAATAACCAGTTGGGCGAGAAAGATGCCACTGATTATTAGTGGCTGTTTATCATAATTAGGCCCAACCACTGGCTTATTGCCAAACTGGAAAGTGATTAAGCTAATCAGAGCTGGCAAAATATTTTCTGTGTCTCTCTAGGACCTAGGTGCTGGCTCTACACAGCTTTTCTAAATTCGAGCACAATATTCTAGGCACCCTAGGTTCCTTCAGCTGGGATTGTCCCAGCACTGTGCTAAATTTGTGAAGCTTGGCTTCCGTTTAAACTGAAAGTAAAATGTCCTCCCCTTAAAAGATTCTTGATAATGTTTTAATTTTGTAATCCTTAATGGGTGTAGGTAGAAGTTGGCTCAAACCCAAAATAGAACAGTTTGAGAGGTGTTTTGGGTTCTTCTGTTCTCCCCTACGTATACACACATTTTTCATTTTTTTTAAAAACACCCTGAAAAGATAGATTGTAGAAGTATACAATAGTATATCTCCCAGCTGCGGCATCAGCTTCAAAAGCAGAGACTGCTACAGTTGTTTTAACAATTGTTTTAACTGTTGTTGTTGTTTTTAAAAAAATTATTCACTTTTTCCAGTCAGTACAAACACCAAACTAAAAAGACACGTACACATTTGTTTTAACTGTTTTAGATTCGTGTGGGTTTGTTTTTGTTGTTTGTTTTTATTGAGGGAAGGCAGATGTGTCTGGGAGGAGAGGAACTGGAGAGAACATGGGGGCCTCCAATCACAGTGGTTCAGCGTAGGGGGAAGTGGGGCAGGTCAGGTAAGAGGCACACGGCACAGGCTGTTGGTGACTGTGCTGTGTGCCAGCCCCTCATCTAACCTGGGGAATTGCTGTTGTCCCTTCAGCCAGCCCTTAGGTCTATGGCTTCTGTTGCTGAATGCCAGGTTGGCTCTGAGTAAGACCCTCCCTCATCCCTCTTCCGTGCTCTGATTATAGATGAGGAGGCTGGTCTGGTCCATATCACTGAGACCTGGGTAGGTGAGTAGAGGGGAGTTGGTCTCACACAGCTGTGCCCTCCTGGATACTCAGTGCAGCGTCAGGGCAGAGAAGGGGGAGTTGCTGTGGTTTATAGACATTCTCTCTCTCTCAGCCTTGTGATGTTCAGATGAAGGACAGTATCTGAGAAAGGAATGCATGGCCTCCTCCTCATTATAGGCCTCTGCAGGGCTGGCCCGAGGCCTTTTGGCACCTGAGGCATGCCATGGATGCTTCCCCATCACCAGAGTTCTGGACCCATGCCCTGGTGGGGTGGGAGGAGCATGCCACCTGAGGCGGGTTGTGTCACTGGTGTGCCAGCCATGCTAGGGCAGGAAGCTAGCTTAGAGGCTGTAGGGCAGACCACGTGGCACACCTTTCTAGCCAATGTCCAGCTCTCTGAATTTGCTGCCTGAGGTAGCTACCTCACTCTACATCATGGTATGGCCGGCCCTGGGCTCATGGCTTTGCTGTGAACAACAGCAACAACATTATTAAGAATAATGTATGTTAAGCCTCAGGGTTGCATTCCCCTTCCACTGTCCACCAAAGTCATGAGGCTATATCCGATTGCAGCATCTGATTGAGCTGTGTTTTTAGCTGGCTTTACTTTTAAAATCAATAGCTATGATGGGAAAGGGTCAGCGGCAAATGCAAGAGACATTATGGAAACAATATTGAAATATTGTGCTTTGCTTAGCTATAAGTACCCACATACTGTAATATCCATACACAAAAAAATGCAAGAATAGATTCTCCACCCCAGATGGGAATCGTTTGGCTATTGGAATATTGGCAGCATTTTTTGAGCCAGGTTTTTAATTTATTTTAGAATTGTAGGGAGATTTTCATATTCCTAATCAACTTAATCAGTCAATCAGATCTTTATTACGGTCATAGACCAGCACAAGTAGTGTGCGGGTGCAATCATTTAGAATCTGTAAAACGTTTTTGGAAAGCTAAAAGGTATTAAAACAGAAGGTATACTAATCAACTGAAAAAACAATTAACCTGAAAAACCCAGGAGTGTTTGGTTATACTAATGAAACAAGTGCTCCTTCCATGGTGAGTATAAATAAAGGAAGGTAGAAAAAATGGGAATAAATAAACAAATCGCCTCCTTTTTGCCCTCCTCAATGATACACACAAGCTACCTCTCAGGATTTTTGTGATCATCTAAAAAAAGGCATTTACCTGCTTTTTGTGTTTCCCTCTTGTCACTGAAGTTTCCTACCTTTCTTACTGAGGTCACACAACTGTTGGTTCTGCGCTTTTGAGCTCTTGTTTGTGGAATTATTAGCAGTTGCTGGTTAATAATAATAATAATTTTATTTGTACCCCGCCCATCAGTGACTGGGTTGTCCCAGCCACACTAGTTACCTTAATGTCCTTTTACTTCCTTTGGAGGGTTTTTTATTTTGTATTTTAAGTATCCAAAAAATAATGCTTGAAATATCAACTGGTGTGCTTTTTCTTTTGCAGTAAAACGCTATATCAGGAAAGGCATTCCAAATGAGCACCGTGCACTGGTTTGGATGGTGGTGAGTGGTGCTCAGTCCCACATGGAACAAAACCCTGGATACTACCAGAAATTACTTGAGGGAGACAAAAATGACAAACTCGTGGACACAATTAAGACAGGTTAGCATCTAAACATATATGTGGTTGTTCTAGTCTGTTGTTTACCAAGTAGCCAAGAATTCTGTGGATAGAGAGACAAGTGTGGGAATTGGTTTGTTTGTTTTTTTGTATATTGTCTTTCATCTGAAGGTTCACAACATACAGGTGAAACTCGAAAAGTTAGAATATTGTGGAAAAGTTCATTTATGTAATCAATTGTCTTCATTAGCTACTGGAGTTTAATATGTGAGATAGACTCATGACATGCAAAGCGAGATATGTTAAGCATTTATTTGTTAAAATTGTGATGATTATGGCGTCCAGCTGATGAAAACCCCAAAGTTGAGATTAATTTGGGGTTCTCACCAGCTGTACGCCATAATCATCACAATTATAACAAATAAAATCTATCTCATATATTAGTTTCACCTTTTAAGTTGAATTACTGAAAGAAACGAACCTTTCCACGATATTCTAATTTTTCGAGTTCCACATGTATACAAAATCAGGGCACAACATACATAATAAAACAAAAAACAAACTAGTATCATCCTTCCCACAAACACATTTAAAACGCCATAGAATGTTAATCAGTAAAAGGCCTGGCTTACAGAGAAATGTTTTTGCCTGGTGCCTTTGTGGACTTGTGCTGGGTTTTGGAGACACATGAAAACCTGACCCTTCGCAGAAGCAATGGTGTTTGTGTTCAGTGCAGGACATTCTCTTGGCAATTCCTATGCTTATTCTTTACTTCATATATATCTCTTTTCCTGCTCAAATGGATTGTTTGTACCAGCAGGACCTCCATAGGTCTCAAGTGAGGTTGTGTATACACTGACCCATTCTTAGCACAGAAATGTAGTTTTTCTCGGTCCAGAATTATTCATGGTTGTTCTCCTAGATTGTTTCTAGATCCTGCTGTTCACAAAGGGTTACTGGCTATACATCTTAAAACTCTCCCCTTTATCAGTCATGCCTTTCTCTCCCTGCACATGCCACAGGTGAATGGAGAAGGAAGTGGCGATGCTCACCCACAACATCATTGGGCTGGTGTGGGTACCTCCCTGTTCCCATTGCTGGAACTGCTCACATCGGTTTTCACACTGGGGGGGTTACAGAGAACTGATCTGCAATGAACTTTTATTTTTGGAGTGAAACCAATTTCACAAACAATGCTTTTCAGGGGCAAAAAATAAATGCATTTGATCTAGATTATGTTTGGATACACACACACACACACACACACACACACACACACACACACACTTTCTCTGTTGATTCTAGAATAAAATGCCAGTTTCTGCAAGTATAACAAGCCTCTCAGAATATCAGGGCAGTGTACAGCAACCCTTTAAAAGCAATACAGTACAAACATTAAGATGACTGCAGCGATACCCCCACAAAGTTAATGTCTCTAGGTGATTATTCAAGGTCGTTTTAAGAGACTGTTGGAATCTTGTAAAGGATAATCCCTGGAATGCAAAGAAACAATAAAAGACTTCTTTGCAGTCCTGAGGGAGATGGGATAATGTTAAATCCATGGACAGTTGGCAGACGAAATAGACACACAGCTGTGGCACCTTTAAAGACACAACAAATTTATTATGGCATGAGCTGTTGTGAATTACAGTCTACTTCAGAGTTGTTTAGAGTCAGCCTTCTCCATTTATGGACATGCAGCATTTTGCCTGCATTGCTGAAGAATAAAAGGTTTCTTAAATCCTGTGATGCTGATCTTCTTCCTGTACACAAAACCATGTTCAATGTGCAGATGTTCAAAAACAACCTAATATTGAGGATGAGGCTAAATTCATGGCCCTGTTCTGCTTGTTCAGATCTGTATTTGGGCATCCCCTCCACACAAGTCATGCATCCATAAGGCTGTTTTGATCCTTTCAATAGGACAGCTGAACCGTATTGTTGATCATTCCTATGGCAGGGAAACCCAGATAGATAACATGTTGTCAACTATTGAGTTCATGGGTAAGAAGGCAACTTCAGATCCCAAGACTTTGGTCCATGGATCATACTGCTTTATACATACATTTTAAATTTTTGCCATTTCCTCTTTTTTTTTACATTTTAGACATGAATAGGACATTTCCGGATAATGTAAGGTTCCGCAAAACTGCTGATCCCTGCTTACAGAAGACACTCTACAACGTATTAGTGGCATATGGGCACCATAATCAGTCTGTGGGATACTGTCAGGTATGTAACATTAGGAATGCAATTGTGAGCTTCTTTTAAAGCGAAGCATTTACAATTTGGGTGGCCTTGATGGCAATGCAAGATTTTAGAAATGTAGATTTCATGCACTTAACCTTCCAATCCTTCTATTTTAGTCCTTAATCGATATCTTAAATTTGCCAAAACTTTCAGTTTGCTTCTTCATTTGGAACTTTCCAGCCCTAATCCAGAATAGCTTCTTGAGACTGGTGCTCAGAGAACCTCACACCACCTCACATGTGAACAATAGATAATAAACTTATACCATCATTGCATATCAAACTGCCACAGGTATAAAGTAAGCTACCACTGTTCTCTAAAATACATTGCAAACACCAACATCGGTTGGGAGACCTTTTTAAAGCAAAAATTAGACGTTTCTTTAAAGAAGGCAAAGCCTTTTCAGCAAGGTAAAAGCGCGCCGGTGTGTGTGTGTGTGTGTGTGTGTGTGTGCAGATTTCTTTGAGTCCTTTCAAACACCCACCAAGTGTGGGACAATGCTTGCGATCCTGGGGCACCCGAGTTTGTGTTTCAACAGGACCTTCCTAACGCTTGTAATGTTAATGTGCCTGACAGTTAACTCCCTGAGAAACATCACTGTGAACTGTGAAGTTAGTGTTGCCTTGCTATTGTATGCCGCAGTACTGTGCTTCAGTGCATGAGCTTTTATGCTGGCATGTACAATTTAGTTTGCTCCATGAATGTCTGTTGAGGGGCACTCTTTTGTTGCAGTGCCAAATAACCCTCTGTCACCATGGTTGCTATTGTTGAGCAAGCTGGCAGTCCGAGGACTGAAAACGTACCCTCACAATTGGAGGGCAGATACCCCAATAAAGTAGAATAGAGGGTTTTGTTGTTGTTGTTTTTTACAACATCTGTTAGCTTTTTTACATTTTGGGAGGAATTGGAAACAAACATTTTTGAGCCATGCCCATTAGGCACAAACAGATGGTTATGAATTCTTGGATTTAGAAAGCAAAACAGTTGGACCTATTTTGGATTAACTGATCTACTAGTTGTGGGAGAACTCTTTATTTATCCAGGAGTCCCTCAACCCCCCCCCCCCAATCTTCCTGCTTGAGACCAGATGCATTGTTTATGAAATAAAAATGAGAGAGCTTCGTTCTTTTTCCATGGAAGAAGATGGTAAAGAAGAGTGATTGGTGAAAGGTTCAGAGAGGTTTCAAAAGAGAGAGATGAAACAGGAGATGCAACTGATACTAGCATCCATTAATGTTTTAAAACGATCTTACAACTTGTACACTTCAGACTTGCGGACCAGCAATTGCTGTGAGTGTGACTAGGATGGCTGCAAAACAAATTCATGGCGGGGTGTGTGTATGTTGCAGAAATAGAAATAACAGCACAACCCTATCTATGTCTACTCAGAAGTAAGTCTTATACTTGACGCAGTCCTACTCTTCCCCACCACACAGACAGCATTGAAAATGCATTTCTTGCACAGAGACTGTCTTTTGTCTGCTCTTTCTTCTCTGTGCCAATTAGCCACATCATAAATCATTGAGTTAACTGCCATTTCGCTACTTAATCCAAAATATATGTGTAAAAAACCAAAAACAAAACTACAGTGCTTGTGATGATGCACTCAGCTGGTTCTGGTCCATGGCTGACTGCCTGGGAACCACATGCATCCTGCATTTGGTTCTGTGATGAAAGAAAGGTAGGGCATAAATGTAAGGAAACAAAAAAACAACAACATTACATCTTATGATGCAGAAACCAAACAATCCAGTTGTATTTCCTGTATTGCTTATGTGTATTATACTTCAAATAGCCAAGCTGTGAACAGGCTGTAATTCTAGAGTCAGCTGTAGAATTCCTAACTGGTATTTATATATATATATATAAATAACAACATCTAATTATTCTGGGAAAGGTTTGAGTATTATCATTGGCTGAAAGCAGAGGAGTGTCCTTGGGGTGAGCACTCAATGCAAAACATAACTGGAAGCCATTTTGTCATGTAAGCGGTATATAAATTAATAAACAACAATAAATGAAAACGGGGCTTATTCACGTCCCTGGAAACTTCTTTTGTTTTATGCATTCATTTGTGGCCATTCAAACAGTTTTCATCCTTCATTATTCAAGGCAGTGGAATTCTAGACTTCGCACAACTATAAATGGAGACTTAGTCTGTGGGATTTTAAAGTCAAAGTGGCCCAAACATTATTTTCCTTTTAATGTAGCCTCAGAAATTGAAGTGTTTTCCTTGCAGCCAGAAATTGCTTGCAACACTTTTAAAATTGACTGTTGATAAGCACGTATTACCGTTAAGTCCTCCCCTCTGTCCCTTGCATTTAATATCTTGGCTCCTTTTAAGATTACTTTTGTCAACAATATATCAAGCTAGTTAGACAAATTGTTCCTTTTTGTTTTAGGGCATGAATTTCATAGCAGGCTACTTGATTCTTATCACAAGGAATGAAGAGGAATCCTTTTGGTTATTAGATGCTCTCATTGGACGAATATTGCCTGGTAGGTCAGACTCCACCGTTTCTGTCTTTGTGTCACAGATCATTTCCTGTGTTTGAACTAAGTGTGCTAAGTAAGAGTGACTGTCAAATGGGTAGTCTAATCATATAATATTGTAGCTCCAGAGAATTACCCAATTCCTACATTGAAAGCAGTTCTCCGTAGGAATAGCAATCACATTCCTGTATTCATTCATCCTTTTGTATATGTAGCAAAATACATGTCGATATATTCTTCGATATGCAAGCACATAGCATAGTATTTTTTTGGCATTTGGGTTATTTCCTTCCATAAGAGGCCCTACGTACGTCCTGTCACAACATAATCCTATACTATACACACACACACACACACACACACACAGAGAGAGAGAGAGAGAGAGAGAGATTGAAAAGTTGCACAGAGCTAAAACAGACCATAAAATTTGTGATATTTCCATGCAAAAATGCCCCCCAAAATAGTTGTCGGTGTCCTCAGGCCCCTAATTGGGAACCACTGCTCTATACCAAAAAGCATGTACCACAGAGAATCAGGAAGATGTTTCTCACCTAGCCTTTTCTGACATGCTGGCTATCTATGTATGTATGGGGAATGTCTTCTTCATGGTACATCATTCCATCATGTGAGCTCCCACCTGCAATATAAAGTGCTGCAGTATGGATAGAGACATAGTTGGTGCTTTGCTATACTTCTCATCCTTTACAAAAGGCAGGCAAGCAGGCAGGAAGGAGAGGAAAAACATACATAAAAATAATCTGCGAAATTGAAATGTAAAGTACTACACTTGGGCAAAAAAAAAATGAAAGGCACAAATACAGGATGGGTGACACCTGGCTTGAGAGCAGTACATGTGAAAAGGATCTAGGAGTCTTGGTAGACCACAAACTTGACATGAGTCAACAGTGTGATGCAGCAGCTAAAAAAGCCAATGCAATTCTGGGCTGCATCAATAGGAGTATAGCATCTAGATCAAGGGAAGTAATAGTACCACTGTATTCTGCTGTGGTCAGACCTCACCTGGAATACTGTGTCCAGTTCTGGGCACCACAGTTCAAGAAGGATACTGACAAGCTGGAAGGTGTCCAGAGGAGGGCAACCAAAATGGTCAAAGGCCTGGAAACGATGCCTTATGAGGAACGGCTTAGGGAGCTGGGTATGTTTAGCCTGGAGAAGAGAAGGTTAAGGGGTGATATGATAGCCATGTTCAAATATATAAAAGGATGTCATATAGAGGAGGGTGAAAGGTTGTTTTCTGCTGCTCCAGAGAAGCGGACACGGAGCAATGGATTCAAACTACAAGAAAGAAGATTCCACCTAAACATTAGGAAGAACTTCCTGACAGTGAGAGCTGTTCAGCAGTGGAATTTGCTACCAAGGAGTGTGGTGGAGTCTCCTTCTTTGGAGGTCTTTAAGCAGAGGCTTGACATCCATCTGTCAGGAATGCTTTGATGGTGTTTCCTGCTTGGCAGGGGGTTGGACTGGATGGCCCTTGTGGTCTCTTCCAACTCTATGATTCTATGAACCAGAGCACTTCTGCAGGCCTCTGTTCAATTGCATGTTAATTAAAATAGTTAAGGCGTAGTACAGTAGGAACTTCTAAAGCATGCTTCTTAAAAAGGAAATGGAATCTTTAGTGGTTCATCTTCTAGTGACTGGAACTGGAACTGCTAGGTATTTTTTTTTAGAGCATGTCTTTAGAAGGAGGGCCTGGGCTACAAAACCTGTGACATCTTGAAAGTCTTGTTTGCTGTTGAATTATTTTTGCTACATCCCTTGTTTTTCTTTTTTTTTGAAAATAGTCTTTTAACCATTATCCCAAAGATAATGGGAATTTTCAAGAAACCAGATAGCGGTCTCTCTTCCCCCTTTCTGCTCTACCCAGCAAGAAGCAATTAATGGTGAAAACGTCTTAACTACAACCTAGCAGAGAGTTGAAAATTGCTGGATCTGAATGTGCCTTCCTGTTTTAAGCATCTTTTTTATTCTTTCCTTTTTATTTTATTTTTATTTTTCAATCATGGTGCAGATCTATTTGCACCATCCTTGAAATTTGATCAGTTCCTGAGTAGTGGACAGGACAATTTAAGTGCTTTTGGTGTTTTAAGAGTTGCGAGAAGATGCCTTTAAACAAAAGCTCCTAAAAGTTTGGATGCAAGCATAGCCTTGCTTCTTTCTCCTTTAAAAAATGTTTGAATAAATCTTTCATAAGTTGGCTGGGCTGTCAAGTATTGGGGAATAGCTCCCCCCCTTACGTCCTCAAGTGCTGCACTTAATCTCTTCTGCACAAGAGTGAATAATCACTAATAATAATAATAATAATAATAATAATAATAATAATAATTTTATTTATACCCCACCCTTCCCAGCCAGAAAACCGGGCTCAGGGCGGCTAACATCAATTAAAATCACAGCAAGAAAACTACACACTGATGTAGGAGAAAATGAAGAGGTGTGTTTGGGGGATGTTGTTGGAGGGCTAGAATCTTCCAGATATAGACTGCAACTTGCCAGTCTATATCTTTTGACTTTTTTTGTTAAGTATTCAGGCTATCTTTTCCCATTTAAACATCCAAAGTTTTTCTAAATCATTCTTGCAAATGTGGGTACAGCAACCTTGTGTTGAAGTCTAAATGGGCATGCATATGCAGTGTTTCAAAAGATGGCTCTTCAGCTTCTGTGCATTGTTGATGGAGATTTAAAAGTAGAAAAAGTCAGGGAACTGCACCATGCTCTATTTCTGGATATTCTTTTTAATCCATTTGTGGCAGAGAACAAGTCCACATAGCCTTTATAATCTTTATTCCTTATTCCCTGCAAATCTCATTACTGGTCCATAGAAGAGTTTGGAAGAAGAATTTGGATTTGATATAATTACCCTAAAGATTCTCAAAGCAGCTAACAATCTCTTTTCCCTCCATCCCCCACAACAAGCACTCTGTGAGTGAGGCTGAGAGACTTCAGAGAAGTGTGACTAGCCCAAGGCCACCCAGCAGCTGCATGTGGAGGAGCGGGGACGCGAACCTGGTTCACCAGATTACGAGTCCACCGCTCATAACAACTACACCACACTGGCTCTCCCTTAGGACTAGAAAGCAGCTGCAATTGCATTGATGCTTTATTAAAGATTGTAATATCAAGACTCAAGCAAATCTACCAAGCATAATTCTTTTGAATTGTGAGCCCTAAAAGCCACTGTGTGTGTGTGAAAATACTGAGTCCCAGTGATGAGGGGAATGCATGCACAAACCTGAGCATCATCATAACCCTATAGGGATCTCAGGTACCATGTCTTAGGAGTTTTTCCTCTGTCAGTACTGCAGCAGATGCACAATTTTCTGCTGCTGTCTGAATCAGAGGTATTTATTGTGAGTTAAGAGGAAGCAGTATAAAGCATACCTCTGTCCAGCACATTGGGAAAAGCAGCGCTCTCTCTCTCTCTCTCTCTCTCTCTCTCTCTCTCTCTCTCTCTCTCTCCAACTTGGATAGGGAACATACTCTCTTAGAGCACTTTTACCCATTTTTTTTTAAGGAAGCAAACACATATTGAGCTTCAACTATTTTGTAATGCCAGTGCAAACCTACAATGGACAGCACTCACATTTTAATTTATTATGCCTCTGTCTCACAAGGATATCTTTGAACTATATCATAAATTGCATGAGAGAGGGGCTCAAAAGCTATTGAACTCTTCCAGGTGAAAACATTGGTTTTCATCCGGTAATTGCAAGTTACTACTGTTAATACAATTGGTTAAGTAATACGTCAACATCACTGTGCAACAATTTCCCAAACAGCCTTTCAAGCTGATAACACAAATACTAAAACCACTTCAGTAAAATGCAGGTTTGGTACTTAAGTGAGCTAGCTTTCCATTGTCTCTATTGCAGCTGTGTATTTTGTGTTGTTGTTTTTTGTAGTGTCGAATGCAACTCACTTGGTCTATGACAAAACCTGCTGCCTCAAGTCTTTCAGCTATTTCATGACTTAAAAGGCTGGTTGCTCCAAGAATTGGACATTCTAAATCTGTTCACAAGCAAAGAAGCTTGAATGTCACAGGGCCAGTGTGGATGCTTCAGATTCTAATTGATCATATTTGATTATATTAGGTGATATTTGAAATTGCGGAAATGGCAAGCAAAGTAATGAGATAGAAGGGAGAGATGCAGGTAATACAGGACATTGGATAAATCTCCGTTAGACATGTTCATAGTCAACTGATGAACTGGATAAATCAAGTTAACCTAGGATGATTAGAATTGTTAAAAACGGGACACAGTTAATTTTAAGTTTTTATCTCCGCCGTGAATCAGTCTCTCTCCTCCCCTGATCGCTGAGCTGCAGTAGGTGACAGCATATGCCATGACACTCATTCCTTTTGAGTTTTGACCTAGTCCATGCACATGGGATGGCTTATTGCTTAGCACAAATTAATGTCTCTGTAGCTTAAGCCACTGCATAGAATTGGATGTGCTATAATAGTATTTTAGTGGACCACCTATACCATTTCTTAGCCTGCCTCAACTGTTAAAGATCTCCATCATAGGCAGTGTTCGAAACTCCCATTATTCTAGGCACATTTTTGCGACAGGGAATTTCATTAGCACAGGCAGTTTCTGAGCTCTGGGAGTAGTACTGTATCTTAAGATTTTGGATTAAAACTGCAGAGTGTAAGAAAGAAGGACCTTTTTCTGCCTCCTCACTTCCAGCTATTCTCTGAAGACTGGGGAAGAGACCCTCTTAATAATATTAGGGGGGTGGGCAGGGGAAGGACCAGACCATGTGAAAATTGAACATAGTGTTTTAGCAGCAGTTCATCCATTTTCAGCTTTGTATTCTTGTTATAAAAAAGTGCACCTAGACATACTGTTGTTGCCTTGCACCCATAACCAAGGTTTAAGGTGCCATTTAGCTCCTAGCTTTCATATCTCAGTTTCTAACATTGATCATAGGCTTGACTCATAGGTTTTGATTCTTTAAATAGGTAGCTACTGGGTGTAAGGCTCCCTTAATAGTGGCGCCTTGGCTATGGAAATATCTCCCCTTATCTTTGCTGATGCCCTGCTTGATCATCTTCCAACACTCAGTAAAAGCAATTCTTCATTTCTGGGCTTTTCCTTGGTACCATAGGAGCCAACTCCTAGGGGCTAAGGGCCCTTCAACTGCCCCCAATAAAATATATCGGAGGTTAGGCGTCCCCAGAGTTGAGGGGCATTGCCATTCAAATGGTGTGCATGCACTGTGTCTTGTGATCAATTCTGCAAGGTGAGGCCTACCTGCCCCCCCCCCCGCCGCCAATACTTTATTCAAATCGGCACCTCTGCTCGGGAGTATTTAAATGGCTCTTGCGAGTTCCAGTACAGTGGTACCTTGGTTTGGTTTACAACCATAATCCGTTCCAGAGGTCCATTTGTAAACCAAAACAGGTTGTAACCCAAGGCATACTTTCGCCAACGGGACCTGCAAAATTTTTTGTTTGTAATCCAAAAAAAAAGAAAAAAGGTTGTAATAATAAAAAAAAGTTTGCAAACCGGGACATGCACTTCTGGGTTTGATGTGTTTGTAATCCAAAATGTATGTAAACAAGACTGTTTGTAAACCAAGGTACTACTGTACTATTATCTCAAGTTTACTGTTTTGCATTGTTGTGGTTTGGTTTTAAATGTTTTTCTACACTGCCTGTTTAGCAGAAAGTGCCCTGCCTCTTCCTATTTTGTGCCTGGAAGTTAATATTCCATGTGCAATAAGGCACACTCTGTGATGCCAGATAGAATCCATATAACACTGGATTTTAATTTCTAGTTGACCTCTGTGCTCAGTTGGCGCTATTATTTTCTGACCATTTAAGCACAGTAACTCAACAATGGCGCGCCTAGCCTCAGTCTAGTTTTTTAGCAGCTTGGAAAGGTGCCCTGCTAGCCTTGTGGGAGCTTTAGCATTCGTTTTCTGCTCTGAAGACTGAAAGCAGCAACTGCTGTTCCTTTTCCACAGATCAAGTGATTAATGTTGAACATAATGCACAGTGACTTATGCCAAGTTACAGAGCGCCCTCTGGAGGCTTCCTTAAGAAAATCTGTTTGTTTTCTGTACAGTATTTCTTTTAAATACAGTGGATGCTCGGGTTGCGAACGTAATGTGTGTGGGAGGCGCGCTCGCAACCCGCAGCACCGTGCCTGCGTGCGCATGCATGTTACGCAATTCGACGCTTCCGCACATGCGCAAGCGCCGAAACCCGGAAGTAACCCGTTCTGGTACTTCCTGGTCCAGCACACCCGTAACCTGAAAACACGCAACCCGAGGTATGGCTGTACTGAGTTTATGTAAAAAAAGGGGGGGGGGATTACTTGATTGCGTATCTGACAACTTTTTTGCCACCTGCCCCTAAGCCTATTATGGTGCCAACAGCAGTTTCTGCAGTCTTGAATTACATTTAGCAACTTTATATTTTCAGGTGCCTGTGATGGACTGGGAATTAGCTTGGAGCAGTTTCTCTAGGGCTTATCAGGCAGTACCCCATCCAGAATGAGACCCAGGGACCCACAAATGTAGTTTCTGATGACTACCAGTGCTCACAAAACCATTCTTGCAACCAGCTGCCCTTGATCACTGTGCACAAAGTAAGAACCCTCCTTTCCCCTGAGTTTTCTGAGAGTCTTACAGAACTTAATAGGTGAGAGGAGCAATTGCACTATGCGGTCCTCGGTAGTGACAAATCATACTAAGGCTGGCACTAATTTATGGAGCCGTACTGAGACCTTTTCGTGTTGAAATAACTGACAATTGCATGTGGCCTACAAACGTTTTGTGGACCCACATGTTATAGGTAGGGTTTGAGATGCTTTGGAGGATAAATCCAAAACATACCACATATAGTCACACACAGCTGTTTATATCAACTGTGCATTTGTGTATCTAGAGTTGGGTCTGCTCGGTGCTCAAGTCATGGAACGCAGGGCATTTTGACAGCCTCTCCTAGTTACAACGCAACCTGAGCCCTCTTAACAGCTGTCGCAATAGATGGGGTTGACCCCTTTACTCTTTCAGAGGAAAGACATGCTGCAGTTTTACCTTTTGAAAAATGAGCTCTTTCCCTTCCCTATATACTGTTTTTCTTTTGAGTGATAGCAATTGATCATTTTGGTGATTAGCTTTTGTTTCCCCCCCTCTAAAGATTATTATAGTCCGGAAATGATGGGTCTGAAAACAGATCAAGAAGTTCTTGGAGAGCTTGTGAAAATGAAAGTTCCTGCCGTTGCAGAATTAATGGAGAAACATGGCATCATGTGGACTTTGCTGGTATCGCGTTGGTTTATATGTTTGTTCATTGACATCCTTCCAGTAGAGGCAAGTGAGAACTTGATGGTATTTTTAGCTGTGTGGGTTTTTTGTTTTGTGTGTGTGTGTGTGTGTGTGTGTGTGCTTTAGTGATGCCTTTCAACAAAATCCTCTCCCCTACAGACTGTACTTCGAATTTGGGACTGCTTGTTCTACGAGGGATCAAAAATAATATTTCGTGTGGCCTTAACACTAATTAAGCACCACCAAGCTTTCATTTTGGAAGCCACCAACTTCCCAGACATCTGTGATAGATTTAAAGAGATCACCAAAGGACCATTTGTAACAGAGTGTCACACTTTCATGCAGGTAGGCACCCCATGTTGTAGAGAATTATAAACTGGCTAGAAATGCTGTGACCATTGGGCAGCCTTCAGTTTATTTGCTGTTGCTTTTCTGCATACAGTCGTACCTTCGAAGTCGAACAGCCTGGTTCTCAAACGTTTTGGCTCTCAAACAATCGAAATCCAGAAGTGACTGTTCCAGTTTTTGAACGTTCTTTCGGAAGCCGAACATCCAACAGTGCTTCCGATTGGCTGCAGGAGCTTCCTGCGGCCAATCAGAAGATGCGCTTTGGTTTTCGAACGTTTTGGAAGTCAGACAGACTTCCAAGGTATGACTGTATTGCTTCAATGTGCTTTTTCATGGTGCTCTTGAACTTGGGTTGGTTGGATATAACGTGGGTTGAACGTTATAGGACACACCACTAGAGAGAGGAGTTTGACGCAATTTTTTTGCTGATGCTCTCTCTAATCTTCTGTAAAGCTGCTGTCAGATGTTCAAGGGATCCTGTGGAGCAGCATGGGAGGCAGCACCAGAGATGACATCTTTGCTCCGGTGGGAATTTTCACTGGATCTCCTTCCCTTCTGCATACAGGAGCCCTTCTCACAGAAGAGCAAGTCTGAATCTGACCCATAGTTTGCAGCATTGAAGTGACCACCCTGGGACACAAGCCTGAGTAGTGTGTATGGAGGTGGTCCTGGGCTCCCCAGCCTCACTGAGGTTGTCCAAGGGAAAGATCCATTATAGTGATGGGAATACTCAAGGATATAAAAAGAAACCACTTGTAAAAAGAATGACAGTGTCCTGACTTACACTAACAACTTCTAAATTCTTAATTCTAGAAAATATTTACAGAGCCTGGAAGTCTAAGGATGGCTACAATAGAGAAACTACGGGAAACTTGTAGAGCAAATCTGATTGCTCAGACATAAATGGACAATATTTAAAATAGACAAAATGGGCACTTTTCTTCACTTAATTCCACTGATACACCATTTCTTCAGTTTCCATTAGTGTTGATTGAAATGACCAATTCTCTCCAGCCTTTCAAGTAAGTGTTGAACTGGGTAATTTGATTATTTTTTTAAGTTATGTGAGACTAAAATGTGGTCACTATGGCGGTAACCTTTTTTTTTCTGGAACAAATGCACTCCATACTTTCAGAAGATTTTGTAATATTTAAATACATAATTTATAAATATCAATATAAAAATGCAAAATAAATTCTGTTTTGAAATTCCCTCTTCTTGAATTTGCATAGTAAAATGGGCCTAAGAAGTATTTAAGAAGAATCTTGAGCAGCTGGAAATATTCAGTATGCTGTTGCATGCTGCTGACCTTAAAGAAATCCAATTTGGTCTCTGTATTGATCACAGGGAGGTTTTGCTATATTTCCCACACCCCCAAGAGGGAGCAATGAAATACATTGCTTGTGTTGTAGACCAGGCATTCCATCTGAGAATCAATTGCATGATTTGGCCATGGCTGAGATGTTTAGGAGCCATCTGGTATACAGAATGGCTACTAGAACAAGCACAGCTTCTATTTGCACCTCTGAAATTTAAGTTGTGTGTACACTGTCCTGTTGTGACTGTATGATAAAGGGTCTATACCTGGTCATTAACATTGTGATGTATCAGCAGCTAAATGCCATGATTTACTGATATCACGATGTCTGAAATGTATTTCTGCTGCTTCTTCCCCCTCCACCTTAGGGGAGGAGGAAGCAGCCAAGATACATTGCCCAACCCCATGCCGTTGTGCTTCACGTGAGCAAGAGCAGTATGGGGGCTTGATCAGTTGAGGGGTGGGTAGCTTTCCATGCCCCTCAGTTGAGCAAGCCTCCCCCCTTGCACTGCTCAGCTGAGGGGCAGAAAGCCTCCAACCCCGCAGCTAAGTAAGCCACCATACAGCTCAGGCTTCTGCAAGCCAGAGGGGCAGCTTGCCACCAGCAGGAGTGAGGTACGCTGTGCTGGCAGTGGCTGCCAGGCATATTACACAACAGCCCAGGACATATTCCCTTGTCTGTAGGTACCTTGGCCACTGCAAACCCAACTGCTCTTTCATCTTCTGAAACTGCTTCTGAGCTTCTCTGGGGCACAGACTAGAGAAATGAAGATGGCAGGCAAAATTTGCGGCTTGGGTTTTGCAGTGTGCTCCTTCCACTTACGGTTTTTTTAAAACTTCCACTTCTCTTTACACAAAGATGTCGCAATTGCTCAACTGGACACTGACAAAACATACAGAAAAGTCTTTATTAGCATTGTTACAGGCAATGCATCCATAACTGATCCTTGCAGTGTACAGTCCCAGCCAAGATCAAAGCAAGAATTAGCAGACTGAAGTCTATTATTGTACACATGTGCAGAAAAAGGACCTCCTTTGAACTTCAACAGAAGAGACTGAAATTCACT
The DNA here is from genome assembly GCF_009819535.1 of Lacerta agilis. NCBI lineage: Eukaryota > Metazoa > Chordata > Lepidosauria > Squamata > Lacertidae > Lacerta > Lacerta agilis. The sequence goes on from NC_046315.1 coordinate 76,389,285, forward strand.
TTACAAAAAATAAAGTAACACCCATTTTTTTATGTAAAAAAGGGCCAGCTCCTACCAAGCTGACAGACCAAAAACATCTTAGAAGTCAGCCAAATTGTATCTCCACACCTTGCATATACCAGGCTTAGCATTTAAAGCTTATTAATGATACATACCAGGTAGAGACAAAGTGGGAATTGTATATTTGATTGGTCAGTCATTACTGTAGTTACTGCACCTAAGCAGTTTAAATTCAGCATAGGATGGTAGTATCAGAAAAGTGGAAATTTCCCTTTGTTAGATATAATTAATCTGAATTTTAAGTGAATGAATGTGAATTAACTACTTCACATCCATTTAGAGTAGTTGACATTAAAAACCATGCCAATTCAGAAAAGCATTCTTAAAACTTCAGCCTGTTTCTATGTGGGTGAATACTTAACCCATTAGCAAAATTAAACAGAATTATAGAAGTTATCCTTTGTGCATAGTTAAATGCCACGAGATGGATTTCACATTTAGTAAAAGCAGGCACTGCAAGAAACAGTTGGTAAGGAAGAGATTGTGCTCCCTCATATCAATCTATTTGAGGGGGAAATGGGGGGAATCGATGTATCTGCTTCTTGCAACTGCTGTTCTCCCACACTGGTTTACGGAAGTGCAAAACATTAAATTGTTTGATAGCCAGCATGGCTACGTTTTCTGCCAATTAAATATGCAATCAATACTATAAGGACAAGTCCAGCAAGGGCTGCACCAACTATGATTGGGATCAACATATTGTTTTCATCCATTGGGCATTCTTCCGCTGAAAGAAAGACAAAAACAATCCTATTAAGCAGCTTTAATCCTAAAATTCTGTTAGAAAAATAGCAAGGAACCAGGCCAAACACCAAATAATCATTCCAGGACCCAATCTATTCTATTCTTCAATGATCTGTCAGGGTATCTACATTGACTATCAGAAAGTGAATTTAAACCATTTTGCCTCCTAACTTACTGCAGGTGCCTTCCAAATATTTTTTGAACTACAATTCCCATCATACCTAATTCCTGGCAGGCTCATGCTGTGAGTTGTAGTCCAAAATATCAGAATTCTAGGTTCCCATCTGGTAGAACCTTAGAGGAACAACTTCCCAAGGTAGTATTACATTCGTTACCACTTGGTAAAACTGTCTGTATTTATTCAAAATTAATAGAAAGTATAATGGTACTTCAAACTCTTAAGTTTTGACAGTAGTAGTAGTAGTAGTTCCAAAGGGGAAGTGCTTTCTTGCCCACCTTTGAGCACAGGTGGTGTCTAAAGTAACCATTTCAACCTTGTTACTTTGCCCTTCACATGAAATCAGGCAATTTCAAGCCTGAGAAAAAAGGCACACAATCTTACAAGCGGCATGTTTAGTTCAACTCTAGGCTCTCTAATCATGGCTATCATATTTTCTCCCAGTAGTAACAGGAGACAACTCTAACTTTCTGTGGAAAGGACATATGCACAACATCAGTCCCACAATCACACCAATATAGGAACTCCCTTGCTAGCAGTTCAGCACAATGGGATGGATGCAGAGAAGTCTGGATTGTCGCAGCATGTATCGCTAGGATGAGGAACTTAAGTCCCACCAGCCACAGCTGGTGACTGGGAGCAATGGGTTAGCTGTTAGCAATATGATGCAAATTAAAATGGTCAGCAGTCAGATCAAATGACGTTGTGGTAAACTCTACTTGGGAATCTGAAGGGTTAATAGCCAAACATTTGTAGCATACTAATTAGCTATAGGCTTAAGCACAGCTGTGTACAGCTGCAGTAATGTCACTTGATCAAACTACATTTTTTCTCTATATGGCATCTTGCTCTGTACCAACTCCCCCCATCCCTTTTGAAACTGCAAAAATGGCAGTCTGCCTTTACCAATTGGGAGTCAACTTTAAATTAGTGAGGCTGCAGGAAGAAGAATGCTTATTATGGAGTGTTCTGGTACAACAGACTAAGAATTAATGATAGTCTTCCTTCTGAAACTTATTTAAGCTTCTTTTAACTACCTTCAGTGTTTGGGCAGAGCCGAGATGAGCCACCATATTTGTTCATCACAACCTCAGGGGTAAGTCACAGATCATGTGCTCACCCACAGTAATGTAAAGTAACAAACCTATGAATGTGTACAGGTGACACCACTGAGTTTGACTAAGCTAGCTCATCAAGTTACTATTGCTCTGAAAGAATGAAGTTTTTGCACTGAACTTCTGTTTAACATAGTTTATACAGCTTACGTGTTCCAAATGTGTCTCCTGTGATCTTGAAAGCCTGGACTTGAGCATTGAATATATTGAGAGAAGTTTCATTCGAGATCAAAATACTCTCTTCTGAAAAACACTTGTATGATTTTCCAACTGTAGCTTTGAGAGCACTCAGGCTATCGTTGTCAGCTTTAAATGTTCTTTCTGTATTAAAAAAACAACCACACACACAATTAAGTAGGACCACACTCTTTTGTAAAGGCACCAGCCCATTTTGCCACCATGTTTTTATAGGTGGTGGTGTGAAGTCCTGATGAACAGTAACAAGCCAAAAGTCAGGACTCCTTTCCTGCTATCAGTACAGCATTGTCGTGGACAAGCTATTGCACCAAACTTTTATAGGCTATTTGCTTTCCTGGGCTTCAGGACCCTGAAATCATGGTGTGGATGTCAATCAAAACAGTTGACTGTACTTCAAGGTTCATGGCTTTCGCTCTTATCTCCTAGTGAGCCTTCTAAAAGCTAAAGAATGAATAACCCAGGCATTTCAAACTGGCAATAAACACAGTTTGTGAATACTTGCATCTCTTTGCTATTTTGGACATTCTTTGTATCCTTCAAAACCTAAGCTATTAAAGTCATTTTAAAATATATAAACAGTATATATTACTTACTTATAGATTCAACAGGCAGACTTGTGCTCACAGAGATACGGTGCAGAAAATACTTGTCAGTGGTTGAGTTCTTAAAAAGAAAGATAAATCTTAGTCACTTGTTGGATTTCTTTTAAAAGGCTATCCTATGCATGCTACAGGGCCACCACATCACTGGTAAAATATGCTGCAGTTGTTAAAAGACAACATACATCTGCATATCATGACAAGCCATAATTAAAACATGGGTTATGTGCATGCACATACTGCTGAATCACTCCTGCTTCACTCCCTTTGTTAAGCCAGGAACAAAAAACCACAAGCATTGGCAACTACAGATGACACTGAAGAAGAAATGCCCTATTTTAAGGGCATGAACTCCAGATCCCACTGGAACTATTGATGATTTTAAGATAGTGAGGCTGTTTCATAAACTCAAGTAAATAAACGTAAACATACAAAATTACAAGTCATCTAAATTTGCCATTTTAATCTGCAACACCTTCCTCCAGGGTGATAAACACACCAATAGTAACATAATGAAAACCTCTAAAGTAACCTTCTAAAAACAGTCTAAAGCTACTGAAGTTCTGCACATGAGCTATTGTGCCCTGATCCATGATCTTCCCAATTACTGGTAGAAGCAGAGTTATGCACATGAACAGAGTAATATTTGCATGGTCTATATATGTCAAACACAGCTCTGCCTGTAAATCAGAAGCAGTCAATGTGGTGTCCTCCCAACTTCACTGGCTCCAGCTAGCATGGCCAAAAGTCAGGGATGATGGGGGGCCTAGACCAATACCATGTGGAGTACATCAGCATTCTGTAAGTGTTGCATCAAACTATGCTTACCTGCTCAAAATAAAAAACCAGGTCAGTGCTCCCAGAAGTCAAGTTCAGAGTAACTGTGGAATCCCCACAATGCCCAGAGAAATTTGTATTTGCTGGAAGATTCAACAACTCCCACTTCTTAGTCTTGGAAACAGAAAAACAAAACGTTATGACATATTTTCTTTTAAAAAAAAAACCCTTCTCACTGGAGATCAAGCAATAATGTATATACTTTCAGTAAATTTTGTGTAAACAGCTTTGGGAACAGTGTGCAGAAACAGGAAAGCAACTTTCCTAGCAGTACACAATAGGGTTAAATTGAATGACTTTGCTGTACAGGCTGTGATCTGTATGGATATTGAAATGAGCACATTTAAAAACCTTTGGAGCACAGCAGTGTTATCTCCTTGATTGTTTTTAAAATTTAGCTGTTTTTAATTGTCTTGTTTTGTTGCCCTGGGCTCCTCTGGAAACGAACGCAGGAAAGAATTTTCAGTAACAACAATAGTGCCATGAGGGTGATCAGATGATCAACTTTTCCAGATTTTGCCATGTTTATGATTAGTCTAAATTTAACTGGCAGTTGTGCAAGAATAAGAGATCCTGGCCAAGTGTGCAGGACACACTGCACAGGTGGACGACACTAACCTCCTTGAAACACATTATTGTGTGGCTGCTGGTGCTGAAGAGCCTGGGTTTAATAAGCCCACTAGTCTGGTCTAAGGTGCATTAGCTTCCCATATATCTCTATGTATTTCTATGTATAAATAATAAATATGGAAGTTACCTGGTTTTTGGTGGTGTAGGTAACATTAAGCTGCAGGCCCATAGAAGCAAGCAAACAGCCAGTCAAATTGTATCGTCCAACATCTGGAGTTTTGGGGGCTGCAGTTGGTGCTGCAGTTGGTGCCACACTTGTAGTTGTGGGAATGGCGGTTGTAGACCCTATGTCTTCACTACAGCGAGTTTCTAGAAGGCAGTGATCACAAATCATAGCATGGAAAGTAAGTCAATTAACACCTAGACAACCTTCATTTTTTCACTTTGTCCTTTTCTAGTCAGCCAGTCTTTTCTCCTGCTTCACTCCCAACTACAAAATGTGTACTAAGCCCCTTTTCATTTTTGAAAATAAATTTTAATATTCCTTGTACAGCTGTGTTCTTCAAGGCAATTCATAGTTTGTTAAGCTCAAAAACAAAGACATCTACCAATAATGCAATCATTAAAAAGCCCAACAATACGAAACACAGGATGGGCACGGGAGCTAAATATTTAAGCATCAGCATGAAGCCTGCAGGGGCAAATTTACCACAAAACTCAGGAAGACAATAAAGGGATATTGAAATAACCAGAAGAGCAAAATCTTCACCTGGCATCCAAAAGACAATAGGTGAGCTTTTTTTTGCAGAGCATTACATAAATGGGGTGCCACCATCAAAACCACTCACCTTACCACATTAGGTGTGGAAATGTGGGGAAGGGCCAATGAAAATCTTAAGGTCCCAGGGCAGAAATATATGAGAAAATAAACTCATTCAAGCAGACTGACCCAAAGTCATTTAGAGCTTTAAAGGTTAAAACCAACACTTTGGATTGGGCCCAGAAAGGGGCTGGAAGCTAGTGCACATGTACAATATGATTTTATTTGCCAATCCCCATCAGTAGTCTGACCACTCTTATTTTGGACCAACTCAAGTTTCTAGATATTTTTCAAAGGCACAATGCTGTATTCCAACCAGGAGCTTTGTTGAGTCATAGTTAGGTCAGCCAAAACTGATAAAAGGTGCTCCAAATCACTGGACCACCTAAACCTCATTGGGGGGGGGGGGCAGTGGAGTGCTCAATCAAGAAGCATCCACAAGCTAACTTTGTGTCCTCCACATGTTTGGACTATGATCAACTGCAGCCAATATGATTGTGCTGTAGTTGTAGGAGCCCGAGCCACAGTACCAAATATCTAGAGGACACCAGTTTGGCAATGGCTGGCCTATGATACTGAAAGCTGTTGACAGGTAAGAGAATTAAGTCACACTCTTCACCTGTCTTGGTAGAGACCACCTCATAGGGAAACGCAGGCAGTTTCTGTTCTTTCCAAACCCAGTCCTAATGCCTCACTAAAGTGGATCTAGAAAATCAGAGCCATCCAAGAGAGCTTGGAGCAGCTAAGCCTAGACAAAGTTCCTGTCTCACTCAGGTGCTGTATAGCTTGGGTCCACTCCCTCTCACAATCATGAATTTACATTCTCCTGGATCCAGGCAGACTGCCCCTTCCTAACACAAGTGGTTGGTCAAACTAGTCCAGAGCCATGTCACTATCCTCAGGCCTCAATAATTGAAACTCCAAGCAATAAACTGGACCAGACAGTGTTATGGAGCCCACCTAAGGCACTGCACTAGAAGTAATAGGTGTGATGAAATAGGCATAAATCATCAGTCAACATTTCTTTTCAATTTCCATTTCAAAAAACACTTTGATAGGAACACCCATCCACCAGATATTAACTGTTACTTCACCCCCCCCCCCACAAAAGACTAGATAAAATTCCACCAAGACTCAATGAACCCAAACACCCAGTTAGCAATAGCTAAATGGCCAAAAACCTTCTCAGAAATGACTCCCATCACTAAATTGCTTCCTTAAAAGGTTAATAGGGTAGCCCTCTCTCTCATACTACCCCCTCCACTGACATTGGCACAACTAAACACACACCTTTGCTTGAAGAAGTCAAGGCTCTTGGCCTTTCTCAGCAAATTTATCAGCTGTGAGGACTGGTGTGAGTCTCATAGCAGGGACAGTGGCAGCTGGTGCTCCTGCCCCCAGCCGGGTTTTTGTGTGGTAGCAGTGAGGAGCAGAGACCAGATGGCAAAAAAGAGCTCCTGCTGTCCTACTTGTAGCACTGCTGTTCCAAATTCACCCTTGCATTTTGAAGGAAGCTGTGTCTCAAACTAAACTTGGGTGTCAGGCTCGTCGGTGTGATAGCAATTTGTTTCCTGGAAACGGGCCATTTAAAAAGGCATGATAAAATTCATTCATTTGCTGCTACATTGCCGTTTCACAAATTGCACACAGCAAAGAGGGCTCCTCCTGTTCTTCCAAAACACTATACTGTCAGAAAGACCAGTGAAAGAACTGGGAGGAAGGTTCTCCCAGTTTGCTCTTCTCTTGTCCTTTCCAACTAGGCTTCAGCTGCATTTGCCAGTAATGCTTACTACTTCCCAACTTATTAACAATACCCTTTGGCTTTCTACATGATAAGTTGTTGGTCATTCAAATCCTATGCTTTTACAAAGACTGCTTTGGCTTTCCCCAATCAGAAACTCATTTTACATAAACCATTACAAAATAGCAATATTCCAGCACAACTCCAGACCTACAGAGAAAATGGGAGTCTCTGGGGTATGACTAGTTCCACTGGGAAGAGTTGGCATGCCATAAGCTTTTTGAAAATACAATGCTTACCTTTTCCACTGAAGGTGTTATTTACAAGGTATGCTTCAAGGGTAACATTGCTGAGGACGACAGTCACATTTTTCATGCTTATGGTGTTCTTACTGTGACATGTATATGTTGTCTTTAAGTCTGCTCGAATATCAGTTTCCTTGGACACATCTCTTGCTCCAGCTGCAGAAAGTGTGCAATTGTATTAGTGTGTGGTGGTCTTCAGACAATTTCTCCATAAATATGGCAACCATCCTAAGTACCACCAAGCCAGCTACCTTCATCATACTGTATTTTGCAAAGCCTCAAAACACTTACTTTCATTTGAGTTGGGGAAAAAGCTGGCATCTGACAAGTTGTAGGTGAACGTCAGATTACTGACAACGTAGACGTCTGGATTTTTTACAAATGTCATCTTTAATGAGTTCTTGTTGCCAAATCCAATTGCAAGAACTTCTGAAGTGTCGTCCAGCTTGCCACATGTGCTTTCTGGCAGTACCACAGCATTAGAAGGAAGTGAAAAGACTGTGACCTAAGAGACAAAAACAGTATTGCTGTTATAGTGAGCATCAGAACTGTTGTAAACATAAAACAACCCAAAGTAAGTAAAATTCTTCAAGGCATTCAATAACCATAGTAAATTTTGGGGGGTGAGGGTGGGAATATAAAGTCAACCTATAAGTTTTAGTGGTGCACCTCTGGGTCAGGATCTACCGGTAATTGCAGTTTAATTTCTACAATGTAGGATAAGGCTTTAGAGTGAAGTGTGGGAAGGAGGGATCCCATGCCAAGTAAAAATGTGTTTGCTTGTTATTTATTAACTAAAGGTTAGGCAGGTGGGGTGTGCATTGGGGAAAGAATAATCCCTCCCTATGTTTTATAAAGGATTTGGCACAGAGTAGATTGGGGCTTACTTACCACATTTCGTTTCTGTCTATTCCTAAACTAGGCAGGCATACGTAGCAACAGAATTTTAGCAAAACAATAGTGACAGAACCAATGGTGTACCGATTAGAATGCTGGACTAGGACAAGGGAGATTCAGGTTCAAATCCTAACACAGCTATGAAGCTGATTTTGTGACACTGTGAAAGTCATTGTCTCTCAGCCTAAATTACTTTACAGGGGCGTTACAAGAATAAAATGGGGCTTTAGCTTCTTGTAGGGAAGGCAGGATAAAATTGTAAAATTTAGCTGAATCTCCTTTCCTGCAATTTCTATCCATTAGCTCCAGTTCTGCCTTCTGGAGCAACAGACTGTCAGCTCTGTTTTCTGCATGATATTTTTGAAAACTGCTATTGTGCCCACACCCCAGCTTCTCGTCTCAGGCTAAACATGCCCAGCTTTTTCAACCATTCCTAATAGAATTTGGTTTCCAGACTCCTCTGCACTTGGGTCACTCTTCTCAAAGTACACTCTCATCTTTCAATGTCTTATTTAAGATGTGATGCCCATAACAGTACACAGCTGTAGCCTGACTAGTGCAGAACGGAGTGGAACTATTACTTCTCATGGTATGATTCTGGACACAATCCTGCTACCAATGCAGCCTGAACTTTCATTGGCTTTTTTTAGTAGCTGCACTGGTGGCTCGTGTTTAATTTTTTGACTGACAAACCTTTAGTTACTAAAGATACCTACTTTTCACATGTATTGCTTCAAAGCAGGTCTCCCCCCATTCCTACACTTGTGGCCTTGATTTTGTAAACATAGAACTTTACAATTTCTCACTGTTCAACTTTATCTTGCTGGTTTGGGTACCGTGTTTTAGCCAGTTACAATCACTTTGAATCTTTATTCTGTCTTCTTCCAAGCTTTCTGTCACCTACAAATTTGATGAGCATATCCTCTACACCCTCACCCAAGGGATTTATAAAGGTTAAAAGACACAGCACCTAAGACAGTTCCTGTGCAGTACTTCAATCAAGACTTTCCTCTAGGTCAGGGTTTCCCAAATTTGGGTCTCCAGCTGTTTTGGATTCAATACCCATCATCCCTGACCACCAGCTAGGGATGATGAGAGTTGTAGTCCAAAAACAGTTGAAGACCTAAGTCTGGGAAACTTTGCTCAAGGCTGATGCAGAGACCATTAATGAGCACATGGTGGATACGGTTGTTTGAGCAGCTATAAAAGTGAAGTTAGCATTGTGTGCCTTATAAACAGGGCTATTTTTAATCCCATATTTTTTTAGAGGCATTATTACTGATCCCAAGGAATTGGGTTAGGACATAATTTTATGTATAACTAAATTTTATCCTCATCTCCCACCAGTAAATGATATTACAAACTTGTTTTCCATCAAGCTGTGCCTTCAGTTGACCACAAACACTTCAGCAAAGTACTTTCCTTTCTGAGTGAGTTTTGAGCCAATTCATGCATTACTTTCATGATGTACATTTAAAATTATTTTCCTACCATGTGGATAGGATGAACATATACATATACTAACAAATCAGAGACCAAGGTTTAACTGCAGCTCCCAATCAAATATAGAAATTCAAAATTTCTTCAGACTCAACCTTGAGTGCTAATTAAGCATCTTCAGCTCTGAAAGCAGCATCTTGCTGCTTTTAGCCACAGAACATAGGACCTTAAAAGTTATGTCTCTGTAAGCAGCTTTCTGGGCCACCACTCATTTAAGCTTCAGCATCCTCACCTCTTTACTGGTGTTTGTGTTGTATTCCACTGTAAATAGCACAGAAAAATTGGCTAATATGCAGGTTTTGTTTTTCCCATCTCTTACTTCAAACGCTGAAGATACTTGTAAAAATCCTGCAAACAGAAAACAATAAATATCAAGAAGTGCAATGCCGATAGACAGCTTTGAAGAATATATGCAATGTCCATATGTAACGATGGGCTTCACTGGGACAAGATGACTTTTGTGGAAGCAGAATATGATTGCTTTTAGAAAGCCTGCACTTACTCAGTACAGGCACCTCCCCACTCGCACACAATTGATTTTGGTGTCCAAGGGGGTGGCATGGAAGGAACCCCCATGCATCCTGCTGCCATGCACAGCCGCCAAGAACAGAACCGCCACATAAGCGAGGATTCCCCTATAGCAACTCTTGCTCGCAACACATTTTCTTGTGTAGATAATCTAAACCATTATTATAAAACACACAATATTTAAGAACCTTATGTATTAGTGCATTCCTACGTTGATACAAAGCATGTTCCATAGGGATGAAAAACTCTTAAGCAACCATGAGAATGATGTAAGGAAAGTCAATTTATGTCAACCAGAATTACAACCATTGTTTGCAAAATGGTTCATTGTATCTCCACTGGCTTTATTTGTATCTAGTCCTCTTGATAACACACTGATAAGAGTCCTGTTACAAAACTACCAAACATTCTTGATTAATTCATCATGTGAGAAACACAAGCTAACAAGTTTTAGCTACATGCTAAAGAATCATTTTGATTTGAAAATATACAAAAGCAGAAAGCTCATCACATCTCCATTTTTATACTTTTAATTGTTTATATGAGTGGGTTGTATATGTTTTCATAATTACGATACCAATACTCAAGTGTACAAGACGGCTTTTTAGTAACGGAGCCATGGCTTACATTAAGACTGTATGACAAACACAAAAATATTACCTAAATACTCATTCCCATTTTACTGAAAATTAAAGGAATGTAGAAATCCCCACCCCACAAAGGTGTTCCGAGTATATTCTACCTCTGGCCGGGGTCAGTATTTTTAAAATGTGAACAGGCAATATTAAGTTGACCTCAGCTATCAGATGTCTTCATTAATAAGGTTCTAGTTGCTACAGTACAGGCTGTTGCCAAAGGCAACTACAGATTACCACCTGCAGGAGCTAATGATTTACTCAGATTGCACCAACATATGAAGATCTGCACAAAGGACAATTCTTTAAACCTCCACCTTTTTATAATTTAAGCTACAATCTTATATGCTTCCCCTCTAGATTTACACAAGTACATTGTTAGGCTTTTTCTACAACAGTGACATGTTTTCCCAGTGCTTCCCCCTTCCTTCCAAACTGCAGCAACTTAATTCCCTCTCCAAAAACACAAACAACTATCTTGGAATACCAAGTAGTGACCTGCCAACGAAGCAACATTGTTGGAAGACACAAAAATTGCGCAAGTTTCACAGCCTGATTATACCCCATCATTTTGTTGATTTTGTCATTTTTGAACATGCTGGAGTGGCAGCAATTCAAGCCCATTATGAAAGTGCATTCATACAAGTTTCTTCTCCCAAGAACTGCTTAATGCAGAGAGAAGGGCAAAGTCCACTGCAATGTTTTCATCTTCTACTTAAAAATGCAGGAAGGCTGTAAGCTGTTTGTGCTTCTGAATGACAAGTTTTACTGCAGGAGAATTGTGTTCCATTTGTTGTCAGAGGTCTCCTAACATTTAATTGGGAGTATATACCATGGAGGGATTCCTCTAAAATGGAATAAAACTGCTATCTGAATTGCAAACACTGCTACATCTTTGAATTGTATGGCAGAATCAGAAAGAAACAAATGAGCTACACTGCCAAAACAGCATCCAACCAATAGAACATATTCTTCACAAGAGACTAGTCTAGCTTATCCAACTTTGAGAACAGGTGTTTCAAGCAGTTTTACATCACTTAGGGCACAATCCAAACTTCTGATGTGCCAAACAGTTTCACCAGCCTCTGTGGGATGGGAAGGGGCTGAGCTGGCCTAAGATCCGGGCCCCATCCCTACAATAGCTCCAGAAGCAGAATTTTGCCTGCCCTGCACCCTGGCAATGAGAGCAATAGAGCTGCAGATGTTGTGGAAGCTACGCTGCTCTATTATGTGTTTCTGCTGCCCAACCAGGGTTTGGATTGCTCTGCCAGTGTATTTTCAATGCCAGTTTCTTTAAAGTCATTGACTATTCATACCCTATGCAAATAATATTTTAACCAAAATGCTTGCTTGGTTTTTTTAAAGATATGCACCAGAACCAAGAAACATAAAGGCCTTTTTAAAATAGATAGATCCTTTTTATTGGCCAATTCTCACAGGTTTGAAACTATCAGCATTATGCAATACAGAGCTGGAACTGCTTATTAGGAAATGGGTAGCCGCTTTACAATATGCAAGCTAACAAGATGAATATATAAATCAAAAGAAGACACACCTGCCTTACTCAATCACTCAACACCACATTAATAGAGTGCAAGAGGCATTTTAAATACAGTATGTGGACAATGAAATTTTTAAGCTGTGGGATCCATGGAAAGATTCTTTGTATTTGCCAGCACATTTAAGATCTGCAGGCAGGCAGCAAACAAGGGCACTAGTCTGGCTGCAGCCCCTCCTGTGCATTTCACAATACTGTACTGCACTATGGGAGCATGGCTGTTCCAACCCTTTATGCAGTGGATAAAAGCAGAGACAGGAAGACTCCAGGGCAGCCTGAATCACTCTCTACTCTATGATAAGTGTGCCATGCTCAGAGTAGTAGAATGGTAGCTACATGTTTCATGCGATGAGAATCTGAACCATTGAGATACCTAGTCAACTTGAGTGAAGAGCAGCTATGTGGGAAAGCAGTTCACATTAGGATTGCGCACCCCATCTTAACTTAAGAGCAAGGCTAGGTTAAGTTTCAGTGGATCATTTAATAGTCTTGAAACCGAAAAGTTCATCATTATGCAAGACAATATATCACACAGCTTCCTGCTAAATAGTCATCCCGGCCCAGATTTCATGCTGCATCAGCTCTTCCTGAGTAAGCAATTCTATGCTACGGATAAACATAAAACACAAGTTTTAGTGGAAAGTCATTTGTAAGCTTCATGTTTTGGATTATACATATGTGAAATGAGCTGGTACAAAGAGATGTTTCTAGTATTTATGCACCAATGTAGGTTTCTTCCTTGTGACTATGGGGCAACTGCAGATAAACCTATGGAATGAATATTACCCTTCCAATAAAGCAGCCAAGAAAAAGAAATCCCCCACCGCTTTTCATCTGATAACGGCACCTCCATCATGAGCCCTTTTAAGTTAGTGCCTTCTAGCAAGAGATTAGATGACACCAGTTTGTCAGCAACTCTGTGATATATGCAAGACTTTGGGCCAACACTGCACTAGGAAGATCATAACTTTCATATCAAGAGTTTAGCAGTACTGCAGTGTTCAGACTTATCACACTTTTCCAAAAACACTATTTGTGCAATTTTCAAAAGCTGAATTGGTGGCTATTAATTTATAGCAAGAAACATCTGTTATGTTTCCCAAATACAGCTTCTTTACACCTAAACTGGACAAGTCCACTGCAGAAGGGAGTTAAAACCCTCCACAATTATCTACATATCCAGAGCCCTCAGCCTCATTTAGGGCACTGGAAGGATTATCATTCCTTTTACACCCCTTGTTTATCTTCTTTGTTTGCTCCTAGTAAATCAACTAGAGTTTGGCAGTTCTGGAGAGATATCTACCAGACCTTGCAGTTAGCTGAATTGTTGTGCACATGCACAAGGATTCCTTACCATACAGATCCATTCAAACTACCCAAAGTTTCAAATTGTTATAGAAACCTCATCTCATGCCATAAAGCTGGTTCTAGTTCAACCATTTGTAGTTGACAGCTGATCTGGAAAGTTTAAGAAAGCCAACAATTTTCTTGCAGGCAAAGATGTACAGTACTAAGTTTATAGTTGCTTATGGAAATTTATTCCAAAATCCTGAAGTAATCAAGTTCAAGAGAAGCCACCAGTCAAAGTTACAGCTCCCACACAATTAGATATCAGTTAACAAGTTTAATATTATATTTCACTGAGCACCCATAAGTCTTTTGAAGACATGGGCATGAATGAGAGTTCAAGAGAAGACAGCAGTTGACCAAAGAGTACTAAATCATCCAACAATATTGTTTGTAGGCAGTATGCTCTCCTGTCCTTTTAGAACCTTTATTTTGGTGCAGAGCAGGAAACTGCAAAGTGAAACTTGAGGGAGCATCATATAAGCAAAAGTTGAATTTCAGGAAAAAGCAGATATCACACCCAGAATAAAATCCACTGGCAATCAGATCCATGAATGTATCTTTAAAGAATCCAAGTTCAAAACCATTAAAAACACACCCCAAGTATACATAATTAGTTTAAGTAAAATAAGTATTCATTATTTTGCAGTAAAAGGGGAGACTAGTCTCATTAGTCCCAGGTTTGTCTCTGGTTTTCCTAATCTTTGTGTTTTAATGCCTTTAAAACATTGTAAATAAACCACTCTTGAATTTACTATATGTACCTTTTTACTTCTAACATGCCTCTGCTTTTTTACAACAGGCCCAAATACTTCAGCCTATAATGGCAAGGCTAAATTTAATGACAAAGGAGATACAATCAATCTTGGGGTGGGTGGGGAACACTTCAGGATATACATAACCATCTACTGAGTGGGATGGAGTAAGGCAGAGACTAATAATCACATACAAATCCATACCATATCAAGTCAAAGCAGCACAGAAGGACACAAATTCATGAGTCATACTTGTTCTTCATTCTATACTCTGGCCTACATTACAGTACTGGGATGCCCAGGTTTTCTCATTTACCTCAAGCTATAGTGAGAAGATTGTATGATTTACAGCCTAACCCTATGAATATTTACTAGGGGGATTAAGTCCCACTGAGTGCAAGAGAACCTGTAGAAATCTCTGCGAGATAACAGCTTCATATAAACAGTGTTATACACCCAGTGATAAAGATACTGAAACCAGACAATGCCACTTGGGAGAAAAAAACCAGCAGAAGACAACTACTATCAGGAGAGAAGAATTTCACCTTCAGCTGGGTCACCTATTACATTCTAAGTTCCTTCACATTTGCTACATCTAGTTTCCACAAAACACAAGTTAGGTAAGATGGGGAATGCCTTGCAAAACAGCAGGGATGCAGAACCTTTTAGTTGGGAGGACACATTCCCTTGGGGAAGCCTTCCTAAGCCACATGGCAATTATGAGTAGGGCCAGAGGTAAAAGTGGGCAGAACAAATGTAAATTTTACCTTTGTACTGCAGGTTGGTTTGCTCACTCACACTCTCAAACAAGCCTTCCTATCTTCCATCCAGAGAAACAAGACTACTTATCAGAGTTTAGCCAAATACAAGAAGGCTGCAAAGCAGTGCTCATGAGGAGTGTGACTTGGGAAGCTGTGTGACTTTGGGGGGGGGGTAGTCCTGAGGGTCAGCCAGAGTGGCCTCAAGGGAGCATTGCCAGTTTTGTTGGTACAATCAAGCGGAGAAGAAACTCTCAGTGCTCTCTGCACCAATATACCAACAGTGAAAGTTATCTATTTCAAATTAGCAGTATGCAAGGCCTCAAGCACAAGAAGGCAAACAAGTTCTCTTGCTCACACCTGTAGTTGCTAGAAGAGGACACTTCCGCAAAAAAATAAAATAAAATGGTTTGCAGAGCTGCTGGGGGAAAACAGAACATAGGGATACAGGATTTGAGCAGGCTTCAAAACACAGTTGCCATGGAAGGAGAACAATCAAGTGGCAGTATGTTTCTTAAGATATGCAGCTGCAGCCAAAAGGAATTAGGCGTCAAGGTTTAAGGTTACAAAGCCACCCACACCCTGGGTGTACAAGCTAGGCAAAGGTTGGAGTAAAGCTACAGTAGCAACTAGTCAGTCTCGCGAAACAGTGACCTGGAGGAAAAGTAGGTTGTCAGTTCTGAAGATAAAGCTCCGTGATTAATAATAATTTTATTATTTATACCCCACCCATCTGGCTGGGTTTCCCTAGCTGGGCGGCTTCCAGCACATAAGGGGAGAAGGGTGGGGGACGACGAGATGGGCTTCGGTATACAGCCAAATCACACCTGCCTAACTGAGGAGAGGCAGCTCCTTTAAATGTTGAATTCCGCGTTAGCGGTTGCACTACATTAAGTACACCGTGTACTGCGCCACCGTTTCCCACGGCGAAAAACACTCCTCTTGCTTCTCCCTAACGCGGAGAGGCTGCTCTGCCCGCAGGGCCGCGTGGGAGTCCTGCCTGCCCTTTGGCGCGGACACCTGGCCCGCTAACTTCCCAGGTGCCGGGAAAAGAAAGCGGCTGCGGCGACCCCGCGGCCCGGGCCCAGCCCTCGGCTCCAGGAAGAGGCGCGGTGCCAGCCCAGCGCCACACGGGAGGAGGCCGCCGCCTTTTTCCTCGCCGCGGGGCTTCAGGCACAGGGCGCAGGCCTGGAGTGGAGGGCAAGGGGCGGCGGCGGCAGCAGTCAGGGCGCTCCTTCCCTCCTCAGGTAAGCGGCGGAGACCAGCGAGCCGTGGCCGGGGAGAGGCCTGCGTAAGGAAGCCGCCGCGGATACTCACCCAGCAGGGCCGCCGCCAGGAACAACCCCCAGCTGTACCGAGGCGCCATGACAGGAGCGGGCCGAGTCGGGAGACAAGACAGAGCAACACGAAGCTGAGCGGGGAGCGCAGACTGAGGAACGTCGGCGTCGGCAGCACCGAATAACGCCGAGAGGCGCGGTCACGTGATCGACGCCGTCGTCGCCCCGCCCCGCCTCTCCCACCGCTTTTTCTTTTACCTCCGTCACCTGATCTTAATAAACCACGCCCGGCCTCTTTAATAAAGAGTGGGGTGGGGGGGGGCAGAGAGAAAGAGAGGGCAGAGGGCCGGGGAGAACCAGAGCCGTGATCTCGCGAGAACGGAGAGAAGCAGGCCATAGGCTGAGGCCGTTGAGGGATTTTCTCTCTCCCCCCCCCCTTTTTAATAAACTGTAGATTTTTTAACCGATTTCTGTTAGTTCTCACGTCACGGTGCTGAACTGCTAAAAGCGAAATATAGGGAAAGCTCGAATCGGCTTGTGGCGATTATCACTATTAGGCCCGCAACACATCGTGGCTGAGAATCTGTGGCGGGGAAAACGACGCTTTTCCCGTGCGTCGTTCGAGGTCGGCGGCTGGTTGCAGGAGTTTCCTTTGGGAAGCTTCTCCAGGTTCTGTGCCAAGGAAATTAATCCGATGTCACATGAGAGCTCTAGCGATAGAGTCATGTTTTTTTATTATTGTGTGGGCGGAGAGGGAAAACAAATTATTTCCGAAACATAAATCCTGTACTGGAAGGTTCTCAGGAAAAGCAAGAGAGCCCCTAACAAATGTGGGCTTGTCGGTTGCACTGTCGCCACAAACGTGACTTGATAGGCTCATAAGAGCAGGAAGAGGCTCATAACTACAGACATTTTAGGGCGAGGTGCAGGGAAAGTCACATAATAACATGCCAGCGAGACAGCAGAAATCGAAACACAAGCTGCGTAAGTTTTAAGTTGCTTTATGTTGAGCTGAAATAAGTTTCAGTACCTGCTCTGGCTTCTGAAGCCACCTGCAGCAAATGGAGGTGACAACCTACCAATGCCACGAAATCTCACTAAAATGGCTACAGCTGTCACTGGTCATTACTGCCTTTAAAAAGAAAAAGGACGCTAACAAAAAAGGAAAGAGGTCAAGAGAGGGGACTGTAACGGAAGAGGGTAGATATGAATATGAGCTTGGCATCAATGACTGCAAACAGGAGGCAGTCTTTCAAGTCCCCCCCCCCCCATCCCTTGACAGACAAATGGAGTCGAGTGTTTCCCTTTATATCTCTACAAATGCATCTCTAATGCAGTTGTCTCCCACATCCAAATGACCAGGCACAGAACCCTGGAAAGCTGAACCATTTTCAGGCCATCAGTATGGGCAGATGTGCAAGCAAAAACTAGTACTGTACTAACTGGGAAAATTACATTTATTTAAAATTGTGTTGACAATAATAATTTATAAAGTGCATGTTATTAACTTTTATATTTTTATTTTTCTCTTAGGTTTTTCTGGTCAGATCTACCAAATTATACTATTTCAAGCAATCAATAGTTTTGACTAGTAAACTGAAGTAAGATCCTGGTTACTGATATGTTGTTTTGGTCTATTATTTTGTTTTCCAGTCTAAATAATAATTTAGCTATATTTATTGTAGAGATATTGCCCATAACTTTGTTAATAGCCTTCTGTGCAAGTTTCCAAACTGAACAATTGTTGCAGGAAATAAAGCAGTACTGGAGACAAGAAAAGAAAAATGAGGATGTACTTTGTAAAAATACTGAAACATTGAACAAATCCAGACATCTCCAAACTAAGGCCCACGGGCCGGATGGAGCCCATGCAAACCAACTGTGTGGCCCCCGCCGCCCACTCTTACTGGCGCTATTTCCAGGTCGGCATGGTGACGGAAATAGCTTTTGCACATGCGCAAAACGTCATTTCCAGCGCTCTTTCGGGTCTGCGGGGGCCTGTGCGCACAAGCTATTTCTGGTGCTGCACCGACCTGGAAGTGCAACGGAAAAAGCGAGTGCATGCGTGTATGGGCACGCGCTCTTCCGGCCTGCCGCACGATCGGTGCCGTACGAACTAGCCCAAGGCCAGGTAAGTTTGGAGAACCCTGAACTAATCCGTTGTATGAATCCTCATGAAGGTCCTGTCTTTTAGAAAGAGGCATACTCATTATAGTAGTAAAAAGGTAGCAATGCAATTTTACTAATATTGGATAGACAATACTCCATGCTATTGCAAATAGGAAAGAGATTGCCACTGTATGAATGTGATAAAGCAGTTACTATGCACGAGATCTGGTTTAAGTAAAAATCAGATTTAAAAGTTTCTATTTGCTTAAGATTTTCTTTTTGAAACAGGAAAATGGGAAGGAAAATTCAATGAATGTTGGATTCATCACTAACTCATAGTAATGCAGATGAGAAAAGGATTTTAATTTGCAGAAGTCAAAATAGTACAAGGGAGTTTATATAATAAACCAAGTTACTAATTTTATGCAAAGCATTTTAATAAAGATACTACTAACATTAATGACACAAAAGGTCAAACTCCCTTTGGTTTCTTTTAAACATACATCATTATGAATATCCTGTAAAGCCAGCTGTTACAACTGTCTGTTAACATAGCTTTCTTTCTTCAAAGTTCTGTGAATTTCCATATAAATGATATGAAACAAGCTACTTCATCTGTCAAGGTAAAACTATGAGAACAATCAAATCTTCCTGCGTGCAGAAAGTCCAGAGAAACTTTGCATATGAATGCACAGTATGGGATAGAAAGGAGGAAAGCTACCACAATAGGAATATTTTCTCATGTTTTCTCATGTTTCAGCAAGTATGATCCGAAGAGGAGCTGGATTGTTTTCGTTACAGGGCTAAAAAGCCTTAAAAATATATTTTGAAATTTTCTAAGATCATGCCACTGTAATTACCCTGTGTGTAACTTTTAGAATAAAACTATATTATCCTATAGTTTCATTTTTTTACATGAAAGGTTAGAAACAATTATCCCAGAGCTAGAAAGTGCTTATTTGGTTCACCTTCATGTGGCCAAGAAGAAAATATATCTCACCAATGAATATCTGAGCTCATTAGAAAGCTCATCTATTTTAATGCTGTTATCCTCTTGGCACTTGATCCATCTAAACAGGGATAAAGTATATAAAACAAAAAACAAAACAAAAATCTAACAGAACAAACTAGAATTCTTGGTGCATAGTTAAAACTTCAGTGTACCCCGAGACCACTGATTGTTCTTCAACAGTGTTTAAAAGAAACTCAAATAATTCTTGAAGCGAAAAATGGCAGCGTAAAGTATTTTTATGATGTGCTGTCAAACACACACAACCACTCTTCAGGCAAAAGAATTATACAGAGGACAATTACCATTCACTCCAACTCCAAAATAAATTTTGAACAGAATTCTGAAAGAAATCAAGAAGCAGATCTAAAAATAATTGTCTCTGAATACCACCACAGATTCTAGGCAAGGATGTTTCAAGTATCAGCAGTACATGCAACTGCTTAATGAACATCATTCCCAGTTCTGCTAAAAGTAAGGTTTGGGAACAACACAAGTATCCATTCTTGGGAAGCTAATGTCCTCCTGTTTTATAAAAACAGTTTCCTCCTCATCATGCAACATAGTGGTACTGATTAGGGTTATCTTTGTCTCTCTCCATATAGTCTCTGTCTATGAGAGATTCAATCCGCTTTTTCAAGTCTCCAGGCTGTAATAAGAAAATAAGTTGACACTGTTTAGCAATGTAAGGACAAAGGAAATAAAATACTAGAGAGAGACACACAGGCAGACAGACAGACAGACAGAGGGAGACAACTCTGAAAATGATAATGTAATCTGTGATCACAGTAATTTTACCATAATTGTTCTCCCAATTTCACCTCTCCCTTACTGTATTATACATTAATATTTCACTCACCTTTACTGGAAATTTTAGCTGATTATATAACTCTGAAACAAGAAGATTGTGACTGAGTGTCTTCCGCATCTTCATTATTCGTACTATGGCTGCATCAATCTGATACTGTCTATCTTGAAACACCCTTTCAGTTGTGCTGACTTGCTCTTCGACCTGTACGGCAAGTATGAAAAATATGCATCAATTACCCTCACACACAAACACACATGCACTCACACATGTGCGTACATACATGCATATTATTTGGTTAATTATAATAAATTGATAGAATGGAGAGAGGATCTATACCAAAAGAATTGGTACTGATGCTATGCCATGGCCAGCTTTTGGGGATTAGGCAGGAGTAATAATAATAATAATAATAATAATAATAATTTATTTATACCCTGCCCATCTGGCTGGGTTTCCCCAGCCACTCTGGGTGGCTTCCAACAGAATATTAAAATGCAATAATATATTAAACATTAAAAGCTTCCCTAAACAGGGCTGCCTTCAGATGTCTTCTAAAAGTCTGGTAGTTGTTTTTCTCTAGATGAGGTGGTGGGAGGGCGTTCCACAGGGTGGGTGCCACTACTGAGAAGGCCCTCTGCCTGGTTCCCTGTAACCTCACCTCTCGCAATGAGGGAACCACCAGAAGGCCCTTTGTGCTGGACCTCAGT
This sequence comes from Lacerta agilis, assembly GCF_009819535.1. Lineage (NCBI taxonomy): Eukaryota > Metazoa > Chordata > Lepidosauria > Squamata > Lacertidae > Lacerta > Lacerta agilis. The sequence continues at coordinate 76,410,343 of NC_046315.1, forward strand.
GAAGTGAAACAAAAGTCAACTAATGGTTGCATCATGTAAATTTGCCTCTCAGGAAAGGCAGCACAGGGTAGGACTGAAATAAAGGTCAGATAAATATTTACAAATTATCTACAAATTTAACTGGCTGAATCCATAACCATGTCAATGTTTAGTTTTCACCCCTCAAAACAACCCCCCTCACTGAGTCTAGAACAACACTACAACACTAGGTTGAGCCTTGAACAAAAGCACTTCTATTCAAGGCTGAGAATACAGTACATTTTTCATACATGTCCTAACCTCTCTTGGTTAAACCCAAACACCACTGCACTATAGACAGACTTCCAAAGAGCTGTCAGCATCAAATACATACCGTTTCTTTCATCTGGATTTGATTGATCTTTATTCTGAACAATTTATGCTTAAAATCACCATTAAAGGCAAATTTGTCTCCATCTTCTACATCCTTTCCTCTTGGACTTTTATTCAGTACTCTTGCTTTACCACAGGCCAGAGACTGCAAGGTTCTTTTTAATTCGCTGTCCTCTGTGAAAGGGATTTAAATGCAAACACACAGTGGAAAACTGTTTTCAATTTCTGTATCAATTGCCATAAAGCACAGACTGAAGAGGAAATGAGCTGGAAAAGTGTTGAGATAGGAGAAGATGGAGATTGCTCTAGTTCAGTCCTGAAAATTTACATGTTATCTACTTGCTTAGGGGAGTTAACAATATCCTAGGTGATCGGGATATTACAAACTGCTTCTGTCCACCTCCCTTCTGCTGCTATAGTGCAGTAGACTGTGAAATATAAGCCTGACATATACAGGTACAGTAGCACCTCGGCTTACGTTACCCTCAGGTAACGTAAACTTCGGGTTGCGAAAGCGGCAAACCCGGAAGTGTTTCATCCCGTGCACATGAGCAGAAGCTCACCCCGTGCATGCATGCACAGAAACAGTCTGCCGCCATGTGCACATGCACAGAAGCGGTCCCTCCGGTTGCGGAAACCTCGGGATCTGACCGGAGCTCAGAAAGTGATCCCGTCCGTAACTAGAGGTACCACTGTACAACTACCATAGTAGTTTGCTTGGGGAAACACAACAGTACTATTGTGGATCCATGTGCCTCCCCTGCTTTTCTTCTATGCTTAAGTATAGAAAAAAGCATGAGGGAATTGCCAGCTACCATAACGCAGTGCAATCCATAGGCACAATATTCAGTTCACAGCTCCATTTAGTTCAGAGCCCAGAGTCAACTACATCATGTATGTCATAGGCAGTTATTGGAACAACTGCTGTTTGCAGCCTAAATGTGTTCCGCAATATGTTTCGAAACAACAGTGGTAACATGTAGTACTGGTATCTCTTTGTATTCATGGTTACCTCTATTAATAAAGCTCTTGTAACAAGTCATTCTCCTGTACAGTGGTACCTTTACTTACGTTCACCTTCGGGATACGTACGTGGCGAACCTGGAAGTATTTTTCCGGGTTTCGCCAGGCGCGCATGCACAGAAGCGCTCTACCGCGCCGTGCATGTGCGCAGAACAGGCACCTCTGGTTGTGGAAACCTCGGGATCTGACCGGAGCTCCAGAATTTATCCTGTCTGCAACCAGAGGTACCACTGTATTTTAATCCGATCACATTTATGCCAGATCAAATCCACAAGACACCTGTCTTCTCAAAAACATACCTATACCAGTGGCCATTTTAGTTTCTTCAAAACTGAATTCATCTCCTTCATTGAACATTAAAAGCACTAAGGTTTGGAAGAGTGACACCTGAAACTCCTTCTTGCCCTAAAACAAACAAAATATGTATATTTATAACATTACACGCATACACACACTAGCTTAACTGTTAATGGCGCTATCCCCTGTTCTTCAACAATGGTCATTTATGTGATACACACAATAAATTAAGCAATTTGCAGTTGGATAGAATTTTTTTTTTAAATTACCATTTAAAAAATAAAGCATATATGCTTGTATTTACAAACAAATCATATACATCAGCTGAACTTATTTTGGAATGGGGTAAGTTACCTGCCATACTCCAATATATCTTTAGGGGGACTTACTCTGGCCTTGGCTAAGCCAGGATGAAGGACTTATGCCAATGTATCTCCAGATGAGCAGGCTCTATGTTGGAGAGCCAACTATTGTAAACTCCCCTCGTTCAGGAAGATCTTGGGTTTGAGTTGCTCCCTTAGTGTTAGTAGTAGTAGTAGTAGTGGTGGTGGTGGTAGTAGTAGTAGTAGTAGTAGTAGTAATAGTAATAAATAATAATAATAATAATAATAATAATAATAATAATAATAAAAAATTATTTATACCCCACCCATCTGGCTGGGCTTCCCCAGCTACTCTGGGCGGCTTCCAACAATCAATCAAACAAAGCTTCCATAAAGGCAGAAAGCTTTCCTAGAAAGGCAGGAAGAAGGAAACTGATGGATGACAGGTTTGGCATTAAACCATTCTGAGCTAAAGTGAAATTCAGCCTACGATTTTCCAAAACCCACCCCAGCTATTTCCAAAATTGTTTTCCATTCTTAGTTCCAAACAGAATGCCAAAAGTCATTGGCCCAGTTCAAACAGTACGCTTCAGGATGTACATACATAAAATCTTTGGCTAATTTTTTTCTCAAATGAATCTCTGGAAGGACCATAAGCTTCAGATCTACATGCATCAAATTCTATATGCTGCACTCTACTCTAAATTTCGGCACAAGCAAGATAGGCAAGTTTCATGGCAGGAAGGCACAATCTGATTCTTGCACCATGCATAGAGAAAAGATTACCAATATATTTTTGCTTGCACAGCAGAATCAGACTCAAAGCTGCAGCATAATATATATGGACTGATAAAAAATCTCACAGAATGTTGCTTAATGTGAATGCTCCAATGTTCACCAAACAACTAGTGTTTATGTTCCATAGATTAAGTGCAAGTACTCTTTCAGACCTATTTGAGCACAACTGCTCTTATACAATGCAGGCAACTAGTAGCATAAAATATTTTTGATAATCAACCTCTGAAAATCCTTCTGGCTCCTGGAAGTGTGATTTTCTTTTATGTATGGCCAGGGCTCTTTTTCTAGAAAAAGAGGTGCCAGAACTTGTTGACCTTTTTATAGGGGAGAGCTTTTTTAAGCCAGCAGTCAACTAGCCAGGACAGGCAGCCCAGGCAATCCATGGAGGAGCTTTCAGGCCACGCCAGGCCAGGCTAGGCCAGCTCATCAGCAACCACTCACCAGTCCTACTTATACTGCTGCTGCATCTGTCACCAAGAAGCTTTTTTTGGGGAAACTGCAAGCCTGCAGTAGTGGCTGGTGAGGCAGCATGGGTTGCTTTTCTGGCTTCCCAACACCATGAGTCACTGTAGCCTACTGGAGAAGGAAAGTGAGTAGTGTGTGGAGCTTGGCGCACGGTGGCAGAGTTGACCCTGATTCACTGCACTGAGCTCCTTGTGCTTTGTACTTCTTCTTCTCAATAAGCAGCAACTTTGGGTACTGGTAAACCAGAAGAGCAACAGAGTCACACACACACCACTCCTCAGGCTGCTATGTGTAAGGGAAATGGAGGGTTTAGGAAAGCTGTAAATGGGAGTGGGGAGATAGCAAAGATTAAGTTATTCAAACACACCTCTTTAAATTCTGCTTTCAGGACAGCATGTCCTAAACTAGTTTGCCACTGAAGTTTTCGACCACTATGCTTTCCAAGATAAAAAGTCTTAAATACTTCTTGAAGTTTAACCATCTGAAAAACAAGAAATAATAATAAGAAAAATAAATCCAGGCAAACACACAAATCCAGGCATAAATGGCAGCTAAATACTAGTAACATTTCATGTATTCATTCATGTCTATAAGTAAAGCAGAAAACCAAGCAAAGAATGCAAATCTGTACAATTTGCAGGATTCGTTCCAACTGCAGAATATCGACTTGCAGCACAGAAATGAATACTCTCCTTGAAGAAGAAGAAGAAGAAGAAGAAGAAGAAGAGTTTGGATTTGATATCCCGCTTTTCACTACCCGAAGGAGTCTCAAGCGGCTAACATTCTCCTTTCCCTTCCTCCCCCACAACAAACACTCTGTGAGGTGAGTGGGGCTGAGAGACTTCAGAGAAGTGTGACTAGCCCAAGGTCACCCAGCAGCTGCATGTGGAGGAGTGGAGACGCGAACCCGGTTCCCCAGATAACGAGTCTACCGCTCTTAACCACTACACCACACTGGCTCTCATTGAACATCCCATTATTATGAATGACTAGCGGAGAAGAACTCAACAGCCCTTAATCAGTTTTGGAAAACGTGCAGATACACTGCATTTATCCAGGATCTTACATTTGGCTTTAAAAATTGTTAAATCAGAATTGAGTAGGCTCTAAGGCAGGCAGGGATGCACAACCTGCAGCCCTCCAGATGATGTTGGGCTACACCTCCCACCATCCCTGATCACTGGCAATGCTGGTTGGGGCTGATGGGAGTTGTAGTCTAGAAATAACTGGAGGGCTGATCTAAGGGGTGGAGGTAAGTAGATAAAAGTATACTGAAAAGTATATTTTGTCATAGCACCCCTATATTTCACACAGAACCACTGCATTCAGCAAAAACATACAACCCATTACTCCTGAGGATACTTCACTTTAGGATTCATGCATCATGATGTGTGAGTATGTGCATACATGTGCACACATGGGGTGACTGGATTTCTGAATGCTCCCATGGCAAAGTTTCAGGAACAAGGTATTATAGGCCAGATAGAATGTACTCTCTTTCAACATGAGAGTACATTCATGTATTCAACCTCTCCCCCTGCAGTCTGAAGTTATTGCACCCTAGAAAGAATTACCATGTGCATTCTCTGCACTACTGGCCAGTGTTTCCCAATTGTTGGGTGTTTATACTACATTTTTAAAGATTTGCCTTGAGAGAGTCTTTAAACCTCTTTTGTTGACCACCAGCACCATGCTTTCCATTTTTAAGTTTGGAATACAGTAGTTGCTTTGGAAGGTGATAATCAGGCATCCAAACATGACCAGTCCAATGAAGTTGATGTTGAAGAATCATTGCTTCGACACTGGTGATCTTTGCTTATTCCATTACACTGGAATTAGTTTGCCAGTCTTCCCAAGTGATATGTATAATTTGTCAAGAGACACCATTGATGGAATCTTTCGAGGAGTTGGAGATGTCGTTTATAAGTGGTTCATATTTCCACAAGCATACAGTAAGGTTGGTAGTACAATAGCTTTGTAAGCAAGCATTTTGGTTTCCCTGAGAATATCCCGGTCCTCAAACACTCTTCACTTCATTCGGGAGAAAGCAGACTTGGGCAGACCTGACCTGACCCAACCCTAAGGTGGGACGATGCGACCACCCCAAGTGGCACCCCCAAGAGGTGGCATGCTTGTCCCACTGGTCATCTTTGCTGCCAGTCTCCTTGGCTTCTGGGGCAGAGAGGGACCAGCAGCAATCTTTGAGGAACACTGCCCCCTCCTCCAGAGTTGGCGAGAAGGGAAGCATTCCACCATCCAACTTTGCTGCTGGGCAGTCGAGGGAGATTTTCCCACCCCCACCTGGAGAAGCTGGTGTAAAGCCTCGCTGCCAGGTGGGTGGGAGAAATCCAGAAAGGATCTCACCGCCACCATGGCAAGGGAGACCCTGCAAGGGCATCTCACAGAGGAGTCCTTACGGAGGTTGCTCCCAGCCCCTGCATTGTGGGATGCTTTGCCTCGTGTGTCAAAACACCTCTGGTCACCCCTGGTGGTGGGATTAATAGCATCTACAGGAGCCACACACTTCCTTATGAGCAATGGTAAAGCTACAATTTTGGGGCCCTGAAGCATGAGGCAACCAGCAATGAGGTCTGAGTAACCATGGCTATCTTCTCCAATTGTGCTGTTCCACAACAGATCACCACACCTTTACAACATCTATGGTACTGACTCTCAGACTTCGGGATTGTTGAAATATATACAACAAAAAATTAATCCATTTGAGTTGTGCTACTCAAACTGAGCCTCCTAGACCCAAAAATTTTAAGCAATGTGGACTAGAGTCATTTCTCGAGGCCCCATATGAAAAAGTGCTTGTCTGTCAGCACATGCATGCAAGACTGAATACCTGATCTAATGTCATGGAACAGCTTCCTTTCCCACAAAAATAAAATCACTGAAAGCTTCTGTGCTCTGGTTTGTGCATGTGTAAATCCCAATGTATGAGCTTCCAGAGATCAAATCCAACAAAACAATGAGCATCAATAATTTTTTTTTTTGGGGGGGGGGGATGTCCCAACACTTCAAGTGTAGTTGAAGACTTACCTCTGGAGGCAAAAGGACATCCATAGGCGTATAAGTTGGCCAGTATCCCATTGTAAGTATATTTACTGTTAAGTCTATATTCCCTGGGTCCTTTTGATTCTGTATGTACTATAATAAGAAAGGAAGAAAAGGATTTTCAGTCATGTTAATGAGTTAAAGGTTTTGCCTGCGGACAAAGAAGGAAGGAGGAAAGAAATCACTACTGCTGGTGATAATTATTATTATTTTCTACAAAAATGTGAACTTTATTCAAAGAGTGTAGCAATTTCTACCAATATTTACAGCAAAATTGAATTTAATCATTGAAAAAATGACTTAAAATTGTTATTTAACAAAGGTTGAATTCAGTGATATACTTGCATGGTAATATGTTATTAAAACTCAAAACAATCTGAAAATAAGGAGCTTAAAATAATATTTAGAGTTGATGTTGAGGTGCGAATACTTTCCTAATTCTGACCTGCATTTTCACCCATTGAAGTATTAAATTTCAAAATCAAAGTTTGATGCACCTACATTTTTAAATGATGCAACATTTCCAATTCCTAATTACATTAGGATATATCTGTGTCCGTTATGGCAGCATATTTCACAAGTTATGTTGTGTGTGAAATATTATTTTATAATCTACAGATAAAAATAGTAATTAGCATGGATTTTAAAATGACAAAATAACCACTATATTTGCAAATGCTCCTTTCTCTTCTTTCAGCACAGCTGCAAGGACGAGTTCAGAAGTTTTTGCTTAATAGTTTTGTCCAAACATAGGGAAAATGTAGTCAATCTTAACTGTGCTTTGTTTGACACAAGCCAACTTCAAATCAAGAGCTATGAAGCTGCAGTTAAAATCAGCCACAGTTTACGGTTCATATCAAACACTAAACTGCAGTTAATGAAAAATGAAAGCTTCTGATCTACTCATGGCTGTGCCAGACTTCTGGGCAGGGGGAGTATGCAAGCCCAATGTTCATCACAGATCCTTTCTGTTATGCTAAACCATCATTTATCAGGTCTGAAACTAGTCTTATCAAACCAGCTCAAAATTTCACTGAACTATTCAAATGAAGTGAAATCTTACCTGTTTAAACTGAACCATAACATCTTTTGAAAGTTCCATATCCTTAAACATTCCTTCCAGTTTACTGGTGAAAGCAGCACCACATTCTGTTATACAAAACAAAAAAACAAAAGGAAGTAATATGGATGCAGTAACGTGAACTGTCAATTTAGGCACACAATGAAGGTAACAAACTCTTCAGAAGGAGTAAAGCAAAGCAAACATGAGATTTTAAAAAAAGTGCATTTGTTTGGCATCATAGATTTCCAAAAGGACTAACCTGTTCCATTTCCCCCTATATAAGGGCTCAAACTTGTAACTGAAGGAACCAAATTCACAAATGCTTACCATGCTTAAGCTTAGACAACATAGATTTCTCAGCATCTACTGAAGCGCTTTTCCCAACCAGAAGTCTTTTTGCCAGATCCTTTTTATAAAATGCTTCAAATACATCTTTACCTGCATGGACAATGTTGAGGAGGATGAGAAAAAACATCACTAAAGCACATCCTGTGACTTATTTTGAACCACAGAGGGGGGGAAATTAACTAAGAATATAGATGTGTGTGTGTCTGTGAGAAAGCATAGGAATAATCCTATATTTAAAGGAAGTAGCAGAAGCAAGATTCTGTCACTATAAACCTCAAAATACTACAGCTTGTACAAATGGCACTTGTTCAGTAAATAACTTAAAACTTGACCTACACGTTCTACCTGTGAAAGTGCCAAATTTCAAACGGAGCTGATAAAATTGCCAGAGATACAGCAAGTTTAAAAGTGCTGGAAATATAAAATTTACTCATTTCCTCCCTGATTATTAAGGTAACATATATATTTCTTTCCCATTCTGGTGAAAACTACCAATGTGCTTTATATAGACTTGTTGTAGAACCTACACTTCTGTTTGGCTTCTCAGAAGTTATAACAATGTTCCTGCCCCATTTCTATTGAAAACAAGTAGCGGAAAAATTGTGTTGAAAGAAAAATTGAAGCTAAAGATCTTGTCAGAGGTGCAATGTTTGTAGAGGGAACCACAACTCCTATTCCTTTAGCTATAAAATATCATTGGATGGATCCTTCAATGTGCAGTTCTTTAGAGTTCAATCTTATCCTTCAAGCATCTGCATGAAACCACTGTGTGGTGTCATTTACTGCAACATTCATCAAGCCTTTGGTATTTTGGTTAAAAACTCAGCAGTGCAGAAATGCATGATACACTTTATACAGTTGTTTAAAAAGAGATTCCTTACCATGAATAAATCTAAATATTATCATAATTTTGTCAAGGATTCTTTCCAGCTCTTCATCTGTTGCTTCCTTATTGCCAGCTCTTAGCTTTGAGTCCACATGTTTTGCTAAAAAAAAAATAATTACAAATAATTACAAATAAACAGCTTAAAACTAATCTGGGGGTGGGGATCACTTGGTTTCCACATATTAGTTTTAACAAATCTAAAACTACACTACGTGTTTTATAAAAGTTGAAAGAAACCACTCAATGCCAGAAACGTATAGTCTAATAAAAACATGACAAAAAAGAAGGAAAAGGAAAAGCCAAAAAAAGGAAGCAGTGACAGTTTTCCTGTTACAATGCTGCAAACAAGTAGGCTGCTTGCATTTCATTGACTTCAGTGAGATTAATCCAGTCTGTGCATAAAACTGCAATATTTACAGGGTTTTAAAAAATCCAAATCCGTGCCGGACTCAGAGGAGGATAATATGATGAGGGAAACTTATGGGAAAAAACGGCAGAGACAGCAGAACAATAATGGTGATGATGATGATGAAGACAAAGCTAAAAGTTAACAGTAAAAATAAACAGTTTGAAAGTAATATACAAATCTACAGAAAGCCAATGATAGTGACAATGGGAATGATATTATCAGAGGGGCAATAAATAATAATATAATACAGGTATATTGATGATGATAACAACAACAACAACAACAACAATACAAGTAGCAGAATTGAGAACAAAAATCTGAAGCTTTCAACGTGAAGCAGGAAAACCAGTTAAAAATATTACAGGTTAGGTGCTGTGACAAAATTTAAATAGTAGTGAACAGAGGCAGTAAACTGGCAGATATGGGGAACTGATGAAACGAGTGTGAAAGAGAGAACAGTATGGGGAAATTTAAAATATGCCCACATTCACCAGAACTATGAAATAGTATTTCCTCTTTCTGTACCTTTCTTTACACGCCCCCCCCCGTGTAATCTGAATTTTTGTAAAGCTTCAACATTTATATATAAAGCACTAACATATTTATACACTACTTATTAAGGTAAGTTAGGGAATTTTTCAACATTAACACACTACATGAATTTTTTTACTCTAAGATATTGTGATGGCTTAAAATATTTCCAATGGCTTGATGGCAAAAAAGCCCCCAGAATCACACAATGAATCTGAAGATAAAAAGACCACCTGCTCCAATTAGAAGTAGAAAAGAATCTTACATGAAAGGAAGAATGAAAAGGGCATGTTAAAAGGTGAGAACTCATTTTTTCACTGCCTTTCCTTACTCATGGTTGTTAGAGGCAGTCACTGTAAAAGCAGATCCAAAAGTCCCTTGATATAGATAGCACCAAGCTATTTTTAAATATACTGATAAAAGTTCTTATAAGCCATGCAAAATCCCTGAACCCATGGGAATGAGCAGTGTGTGCACATAATAAAGCAAATAAAGTAATAGAATTTTCCACTCCTTATTATAGAGCTCTTAAGAGATTTCTACACAGATATCAATCTCTAGATACCGGTATAAATTGTGACACAACAGTTTCCTTCTGAATGCTTTATGCACAAACTAACACCAGTTGCAAAATAAGTGCAGGCTTTTTTGAAGGTAGGGCAGCTAAATGAGATTTGTTAGATGGTAACTCCACGAGAGGGCCTTCTCTATGGTGACACCCTGGTTGTGTAAATGCTAAATATATAGCTGGCACAATCTGTTAAATCTTTGACAGGCAGCTAAAAACACACTTGTTTGAACAGGCATATGCTGAGCAGAGGGTAAACACCATACATTTAAAACACATTACTTCCTCCAAAGAATCCTAGAAACTGTAGTTTATGCTTCACTGAGATATAATTCCCAACATCCTTAACAAACTAGTTTCCAGGATTATTTGGGGAAAGTCAGGTATGTATGATGCCTTAGTCTGTTTGCTTCTACTGCTGTTTTAATGTTGTTTGGTTGTCAATGCCTTTTATTTGCCCTGTGATTCACTTTTTATGTAACCATTATGTTTAACTTGTTTTATTGACCTGAGACTGCTTGTTGATATGGGGCAGGTTTAAAATGTTCATGATTAAGCAAGTAAGTAAATAAATAAATAAATAAATGCAGGATGTGGCCGAATTACAAAAGCTGATCAGTTGAAGTCAATGTCCCACAAGACGTCTGCAATAGAATACCCAGGTTAAGGACTGCAGGGACAGTTTTTCAGTTGTTCTGCTCCTGCCTCGAGGGTCAATTCAAGAAAGCAGGAACCTGCTACTCAGCAGATGCTATTTAACATCCACATCAAACTGTGGAATGGAGGTAATCCACAGACTTGGGACTTGAGTGGCATCAGTATCCTAACAACACCCAGCTAGTTAGCCAATCAGAGTGTATTACTAAAGAGCAGGGTAAATAAAACTAAGAGTAAAATCAGAATTAGATCACATATCTCTCAAAAAGGCAAACTGGCTAAACATAAGAACTTTTGAATTTTATCTTTTCCCCACTCCCCCCCCCAAAAAAATCCATCCCGCATGTGATAAGCATTGCAAGAGCATTGGTGTCAGAGATACTGGAGGAAGTGTCTGCATGCCTACTCCCCATTGAACTCTATCTTCCCAGAATTTTACCTGTTGTTATATCCACTGCTTTTGGGAATACAAACTCATGCCAAATCCAGAATTTAACCAGACCTTCTATGTCCCACTTCCAATCAATATTAAGGTGGCTGTGGTCCCCCCCCTTCTTTCTCTCTCCTGTGTTAGAGGACAATGGACAACTTCTGTGCCAGGGATAGGAAACCTGTGGTTCTCCTGATGTCGACTACAACTCTCATCACCACTAGCCATGCTGGCTGAAGCTGATGGGATTTGGAGTCCAGCAACACATGAAGGAATCATCTCTGCTTTATGGTTTGTGTTCTTTGGATGTGTGCATGTATTTGGGTGAGTTTGTTTTGGCCCCCTGAGGTCTTTACTTTGGAGACCTTAGAAAAGACCACTGCTTTAGATAGCTCTAGCCTCCCTCTCTTCTCTCTTTCATCAGATCACCCCAATAATAAGCAACACAACCAAAGTTACCTCTGCCTCTTTTGGAGCTTCCTTAAATAGTACTATGTTGTAACAGCACTCTAATTTCCATGCAGTTTTCTAAGCAAATGGCACTGCAGTCAGTCAGAATAAAAACAAGCACAGATGCACAAGGAGAGGAAACAATCATGTCTCTTAAGAATGCAGCCCACATCCTTATCAGAATACACACACAAGCAAATATTTTCATGGAATAAAATATTGTACTGCTGGACACTGGCATATTTAGCAACTTAATCCTAGACAGTATAAGTTTTAGAAACAGTATTTTTGCAGGAAAATAGTTATACCTATAAGTTCTGCTGGTTTATTTGGTCTCTTGTTGATAAACGTTTCAAAAGATTCTTTCATCAAGTTTATACATTTCTCATTTTTCTGAAAACACACTTCTATTATATGATCCACTTTGTCCTTAAAATCTAGCAGCTCTTGCACCATATCCTTGTCTTTTTCAGGGTTAACCACTATTGTTGTCCCATAGTTCTGCAAAACAAACACTTTTGATCAAACGCGTCAATAGTACTTACCTCTCTTATTTCCTAATATTCCCCCACCATTTACATTGATAATAAAAATCATTTAAATCACAGTTGCTTTAATGCACCTGAAACATTAAAAACACCGAAACATGAGAATCACACTACATTTTTTTAAAAAATAAAATAAACACTTAATAAGTGTTTTTCCAGCATGTGATGCTAATTGACACAGAAAATCTGTTTGTACAGTACTAGTTAAGCACAATACAAAACTATAGTTTAGTAATACAAGAACAAGTCTTCTCTTCTGGCAGTCTTGCATACTCCCCCCCACCCCCACTTCCTTAGCATAACCACAAGAAAGAGTTTGGAAACTTGTGCTTCAGTTTTTTATTTAACTGCAATTTGCTAGGGCTATCCAAAACCCAAAAAACTGTGGTTAGCTTAACTATGAAGCTAGTTTGCTTCCACTAACCATAGCCAAGATGAACCATTGTCCAGAAATTCAGATAACATGTTAAACCGAGATTACTCTAAATTGGAAAATGAAGTATTTTATTGCCTCCTCATGGCCACACAGCATGTCTGAATACAACCACAGATCATTGTTATATAATATGTAAAGGCAAAATATGTTTAGGGAACATTCAGAAAAATAGTATGCTGTGGTGTGTTGGGGGGAGGGGTGCTGCTTCTAAACATACCTTTAATTGCAATAGAAACTTTAAAAAATAGCAACACTCCCAGATTGTGAAGTCTTTGTAAGTCATGTATGAGAAGGGAAATACAAACAAGGGACACATCATTTTAGGCAAATGCAGCTTAAATATTCAGAACATCTAATAGTTCTGCTGTTGATTAATAAGCATTGCTGTGTGACAACATGCTGTAGTATACCTCATTTCCTAGCTGAAGTGCTCCTATAGTATCCACCTGTGGGATACTAAAATGTAAAGAGCTCAAGCAAGGCATTACATATACACACAACACACACTTTTCATTCCCCCCGACACTAAATATTCTGTGGCTACTGTGCAGGGTCAATCCTGGAAGGGGGCTAGAAGGTTCCCATAAGTTTTTTTTTTTTTAACAGCTCTTGTATGTCTGCAAATTTTGGGGTTCCTCCAAGCTTTTTAACACTTCCCTCTTTAACACTTCTCGGTGGCTCAGCTTTGCCTGTCACCAGCAGCAATCACCACCAGAGTTTGCTGTTAGGAGGAGTGATAGCAATTAAAATAATATTGGTCAAAGATGGCTTTTGTTACATTGCTCTCAAAAGTTTCCAGTCTTACACCTCAAACCACTCTTGAATTGAGAATATTTTAAAACATTTTATTTATATATTTAATGCTAAAATGGTAAGGTAAAAGGTAAAGGAACCCTGATGCTGAAGTCCCGTTGAATTTGACTATGGGGTGCTGCGCTCATCTCCACTTTCAGGTCGAGAGAGACGACCTTTGTCCACAGACAGCTTTTCCGGGTCATGTGACCAGCATGACTAAGCCGCTTCTGGCGCACAGAACACCATAACGAGTGCCAGCACAGTGGTACCTGTTTATCTACTCGTGCTGGTATGCTTTCGAACTGCCAACCTTATGACTGGCAAGACCAAGAGGCTCAGTGGTTTAGACCACAGCGCCACCCATGTCTCAATGCTAAAATACTGCAGGCTTAAAGATAATGGATAGCAATGTAATTAGACAAAACAAAAAACCCCACCATCCCTATCCCTATACTTGTTAACTTTTCTTTCTCCTAAATCATCACTACATTAAGCTGACGGCATAAATTCAGAAGTAACATACTGTCAGCTTTAGCCTTCCATAATTAGTGATCTACTTCCCACTCTGGTAATTCTTCTGGTCTTCTATTATCTGTGAATTCAGCCTCTGTGATTCTAGCTACCAATCAGGAGAAAGCCCTCAAAGAATTCTACCACTCCTAGGTTCTTTATAACTATGAGGTGGGTTTAGGTTTTCCTCAGGCAGATCTTCTATGCGAAGCTACACCAAACTCTAAACACCAGAAATACGATTTTCTAAAACAAAAATTGTGCTTAACACTTAGGGTGCTTTACTAGTCCCACTGTTCTTTTGTATTCCTTCTCAAAATGCAAATGTGGCCTTCCCGAGGATGGATTGCAGGCAGTAACAGTGCTTCTTAGGTGGCTGCCACACAAACTGTTTGTTGCTTATAAGTGGTTTGCTGCACATATTGCAAAATATAGTAGCCATGGTTCAAAGAAGAATTTTTTCTTCTTATCCTGGGGTATGTTTTTCCACATGTGAAGTGCACTACTATATTCAACTTTGATAGAACTGATGCTGAACAGTAGAGAAAATTGAAGTGAAGCAAAGTTTCACTTTCCCAAGGACCTGAACTATGCATATTGCCTTGCTTTCAGTATCTGATCAATCTTTTTGTTTATTCAATAAAAAGAGGATTTATTATGAATTGGTTAGAATTCTAAGTTACTCAGAATCTAAATCAAGCAAATCATTTTTTACTTTTTTTAAAAAAAGAAAGTGCAACAAAACAACATGTTTCTAAATACCTTGATGTATTCACTCCAGTGCTGCAAGAGGAGCTGTTGTCCGGTTTTCACACGACTGAAAAGCTGGCACATCTGGGTGAGATCTGCTATTCTGTTTTCATCAAGCAGATTATCAAGTCCTTAAAATGAGAATGATTAACACATTAAATAAGGTAGTATTGTTAGAAAATGGAACAGAACTTTCCGTGAGTTTAAAGCAACAGCATCTAGACATTATGGTGGTTGTAAACAATGCAACTTTCCCCCCTGTAAAGAATATATGATTGACAAGTGCTTTATATACAAACTGAGTTTCTGTCTCTCATATACATAATTTTAAAGGTACTACGGTACTGTATATCCAAATGGATTGGCTGTGGAATTCTAATGGGCTAGATTTGCAACAGCTTGTCCTAACAAAACTATCAGCCTGCTGAATTTAAAATATTTCAGAGGAGCTGTTAGATTTTAGTTCATGGAAAAATGCAGGCCTGTTATTGCTACAGCACCAAGAAAGAGCTCTATCAGTTATAGAGGTCTGTGATTAAATAAGCAGTTTTCAGAGAACTATCCGTGACCCAGCATTCCTGGCAATTCCTTCACATACAATGTTAGCCAGTTTTATGAACAATTTTATGAAAAATTTATACACATCCCTTAACTTTTATTGCTCTGAAAAGGGTTTGCTTACATTATTTGTTGCTAGTTGCGTGTGGGAATGTGTATTGGCCATTGTATTTTAAGAATACTTGTTTGTTCCAATGGATTTTCCCAGGCCCAAGAGGCAACTGTACAATCTGCTTTCAGTTTCCCGTAAAATGTGAGCAGATTATGCAGCTTTAAAAAAAGCTAATCAGAAAAAAGTACCTTTTTGCAAAACAGCTGATAAGTGCTCTCCTAAAAGCTGCCTCTCCACACAAGCAATGAGTGGCTTCCTGTTTAAGGCAAGAAAAAGAATCTATGAATACCTGTACAATTTAGGAGGAAGAGCCTTCAAAAGAGGGACGATATAGCAGAATGAAAGTATTCAGTTAACAACCCAGCCATTACTGATGTGGAATCATCAGCATGATCTTTACACAAATCAAAAGAAAAAACTATATGAGAAAGAAGGCACTTACTGTTACGTATTAATTATAAATGTACATAGAGCTTAGCAGGAGAACTATAGAGTTCTATAGGTGGTGTTATACTGTCTACTTAAAGCACCCATGAAAAGTGTGTACAGAATTGAGATTAACTGACCATCAGGTTGAAGGGCAGCATCTGCCACATCAAAGGCTCGCACCTGAATTATGCTGCGGAGTTCTCTTTTCATTTATGTACTTTTTCTTGAATACCTGCAGATTCACCTTGTCTGCCCTACGTACTTTATCATGGGGCTCTGCTTCACCATGAGAGGGAACCATCTGAGAACTCCCATATGCTACAGAACATTAGTGTATCCCCAGTATATTCTTGGCTCCCTACAGGAATACTCTAGCCTACTATTATTTATGAAGAGGGAAAGTTTCAGGATAGCAAGGATTTCTTTTTCCCTGTTCCCTGTTCCTGAAACCTTCCTTTACTGTGTTAAAGGGATCAGGTTCAGGATACCAGGCTCAAACCTGAACACATTATTGTTGTAGAGGAATAGAAGTGTTTCTAAATCGAAAAGGGGTGTGTGTGTGTCATTTTTTTCTTTCTTCCTTCTAGAAAACTTCTCATGTTGTGCAGAGAGGAGAGAGTGCACATCAGTCGTAATCCCTATCTCAAGCTTCTAAAAGATTTTAGGAGTTCAAGCAGATCAACCCCCTACCAAATTACACCTTCAACATTCAATAGGCTCTAGAAGCCACTGAGCAAGGACAGCAGCTGTTTTCTTTTTTCCGTGAAATTTACAAACGAGTATATGTCTGCATAACTCTCAAGTATGCAGAAACCAGTACTGTACCTTATTTCTAGTTGGCCCCATTTCACTGCCAAACAGAGTAAGCAGACCAGCAAATTAAGTATTAAAAGAAATGATGGTATACAACACTTCAGTAATGAGCATTCATTAATAAAGATCTTGGGGAAAGTCAAAAAGGATACACAAACGTAAGAGCAGCCCTTCTGCATCAGAGCAAAAGCCCATCTAGTCTAGCATCCAGTTCTTACAGATGTCTATGGGAAGCCCACAAGCAGGATATGAGTGCTAAAGTACTCTCCCCCACGTGTGATTCTCAGCAACTGGTATTCAGAGGCATACTGCCTCCACTGCTGGAGGTAGCACTGACCCACCTTCCTTCCCAAAGACGTTCATCTTCCATGACAGCGGAGAAGCAGCCACCCTGGTTCTCTGAAATCTGCCATTGCCAGACGTTCCCAAAGGCCTTATCTATTAACCTCTCAGCTTGTCTAGATCAGCCACCTTGGCTGGCCTCTAGGGAACAAGCTTGTCCCATGGGTGCCAGGAATGCATTGATTGCACCAAGCACACAAACACAATTCCTGCCAATAGGTATATAGTTCTATGTGTGACATTTGGTACAATACAGTGGATAAGTCAAATCTCTGCTGGCTTTCTACCTGCATACTTGTTACTGTTGTTTATTGACTAATTTACTATGGAGCTTCAGATTTCTGGAGTTGAAAAGTGGTGCGGGAATAGTCTGACAGCACAGTAAGGAGGCCAGGGCAAACAGCTTTCTAACTTGCTTGCTACCTTGTTGCTTTTCCACTGGCGCTGACAGCTCCCCATATTCAGCTGCATTATATTTATTGCCCTGACTAGCTCCCCGGAACTGGTGCTGCAGACAAATTGTTCACGGTCCTCATTTGAAAAACACAAGGAAGTGTAATTCAGACTTGCATTGAAAACAACAAAATGTTATCTTGCAGCTGCAGTAAGCCAAAGCTCCTCTTGTAACTTTCAAAACAAAAAATTAGGAACATACAAAGCTGCCTTACACTCAAAACAAAATAAAAAGAATTCCTTCCAGTAGCACCTTAGAGACCAACTAAGTTTGTTCTTGGTATGAGCTTTCGTGTGCACACACACTTCTTCAGATACGAAATGCACACGAAAGCTCATACCAAGATCAAACTTAGTTGGTCTCTAAGGTGCTACTGGAAGGAATTCTTTTATTTGTTATTTTGTTTTGACTATGGCAGACCAACACGGATACCTACCTGCCTTACACTGTCAGACATAGGTCCATCTAACTTAGTATTGTCTACAATGACTGGCAACAGCTGCCCAAGATTTTAGACAAGGTTCTCTCCCTTCCTTCCTGGAGATGCCATGCATGGAAGCAGACACTCTACCACTAAGCCAAAGCTCTTCCCCTATGGCTATCTGTAACTACAATTACAGATGTTATCATTAAAGTTAATTATTAATGAACAGATAATCTAAATTGAGTGTTATGTAATAGAAAGAATTCTAAAACTCCAAATATTTCTAAGCTTTCCCAAATACCTTTTGCTTCTATTTCAAGAGCATAATTTTAAGAACATAATTTAAATGTAATTTATAAAAGGTGGCACCACTACCCCTTTAGATATAAAGAGTGTTGTATAGTTTTCTATAGAACCAGCCTTTAAAACAAACAGGAACCTTGTATTAAAGAAAAAAGGTAAGAGGTACTCACTGTGTGCTATGGTCTAAATATGTCACTACTCTATCTGCTTCTTCTTCTAAACGTTTGTTAACATGGTGAAGGTATTCTGGGACCTGTCAAATTAAAAAAAGAAGAAGATATATTTGGAAGGGAATTTTGTTATACAAAAAGACAAGCAGAGTCTAAAAGCTACTAAATAGTAAAACAGCATGACCATATGCTCGTCTGATCTTACCTCATGTAATCATACAGATAACTATATGCATTGATGGCTCTGCTCATTTATTTGTAGTAATTCTTTTATCCCACCCCACCTTTCGTTCACAACAGGCAGGCAGCAATAACAAGAGAAAGTAAAACTGCTATCCATTGTGATTTCAGTCCTTTTTCTATGAACCAAAAGCAATTATTGCAGCAAGGAATCTAAAAATACACAAATGGCACTTTTAATCTAACCTGCCAGATACTCACCCCACCCCCCAAAAGAGAGAGAGAGAGAATTGAGGAGATATTAATATTTTTACAGCAGTAGGAACAATCCAGAAATGCACACACTGCTTTCAGTCCAGACACATCTGTAGGGTGGAATTCTCAGAAAAACAGCTCTGCAAGTTTGCAGCAGAAGCAGGCTGTGGACAGCACTGCTGACCTTGACCTGGCATCCATGATGTCAACAAGAAGCCTCTCTCTGGAGAGGTTTTTGCCTTCTGTCACGCTATCTCAGTACTCACATTCATAACTACTGTACTTCAGCTTCTTTTATGAGAGGTACAAAATACTGCATGTTTTTATAAATTGTGTACACAACTTCAGAGTCACACTTATAAATCTTTGTAAATAACTAAATATTTAGAAATGTCTCTATACTGAGGTGAGATTTTCTTTGCGTGGAATTGGAAACATCTAAGTTCTCAAACAGTCACGTGGAAGCCAGATTATTGGCTCTTTATACAATTTTACTGCTTTCCTTTGGCTGTAATCCATCAAATATCATACAAAAATCCCATGTTTATATATACAGCATATATTTAACAACAAAACTGCTTCAAAAGTTAATTGCTATGCATTATTATGACTTTATTGTTCATATGCATAGAGCTATTTGAATGATTCTGCTTAATGCAACTCCCACTCAAGCATATGAACTCATAATGGGAACAATTCCTACAACACTTTGTTTAACTTCATACCTCTCTTTCTTGCATTAATCTTTGGCCTTCTGCAGTATATAAACGATTTGTATCTTCCAAAAACCTTTGTTCAAATGCATCTTTGTAAACCTATTTAAGAGAGACATTAATGTGGTTTATCTGATTACTGCCTAAATTGTACAGCAATTTGTCAATAAAAGATAAAACGTAGCTTCTATGCAGTTTTCTTTTAAATGCAGGCTGTTTTATTCATTCATTTATTTAGATTACTTACCCGCCATTTACAATAAGATCCCAGGACGGGTTACAACAATAAAATAGTTACAAAACAAATAAAATAGATACAACCTTCAACAAGTGAAGTGTAAAAACAGGCTTCCTCAACATCGGCCCTCCAGATGTTTTGAGACTACAATTCCCATCATCCCTGACCACTGGTCCTGCTAGCTAGGGATCATGGGAGTTGTAGGCCAAAAACATCTGGAGGGCCGAGGTTGAGGAAGCCTATGTAGAAACAATTACACATCTTAAATTTTTACATTGCTTTTACAAGAAAAATAGTTCCAATATAGATGCAGACTCATTTCATTCATTCTTCAAACAGCCCTGTGGCATAGGAAATGTTCCTACTTACAATTAGGGAACTAATAGTGAAAGAATATCTAGTTTTACAAAATTGTTGGGCTTATGCATTTCCTTTTTTCATTCTCCTTCAGTATGGGCACAAAGAGAAAATCAAAAGTTTTCACTTCCTCTTTCTACTAATTGAGGTTTGCTGCTACATTCTAATCTAGAACTGTGGTTAATTTTAACTATGGTTTAGAAAACAGTTTGAGATCAGAAAGCATAGTCTATGCTATTTGAAGTTGGTTTGTTCCACTAAACTTTAGGTAGACTAACCAGAGTTTCTCCAGGTTTGGACAAAACATGTGTTAATCACACATCACACTAAGATATGATTTAGTGTGACATGCATAAGGAAGAACAAGCCACAATGACTCTCAGCCTCGCATGCTCCTCCCCTTACCTCTCCCAAGTGAAGGAGTTAATGGTATGATGTACTGTCCAAACCCAAAACCATGGTTAACATTATGCTTAGTTTAAAGAAAGCTTCAATTTGTGTGCAACCGTGCACATGTGCATCGAGCCAACCCTGGAAGTGATCACAAAAAGGGGCAGAATAGGGTGCCTTGGAATGTAACTCCCATGTAAATGGGAGGTTGCCTGTGTTCAAAAAGACTCTCAATAATAATAATAATAATAATAATAATAATAATAATAATAATAATAATTTATTCGTATCCAGCCCATCTGACTGGGTTGCGCCAACCACTTTGGGTGGCTTCTAGCATATATAAAAACATAGTAAAACATTAAACCTTAAAAAGCTTCCAGTATACAGGGCTGCCTTCAGATGTTTCCTAAATGCTGTATAATTACTCATCTCCT
The DNA here is from genome assembly GCF_009819535.1 of Lacerta agilis. NCBI lineage: Eukaryota > Metazoa > Chordata > Lepidosauria > Squamata > Lacertidae > Lacerta > Lacerta agilis. Next base: position 76,431,216 of record NC_046315.1, read on the forward strand.
TAATATCTTATAGGCAGGCATTCCACAGGGTGGGCACCACTACCAAGAAGGCCCTCTGCCTGGTTCCCCTGTAACTTTGCTTCTTGCAGTGAGGGAACCAGCAGAATATCCTTGGAAGAGAACCTCAGTGTCTGGGCTGAACGATGGGGGTGAAGATGCTCCTTCAAGTATACAGGGCCAAGGCTGTTTAGGGCTTTAAAGGTCAGCACCAACACATTGAATTGTGCTTAGAAATGTACTGGGAGCTTATGTAGGTCTTTGAGGACTGCTGTTATATGGTCTCGGTGGCTGATCCCAGTCACCAGTCTAGCCGCTGCACACTGAGATGATAGGAATGCCCACTTTGAAGCATGTTTCTCCTTAATTGAGCAGGTCATATGGTATGACTTTTCATATAAGCACCACTACAAATACTATGCCAAGTTGGAAATTTCAGCTCTTTTCTGTGAGCTTTTGCTGAGTTTGGGGTGGGAGGAGGAAAGTGTTATTGAAAGTCTACTCAGTATTGATCCAGAGTAGATTCCAATGTATAGTTGGCAGAGTAACAACTTAAACAAGTTGCTGGATTCCCAAAAAATAGACCAGAGGCAATTGTAATTCATCCAGCAGAACTTTACTGCTACTGAAGGCAAATGAGCATAGTGGTCACAAATCCCATACATTCAGGATTGGCACTGTCCATAAGAAATCCAGTTGCAGCAGACTTAACTTAAACTTACAATAACTTATAAGAAGTCTAAACATTAACACTATCTATGTACAGACGACCACACCAGAAGGAAAAGAGATATAAAGAGAAAGTGAAACCTAGGCTCCTTCTGGCCTTACTTTTATAGTCAGCATGACCTTGACAGAAAAGATAACAGAACCAGTTTAAGCCAGCTTATCTGAAGAAATAACCCAAACATCATGAACCTTCTGCTTGTTTCTTTCACACAGAGAAGCTTCCAGCACCCTCTTGAATTAACGAGAATAGGAAAGATCTCTACACATCAGATCAATACTGTAAGGTTCAAGTGATGGTGCTTCACAAGTAACAGAGCAGGAACAGTCTTTTGCAGTTTTATTGTGCAAACTATTTACAAAAAGCATGTCTGTCTCAAAAAGCATGTCTGTCTCAGTCGCTGGCAGAATCCAGGAGTGGCCCCTTCCAGCTTCTCCCCCACCATAATAACTTCGGCACCCCAAGTCTCCTCCTACCCTCCTTGCGTTTCACCCCTCTGCGCAACTGGGGTGCCAGAAATGGCGTGTCTCCCTCCTGACCAGCCGGTCGAGATGAGTGCATGTTCTCAGCAACATTTCCAAGCCCTCTCCCCGCCAGGCTCCCAGCTAGGAGAGGCGCTGGGGCTCTCAGTAGCATCGCTGAGCCCTCTCCCCGCCTGGCTGATTCATCCCCTCTCCTCCCCACTGGAGGTATGGCAGCTTTCCCCACTGGAAGAGGTGCTGCTGCTGAATTGGTGTTGGGGCTCTCTGTATGCTACTGGACCCCCCATTCCCCTCAGTGGGCCAGGTGGCAGTTCCCTGACAAATACCTTCTGCACTAAGAAATGCAAACTGACAGAAATGCCTCAACTTTCTATTCCCATCCAGAAAAGCAGAACAAAAAGGAGTCTAATGTTTACTTGCCTGCAGCATTGTACATATAAGGCTTTTATACTTACTTGCAAATCAGACAGCATACTTAACAGACTTCGTAACAAGCTTCTATCTACAGCTTCACCATTCCGTTCTCGTTCAATCAACAGCAGAATTCCATCAATCGTTTTTGTTTGAACTAATTTATCATTAATAATATGGCTTCTAAAAAGTTCTAATCCCATATCCCTGTAAAATTATGACAGGTTAATTACAATTTGATTTTATATAACATTACATGTTCTTATAGACCTAAAATCATATTATGCTTCTATTCCACAGTGTTCACAGTGCTCCAAGTTTGCTCCCTAGTATAATTTCAGCTATAGATGCTTGCATGGCTTGAGAACTGGTTTCCACTGTAATGACCATTCTTTTTGCACTTTTGCTGAAATTTACATCAGCAGGAACACATTACTTGCAGTTTTAGGATTATGGAACCAGTAGAAGTAGAATAAAAGAAGCCCTGTCTATGCTATTTACAGTATTTTTCGGTCCATAAGACGCACTTTTTTCCTCCTAAAAAGTAAGAGGAAATATCTGTGCGTCTTATGGAGTGAATGGTGGTTCCTGGAGCCGAATTTCCCAGGGGCCAAAAGAGGATCATGCTTTGTATTTTACAAAGAGAAAAGGGGTTGTTGAAAGGACCCCGCTCAGCAGCTGATCAGCAAGAGATCGGGAGAGAGATAAGAGTCCAGGCTCCCTTTCAGCCCCGCCCCCTTGCCCAGGCCTCCATTGTTGAATGTGCTGCAGAGGGAGGTTGTTTGTTTCCCCAGCAACATGTGACTGGCTGATTAGGTTATCTGTCTGGAAACTGTAGAAAAGGCTCCCTTTCCTTTAGAAGCTGCAGAAATGTGAGTTGAACCCCATAAAAACCGGGCTTTTCCTCTTTGCTTTTCCCCCTTTGCAAAAGCTTTGCTTTTCCTCCTTTGCCAAAAAAGCTGCAAAACTTTTAGCTGATCCTCAAAAAAACCAGGGCTTTTCCCTTTGCAAAAAAAGCTGCAAAACTTTTAGCTGATCCTCAAAAAAGGGGTTTTAGAGGAGGAAAACCAGAAAAATATTTTTTATCTTGTTTCCTCCTCTAAAAATGAGGTGCGGCCTAAGGTCCAGTGTGCCCTATGGAGCGAAAAATACGGTATGTTGTAAGAGAATTTTAAGGGTGCACATTATCAGTTAAATGGGAGCAGAAATCACCTGCTAAAATTCTTATTTTTGCAGAGACAGTAGTATATGCTTGTGGAACCTAGGGCCCTCCAGATGTTGTTGGACTACAATTCCAATCATTCCTGAATATTGCCCGTGTTGACTGGAGCTGGTGGGATTAGGAGTCCAACAACAGCTGAAGGGCCACAGTTCCTGCGTAAAGGTACAAGGACTCCAATACCAAACATACATTTTACTAGCAAATTTACAGTCCATATATCCACATTACACACTGCAGGTACATAATGGCCAACACTGTAATAACAGATCCACACACTGCCAACATACATACTACTTAAATACTGTACCTACCATATAGAAGGTAGCATTGAATTCTGAAGAACATAAGTACGGTCCAAAAACAAAAAAATGCTTCTAATCATGATCTGCAAAAAAAACCCCATAAGGATGGAATTAATCTTCTTTGCTTATGCATTACCTCTGCGATATATGTCACATTTCCTGATTTCCTTTCCTCATCAATACCTAGGCTTATTATACATTCAGAATATATCTTAAAGTTTCATCAAGGAGGGGAATCTACAAGTCAAAAAAGAATTTATACAGTATATGATCGCCTACAAATAAGAATTTTAAGGAGTTTTCTTAAACGTAAATATGTTTCATAGAGTTGTAATAATTTGGAGTGAAAAGCAGTAAAATAGGGCCAGCATAGATAAAATATTGCTTATCTTAGCCAATATCAGCAGTTCTGAAGCAGCTGTAAGATTGCATAGTCAATTCCCAATAATCTCTTGATCTTAATCAACGTTAATGTGTTACTAATCCAATATTAATAATCTTAGCTTGATATTTTATGAGCACTACTGTTAAAGAAGTTTAACATAAAACATATCTAACATGGGGTAGCATTAATCCATAGGACCAAATGATCATTAAATGTGAAAATTTATATATAATCAAACAGTATATAAATTTTGTTAAATGAATATTGCTAGCTAATGTAAAGCCAAAATATATTTAAGATAATCCAAACAGCATTAGTTGGTGATGACACAGTCATTCTAATTTTCCTAATTAACTTTTCTTTTCCCAGCCAAAGTTTTCTTAGGAGTGTTAGCAAAAAAAAGCTTGTGATTTATCTGTGCCAGCTGTACCGAGTTTTGTTTTTTTTAAGGGCCAACCTTCTGGTCTAAGAAACTTGATAAGTGACTTAAAACATAATGGAACATCAAGCTTGAACCCACTCACTTCCTGCAGTTTTGTCAAACCGTTATTGCTTGGGTGAAAAAGGCAACTTTATGTAATTCAAATACTTAAGGGGATTTCACACATTCCCCATAGTCAAATAGCTAGTTCCTAATGAGCTGCACCAATGTGCAATTAAATTTGAAGCCAGCGAGCTTCAAATGTGTTATGCAACTTCTTATTTGTGAAACTAGGTAGCAGCTCAAGCACTCTTTGCTTTGGGGAAAAAAAGCAAAAAATCAGGGATGCAGCTAGGAAACTAAGCTGAAGTAAATTTCAGTCTTTCAAACTCCCACAACACAAAAAGAGAGACTCCAAAGTAATGACCAGTTTTGCAAAGAACACCCAACCCTGTTTGCTCATACAATCATGCTACAAACTGTTTTTCAAAAGCAGCTGCTTAATTTCATAGGGACTTGGTGATAAATTATTTTTTGTAGTAACAGAATTAAGAGCTAACCGATAGCTTTTCAAGCAGTCAAAAGCTGTTAAAGTGCTACAAAGATCAAAGTTTATATATCCAAAGGAATATAATTGGCTTCAGCTTTCTCATTCAGTTTTTGTAAAACTTTTTCAAGTCATAAATACATATATCATTTAGTTAATTTAACAAAGAATCTAAGAGTTGAGTCAAGCAGATACAAATTTGCCTTAATTTGATTAACGGGGGCAAACAATAGATGTGAACATGAATTGCCTTTTTGAGCCAACTGTGTTGCACAGTCGCTAGTGTCAGACTATGACTATGGGGCCCTGGTTGAAATTCCACACGCAGCCACAAAGTTCACTGGGTGATCATGGGACAACAATCATCTCTCAGTCTATCCTACCTCATAGGACTGTTGTGAGGCTAAAAATGAGAATCATATACATCAGAGATGGGAAACCTGTAGACCTCCAAGATGTTGTTGGACTACAAATCCCATCATCCCCGAGACCCCAGACCATCCTGGCTGAAATGGATGGGACTTTTAGTCCAAATATACCAGGTTCCCCATTCCTGAGGTATATCATTTTGAACTGCTTTTTAAAAAAATAACTACTTAAAAAAATAAAATAGAAATATACATTATGAACTACATATAACTTACCATTTGTCTGCAGTGATCTTGCCAGCATCTGTTTATTTTCTTTAAAAACAGGAGACTGTCGAGAGAATCTGTGCTACAAAGGTTAAGGGAAGCTATCTAATTTTTTAGTCAATATATCTCTCTAGAGAGTAACATAGATTGGGATTCTAGCCTGAATTTGGAGCTATCATTTCTGAAAGAATTTCTAGACCTTTACTGTGACAACCACATCAAGTCTTTAAGAATCTGGAGTCTCTCTGCAAGCATCCAAGAGGGGAAATATATGATGCTTAGCATAGTTGAACAAAGGAAATTATTGCACTGATGATTAATCAAACCCCAAATCTTCAAGAACTGTCAGCAATAGATTCTCCACTCTAGAACACAATCTATACCAAGCGAGACCCAAGCAAGACTCTGGGGAAATTAAGAATGCAGGTGGTCTTGTTAACTTCAATATCACTATGAAAAGATGCCATCATGCTACAAACCTAAACCATAAACAAGACTTTACTTTTCAGATTCCAAGTACATTCTTTGTGACGCATTTTTAATTTGGTGAAACTACAATGTATACTTTATGAACACTAAAGCTATTAATAACTGTTTGGCTTCATTTTTTGTATATAAAAAGGATATTCTCTAAACTGCAGTATTTGGGCTTTCACGTGGTCTTCACAGACTTGTCTTAGCTGTTTATACAGCATAGGTGATGCTTTATAAGAACAGACATTTTCAACAGCCTGGGATATGAGGACAAAGAAAGAGTTCAACAACATCAAGGTAGCCACCACCACCTCCTTCCCCTCCCCCAGGTTTCAGATACTTTTTTTTATTTTAAGGAGAGAGATAGAATACTTCCGGAAGAGATATCCCAGGGAGAGACAACAGATCTCCCCATCCTCTTCTGGGTAAACCTATTTTGTCTTACAAAACTATATTCTTGAAACAGTTCAACTTATGGGAAGATTTCTGGGCAACTGCTTCACCAGACAGAATACTCGTAGTTTATTCAAGCACCGAGAATAAAATGGAGAGAATGCTCCAAAATAGACAGTTCAAAAGAAAATTAATCCAAGATGTCCCAAATGAGAATACTGGGTGGGATGGGGGAAATGGAGTGTCCTGGGAGAAGGCATGGCTGCCTGACTAGCTGGACTCAACAATGCATTCCACAATGCATTATTTCTTGCATGCTCCCCTTGTATTTTTATAAATCTATAAGAACACACCATTCCCGACAGTTTAATAAGATTCATTTTTTAGCTTCTTGCCCTATAGCACTACTGCAGGCAGATCCCCCAACTGTCCCATTTTTACTGGGACATCCCAGATGACAGAAGCCAATTCTGGCTTCTGTTTTGATCGTGGAATGTCCCGTTTTTTGGTCTGGTGCTCTGGTTCAAGCACTGGACAAAAAGACACTCACTCTGGTGATTGTCAGCTGCATCACACCAAAGCGCCTTCCCATCCAGCACTGTGGCATGACTCTCCTGATCGCCAGAACACTGGTCAAGAGTGGATGAGTGGTGCAAGGGGGCAGTGTGGGTGTGGGAGAGTGGTGAGAGCGGGGGGTGGTGGAATGGGGTGTGTTGTGAATTTAGTTAGGAAAAAGTTGGAGTGTAGGTGCATGTAAAAGATAGAATACCTGAATGCACCCCCATGCACACAGAAATCTAGGCAGGGAGAAATCTAGGCACCAGGCCGTTAGAAATGTCCAAGAACAGGTTTTCCATGTGATGTATTCTTTGTGTTACAGACAGAAAATCTCCCAAATCGCTACTTCTAAAATATCCATTTTATTCATACAAGTTTTTTTTTTAAAAAAACCCTCAAAACTCTTACTTGGTAGAGCTCTTCAAGATTATATTTAATCGATGTACTGCTTTGAATTGCTCTGACTGCTTCATGAAGCTTCTGCCATGTGTCCTGAGTGTAGTTATCTGGCAAAGTGGGTCTCTCTGCATTAAACAGACAAAGAACAAGGTGTGAGGAATGGTATATTCTTTCACAACTTTATAATTTTGAGTGTGGTTTCTTAATTGATAAATAAAGCATATTCCACTTTTATTAGGAGATTACGACATTTTGCAACAGGCAACACGAAGAAAGTGCTTTTTAAATGGAAATAAAACACAGTGTGAAAAAAGATCACACACCTTTTAAACTTTATATGAAACACCATTCCATAAAAACACACACTGAAAAACACAAAAATCCACCAAATCAGCAGTCATTCAACCACTACTTCAAATGTGCAGGAAAGGGTACCCTTATATACACATGATCTGCATTAAGAGTATTCTGTGCATAGCTCTCTCACACAAATTCAGTCCTATGTATGCTTGGAAGTAAGCCCCACTGAACTGAAAGGGATTTACTCTCAACTAAACATGCATAGGATTAGGCTGCACATGTAGTACAAGGAACAGGTGTAATTTGTACTTTATCCCATTTCCTGTCACTTGATTGATGGTGATTAGTGCTCTACTTCTGCATGTTAATAGTCAGTACCTTATTAAAGGGATATTGGCTTCCTCATAACTAATTTGGACCAGCATTTCATCGTGCCCTTTATCCCAGCCCTTTCATTTTTAGAGTCATTTTTTCTTATTTAAAAAAGTTGAAGGTGAATTTGTGCCTCTGTATCCATTCATCACAATCACCCAATTTTTTCAGCTAATTTCAAAATGTGAGGATATGGAGTGGATTGGTTCTAACCTCGCGTAACTATAGCCACTTCATGTTCTCTGCTGTTATTCTTTTAATACCTGAAAAATTATGGCTCTGTCTCTGGACGCAACTGCCAGTATCCAGCATTTTTTTCTAAAGGTCAAAAATTCACATTATGAGGGAACACAAATGAACTAGGAACACCAAATTTTTACTACCAGAACAAGCTATTAACAAATGAAGGCTGCAATTCTGTGCAAACTTACTTGAGAGTGAATCCCTCTGAACATATTGGGACTTGTTTCTGTGGAAATATACATAGGATTCCCCTGTACATGTAATAACTGTTGCTGCATATATATTCCAAAATGAACTGTTATGTATGTATATGTCCCTGAATTTGTTATGCAGCATTAAAGTAAGGGTGAGAAAGAATGGTTAGGCTACCTAAGTTTAGGCAAGTAACAATGTTTTGTGAAAAAATATACAAAGCTCAGCTTCATAGGAGTGAAATCTCTCTCTTGGTTATGTTTAACTGGACACATGAGAGGTATAGATACTTGAGAGTGTATACTTCAGATTGAAAGGATTAGTTGTTCCTTAGCATACTTTAACTTCCTCAACATTTCAGGGGATGTCTACAGATTCTAATTTGCTAATGATAGAGTATGAAAGCAGTGGATAGCGGTTAGACACAATTAAACAACATGCAGTACACAGCAGCTTGCTGTCATCTGGTGGACTGCAGACAATCCAGCAGGACACCAAGCAACATATGAAGGAAATATGTGACTTAAAACTGCCTCTGTGATAACAGTAACAAAATCTAGTTTCACTCCTATAGAGAGGTCCCATGTGGACAGTAAAGTGAGGAAAGGGCAATGGATGTCACACGTCAACACAAGCCAAGGGGCCTGTGCTCCTGATTGGCTGCCAGTGACGGATCTGACCAGGCAAAGTGCCATGCACGTCAAACAAGGAAAAGTTGCTTAGAGTCCTTGGTCTGCCTGACAAGGAGCAACCTCTCCCCAGCCAGACTTAAGATGCCAGCAAATACATATGTATGGTAAATATCAAGTTTCCTGCATTCAAGTATATTTACAAGCAAGCATGTACCTGTATGTATGTATGTATGCAAACAAGCAAGCAAGCAAACACACACACACACACACACACACACACACACACAATTCATACTCTTGCGTGCCTGAAGAGCTTTTTAAAAACAAACACTTCTGGAGTTCTGCTGACTCATATTAATAAGTCAACAGCATTACAATCAACATATGTGAATCTTAAAAGATACAGAGAAGACAGACTGTTTTCACAAATCAGTTTTAAAATTGCTTGCTGCCTGTTAGGTCAAATGTCACTTTTAATGCCACATGTGAAAATGTTCTGAGATGCCTAGAGCTACATTCACAAGATCACACCCTTTTACTCCACATAATTTTTTAGAGAGCCCCATCCTATCATCATAATTGCAGGTTCACCCATAAGAACATAGCAGGAGGCTTGGGGGCAAGAAATTAAGATTCTTTCTTTAACCCCCCTCCCTCAAGTGCAACTAGGGTTGCAACCCTATGCATACTTTACCTGGGAGGAAGTGCTATTGAAGTCAGTGGGGCTTACTTCTGAGTGTGTGTGTGTGTGTGTGTGTGTGTATGTATAGGCTTGCACTGAAAGGCAGGTTTCAAGGATATTAAGAGATAACCCCTGGGGTATAGGGCGGTATATAAATTCAATAAATAACAACAACAACCCTATCAACATTTGTGATGTTGACCGCCTAATATCCCTAGGTGCAAAACAGGGCAGGTCAGTAACATTAAAACAAACAAACAAACAAAACCCAAACCGACAGCGTAGGAGAAACCATTTTGTATCCCTAACTCCTCACCCAAGGAAAACCCACTATTACACCATTTTTAGAATCCCGCCTTTGAATCTGACAAGCCCTTAAGTACATCTGCAAAGGGGTGGGGGTTGGAAACAAAAACAAAAGCAGGTTGCATTTCGAAACGAGCTATTCAAAAGGGGATGAGCAAGAAATCAGAACAAAACGTTTGAAATGAGGGTGTTGATGAGCGCGACTCGTTCCCTTGCACAAAAAAAAACAAAAAAAACGAAACAGGGGAGACAAGTCTCACAAGCGAACATCTCCTTCCTCCTCCAGCATCCTAGGAACGCTTGCACACCCACCTCTGAAGTTCTTGATCACTAATTTCTTGGATGTGGCCCCTCCACCAGCAGCTCCAGAGCCGGCCGGCCCGCTTCGGACGCCGGCCACAGCTGCCAGGGAAGCGGGCTTGGTGAAGCCGTTGGTGTGGCCCACCAGCGCCGACAAGTGCTGCTTCTTCTGGGGCTCGCCGGCCATGTTCGACCCAGCAATCCCGGGGGTGGGTGGGGTGTAGATTTCCCTTGGTGCCCCTCCCTCCTTCCCTCCGGCTTTCCTCTCAGTTTTGAACGACGCGGCAGGCGGCTCTCAAAAGGGGGAGACGGTAATAATAACAACGACAATGGTAAAGATCCTCGCCACCAACGGAGCGCCGCCTCAGCGACCCAGGCGCTTCCATGAGGGGCGCACGGAAAGCGAAGGAGGAAAAGGCCGGAGCGGCGCCCTCTTCCCGGCCGCTGGACTCGGCGTGTGGGAACAGCGAAGAGGCGGCAAGCAAACAGGCGACGACGACGACGCCCCCGATGCCGCCTCACAAAATGGCTCCTTTGGTCCACTCGGGTGAAGGCCGAAGCTGCTGCTGCTGCTGCCTCCGCCACGGGTCGGGGCGGCTTCTGAAAGCAAGGCCGAAGCGTCGGCGTCGGCGGATGCACCTCGCCGGGGCAGATACCTACGACTTCCTCGGCCCGGAGGAGGGCCCTAGCCTGCTGTCACGGGACTCAGGCAGGGGCCAGGCAAGGGGGTGGTGGGAGGCAACTGGCGAAGCAGCACCTCCGACACCGCCGCCGTTTCCACAGTAGCAGCTCGGCGTTAGGCAGGCCAAGGCCGCAATTCTATATCCACTTACCTAAGGGGTAGGGGTGGGCGGTGCGCGGGCGAGGGAGGCGCTATTTCTGCTTTGTTTTGCTCTTACGTTGTGTGGTTTTTTTTTGCACAGTAAAAGGGCGCCATGTGATTCTTTGCATTGTGAATTAAACCGACCGACAAGTCAGATAAATAAATAAATAAAGTAACCACCCCCACCCCCATTGAACTCTACGCAAGTTCATTCTGAGTAGGGAAAGAGAAGCCAGGTTTATTCATTGTGGGAACAAGCTGATAACTGTGTAGGGGTGTCGTCCTTACATTTGGTGAAGACCAAGCAGAAGACGCTGCGAGGTTGGCATCCTGTCTGCCTCAGGAGACAATGGAGGAGAAGTAGGCTGAAGACAAAAAGCCCTGGGAGTTGAAGTCCCAAAACATCTGGGGAGCCGAGTTTGCCTATGCCTGCTGTAGAGCTACCCATAGGGGAGAGACATGTTTTGTTGCAGCAGGGGCAGATGGAAGCCTCTGGGATGTGCTGCTGCAGATTATAATTTCTTATTATTATTAATTGAATTTATAGACTGCCCTATACCTGGGTATCTTAGGGCGGTTCACAGATGCACCATTCACAGTGAGCAAAAGATAATGAAGCGGTGACATTTACAGTTTATTTTCAGTTCTTTTCCTATCATGGGTTTTGCCAGTTTGCAGCTACAGAACAGCTGTCAACATTTTCACTGACCTATCTAGCACAACTCAAATATCTCTTTCCCTGTTAATGATCCCCACTTGCCACCAAGTCTAGGCCCCTTTATTAAAAAGAAAGGCCATTTATTAAGAAGAAAGACCCTCTGGGTTCAAGTATTACATCAGTTTGCAACTTCACTCATTAGTTGTGCAGTATGTAGGATGCCCTTTGAAGGGGGCAAGTCACATTGAAATCAGTTGGACTTCTGGGTAAACATGCACCACCACATTTGCTGCTTTCCACATTTGTGTTTTGATTTGTTGGAAGCTGTCCAGAGTGGCTGGGGTAACCCAGACAGATGGGTAGCATATTATTATTATTATTATTATAATCATCACCATCACCATCGATATTTATATGCCACCCATCTGTCCGGCATATAAATAAATATATTATTATTATGCAAATAGTAAACGTGTTAGATGATTACATGTGGTCTGTAGTCAGGTTTGCATGAGACTCTCACAGACTGAACACAGGTTTAGATAGTTTGCTCGAGAGTCTGGGCCACTGGTTGTTGCAAACTGAAATTCTACTGTATAAATACCGGTAGGTATAGAGATGGTATTGTGGTTTTCTACGTACATATAAAGATTATATGTAAACGCCTAGAAGGTAGGGCGGAAAAAGCAACAGCAAAAATGGAACAACAGAACGGGATGAATTTAGCACGCCTGATCCCGTCATTTATATCGCCTTAACTAAGATAAAACCCTTCCCCGCCCCTAACACGAACTCTGCGCCGGTTGCGATTTAAATAGGAGGCTTTGGTGAAGCCCCGCCCCCTTCAATCTGAGGCGAGCGGAGGCCCCGCCCACCCAGCTCTGCCGGGCTCCCGAGGAGCCGCGCCGCAGGTTGTAGGGCAGAACATATCACGTGGGCAGAGGGAGTAGGTGGCGCCTTGAGGTGGCGATAGCCAATCCACGAAGGGATAAGCTCTCGGCTGAAAGGAAGTTCTTTTTTCCTAAGCTACCGCATCGTCGTTGTTGTCGGTGCGGCTTCCTCGCGAACCGCCGAAGCGACGTGTCTAGGAGTTGCGTGTGCAGAAACTCGGCGGTAGGTCATCAACAAGGGGCTCGCGGGGGGCCGAAGGAGTGGTTGTTCTGAGCATGCTCGGTGCGCAGCGTGGAGGACTTCTGGGGCGCTGTACGTCGGGATCAGGCAAAGAAAGCTCATCGCTCTCCAACCCTGAAACCCGGAAGGCCTTTTTCTTTGCAAAGCTTCTCTCGCAATAAATGTTTGAGCCTTTCATGTGCCCCAAACCTACCTTCCTTCCTTTCTGAATGTACTTCTGAGCATGTGCAGAGTTCCTTTTTGAGATTTTATGGTTCTAGCTTCCATGTCAGGTAGATTATGACATCCTGGGGTGGATCATAGTCTCTGCAGTTTCTCTGCCCAACCTTTCTTTCTTTCTTTCTTTCTTTCTTTCTTTCTAGAAGTCTTATGTGTATAGCAACATCTGACTTTTAATTTAGCTGAAACATAGCCTGCTGTGCAGAGGCTAGGGTAACATCCATTCTCCCACCCCTTTTACCCAAGCATGCAAACATTTGAGGAGGGTTGACGATAGTTTCCCTAGTGTGGTCCACAGAATAACTATTTTGTCATCATGATTCATAGTGTTCTTTTTGTTTTGTTTTCAGTATAAGGTGCTTACTTGCTTTGGAGCAACACCCTTTCAATGGCTCATATCAGTATAAATCAATATCTGCAACAGGTAAGTAATACAGTTTTGTAGTGAATCTTACACATCCTTATTTGGAAGCAAGTGCCATTGGACTCAGTGGTGCTTACTTCTCAGTAGACATGTCTACCTTGACCTTATCAGCACCACACTCTCATCAACTGAGCTAGCCATTAAAATTCTTACTAGAAAGTAACTAATTGACTGGGCAGGGGCGCGGGTGGCGCTGTGGGTTAAACCACAGAGCCTAGGGCTTGCCGATCAGACCTGCTGCTGCCAACCTGGCAGTTCTAAAGCACGACAAAGTGCAAGTAGATAAATAGGTACCGCTCCAACGGGAAGGTAAATGGTGTTTCCGTGCGCTGCTCTGGTTCACCAGAAGCGGCTTAGTCATGCTGGCCACATGACCTGGAAGTTGTATGCCAGCTCCCTCAGCCCATAAAGCGAAATGAGCACCGCAACCCCAGAGTCTTCCGTGACTGGACTTAATGGTCAGGGGTCCCTTTACCCTTTACCTTTTAATTGACTGGGCACAAAGTCTCTTCAAATATTTACCTTTCTTTGCCTCAATAAAATAATCCACTGCTCACTGGTGTTCTTTTAGCTGCAGGGGATATAGAAGGCTGGTCTCTGCATTGGTGCAAGAAAGAATGCCACATTCCCTTGCAGTGAAACTTGGAGGTTTCCCCACTCTTGTACCAGAAATGAGGGAAATTGTCACTCTCCAGATGTTGTTAAGCTCAAATTACTGTCAGTTGCTGGCAGCATAACTGCTGGCCAGGGATAATCAGAGCTGAAGTCCAACAACATCTTGAGGGTGCCGGGGTCTCCTCCCTAGCCTTTTCACCAAAATGGCAATTGACAAAACAAGGAATGAGAATATTTCTTACTGCTTCTGTGGGTATGGCTAGGGAATTTGTTCTATAATATTTTTGTGTGTGTTCCTATTACAGGTGTTAGAATCTATTGACAGCAGAGATGGACTATTTTGTGCAGAGTTGGTGTCATTTAAACATCCTCACGTTGCAAATCCTAGACTTCAGGTAAGAGATTTGGGTTGCAATCCTGTATACACTTTATCTGTAAGTAAGACTAGCAGAACTGAATGGGTCTTACTAAGCATGTTTACTATGGAGTAAAACGATAAAGGTAAAGGACCCCTGGACAGTTAAGTCCTGTCAAACTTGACTATGGACTGTGGCACTCATGTTGCTTCAGGCCGAGGGAGCCGGCGTTTGTCTGCAGACAGTTTTCTGGGTCATGACTAAACCACTTCTGGCACAACAGGACACTGACAAGTGCCAGAGTGCAGGGAAACACCGTTTACCTTCCCGTTGCAGCAGTACCTATTTATCTACTTGCGTTGGCATGCTTTTGAACTGCTAGGTTGGAAGGAGCTGGGACAGAGCAATGGGAGTTCAGCCTGTTGCACATATTCTAACTGCCCACCTTCTGATCGGCAAGCCCAAGAAGCTCAGTGGTTTAGACCGCAGTGCCCCACTGTATATGGTGGGCATTTATTCCGAGTAAACATGTATAAGCATGAAAATCTTTAGCATTTACATTAAGGGAGCTCATCTGCTCTGCTGTATTTGTACTGAAAAGGTAATTTCTGCTGTAACCATTTCCAGTGTAAAATAATTGCATTCTGCTACATTATTTTGGTTAGTTAATTTATAACCGGCTTCATATGTCAACTATGTGGTTTACTTATCCCAACAAAAAAGAATCGGTATAATGCTAATTCTGCATTCAGTACCAAACAATACCACTAATATTACTACTAATAACAATTTCACATTTTAAGCAAGGTAATTAAAAATGAATCTCTCTAAGCATTGTATATAAATAAGAACCACAAAAATAAAACCTTAATTACCAAGGCAAGCCATAGACCAAATAGTAGGATCTTCAGCAGCCCTGCCCATATGTTCAGCTCTTGAATACATTGTCTTTTATTGTACTTTATGAACTTGATTTACATGCATAATTTTTTCTTGTCTGATAGTATAATAAATGTGTTTGCGTGGATCTGATCACTTTCCCTTATATGCACACCATTTATTGAATATGCACTGACATTCTAAATTTTCTCACAGATAATTTTAAAATGTTAGCGCAATAGGCCAGTTGGCCACACAGGCCAATATTGCAAGCTTTATAAATGAGGAACTGTTGCTGTTGTTTTCCCCCCGCTGTTGAAGTCAGTACTGTAATTGATTGCACAGTGTCCAACAAGCCCTGTTCCCCTGGTGGTTTCTTTCCCCTAAATCTAGTCCTTTTTGTTACATTCTTTTGCATGTAACAAGGTATCACATTTCTCATTGCATTTCATTTATTATTAGCTTTCATCTCCAGAAGAAAAATGTCAACAAGTGCTGGAACCACCTTATGATGAAATGTTTGCTGCCCACTTAAGGTAAAACTTGGGGGGGGGGGGGGCGTTATGGCTTGAATTCTTGAAGATTCAAGCTATAAGTTCTATGCATGTTTTACCTAGGAATAAGACCCATTGAACTTAGTGCAGTGCAAAATGAAGGGACATAAGCATTGGAAGCAGTGATAGTAAAAACAGAAAAACTGTAAGAGGAGCCCCAGTGCTCTGTATAATGTGTAACCAGGTTATGTGTATGCTCACTTGAAAATCAGTCCTGCTTTATTCAGTCTGTACAAGATTGCAGTCTGTAAGCTGGAAAGTAACAAATAAAATGTGTTACCCTTTAATATTCAGCTCAAATATCTTTTTAGTGTAGAGGAAAATAACAAGTATTACCTGTTGCCAAATACAAATTTTTAGGCTTCAGTGCTGAAACAAACGTACTCGCAAGTAAGCACTCTGGGTAGATATGGGATTTTTTTTGCTGAGCAAATATGCAAAGAATTGCACTTATCAATCTAGCTAAAGAAAATAGTATAAAGCTTTGCTATTGTCTCATGAATCTTAATCTTTGTCTCTTCTCTTGATAGATGTACTTACGCAGTTGCCAACCACGATTTTGTAGAAGCTTACAAGTGCCAGACAGTTATAGTACAATATCCTTTATGACTGACTCCATTAAAAGTCTGCTATGGAATGGCCTAAGGAATGAACAAGTCTGTGTTAGGACAATATGGGCTGCTGGCTGCATTCCCGGGAGAAGATAATCCGGAATGTTGTTGAACTAGAGGATATGGAGAGATGCTGGGCTTTCGTTAGATAACTGGACAAATGGGATATTTGTGTTGTTGGCTGGATGAACAATATTTCCCCTCAACCTAGTTTTCACCAGATGTTGGTGGGTTACAACTCCAATTACCGTACTCTCATCAACTAATGGGATTTGTAGTCCAGCAACATCTGAAGAGCTTCAAGATGGGGAGGGATGCACCTAACTTCAAGGTACAGTGGTACCTCTGGATGCGAACAGGATCCATTCTGGAGTCCCATTCGCATCCTGAACAGAATGCAACCCGCAGCGCCGCTTCTGCGCACCTGCGGGTCGCAATTCGGCACTTCTGCGCATGTGTGTGATGTCATTTGACGCGCATGCGCAAACCGCCAAACCCGGAAGTAACCCATTCCGGTACTTCTGGGTTCATAACCCGCACCGTTCGCAACCTGCAGCAAACACAACACAGGGTGTGACTGTCATCCCATTGTGGATGGAATTGCTTTTCTCCTTAAAAACCACCTTGTTGTTTGGTAGTGCTGTTATATCCATCCCTTGGTTTAGATGTCTAAGTGATATCGGTGGCATGAAGTGACTTTTGCCAGCTTCTGGTGGTGTGGTAGCTTCAGCCTGGATACAGACAACCTGGCTACTGGCAGCCACCCTCTGGTAAACATCTGTAGTGAATTACTGAAATACTTGGTCCATGAGGTTGCCCAGTTGCTGTTGCCATTATTGTTGTCTGTATTTGTTTTAATAACACATCATTATATAAATCACAGTGTATTAATTTTCCGTAACCCTTGCACATCTTTCCTGAGAGCCTTTCAAGCACACAAAGAAGAAAACTGGTAAGTATCTGGTAAACGTTTAATGAGAACTATGCCGTTGCTAAATAGAACGGACTTTTCACCTAGAGGCAAATGCCATTTCTTCTGTTGATGTCAAAATGCCATTGAATTTAAAGCCACCTCTAAATGTTTCAACATTAGTTGTGCATAGGGCCAACTAAGGCTATTAGAAATCATGAAAACAAAGGTTGCACAGCCCCTAGCAAGAAGGATTGAAAGGACAAATGTAAAAAGGAAAGATGGAGCTTGGTGTAGGGGAGCTGGTATCAAACAGTACCATGAAAGGGGCATCTCTGAAGGCTATATATAGGTGCTTGCAGGCAAACTTACAACTGCCCCATAAGCTGTTAGACTTGGGATATGTTGTATGCATTGTTATGTTGTATTTTATTTTTTCCAGGGCTTTGCCTATTATGTATGCTGTAGCGCTTGATCTTCGAATTTTTGCTAATAGTGTAAGTAGTATCTTCAGTGACTAAGTTACTGGGTGCCAATGAAGTTGCTGGGGGTGGAGGGTGAAGGCCTATCTGATCTGGGGAAAACCTTGGGGTTTTTCTGAGCTCACCCTAAGACTTGCCTTGCCTTGGGAGCGCTTGCTCTGCCTATTGCTTTGAGGTTTTCTTACACTCAAGCAACATATACATTTGGTTAAAGAAATGGTCCTTGGGGTCTTGTTTGCAGTGTAAGCAGGACATGCATTGCTTCTACAAACCAAGCCATTTCCTACAGAGCACTTGTTCTGACTGTAGACAATCTAATTTTGTTGGGAAGAGAGAACTGGTTTACGGTGTGTTTAAGGACATGTTGAAGATGTCTACTGCTCAGAGCAAAATCGTTAGACCCTTGATTGTGCAGCCGTGTGTTTGCAACAGGCAGGGTGGGGGTGGGAGGTTTTGATTCATTCTTTTCGAATGCATGTTTGAGTTCTACACTTCGTATCGGTTACTGTTAGGAAAAAACAAAGGCCTGCCAGTAGGGGTATGACTGTGTCTCTCGGTTGCTTTGTGTCACGATAGGCTGACCAGCAGCTGGCAAAGAAAGGCAAAGGCAAAGTTGGCGACATGTTGGAAAAAGCAGCAGAACTCCTTATGAGCTGTTTTCGAGTATGTGCCAGTGACACGTAAGTGAACACGCTGTTTAAATTGGACCAGGAATAGCCTGTGTGTATATGTGTATATGTGTATATGTATATGTGTATATGTATATAGGTGGCAGCTTGGTTAGGTTTTGCTGTTTTTGTTGGTTTGCAAAAAAGTGGATCAGAGGCTTAAGAGGATTTTCTTTGTATTTTAAAAAAAGGTTTAAAACAATATCCTGCCTTTTAAAATACAACCTGATCCTGATGCATTTTTAATGTTTTTTTTCAATAGTCGAGCTGGCATTGAGGATTCCAAAAAGTGGGGCATGTTGTTTCTGGTGAATCAGCTGTTCAAGATTTATTTTAAGGTACGACCTTGAACCAAACTCCTAAAGCAAGCCTGCTGTTTTATGTTGATTTCCCTCTGCTAACGTCACACTCGTTTCCAGATCAACAAGCTTCATCTGTGCAAACCCCTGATAAGAGCAATTGATAGCTCAAATCTTAAAGATGAATACAGCATGGCACAGAGGGTTACATACAGATACTATGTTGGACGGAAAGCCATGTTTGACAGCGACTTTAAACAAGGTACTATATTGGTTTATTTGTTTTTTGCCGAAAGTGTTATGCGCATTGATGTGGTTTTATGCAGTTCTAAGCAGTTTGTGTTGGTGCATCTGTCTATAATGCCATTGTGCTGCGACGTGTTGTACTGGTGCGATAGTTTGTACCTTCACCTTAAGCGCTATCTTAAAACCACAAGTTATAGGAGTGGGTTAGTTAGCCTTATTAGCTAAATCTCTCTGCAGATGCACTGCTGCCCATTTAAGAGTGCTGTGGGCTCGCAAGAATCTTTCCTATCTATAGTCTGTCATTTGAATTCTACTCAGTATTGATCCAGAGTAGATTCCAATGTATAGTCAGCAGAGTAACAACTTAAACACGTTGCAGGATCCCCCCAAAATAGACCAGAGACATTTCACCCAGCAGATCTTTACTGCTACTGAAGGCAAATGAGCATAATGGTCACAAATCCCATACATTCAGGATTGGCACTGTCCATAAGAAATCCAGTAGCAGCAGACTTAAACTTGCAGTAACTTATAATTAGACTAAACCTTAACGCTACATATAGAACACCACACCAGGAGGAAAAGAGAGAGAAAGAGAGAGAATGAAACACAGGCTCCATCTGGCCTCACTGTTATAGTCAGCATGACCTTGACAGAAAGAGATAGCAGAACCAGTTCAAACCAGCTGTACTCAGCTTCTCTGAAGGAATAGCCCAAACACCATAAACCTTCTGCTTGTTTCTTTCACACAGAGAAGCTCCAAAACTCTCTTGAATTAAGTAGAATAGGAAAGATCTCTACACATCAGATCAAGACTTCTGTACTAAGAAATGCAAATTGACATAATCCCCGCCCCCTTTCAGTTTCAGATAAAACTATGGCTAGTATTACATCTGAACCGCGTGGTTTCATTAACCATAGTTAATTGCAGCCATGGTTAGTAATGGGTTTGCTCTAACTGTGGTTAGTGTCAATGTAACATTGCCCATAGTTAGCCCTGAAGCTGAAAGAAGAAAAGGATATTGTCCAGGAGAGAGCCAAGGAAGGGAGAATGCACAAGCCCCAAAGCACTGCTAATGTCCTAAATCTAGTTTGTAGTAATGTCTACCTGAAACTAAAGTGCGTGGAGTTGCATTAATATTGTAAGCATTTTAAATATATATTTTTCTTTCTCTAGTTTTATTGATATACTACTTTCAGTGTTCAAAGTAGGAGGGGAAAAAGAGAGATAGTTTGGCTTCACATTAAGCCAGCCTCAGTTATATCTGTTGGGGTGGGGAGCGAAATGACGTGAAAATAAGTTATATGGCTTTCATTCAACTTAGGTCACATACTTAAAAAAAACCAAAACAGTGTGTCAGAGTCTTTTGCTTTCCCAAACACTTGGGTTTCTGGCCAACATTGGAAGGCAAAAGCTTATTGCAATTCAGGAAAGCTGATATCACAGAACTAACAGTGAGTGTGGAAATAAATGCTATTAAACTTGACTATATACAAGCCACACTCAAATATGATGATAAATACTTTGTTTGGTGGGGGAAGGAGCGCCAGAGGCCGGTTTTATTTCAGTGTGAATACTTGCAAAACTGTAAAATAAAGGACAAAAAAGCCGTGAACATTTTCCAGGTAGCTTTGACACCATTATTCTAAAAAGTGTTTCCTTACCATTGGTAAATATGGGGTATCTGTTTCAGCCATGGCATTAATCTTCTTTCTGTGTTTTCAGCGGAAGAGTATCTATCTTTTGCCTTTGAGCACTGCCACCGCTCCAGCCAGAAAAACAAAAGGATGATTTTAATTTATTTGCTGCCTGTGAAAATGTTACTGGTGAGTGGCATCTGAACATATCAAAATCCTTTTGTCATACTCCAGCGCTTTGTAACTTAGATCTGTGTTTACCAAGCTGTTCAGACAAGTATAGGGTAGGGAGAACCTGCACAACATGTAACCTCTCAAGCTGAACGTGTGCCACGGCCACCACCCATGGAGAAATCCAGCCACATGCTTGAAAGTTCCTAGTTTGCAGCAAAACCAAGAGGTGTCTTCAGCACCTGGTAGTTTATGTTTGGCTTGGTGCAGGGCCAGATTTAGGTTTGATGAGGCTCTAAGCTACTGAAGGTAATGGGGCCCTTTATATGTCCAGCTGTCTCTTGTCAACAAAAAATATGTCGCTTTTTGTGTTGAATATATGCTATGGGGTAATTTATGGACCTAATAGGTATCCAAAGCCATTTGCACATGCAGAATGTAGGCACCCTATATATAGAAATGAGCAAACCAGTGATATTTTAGGGAGTAGGCTAGCAGGCGGGGCCCATTACTTACATCATAGGAGCCTACACAACACAAAACACTGTTGCTGTATGTAGGTTTTATTTTATTTGTCTTTTATCTTATATTTTGGAAATGTACATCCAGGGTTTTTTCCTTTAAATTTTTTTTGGGGGGGGCAAGAGAGTGGGGCCTAAGCTATAGCTTATATGTAAATCCGGCACCGGCTTGGTGAATCACCAAGTCAATAGTGAAAATTACAGAACGGCTCAGTAGGAACTTTGCTGAGAACCATTCCAGAACAGAGGGCTGGATTTCTTCAAGAGCAGGGTGTCCTGAAGCTGTCAAATCAACTTCAGACTCTGCTTTGATTTCAGGGCCACATGCCAATGATCCAGCTTTTAAAAAAATATGACCTCATGCAGTTTGCTGAAGTTACAAAGGCTGTGAGGTAAGTTTCATTTCTTTGACAGAATCTAACCTATTATGAGCTGATTTCCACATTCACAACAGGGCTTCAGCTTCCTTCCCTCTCCCCTAAAACCTTCCCTACTGCATAGAAAACTACTGTGTCCAGAAGAAACAAAGCTCTCCTTTTCCCTGTCCAGCCACATCCTTCCCTATGTCTATGTATCATATGTAGGAAGGACATGCTGTATGCGTCTGCCTTGAAACAAGGCTTTTCAAAACGCTTCTTAATTTCAAATTCCTCTAGTGAAGGGAACCTTCTTTTATTGAACGAGGCTCTGGCAAAACACGAGACATTCTTCATTCGCTGTGGTATCTTCCTTATTCTCGAGAAGCTGAAAATCATCACCTACAGGAATCTCTTCAAGAAAGTGTAAGAAGAATATCACTCGTGTTGTCTGAAAAGGCAGTCTGTGATTAATATGTACTTAAGAGTTATTATAATAATTTCTGGTGTTACATATAGGGAAAAGCCATCTTGGCTTGAATCATGTTACCTCTTTTGTTCTTGCCATTTTCCTTAACAGAAAGAGTCCTGTGACATTTTGAATGGCAGAAATAAACAAGCTGAAGTTTTTCCTTCAGAGCAATTGGTTCCTTTTACACCTAGGGCCTAATAATTAGGAACTTGCGTTACTAACTGTAAGAGTGCTGATTAAAAATGTATTTTCCTGTTTGTAGGCCTAGATTTACACCTGTGCCAGATATTCCTGGAAGCAGTTGTTAATGTAATAGCCATTATTGGTTTTCAAATCCATTTCTTGGTTTGAGATCTACCTGTTAAGATTTGGTTTAAAGACCTGGGAAGTTTTACCTGAAAAGGCAAGACCGTCCAGGATGGGGGAAAGACTGACTCTGACCCCCTTCTCTTGACTCTGCCTCTGGTCCTGCTGGCATACAAAGATTCAACCAGGCTGCCATTTTTGTTTGTTGGTTAGGCGACTCTCCCTTTTGGTAGGCATGACGCTAGTTATCTTGGAAAAAATTTCTAGGGCCATTTCACTGGATATGAACAAAGCTTGTAGAAATCAAGTTAGGGGCAAGAAGTAAAAGCGAATTACATTGCGTTAACTTTGTTTTCCTTCTTTAAAAGGTAAAGAAGTTGACAGATTCAGGAACAACTGGCATAACCAGATTATCTTGCCCCCTAATCCTGTGCTTTCAGTACAGCCTTAGGTTTCTGTCCCACCTCAAAAATAAAGGAGGACGCAATGGATGCAGCTAAGCTTGAGATTTTAGTGACTAAGCGAGGTTTATTTTCCCCTTAAATCTTTTCCCATATATTATAACAGGTCGCACCCAGCTTTGAATCTCTGCTGAGGGGGAAAAATTGGTTGGATTAGCATGGCCTGGCCTTTAGGTGTGGCTCAAATATGGTTTCCCCAGATAGAGAAAGTATTTTGTACTCCCCCATTTACAGAAATATGAATTGGTACTTACAGGATAGAGATGGTGGGACTCCTATCTAGGTTTGCTACAGTAACTGAGATGTACTTTTTCTTCTTTCAGGTATTTGTTACTCAAAACTCACCAGCTGTCTTTAGATGCCTTTCTGGTTGCCCTGAAATTCATGAAAGTTAATGATGTTGATACAGATGAAGTCCAGTGCATTCTAGCTAACCTCATATATATGGTGAGCATCGTGGTTTTTCATTCAGCATGAAGAAATGAAACCATTCTGCAGAAACGTGTTGTTGTCGTACCAGGCCTATATAAAACCACCAACCCTCAATTCATTAATGAACACTGGCAAGTTATTTGCATATATGGTGGCATGCAACGATTATACATAGACTTGTGCATATACAGTGCAAATAGTTTATAAATCTAATATTAAAGTATTATGCATGGGGCATTTTCTTAGCAGTGGTTTTACGCACTACCACAATACATGTACAAAAGGATGTCTATTATCCTGTGCAGGCCTCTCACATTGCCCACTTTTCTGTAGAAAATGAAAAAGGTTTGCCATTTTTCTGGCTTTTCATCCACTATTAACTACACAGCATCCCATTTAAGTAGCAACTTTTATAACGTGATATTATTTGGAAGCCCTGTGCACTTTACTGAATACAGTGGTGCCCCGCTAGACGAAAATAATTCGTTCTGCGAATATTTTTGTCTAGCGGTTTTTTTGTCTAGCGAAGCAGCAATGCAAACCGCGGTTTTCGCTAGACGGAAAAAAAAATTTCATCTTGCGGAGCAGCCTTCCGTTAGACGAATGCCTTCGTCTAGCGAGTTTTTCGTCTAGCGAGGCATTCGTCTAGCGGGGCACCACTGTACATATCTCATTCCAGCAAAAGTCTATAAAGCGTTTCACCTTTGCAATACTAATGTTTGTTTTCCTGTTCCAGGGTCACATCAAAGGCTATATATCGCACCAGCACCAAAAGCTTGTTGTCAGCAAGCAAAACCCGTTTCCTCCACTGTCTACCGTCTGCTGAATCTGCTGTGACCTAAATGGGGATGTGCTGTCCATCGACGCTGGTTGCTGTTGAAGCAGGATGGAACTGGCCGTTCATTTAGACCAAATCTGTTGGGAGTACTCATGAGTATTTAAGAGACTGCTATAATGAAATGGGGCTTTCCTGCTTATTCCTTCCACCCAAAGCCACTCTGCACTGTCATAGGACCTTTTCAAACAGCAGGCAGGCAGAGGCTGCAGCAGGCTAGGGAAAATGGGAGAATCTGGCGAGGCTCCCTTGTGGAACTGTGCTGGATCCAAGCCTTGTAGAAAACTGCAAACTTTTTTTAAAAAAATTGTTTTTGTAAAGTTGTGTCTTCTTTTGACACCCTTTGGTTAAATGTTACTGTAGCTGGAACAGTTGAAAATATGTTTTGCAATCATTTGTATCTGATACTGTTTGACTAAATAGTGAATAACAGAAAACATTTATCTTGTGGTATTTGTGTGTTCAAACGACAGAGAAGAGCTAGAAAATCCTCATTTTTTTCCTGAGAGGATTGAAACTTTTATTTATTAATTGGACGTTTTAAAAATGCTTAAGTATGGCTTGTTTGCTTTCCTCATGCACCTGTGTGCGACCTCCGTTTAGCATCTTTTGAAATAGTTGACGGCAAAAAAAAGACATTGAATTTACAAAGAATAATAGTTCGTATGGAACACGTTGCCTGGTTTTGTAAAATAGTTGCATAGCTCCATTTTGTTAAGCATTCCGATTCCTTTCTGCATTACGTATCCCAGGAGTCACAGAAACAAATGTGATAATCCCCACTGAAGAGACTGCAGCGGTGAATAAGAAGAATGTTTTCAGCATAAATTTATAGTCATATTTTACACCATAGTTTTATCAATCTATTCAGGTGACATTTATACGCAGATGGGCTTTCATTGCCCCTGCAAGATAGCATGTAGGACAACGTCTTGAAGTGTTATCTGAAATCCTGGCATACAGGCGCAGCCTTGCTTGCTAAAACTCATGCAAATGTAGCCATGGAAATCAAAAGGCACCAACAGTTACAATAACTCAGGACCAGCTAGTACTGTGTAAATAAAGCTACATTATTATTTTTTTAATGACATTAGTAATGTGTTCTGTTAAAATGCATAGGTCAGGGCAAAAAGTTTTATTTTCAACAGTTAAGTGCACCTAATTTTTACAACTACACAAATACATACAAATGCTGGGCCTTGCCATTCCACATATTCCTCTGCCCTTGCTTTCAATTAGTCCATTTTTTGCTTAAACCACATCATGTATCGTGTCGTCTTAGTGAATATAAGTGTTTCCCACTTAGTTGCTTCTGTTGCCCATGGTTCTAAAACACCTGTCAGAAACCAAGTGCCTTTATAGTCAACAGCACTAAAGCTACCTCTAGCCAGTAGTTCTCCTGATACTTCACGACTATAGCCACAGAATTCCCTTGTTATCAGTGTCCTGTTGAGGATTTGCTTGCATTCGTCTCCGTTGAGGTACGAAACTGACAGCTCTGCCGTTGAACCTGTGGAGTTATTTCCATCAGCTTTCCAGCCACTGAGAGTGGCCTCCCGTTCTGAAATCAGCACGTGCTCCGCAAAATCCCTCTCTGGGATGCATATGGGCAGGTGGTGGCTGCTGCAGCCAATGTGCTGTTCGAGTTCGAGCAAAGCCAAGTTGTTCTCACCGGTGTTGCTATCATAGCGGATGTGTATATTTATCTGTTTCACGGGTATTTCTTGCCTAGCTCTTTGCAGCCTGTTGATTCCTGTGCAAGTAATGATGTACCCGTTAGTTGTTGCAATAGCATTTCCTTGGAATAGGCTCACATAGTGCCTTGAATTGGAATAACCACATAGCCATTTCTCAATAGGCCTTAACAACGTTATACTCGGGCAATACTTCCAGTTACAGGTAGTGTTGGTCTGCCATAGTCAAAACAAAATAAAATAAAAAATTCCTTCCAGTAGCACCTTAGAGACCAACTAAGTTTGTTCTTGGTATGAGCTTTCGTGTGCATGCACACTTCTTCACGAAAGCTCATACCAAGAACAAACTTAAGGTCTCTAAGGTGCTACTGGAAGGAATTTTTTATTTTATTTTGTTCAGGCAATACTGTTAGTTTCCAAATGCATCTGGACTGTCAGCAAATCCTTTTTTGGTTAGAAGAGCAAACGTTTGATATGGAACTCGCAGGAATTCATGTGTATGTTTACTGCCCTTTCACCCCAATTTTTATAGGGGCAAAAAGAAGAGAAACCACAGAATGCTACAATGCTACAACCTTACTGTTGTTGAAAATGTCATTTACACTTGCCCAGGTCAAATCCTGAGTGGGTTGACTTGGCAAAGCTAGAAAAGTTCTCTAGAATTCTTACAACTCTTAATACGGATTTGGTAAGATTGGGCATGTGTCGCAGTCGTCTGCTTATCTTGGAATGCAATGGTGAAGTGTAATCTTTTGTTGGTTATCTACACCAATTGCCTGAACCAAAGTGGTTGCAGTCTTGTTAATAATAGTTCCCGCACAACACCCAGTGTGAAATGTAAGTGCATGAAAAGTACCTTCATGCGCTTTTGCATTGCAGAGAGGAGACATGCCTGAGATGACTGTGAGCTTTCAAAATGGAGATAAAGGTGTCATTGAAATTCTACTCAGTACTGATCCAGAGTAGATTCCTATGTATAGTTAAAGTAAAGGTAAAGGGACCCCTGACCATTAGGTCCGACTCTGGGGTTGCGGCGCTCATCTTGCGTTACTGACCGAAGAGCCGTTGTACAGCTTCTGGGTCATGTGGCCAGCATGACAAAGCTGCTTCTGGCGAACCAGAGCAGCGCACGGAAACGCCGTTTACCTTCCCACCGGAGCGGTACCTATTTATCTACTTGCACTTTGACGTGCTTTCAAACTGCTAGGTTGGCAGGAGCAGGGACCGAGCAACGGGAGCTCACCCCCTCGCTGGGATTCAAACCGCCGACCTTCTGATCAGCAAGCCCTAGGCTCTGTGGTTTAACCCACAGCGCCACCCGCGTCCTATGTATAGTTAGCAGAGTAACAATTTAAACACCTTGCAGGATTCCCCAAAAATGCAGCAGAGGCATTTCATCCAGCAGAGCTTTACTGCTACTGAAGACAAATGAGCATAATGGTCACAAATCCAATACATTCAGGATTGGCACTGTCTATAAGAAATCCAGTTGCAGCAGACTTAACTCAAACTTACAAAGTCTAAAACTTAACACTAAGCATACTATGTACAGAACACTACACCAGAAGGAAAAGATGCAGAAACAGAAAGTGTGAAACCCAGGCTCCATCTGGCCTATTATTATAGTCAGCATGACCTTGACAGAAAGAGATAACAGAACCGGTTTAACCCAGCTGCACTCTGCTTCTCTGAAGGAATAACCCAAACATCATGAACCTTCTGTTAGTTTCTTTCACATAGAGAAGCTTCCAGAACCCTCTTGAATTAAGTAGAATAGGAAAGATCTCCACACAACAGATCAATACTTTATGTACTAAGAAATGCAACCTGACAAAAGGGTCATTTGGCTACCTACCAATCACAGCGTTGACGGGAGTCAGCCGTGCACATTCAGCTGTAGTCAAGACAAAGTTAGTTTTCAGTAGAACACCACCACAGAACCATTCTCCTTCTGAGTTCAAGAGCAGGACCTTGAAAGCACGGAAGACAGTATATGGCTCTAATTTAGTAAATTTTAAGTACATAGGGCAGGACACGTTGTTCTTCTGCACCCCACTGCTGCTCAGAGCACAGCGTTAGGGAACACACCATTACAGAAGAAAAGCTAATTTCTGGCGTAACCACAACCAGTCAAAGGCATGTTGAGTGCTCTGCAAATTGGGCAAAAGTTTACAGTAGAGTGGCAGTTGAGAGGAGGGAAGAGAGCAAGTTGTGGTCTGAGCAAGGAAAATGGGAGGCAGACCTGCCTAAGCACTGGTTAGGCACATATTTACAGCAAGTCTAGATAAAGGCTGTGTTCAACATTTCACATACCTGCCAAGGGAATCCTCTCTGGATTGTTTCGGTTGTATCCAGCTGCTCTGGCAAGTGGTCTTTATGTCTGCCGCATGCACACTGATCTAACAATGGTATGTAAAAATATGGAGAAATGCTATGGGTGGCTTCCAGGACTTTCATTCATTTTTAATATTAACTTCTTTGGGGGGGGGGGAAGCCCAGACACACCACCAAACCCAACATGAAATCAGATCCTCGGATGACGAAAACAAGCACAGTTCCTTTCCATTTAGCTATAGTTTTGTCACAACTCTGAAATTAGGTACAGTATTTGTTTCTCCCCTTCAGATTTGCATCGCCAAGAAGGCTTGGGCTTTATACCTAGCATGCATGAGTTTTAAGGACGATGTGCATGTGTCACAAATTTATGAATGTAATTGGTTTACTTTCTTCCACAGGAAAGAAAAAGTAACTTATTCCTATGGGTTGGTGGGGAAGGTACTGTGCTTTGGGGCAATGTTGCAATGACACACACACACACACACACACACACACACACACCTGCAAAAATAACTGGTCAGTCACCTTTTTATGCATACTCCAACCAATCATAATGATAAACCTTTTTCTCATAGTAGTAGTAATAATAACAACAACCACAGGGGACAACCAGCAGTGCCCAGTTATGAATGGAAGGAACCCCCAGGAGCAGAATGGGACTTCCTCTTCCTCCCCTCCCCTCCCCACCGCAGCTTCCCCACCTCCAGAGAGTTGGGAGACAAAGGACCAGAAAAGAGAATTTCATTGCACAAGCACTGATTCACATGAGGGTGGATATCATCCAGTCTTTGTACAGGGATTTCCCATAAGGGCTCTCAGAAAAAAAAAAATATCCTTGCAATCCTTAGCAACCCTGTAAGAGAGACAGCTATCCCCGTTCTATAGAAAAGGAAGAATGCGGCCGTCAGAGGCTTGCCAAAAGCATCCACTGGATTTTATGACTTCTGTGATGACTTGAATCACAGTTCATTTTCTTAACTACTATGGTACATTGGTCTGTATTGTTGCCTCCTAAAATATTCTTTTTTCTTTTCCATTTTCTAGACTTACCTTGGGGAAGGCATGATTTAGCATCTTTCCCAAGTTCATAGGCTTTTGCGCACGAACAGCGGTACGACATCAGTTCTGGATAGCAGAAGTGCTGGCAACCCTCGTTTATTTCATGGCGGCACTCATTTTTAGCTACGGGGGGGGTGACATTTAAAACTACAGAACAAGCATTTAAACAAAGGACAATGTCCAGTGATGTCCACTCACTTATGCAGATGAAATATCCTTGCACAACAGGACTTCTGGTTTCACTTCTCTCTGCTCCAGTCTCTGGTGTACCTCCCAAAATCTAATCTAAGGGCTTCCTCAAAACTCCAAAGCAGTTTTGGGGGACTTCAGGAGGGAAGAAACGAAGGAGAAGTCATGTTGAGCAAGCAGATGCCAGCTTGCACTATATCAGATCCCACCCAAAATTAACAATCAGCTGAAATTATCTTGCGTAAATTAACATGGGCTCCCTTTCCCTAATATTGATTGCATTTGTTTTTTTATGCTCAATTATTTTTCCAGCATGTACAGGCTTAACCATTAGTCCCTATTTTTGTGTGAGATACATGACACTTGCAGCATCCATTAATTCTTGGCAGCAATGTTTTCCAGCAAAGACTAAAGCTGTAATCCAGCTGTAATGGTCAGATTTCACTTTTGACTATGGAAGTCAAAGAGTTTACATCTTGGAAATAAAATTAAAACAAAACAAAAAAGAAAGTAATTCACACATCATCCATCATTCGCATGAAGAACAACTGCCTTGATGATCAGAAGTGGCAAGTTAGGTCCAGAATTCCACCCATGGGATATTCTTAGGGAAGAGGTGACTCATCAATTTATTCTCTCTGAAGCCCTCCATGTATCCTGAAAATCTCTTCAGGATGTGGCTGTTAAGACCCTCCCACAAGCAACGTGGAGGTGGCATGAGAAGCTGTAGGAGGAAGGGTGGAAATCACCTCCCATTGGTGGAAATCACCTCCCATCACCATCTGTTTTAAAGTAGAAGCATCTCCCTAGATCTCAGTTCCATCCGCAAATGGAAGGATCAAATATGTAATATCTTGCTTGTCAGACAGAAAGGGGGACAATTGTGTACAATGCCCTTGTGAATTTTCCTATGGTACCTAGTTAGCTATTGTTGGAATATAGAGATTAGTAATGAGTAATGATATTACTTGACATAGGCTGGATCTAGACACACCAAAGAAGCATTTCAGGTTACAGCATTGTAAATTTAAACAGGCGAAACAGGTAGAGAAAAATGGGACTCCACATCACCATCTGGTGGCACAATGTTATATTTAGAGAGATTCCTTCACAGTCTTCTAGGAAATGATGTGGCACATGCCTTTTTATAAAGAAAACATTGCCATTTACCAAAAGCACAGTTGGCTCCTTCAAAGCCATCTCTACAATCACATGTGTAGCTTCGGATGCTGTCCTTGCATACGCCATTATGCAGGCAGGGGTTGGAGGAACATGGTGTACCATCTGAGGGGTGGAGAGAGGAAATACTATTAGTAAATACATTTAGAATAGTGAGAATATTTTCTGCTGCTGCATCGATATTGTTTTTGTGAACCCCATTCCCTCTGCTCTAAGAGCCCACATTTCAACAAGGGATGTTGTCCAGTTTCGGTAGTACTGATTTAAGAATGTGAATCTTGGCAACTCTTGGAAGGCATTATACCATCAAGTTAATCTGTATCCAAGCTGCTTCTGAACCCAATTTTTCTGCCTACTTGCTTGCTGCTGCTTCTGCAGTAGGAAGGGCAGAAATTTATACCCTTTGAAACATAAGAAGCTGCTTTAAACTGAGTCAGGCCAATGGTCCACCTCAGTTGTCTATGCTGATTGGCAGCGGCTCACCAGGGTTTTGTACAGGGAATATCTCCCACATGGAGATGCCAAAGATCGAACCTGCGACCTTCTGCATGCAAAGCAGATTCTTTGCCAGTGAGCTATGGCCCTTTGACACTTGGAAAGCAGCTGTGCCTGGAATGCTGGGAAATTCAACTTTCCTGGCAAAAACGTGCAAACTCTATTTTCCTGCACTTCTGGCATCTGTTTCACAGCTGTGGCAGAGTGCCAAGTACCAGATAAGTCAATTTGGCACATAAGTGGACTTGGGAAATGTTTAGATTTATTCCAAGTTTGAAACGGAATAATTGGGTTTTCTAGACTAAATTACTAATTGGACAAAGCCTAACTGGAGTGGTTTGCCTCATCACTTATTTCAAGGGCAAATTTTCTACAATAATTTGGCTCACACCCTACTTCTGTGATCATCCAGTTCATGAGGCAAGTCCAAGAATGGAGGAGAGCTGGAGGAATTGAATGTACTTGTTATTTACCACTTTCCATCCTTGGTAACATGGTTGTAGCAGTAGAGTCCTTTAAGTTCCTAGGCTCTATAATTTCTCAAAACTTAAATTGATCAAGCAACATCAATAGTATTATTAAAAAGGTTCACCAGAGGTTGTATTTCCTGTGTCAACTAAGGAAATTTAAATTGCCCCAGGAAGTGTTGATCCAATTTTACAGAGGCATCATTGAAACTGTTCTCTAATTCTATTACTGCCTGGTACGGCACAGCCTCCAAGATGGACAAGAAAAGGCTCCAACGAGCAGTAAGAATTGCAGAAAGGGTAATTGGTGCTAGCTTGCCTTCAATAGAGACACTATGCTACCCGAGTTAGGAAGAGAGCAGAGGGAATTGTCGCGGATCCTTTGCATCCCGGTCATCATCTATTTGATCTACTTCCATCTGGACGTCGCTACAGGACTTTTATACACAAAAATGGCCAGGCACAGGAACAGTTTTTCCCTTGTGCCATTAAATTGTTAAATTCGTAGTTGTGTAGCAGAAGGGGAGGCCAGTTATGGGTGGGTTTCTTTGCAGTCATTGTATTGTGAGTGGAACAGTGTTTGTATAAGGTATGTTTACACTGCAATGTAGCCGAAGCAAAATTCAAGTATGTTGGAAAATGTACTTGGCCAATAAATTATTTCTTCCTTATTCCTTATTTATGTCTTGTCACAAAATAAAAGAGCAAAAGGAAGGGCTATATTAACCTCATAACATATGCTCTATTGTCAACAGATTTCTTTTAGTATAATGAGCAACTCCAATAAATTCCTTAGTTTTTAATATAATATCCAATAAAAATTAATGAAATACGAAACTGAAAAACTACTTACCAAAGTAGCCATTCCAAAACTTGTCCTGGGGGGGAAATATAATTTTTTGTTTTGTTTTTAACAGTGGACCATCTCTCTCTCTCTCTCTTTTTACTAGCAACATATCATACCAAATATAAGATTTCCACCTGATTTCTCTGATGATTTCTCTGTGTGATTTTGGACAGAAAAAGTTAATGGGGTCAGAAAGACTGCTTAAAAGATCCTTAATAGTAAGGGATGAGAACCAATGTGGTACAGTGGTTAGAGTGCCGTACTAGGAATTGGAATATCAGAGTTCTAATCTCCACTCAGCCTAACCTACCTCACAGGGTTGTTATGAAAAATAGTGCAAGAATGGTTATATCTGAATAATTTATCATTGGTTCAGCAATCTTAATGATTGCGTCATGAATTGGATTTCTATGCCAGGACTACAGCTTGATTGATACGCCCATAAAGGAAAAGTTTAGAATACATACAGTTTTCTCAATGTCTTCAAATACTTCTCTAGCCTCTTCGTATGTGCACCTTTCTTCAAGGCATTCTCTTTCCAAATTACCTTGGAGGAACTCTTCGAAATACACGAATCTGGCACGCTTAGACCTTGCAACAACTTGATTTGCATCCCTGGCCGACAGAAACACTGAAAAGAGGGGAAAGGTGGAGGGGAGCAAATAGATTTTGCCCACAAACCTACTGGGCGCAATCTCTCTCCATGTGCATTTCGCTTCCTATGCATGGAGGGATCAGAATAGCTTCTGTAGAGTCAAGCTAGGGAAACTTCTTCAACCTTTCTAGGCACCCTTTTGAGCAGGTTGTGCTAGTGGTGGGTGGTGCCACTGGCAAAAGTGTCCCACAACTTTGAAATGTATTTCACAGACCATGTGACCGAACCACTAATTTTGGTTGCATCTGATGAAGCAGACTCTATTGCTGAGATCTCACATATATATATGCGCTTATTATTTCAGAAAGTGCAAATTTGGTCAACTTGGCTTTTAAAATGTGAACCAAATCAAATTTCACTCCAATCTCTACTACCAAATAAACTGCATCTATATAAATTACGGAATCTGCCTATGTGAGTCAAACCAACTAAGTTTTCATCTAAACATTAACGGAAGAAGACTGTTTTGGAGGGGAGTAACTCTCAAAGATACAGATTAAATGACAAGTCTAAAAGCCCCCGACTCCCATGTTCATTCATATATATATGGCAAATTAACACTGTTGTGGACAAAACACCATACCTGCTGATTCTGCCTGATGAAAAATGAATGCAAGGAAGAGAACCCATATTGTCCAGTAGTTGTGAGTTCCCATTTTGGTTCCCTTGGAACAGTTAACTGGATTTCGCCTGCTTAGCAGCTAGCTCTTGCGTGAAGTTACTGAATGACCAAAGTTTAAAGTTCAAGAATCCAGTAAGAAAACAGAAGGGCAATGGCAGGACCTAATGTTTACAAATGGAAGCTCTGAAAGAAAGGATTTCTTCCCTACAGAAACAGAAAACAAGTGGCAGGAAGCATTCCAGGGTATCTCTCTAAATTCTGAAACTAAACTGCAGAGGTAGGGCACAAGTGACCAAAACTTACTCAGTGTTGTGGCAAGATATTTCAACCCACTCAACCCCCTTCCCTCAGCAGCTGAAAGCAAATTGGGTTCCGTAAACAGGCAAGGGCATTGAAATACCCTAGAACTTCATCATGCCAGCCTGTTGTATGGATCTTTTGGGACTCTGTCACTGAACTAGGACACATGAAGCTACTCATCTGCCCTAATCCAAAACAGATTGCATACATTCAGTTGCACGATTACAGTTTTGCTATTTGTTTCACCCAAATGGTTTTTAGGAATGAGGTGCTTAAGAGCATAATTACTGTAAATATGTGTACAATTTGCATTTGGCTTATGGATGTTAGGATTTTAGGAAGTTGGAAAATGCTGAACGTTATTTATTGAATCAAAATCCCTCATCTGTAACACTTTTTTTTTGGGGGGGGGGGGAAATACACATTTCTAGCACCGGTTCTGGATTGGTACTTTGTGGCCACAAGAGGGAGAACACACACAATTTAGTGGACAGGCTTTCTACGAAGCTATAGGATGGGAGAGTGTGAGTCACTCGAAAATGGGGCTACAATTCACTGTATAGAATGAAACAAAGATAATCAAGTATTAGCTATGTACATTCTCTAGCCAGATAAATAGAGGGAGGTTGGCCCATACATATGCAGGCCAGCAGATGATATGTGAATTCTGAACAGGTTGGAATACTAACTTTCTGTGGCAGCTCTCAACTCGCATGGCCTGATAACATGCTTTCAAAAAAACAAAACAAACCCAGTACCGCCCACAAGGCATACCTGTATAATTTGTTGCTACTGTAAAGGATGCATTGTTGAAAATGATGTATAACAACATAGCGTTTTCCCATCAGAGAAACGTTAACACTTTCTTTTTATTATGGCGTTATAGGGATGGGGGAAGAAATTCAGTTCAGTTAGCATTTAAAGGCTAACACGGAATTTGTGCTTTTATAAAGAATACATGAAGCAAAATGTAGCCATCCTTCAAAACTTACACTTCTCCAAATTTTACAATCCAGTTCTCCAGACAAGTAAATGTGCACAAAAATGCATGTACTAGGTGGGCACAGAGTGCATATAAATGAAAATAACATACAAGAATGCATTGCATTAGGCAAAACTGCATACTATATTGATATTTCTTGTTCAGGAAGAACACCTGAACAAGGCTTTTGAAATGAAGAGGCCGTTAAAGTAACATAGTGTAAGTCATCCCTCACCAAGCTGGCGCCCTCAAGATGTTTTGTACTACAACTCCCATCAATGCCAACCAGCATAGTTGTGCTGGCTGGGGCTGATGGGAGTTATAGTCCAAAAATAATCCTGGTTGGCAGAGGCTGGTTTAAGTCCTAGGCAGAGCAACTTATTTAATTCACTCATGGAAATGCCTGTGTGAAACATGACAACAAACCATGATCAGGGAGACAATGGTTGTCCTCTCATGCTCCACTGTGTTATAGCTTTGGACGCATTATTCTCCTCAGCCAACCTATGAATCTTGACACCTTGGTATAAACCCCATATTTCCCCTCCCTTGCACACCCTTCCCCCCAGCTGATTACACCAGTCACAAAATAAGTGTCCCAGTATCGAGTGACATGTGGCCCTCCGCTGTCTCCCTGACATGCGTCTTGGGCTATAGTATGGTAACCAGCACAGAACATATTTTCAGTGATTGGGAAATTGCTGGACTGCTTGCAGGTATGCCTTTCGACATAGGGGACATCAATTTTTTTGAGCGTGGCGGATACTCGGCCTCTTTCGTGAAGGCGGCCAAAGCCACTGATCGTACCCTTTCCTGTTCTCATCAGGACTTGATTTGCAAAGTCAGCAGTGGGAAGGCACGCAGGGATCACGTTTTCTGAAAACTGGATAGGGGTCTTCAGCTGAATGAGGGCTATATCGTAATCATAGGTTGCCAAAACAAATTTTTGATGTACGTATACTTTCTCCACTGTATGAACCGTCCCTGTTCTTGCGCTTGCCGTTGTGTTCACTTCCCCTGTGTGAGAACAACACAGTAGAATTATTACGTGATACAAATATGAGGTGCATTGGTATTCAAACTGGGTGTTGTTGTTATTAATCTCTCCCCCGCAGTTAGAATATAATAAAACAACAACACTTGTATTCCACAACATTTGATCCAAAATAAATACAAAACTTGCCGATCTCTTCCCAACTCATCCAGTCCTTGCTCATAAAACTATGTCTTTCCACCCTCCCAGAACCCCAACTTCTGGGTGTCTAATGATAATAATTTTGACACCTATTATTTGACACCTGATAATACATTTAGCCGAATTAACAAATAGATTTTAAAAAAATTCAATGGAAGAAAGAACGAAGAACAGAGAAGGGGGATGAAAACGGGAATGTTTTCTGAGATTCTGTGGCAGCTGCCAGAGGTAAGCAGGGGTTGCACACACCTTCTGAATCGCCAAAAAGGTAAGGAAGCCCCACCAGGTATCTTCAAGATGAACTGAATTTTCTCTAAGGCTGCGGTCACACAATACACTTCCTACTAAATATTTGAAGGACATTTGAAGCGAATTCTTTCATTCAAGTAATTCTGGGAACTGTAGTAGTCTGCTACTGGGAATATTTCTGGGCCCAGTCTTCCCACTACGCATAGTGAGGGCAGCTTATTTCGGGAGTCACAAAAAGGTTGGAAATTGATGGCTATTTGTTATTGTTGCATTTTTTTCCTGCCTGGAAATGAAGTACTTGTGGGATTTGCTCTCTCAGGTGACAGAATAATTTGTCCAACTTGGGTATTATGCACTTCGATATGTGTGTGCGCACGCACACACTCACCATTTGCTGCTCTGCCTCAGACAGGCTGGCCCTAGACATTCCATGATTGGGGCTTGCACTTTCTGTGGGTGGGTGCTAATCCTCCCCCCCAGTGTATTTTCTCAATTACCACTGATATTCCAAAGCTGAAAGTTGCCCCATGGGGAAAAACACCCCCTTTGAGCGCCACAGTTCAAGCCCAATTTATTCTCACGAACCTGCCCACTTCTGTTCTGATTTCTTTTTTTAAAAAATCCCACATGAGATCAGTAACACACACACACCCTGCCACAGCTCACACCCAAAGGCTTATTTACAAAACATGAATTTTGGTGAGATACTGAGTAAGATACTAAAAACTGTGCACCTCACCTACCAAAAATATTTTTTTACAATTTAGCATCTTTGAATAGGTGACAAAAATCTAAAATACCCACCAACAACAACTTTCAGCGTTCTTGTCTGATTTATACAATGAGCTGCAGTAAGCACATGCATTGGGCTCAAAATGGTCCCTCCACAAAACCCTTCTCCTGCATCATCTATCAGAAGTGCCTGAAAAAAGAAGCAGGTACAAAAATCAGGATTTTTTTCTGAGGGAGAAATGATACCATAGGATGTATTAAGTCTTCTTTCTAGAACACCTGTAAGAATCAAAATAAGGCAGAGCCAAATGAGGGGAAAACCAAAATAAGGACATACAAAGAAAGTGAAGAAAAGAAAAGAGTAGATTTACAAAAGCAACTTTTAAGTGCCTGAGTGACGTGGTGCATTTCTGTCAGGGGTTTAATGGGAAGCAGGGCCGGATCTGCCATTAGGCAGAGTGAGGCAGCTTTCTCAGGCAGCTGGGGCAAGATAAGCTGCAAGGAGTGGGAAAAGCTGTGAGGGCCATACAGCTTGGCCTGAACCCCATAAGTTAGCCTGCTGCCTGCAGGTGTAGTGGAGGACTCTGCCCCGTCAACCAAGGCTGAATTAAGGGTTTATGTACAGAGA
This sequence comes from Lacerta agilis, assembly GCF_009819535.1. NCBI lineage: Eukaryota > Metazoa > Chordata > Lepidosauria > Squamata > Lacertidae > Lacerta > Lacerta agilis. The sequence continues at coordinate 76,468,893 of NC_046315.1, forward strand.
ATGGAGGAGATGCCATCTTGCCCTTTGCCTCAGGCAGCAAAATGCCTTGATGGGAAGAGCCCAGGGTTGGTTAAGGAATCACCAAACTCCAATTCCAAAAGAGATTCATTTGTCCGATTTAGTCAGGATGGAACATGAACTGGATAGTCTACTTCAGAAACTTAAGTCCTGTGGATAACCTGATGAGACTGAAGGTTGCAGGCCCATAGCCCTGAATCTCTTCTTGTAAAAGATATTTATTGCCTTAAAAAAAAAAAAAAAGTTTAAAAACAGGTAATCCAGCCAGCCACAGCCTGGAGTGGGGATCCTTGCTGTTCCCCACTTTAATACAATATGGGAGCAGTTAAAAATAACAGAATCAGTGTCCATTGTTAAATATGGATAATAAACGAGTATATAATATTTATACAAGATACACGACAGAGTAACTTACCTGCCAAGGACATTGGCCCAGTTCACAATTCTCTCCATTAACTACTCTGAGATCAAGGTCCTCGCCAGGATCTTCTTTGACCCCATACACTGGCTCTTCATCTTGGGGACCAGGGCTTGGCAAAATCTGTGTGTCATCAAAATCTGGCTCTTCTAAATAACTTGCTTCTCTCTTTGCCACCTTCTTTTTCTGAATCCGACCACATGGATATGGAACTGCAAAACCGGCATTTTAAATTGGGCAACGCAACCAAGCTAACTTGTGCCAATGAAACAAAAAAGTCAATCTTTTAAAATATGCCTTTTCCTACGAAGAACTGAAATATCTTTTTATTATATTTATTTATATCCTTCCTTTTCCCCTGATGATACTCAAGACAGCTTACAGATAAAAATAAGAACCACTAAAACCATAGAAAATAATAATTAAAAAATAAGAATCTAATTAAATCTCTCTCTCTCTCTCTCTCTCTCTCTCTCTCTCACACACACACACACACATCTATTAAAATCATACAAATAATTGCAAAAAAAGTAAGGCACAAGCCCCCTCATTAAAAGCAGGCAGTTTCCAAAGGCTGTTGGAACAAGAATGCTTTCACCTGTTGGCAGAAGAACGACAAGGAGGGAGCCATTCCAGCTTCTCTAGGGAAGGAATTCCAAAGTCTGGGAACAGCCACCAAAAAGGCCCTGTCCCACATCATATCTGTGAGGGTGGCAGGAGCTAGAGAAGGGCCTCCCCCAAAGATCTCAAAACCCAAGCAGGTTTCTATGAGTCTGTCAGACAGCTTTGACCCAAGCTATTTAGGGCTTTCTTAGCCATAACTAACACTTTGAATTGTGCCAATAAACAGATTGGTATCCAGTGGAGCTGTTGTAAAAAGGAAGTCATATGCTCCCTATAACCAGCCCTGGGTAAAGAAACTGGCTCCTGGATGTGGCTTCGTTCCAGGAAGATAAAAGGTGGACAAAGTAGGTAAAGAAGGGAAGTCAGAAGACAAAGACCCATTGAACTCAATGGAGCATTATTTTTGAATAAACATTCATAAGAGTGCCTTATGAACCTATTAATTTTCCTGTGACCAACTATCTTTTCATTGCATCTTTCAAAAATGATGAAATTTAAAAAGCACAGAGGAAAGACATAGGTCACCCTGCACCTTAAAATGAAAACATCAGCTAAAGGACCTTCAGATCTAATGGTCAAATCAATTTTTTTAAAAATTTAAAAATTCTCTTTCTCAGACCCTTAAAACACTTCAGAATCTGTGCACTCAGTTAGAAACAAACTATATATCAATAATAAAGGATGCAGAAAACAAAGTGTAGATAGAAGTATTTTGTGGTTTTATATTCTGATTTTATCCTGTGAACCGCCCTTAGACCTGCGGTATATAAATCAAATCAAATTTAAATAAATAAATAAACAAAACAAAACATCACAGAGGTTTAGATATGAACTTTAAACTGCATCTTTCGTGGCTTATAGAGAATCCTTTAAAAAAACAAAACCACTGATATTGTTGGGCAAGGAAAAAACGATGAAAAAATTAGTACCTCTAGTCTCTCTTAACATCTTTTTGGGGTACTATGATTTATTTTAAAGGAGAAGTCAAAAGAACAAATTCTATGGGTGCTTCTGAATGGCTATTTATTGTGATATGTGTGCTCTTTGTGCATGCAGGATTTTAATTTTGAAGTAGCCAGAAAACGTTGTCACCATCAATATGCCAGCCCATATCCCTCTTCCTCTGCTTTAACTGATTTTGTGAATAGAAGACACAACAACTTTAGACTGCTGAAGACTCCTGGAAATTTATGGATTTATTTCAGAACATGAAGAGGAAAAAATGGAGATAAGAAAGTTTGAGAATATCCTTGTAAAAGGAGAAAAGCAAACTCAAAATTAAACTGTTGGTAGCATTAAGAAAGACAATGCATGCAAAAATGCACCCCAAAAATAAGAATATATACCAGGTAAGTATAACAAGTATAACAAGAAACAAATGGCTTCTTACCTGTAGGAATGCAGGATTGTCCATTGTTTTCCAGAATATATCCATTGGCACAAAAGCATTCAATATTGTTTTCTACATGCTTGCAGAACTGCTTACAGCCACCATTCTGCACTTTGCAGGATCTTTGTATGACTGGAAAAAAAGACAAATACATGAGTGCTGAAAAACAAATTAACACACATTCTTCAGGCAATGGTTAAAATGTTACTTAGAGCCAGAGCCATTTTCCTCTAGGTTGTAAATTCTTCAAGGCATTTTTTAATTTTTAATTTTGCACTGGGTAATTCCTTTGTGTTCTCTACTGTTTAAGCTAAAGCTCTATCAATGGACAAATGGAGCAACTGTTGAAGGTCACTGAAAAACCAACTGCTGGAGGAAAACTGGTTTGTAGTCTAGCCATTTTATGACCCACATAACATCCTCCAAGACGTAGCAACAATTTTGAAAACTCTGTTCTTTGCTCCAGTGGGAGAAAGAAAACAGGAAGCCTGTTTATGTTTGAACCAGAAATCAAGCCAACAAAAGAACAACAAATCATGGGTCAGGACTGGCTAGCTATCGTGGTTTGCTAGGGAGAAAGAAACCACAATCCCTGGAGGACTGAAGTGGGAACAATTGGGCAGCAATTGCTCATTCACAATAAAACACAATAAGCCAAATAGGCTATCATTATGTGCAAATGCAACTATTGTGTGGATACCATAAAATGCATAGGGATGTAAGAATCAAACCTGCTGGATCAGATTAGCATCTTATTCTCTGTGGTCAACCAGATGGTCATGAGAAGCATTCTTAAATACTTATCTAATACATATGGGAATCCTGTTTTGCCCAAGTTACATTTAAAGAGGAATGTTTTCTTCAACCCTGCTGTCAGATGCATAGGCTCTCCCTTCCTTAGGATCTCACTGTAGGGATTTAAAAGGATCAAGGAACTGAAATAATAGGTGACACCTGCCTCTAGTTCCCAACCGGTGCTGTACAGCATATTATTATGAATGTGGGTGTGTGGGGGGGGGGAGTCCCCTAAACCAATAAATGGTAAGATTTTGGGATGTGAAGGGAGAAATACAAGCTGCAGAGGAAATCCTGGCCTAGCCTATGCAAAAGACCTGGCCAAGCTAGGGCTGTTATAAAGCAATGCAGGGCCACTGAATCCTATTTCTTAAAGCTACGACAGCCTCTGTCATGTCTTCAGTTCTCCAAAGGAACACAGACCCTGGTCGAGGAAAAAGACCACAGCTCGGCAGGGATTGGGGTGGCCTGTAAAAGTGGAATCTGTGTTTCACGAAGAGAAGGCCTGGGAGCAACATACACCTGAAGCAGAAAATGGAGGGAGGAAGACCAACAACCTTCAGAGTGAGAGCGAGAGAGAGGGAAATGGTATTGGCAGTTCCTACCTTCATAACAACATATTTAGAAATGCTGTTCCATATCATCTTAACCTAGGATGCTTGTATGGAGCCCAACCTCAGAGAACGTAGTGAAATAAACCAACAAATACCTGTAAGAAAGCCAGTGCTCTTTTGCAACAGAAACACAACTTACCAGTATCACAGTTCGGCCCATCATAGCCATCCAAACATGTGCAGGTGTATTTATTTACGCCATCTTTGCACGTTCCACGGTCATGGCAAGGGTTTGAGGCACACTGGTCCCCATCTAGCATTTGGAAAATATATATATTTTTGTAATATAGTTTCTTGTTATCCAATGTATTAATGAATGTGTTAAGAATGAAAATATTAGGTTACCCGGTGTCACTTTTTATACTGGCTCCCCAAAGTTCATCTAGTCCAACTTCCTGTCAACACAGGGCATCTACCACTATGATGTCCCTGATAGGTGGCCATTCAGCCTTTGCTTTAAAACCTATTACAAAGGAGAGTCCACAAGGTTCTAAGGTGGTCTGCTTCACTGTTGCTACAGCTCCTGTGCCTAATTCCTGCTCATTATATTGAAGTAAGTTCCCTGAAATTAATAGAACTTGCTATTGGACCAGGGTCTTAGGAGCATACTTATTGCCGATGTGTGTAACATATAGATTAAGAGCTAAGGGTTTAGCTTTCATTCCTATTGCAAAATGCTGATTATAAGCTCTTGGCACAGCTGCTCACAGCTCTAAGAGTTGCTGCCATCGTTTGGAAATAGGAAGCCACCTTTGCAAACGATCCCATATTTGCTTTGGCCCGTCTCACTCTCACCCCCAACCAGAATGTAAACTCTTCCACCAGCAGGCTTTGCTTCTGTTGTTTCAAATGTCATAAATATATGTTGAATGCACCAATCAGTCAATTTGTGGCATAGGGTCTTCCTTTATCAGTTTTATGCAGCCATGGGAGAGTGGAAACACACAATTTAGCGTCTCCGAACATGTTTTCTACTAAGATACAGGATAGGAGAGCATGAACTATTAAAACATGGAGCTATAGTTCCTTAGTCACAATTAAAGTAGTTCACATGAACCTGGCACAACTAAAAGCAGTTCTAGCTAAAAAGTGTAATTGCATCTGAAATACTACTACTACTACTGTATATCACATGTCATTCATACTGTGAATAGACTCATTGAATCAAGCAACTCAAATCTACTTGGAGTATTGCTCCTGTTGGATATTACCCAATGAATCAACTAATTTATTTTTATCTAATACATATCAACTGTATTTTAAGGAAATATTGGGCGCAAAAATACGCATCTCTTACCTACATACACATTCCAGAACTCCGCCTAATAAGAAAACAGCAGATTTTATTTATAACAATATATAGCAGCTTTTCCAACAACAACAACAGCAGTAGCTCTTCCCATAGTTCGGCCATGTTCCAATGCCATACTTCACTCTAGCTGTGACTGCTGTCCCAGAAGCACAGATGTACCTGTTACTTTGGACCCTTACTCACCCCAATGAGATAGTCTTCAGACAGGCTCAGCAGAACCCATCAAGAAATGTAGACCCACTTGTTAATTTTCAGACCACATATTCATTGGGCAGCAGTGCCACTTTTGTGATCCACCTTAGGTCAGGCTGTGACCCAACTGAGGACCAGTATAGACAGGCCAACTGTATAGAAAGTGTATGCCAATTAAGGACATATTTCAGTCCTCTGCCAGTTTCTGCTACAGCATGCCACCTAGCATAATGGAACTGCTTAAGGCACCTGAACTGATCTAGCAAATCTAGCAAGTACTAATGTTGTGTTGTAATGTAACCCACCTTGGAACATTAGGTGGGAGGGCAGGTACATTAAGAAGAAGAAGAAGACTATGTCAAGTATCAGCAAGAGCTATGCATATATTCACAACTTCAAACAGATCTGGGAGTATTTGCAAAAAAAAATGCATTTGGTTTAATGGTAGCAATTGACTGCCATTATTAAATACTAAAAGAAAAGAAGCATTACACTACCTGGACTAAAGCAACTTGAGGGAGGATGGCTATTTCAGAGTTCCCCCTTTATCACTTGCAGATTCCCCTTTCCAACCTTTGGAATTCCTTTATTACCTTTACTTTCTGGCTTGTTTGGCAGATGGCCATAATTTATGACAGGTAAGGGTGAAGCAGACCACTCATGAAAGAGTCTGAGGATTATAAGGGGGCGGAATTAAATAAATGGCTTCTGGCCATTCAGTGCGCTGAACAAAATATTTGAGTTTATTATGAAGTATGAGAGGAGCATAAAGTATTAGCGGGGAAGAAGAGAAATGCAATGTAAAAGTGTTGATTGATGCTTTTCTTTTATTTCTCTTTTGATAAACAGAAACCTTTTCTTCCACCCCTACGATTCTATGACTCTCCTTTCATAGTAGAATTGGCACATAACTAAACAAGGAGATGATGTGTTGCAAGAAAGAAGGTAGCTGCTGTGTTGTTAATTTTGTTTCATCACTGTAATGTTTGTAACACTCTAATATTTCTAATAAGTATGCCACATCAGTGTTAAGTTCCTACTTTTATTAACTTAGTTTCTACGCCTTAAGTGTCCTTAATACCTTGTGCCTACACTGTTAACGTTCTTAATATTTCTAACGATTTTAATGGCTTGTGTTTTTGGTCTTGACCGTTCTATCTTATGAAGAACCACTGTATCTCGGCTCTTTTCTTACAGTAATAAAAATAATAGAAATATGTTAATAAAATATTAATAAAGGAATCAGCTGCTGCACACATATATGTAAGCACGGGGAAAATATCATTTAAGATGCAAAATAAAAACAGGGCCAACCACGCACTACTGAGTGCACCTTCACAACAGAGTTGTCAGAGTGGTATTAATCAACAGTCGTGTCTTGACCCTTCCTGCTTGTCAGCTCCTTTTTATTATCATTACCTGCAATCTCCTCCCTCCTCTGCTTTGTTTAGGACAGGGGTAGGGAGCCTGCAGAATGATGTCAATGGACTACAATTCCCATCATCTGTTACCCTTGACATTGCTGGCTGAGACTAATGGGAGTTGGATTCCAACAACGTCTGTACAGTCACAGGTTCCCCATTCCTGGCTTAGGGAGAGAGATGTCTGGGTTCCAGCTTGTTCTCCAGCTGGAAGAAGAGGGGAACGTAGTAGCACATGGAGAGAACGCTAGAGTATTGCAGGAGTAGGAAGCTGTTAAATGCAGCTGACAGTTCCACTGTGAAGGCACAGCTGGTAAAACATAGCTGTCGGCCCTGTTTTGATCTTGCTCCGGAGGACAGAAAACAGCAGCCATATTAAGGCAAATCAAACACATTGGCCAGCTTTGTCCTTACAGTTTTCTCGTTGTTTTCAAATGCTTCTCTGGCTTCTTCCTTGGAGCACCTCTCTTCCATGCACTCCCTTTCAATGTTTCCTTGCTTCATCTCCTCAAGGAAGGAATTGGCACGCTTTACTCGTTCCAAAAAATTGTTTGCCTTTTTATCCTGTAGAAACACTAAAGAAAGAAAAAACACAAAAAACAACCCACTCATTTCTCGTATGCAAATTTAAAAACACATTATGGATAACTGTTTTGCATTTATAGATAAATGTTGCACATGGTTTCACATCTCTACTTTTGATAGGAAGCACACCATGGTTCTTTCTCTGTCTCTTTCCGTCTCATGTGCATGTCGTATGAGGCAGCATCCATAGAGCAACAGGGATTCAGTTCTTAGGCTAGACCACCTGGCTTGTATGTTTGCCTATGAAGTGAAGACAAGCCACCCAGTGCTTGCGGTGGCTGCTGCTCCCTTGAGGTTGACTTGCTTCGCTTCCAGCCTTCTCATACTTCACTTGGGGCAAGGAGAAAGCCACTCCCATTTTGGCAGCTGAAAACAGCAAGCTCATCCCCACCCCACCCCACCAACTACATTTCAAGTGGCATTCACATATTGTTGTACACACCAGAGTGGTAGGAGGGAATGCATTCACTTGATGCACACTACCTGCTGGGTGTTTCCACCCCTTGCAACCCACTCCCCGTCTGTGCTTGTGCTGTAATCCCTGCACGAGCGATGGCTGTCTCAAATGCACACACCTCAGTTTAGCTGTGAAGTGAAAGTGGCTTAAGTTTTCCTTTTGAATTGAAACTGGTTTGAGGGAAAACACATCAAACAGCAGGACTGCTCAAGAACCTACAGGATAACTCTGCATTGCAGGTAAATACCATGTGTACATGGATCAAAACCGGAGGGAGCGGGAGTGCACTGGAACCAGAGGAAAAAGTAATGTGTACACAGCTTTAGTTACTCCATCAGCAGTAAAGTCCCTCAGAAACCTCACATGATCATTGGATGCTCTCTTTCCATACAGCATGGGGTGAAGAAACAGGTGGAAGCGGGGGCTTGCTTGCGGCATAATAGCCTGTAGCTGCAGGGTGGGTGGCTATCATCACAGGCAGCAGGAGACTTCCCTGGTCTACCGGTATGTCTCAGGAATTCTCAAAATTCCTACTCAGACCACCATATTGGATTTCACTACATGCCACGAAGATGTGGAAGTAAAACCCACCATTCTGAGATTGCCACTCTGCACATCTTGTAAGCAGTCACTTTCTGCAGGCATCACCTTGTTGCTTTCAAAATTGCACACTCTCCATCTTTTTGTCATTTGCTCCTTTCAGGGTCTGTAGTCTGTTGATGCTCTGTTGGCTCTCTCTCTCACCTTGTGCCCTGCCTCTTAAAGCCTGATGGCCAAACACAAAGCTCTGGCCTTATATTTGATTCTTCCTCCCCCCCCCCCAAATCATTGCAGAAATCTACCAATTCATCTGCAAAATCTCAGCTAAAGCCTCAGCTGCATGCTCTGGTCACCTCCCACCTTGACTGCTCCAGCTGTTTTCTCTAGCTTACACCTTTCATACCTTGTTCCTCTCAACTCTATCCCTCAATTTCAACTGCCCAAATTATTCACTTCCCCAGTCACCCTCAAAATTCCTCCTCTAAAGTTTTCAATTGTATTAAGGAGGAGGTAGGTGAGAAAAGGTTTATTTTGCCTTCACATCTGCTGTTATGCTAATACATGTAATTATCAGCCGCCTCTCCAGCACTTAAGTTGCACATCAAGTGCAAAGGTGCATTTAACATCATGTTGTTTGGTCCCCTAAACTGGTGGTCATCACTACATCGTGTGTGGCAGCAAATTCCATAAATTTAACTACCTGTGGTGTGAATAAATACTACTTTTTGCCTGACCTATTCCCTGCCAACCATTGAGGACTCCTGAGAAGAGGTTTATGAAGACCCAAAATGGGGCATCATCACTTTTTCACTAGATGCTATTGTTTCCGTGCCCCTAGTCCCGTCCCGTATTGGCCACTTCAGTTCCTGTTGTAGCCAAAGCACATGAAGAAATGCAGATCATCATTCTACTGGGCCGATTGCATGTGACGTACATTATAATCCTAAGCAACCATACTGAACAGTGGGTTACACTTAAATTAACATGGCTTGCTTCCATGCCCCCCCCAAAAGTGTTTACTAACAGGGTGTTAACATTCATAAAGCCTATATTGCTTTTGCTGGTGACATAAAAAGGGATCAAAGAACACCAAAGCTAGCTACTTGTTTTAAAATATCGCTCCAGATTTCCAGTGGGGTCTTGTTATATCGTACGCGAAGTTTTTATGAAGTTACGCTGTTCATAGCAGCGTTGGTGTGTTTGAGAGAACAAACATGTTAAATTTATTGCCACAACTTCATTGATCTGTGAAATGTTAAGATTCCACCACCCCCCCCAAACTAAAACCAGGTGCATTTATTCATTTCATAGAAACATTACTTCCACTATCATTCTGTTTCTTGTTTATTAACTCTTCTGTGTCACACTTTTTATTTTTCCTTCCTCTTTTTTTTTTTTTTTTTAAAAAAAAACCAGATCACCACATTCTTACGAATTCATCTGTCTTCTGGGAACAATATAAGATATATGTTTCTGCCTTCCTCATCCGAAACATTTATTTGCTATATGAAGGGCTCTGTCCCTTGTCATGTATATCATTTTCTCTCCCATCACCCCTGTAGCTGAAAGAGAAGGTATTTTTACCATCTCACAGACAGAACTGCATTCCGGGGTGCTTTCCCACACCATTTAAATCACATTGAAAGCAACACCCCCCAAAAATAATTTTGGGAACTGTAGTTCCTAAATGCATTGTAGCTCTGTGTGTATGGTGTGTATGCAGCCTAAAAACTAATTCCCACACCACACACAGGCAAACAAGATGCCTTATACTGTATAATATATTGAGACCCTTTCGGTGGAGAAGACTTCTCCTAATTTGTGACCCTTACTTTATTCCTATGCAAAAAAAGAAAAAAATAATAATTCTTATTTGAAATAAATGAAAGCAGTTGCAATTGAGAGACAGAGAAATTATTTAAGGCTCTCTTACCATTTCTTTCTGCCTTCAGGAAACTTGACAGAGAAGTGAGAATCAGAATGAGGAACAGCTGGCTAGCCATGGTGCCTATCGGTGGAAAAACAACACACTGTTCTACTGGCAGGGGCCAGCTGTGAATAAGGTTCAAACAGCACACTTCCTGTTGCTGGGCTGCACCTCTTATCACACATAACAAATGGGGTTGTGTTTGGATACGGATTCTCCAAATTATTGTGCTGTATGATAAGACATCCTGGTCTTTTCCAAGTAAGGTCATAAGGCAAAGTGGTGCCATGGATGCTTCAAAAAGCAGCTTCCCATGCTTTTCTCCTCAGATATTTAGGCACAGAGGAAGTGTGCCTGTAAGTCAAAAGCTGATTACATTTACGGAAATAAGCCCTCTGTTCACAACAAAATTCACAACAAACCCATTCGGGCAATTTGTTCCTAATGAAGTCTCTCTCTCTCTCTCTCTCCCCCCCCCCCACCTTTCCCTTTCCAAAAACATTTTGTCATGGGTGTCCCTTTTGCAGTATCTGAACAAGAAAGTAAGATAGGAGAAGTGAAATGCATACATTAGGGGTGAATGTGCCTAAAAATGAATTACGTATTCAAACATGCTTGCAAAAATGAGCACCTTATGTCAAAACTGCACACGAAAGCATGGTTACTAGGAGGTATTTGCACTAAAATGCTGAATAATTTTCATGAGATTTTTTTAAATAAATAAATAAATCACAAGCTGTTGCAGAAACGTGGAGAACTGAACTTAAGATTGGAAAAGTAAGCAACCGAGAGAGAGAATCATAATTGACATATCCTTTCATCCGTATTCCCCATTGGGAAGGTGGCCCCAAGGTGATCCTCTGATCATTTTGGTTGCTCTTCTCTGTACCCTAAATCAGCTCTATGTGCATATGGGTTAACTCAGTCTAACCTACCTCGCAGGGTTGTTGAAAGCGTAAGAGCGGAGATGGGAATGTACATAGCATTCACAAACCATGTAGAGAGAAAGGAACAAAGCCAAGACAGCATCTCCTATCACTTTAAGTACTTTGCCTTATGCAAACTGAATGATGCATGTCCACTCTGATTTATACTGAAACTTTTAAGACTGCAAGAATCAAATCAAATTCTTATTTTTCTTATTTTGCTAAAGATAACACTACGATTATAAACAGCGTATGCTCCCTTCCTGGTCGCAATGTTAAAAATCATAAACTTGGGAAAATGAATAAAAGTAAGTGTTAATTCAGTATATAGCCTTTAATTGATACACGATACTCGAAGAATGCTGAAAGTGTAAAAAAAAAAAAAAACACCTCAAGGAAAGTGCTAATGAAGACTGCAATGCTGTATACATTTATCTGTGATTAAATCCCATTGAACTCAATAGGCCTTAATTCCGAGAGGGTGCATGTACAACTGCAGTGCTAGAGGTATTCTGCATGTGATTGTTTAGCCACCCAATGTATTCGACTACATTGGTGTAAACTCCATATGTGCCGATTGCTGCACAGCCTTTACCCCAGCTCACGATCCCTGTTAGAAACCATGTGTTCCTGTACTCAGTGGCGTGAGGCCCACCGCTGTCACCTTCGCAAGAGTCTCGAGTCCCATTAAGGTATCCTGCACAGAACATGTTCTTTGTAATATTTAAGTTAGTGTGCTGAGCACATTCTTTTCTATGCATTTTGACGAGTCTCACTTGCATAAGTGTGGCTGACGTAGCCCCGCCTTCTAAGAGACGCCCCCATCCACTCACTGTGGAGTATTCAACGAAGCTCAGCACATCTGCAGCAAACCGCTGCTGAGGCAAGCATATGGGCACCACGTAATCTGTGAAATTGACAGGGGTCACTAACTGCAACAAGGCAATATCATTTTCAACTTTTTTTGGAGAATACTTTTCATGGATTATGATTTTAGCAACTCTTCTTTCCTGTTCACCTTCGTCTTCCTGGTTTATCCTGTATTTACCTGGAAAAGCAGGAACATTTGTTACGTGTCAGGTATCAGGTTTCTTAATAGCACAGATCTCAGATTCGAGCCAGGTCTTTAGGCTCATATTCAGAGAGGATTAATAGCACAAAGACTGTCCTTATTTGGGGGTCACACACTGGCAAATTTAGGTTGTACAATTATAGTTGATTGGGAGGTTTTGCATCAAAGAACCCACTTTCCCAAGACTGGACATTTTGTAAAGCGACAGGAAAATGCACTGGATTGTGTGGAATAACATTAGTGTTGATGCATCATCACCATCCAATTTCCATGCAAACTAATCAGAATAATTTGTTATTCTGTAGCCAACGCTGTCTAATCTCCCTGGAAACAAATCAGGATGACCACTCAACAAACAGGTTGTCTGGAAGCACTGCATAGTCATTAATGGTTGCTTTCTATTATTTTCTTGTTGCATGGCAGAATAATTTTCCATTATTGAACCTCCAGCAGGTATTCTTCCATAGAGCAATGATTTTCTTCCCTGAGACCTCATTTTCCCTGACAGCAGGGGACCTATCACTGTGGGAATGGGACACAGCTGTAACATCCCTGAAGGCCTTATCTGCCAGCTTCTCTGCATCTTTTAGCTTTTCCAGGTCTGCCACTTTGGTCTCAATGGAACAAATATGTTCCCAGGGAGCCAGGAGCTCACTGCACCTTGGAGAAACCCGTGACCTCTGTCCAACAGGGACAAAGCACAGGAAAGCCTTGATGCCCCTGCTGGCATTCTACCTGCATAATATTTTATTTAGTTTAAGCTACCTTACCTTACTTATGCGGGACCCAGGTAGCGCTGTGGGTTAAACCACAGAGTCTAGGGCTTGCCGATCAGAAGGTCGGCGGTTTGAATCCCTGCGACGGGGTGAGCTCCTGTTGTTTGGTCCCAGCTCCTGCCCACCTAGCAGTTCGAAAGCACGTCAAAGTGCAAGTAGATAAATAGGGACTGCTCTGGCGGGAAGGTAAACGGCGTTTCCGTGCGCTGCTCTGGTTCGCCAGAAAGCGGCTTTGTCATGCTGGCCAAATGACCCGGAAGCTGTCTGCGGACAAACGCCGGCTCCCTTGGCCTATAGAGCGAGATGAGCGCCGCAACCCCAGAGTTGGACACGACTGGACCTAATGGTCAGGGGTCCCTTTACCTTTACCTTACTGAGAGTTGGGATTTACTATATGTCAAGGAAAGGAAGGGCATAGTTGAATGCCCTTGTCTCCTCACAGATGGATTCATATTACAGGCCGGGTTTGCAGAAGTGGAATGTGTCACACTGATCAGATTCTGATGTCCAATTATTTATGCTGACAGTCTTACTTGATCTACATATCCAGTGATCCAGTTATTAGCCATTTGAGCTCCCTGCATGGCATAGCACTCAATAATGTTTATTTTTTAAAAAACAACAACAACTTGTACTTCCTTCTCCACCTTTCACCAGGGAAGCTTGTTCCAACTGGCCAAATATATGGATCGAGCTCTATGTAGTTTCAGCACAGCATAATTGCAAGCCTCTCTTTGCTAAGCTTATCTTCTCAATTCCACTGAGGACTGTACTCACCCAGCTTTATCCTGAGTGTTTCACGGCGTGTTTGTGAGAAGCAGTGGGCTGCAGTAACTACCCATGATGGAGCAATCAGAACACCTCCACACCTCTGCATTTGACCTTCTATCATGAGAGCCTGAAAATAAAACAACCATCACTGCAAAACCCTTTACAAGAAACATGATTTACGAAGGACCTGTCAACACATCTACCCGTAATGTGTTCAACTGAATGGAATGGTTAGGTTGTTTAAATAACACTTATAATTTTGGGGAACTGAAATAATCAGAAGGCTGCAGCAACTTCTCCAAATGAGGGAAAGTTACAATGTTTGTGGGAATGGGAGAGTTTAGAAAAAACAAACAAACAGATGAGTAAGGAGGGGCGTGACTAACTATGAATGTATGTAAGGTGTGGAAAAAGTAGGGAGAAAGATGTTTCTATCTCTCTCTCATAATACTAGAACCCTAGGAGCATCAAATGAAGTTGGATGGCAGGAGATTTAAGACAGAGAAAAAAACCCAGTCCTTTTAAAAACAGCTTTAAAAGGGCGATTCAGCATAGTTAAACTACGGAATTTGCCAACAGAACATGTAGTGATGGCCACCAATTTAGGCATCTTTAAAATGAGATTAGATGAACTCCTGAAAGATAAATTGTGATAGTTATGTACCGGTACTACCACCAGAACCAGATGTTTTCAACACCTCTGAATACTAACTTGCTTGGAGATAACTGCAGGAGAATATCCTGTTGCTCTCATCTCTAGCTTGTGGGTTTCCAGGGGCATCTGGTTGGCCACTGCAGGAAATAGGATGCTGAAGCTGGCAGGCTTTGTTCTGACCCAGCAGGGCTCTTATGTCCTTATGGCCAAGGAGAGCACCTGAGATACCAAAGCAAAGGCAAGGGTCTAGACCAGTGTTCCCCAACCTTGGGCCTCCAGCTGTTTTTGGCCTACAACTCCCATCATCCCTGACCACTGGCCTTGCTAGCTAGGGATGATGGGAGCTGTAGTCCAAAAACAGCTGGAGGCCCAAGGTTGGGGAACACTGGTCTAGACCATAGCTGTCAACTTTTCCCTTTTCTTGCGAGGAATCCTATTCAGAATAAGGGAATTTCCCTTAAAAAAAGGGAAAAGTTGACAGCTATGGTCTAGACATCCTAAGAGTGGTTACAAAACTTAGTACACAGCAGGAGAGCTGAATTAACAGCATCTATGCCTGTCTTTTTTCTGCCCCCAGAGCTATTAGCAGCTTTGGACAGTGGGAAGTGGGAGGTGGTTTATACTGTGTAAAGATGCAGAGTTAAGAATCCTTTCCCAGAGAACCACATGCCCAATATCTAAAGCAAAACAAACAGCACACATAACTTTGGGTTTGACCTCCATTCAAGCACATTACACGTTGGGCTTTTCTGTTCCTGTGCAAAAAGTAAAAAAGAGCAGCACACTTGCTTCTAGTTGGTTGTGCATGTTCTCCCTCAAGGTTGCGCTTCCCAACATTCAAAATGCAACATCTTGCTCATGCCCACACCTTATGAATAGGTGTGCTGTTTGACTGCTCTGCAATAAATGTGTTGTTACTATTCCTATTATCAGTCTAATTTTATAACTTTTTTAAAAAATGATTTTTTAAAGTATAGAGTATCAGTATAGGAATGGTTGTCTAGCCATTTAAAAAACAAGACAAGCTTCTCCTGTCTGCACTGAACACCTTGCAATGTTTTACCACTTTGTGAACGTTATGTTGGAGATTTTGTTTGGATATTGTTTTGTCTCTTTTGAAATGTAGGGATCTGGCACAGTTTTCTTTTCCCCTAACACGGGTGGCGCTGTGGGTTAAACCACAGAGCCTAGGGTTTGCTGATCAGAAGGTCGGCGGTTTGAATCCCCGCAATGGGGTGAGCTCCCGTTGCTCGGTCCCAGCTCCTGCCCACCTAGCAGTTCGAAAGCACGTCAAAGTAGTGCAAGTAGATAAATAGGTACTTCTCCGGCGGGAAGGTAAACGGCATTTCCATGTGCTGCTCTGGTTCGCCAGAAGCGGCTTTGTCATGCTGGCCACATGACCCGGAAGCTGTACGCCGGCTCCCTCGGCCAGTAACACGAGATGAGCACCGCAACCCCAGAGTCGGACACGACTGGACCTAATGGTCAGGGGTTCCTTTACCTTTACCTTAATGCACCATGTAGTGTATGGAAAGTCAAGAGAAACTTGTTTGTGCCCCTCCACCATTTCAATGATTCTGATGCAAAGACAGACAGACAGGGAATTGTACTAAAGTTACTAGAAGACTCACT
The DNA here is from genome assembly GCF_009819535.1 of Lacerta agilis. Lineage (NCBI taxonomy): Eukaryota > Metazoa > Chordata > Lepidosauria > Squamata > Lacertidae > Lacerta > Lacerta agilis. The sequence goes on from NC_046315.1 coordinate 76,485,018, forward strand.
TGCCATGGGCATTCACCTGGAGGACAGGTATAACCACCTACAATTCTTCCCCGTCGGTCCTCCCTTTTTTTGGCCAGAAGTGGTATTTTCCCACAAGGATAATCAACTGCAAAAAGATGTAGCTTTTGTTATGCATGAAACATGATATGAGCCTTTCCCCACTTCTGAGTTTGGTCTGTATCAGTGTATCACAAAACACCAGTAAATAATATTTTGAAACATACAGCTGAGCTTTCAGACTATAATACTGTGACAATGTTTTAAAGCACAAATTTACAGTCTTTTCTTACTAACTACTATGAAAAAAGCTCATTCTCAGGTGGCAGTTTTGTATTGTGAAATCCTCTGAATCTACTGATTGAATGCATTTAAAGAGTGTGACATGCAATTATTTTTTTAATTTCTGTGCCTCATTCCCAACAGGCTGTTACTGTCACATCTGGCCTAGTCAACAAACCAGTTAAGCGGGAGTAGTTGGACTGAAACTGGTGGATATATCCCAGCAAAGTCACAATGTGCACTCCAGCCAGCCACAAGTTGATGACCCTGCGCTGCTGCAGCATGACAGATATAATTTGTATTCACGCAGTACAGTTACTGAAAATGGAGAACAGGACAGTAGAGCACTTGCCAAGTTTAACCCCCAATATATCCAGGAATGAGAAAGGCCCATCTGAAATCCTGGAGAGCTGCTGCCAGTCTGTGTGGACAGTATTGAGCTATGTGAACCAACGGTCTGACTCGGCATAAAGCATTTCCCTTGCAGTGCCAGTAGTTAGCTCCTGGCCAATGACGTTAAAATTGGTATAGCTGGATTAGTATTTGAAGCCCTAAAGTAAATATTTTAGTTATATGCTTGTAAAGATGCAACTGCTAAGTGGGAAAGAACAATTTTATCTGAATGGGGAATAGTATGAAATCTTTTTTTTTTTAAAAAAAAAGTTTACTGCTATCATATTTTAGCATACCATTTTATTTTAAATTTAAATTGCCAGATTTTTTTAATTTTTTATTTTAAATATTCTCTGGCATCTATCAGGACATGGATGTAACCTGAAATACAATTGGTGTGGTGATGTGTTCTATACCTTACCTTCTGGGATACAAGATTCTTTATCACTTCCCAGCCTATATCCCTCTGCACAGAAACACTGTCGTACTGCATTTGGGATATCGATGCAATAATGCTCACAGTTGCCATTGTCATAAATGCACTTCAGTCTGGTTTCTGGGCCTAAATATATGAGAACATATTAATTCACCAAATCCTTTGCAAAAGACCTGCAGAATTATATTCTAAATGTTATAGAGATAGATAGATAGATAGATAGATAGATAGATAGACAGATATAGTAATATCTTACCAATTTCACAGTTTCTACCCTCATAATCTTCAGGACAGTAACAATTGTACTTCTTGTACTCATCATGACAAGTCCCACCATTCTGACAAGGGTTGGAGTCACACTCATTAGCATCTATGAAAACACTCAAGTGTCAGCAAAAATTCTAGGAAGAGCTCCAATAGCAAATTTTCTATTAGCATGAGTCAGCTTACCTGTGTATACTTTCCAGAATTCCATCTGAGTAGAAGAGGACAGAGATAAAGGAGAAATAATCAAAACGAGCATAAAAACGTGAATATCTAAGTAAAACAGAATCTACACTATAACAGTTTGGGGAAAGTCATCTACGATAATGATAACCTTCAAAATATTAGTTTACTCGTGGGTTTACTTGTAACTTCCCTATTTTTGAACCAAGAATTGCTTCTTAAATTGGCTGATCCCACTCAGACACTCCACAGTATCACAGATGGGGCTTTTCTGTCTGCTTTGTTAATTTCACCTGCAATAGGTTCTTCTTTGGTGACGCAAAAGCCAATCGGGCGTGTGTTCTTTTGCTTAACGTTTCACAAGGAAATTATAAATGCCGCGCCCAATATTTCAAATTGAGTCTCGTCAGATGCAACATAGGAAATGGTACGGTGAACACCACATGTTGTTCATGTACTGTGTGTACATTTATTACATTTACGTGTGTTTGTACAAGATATATTATGCACTTCAGAGACTTATCCCCAAGGCCTGGCAAAGCCTGAAGAATCACTCCCACCAATGCATTTAAAACAAGTAATCTCCAAAATCCCATTCTCTTACCAAAGACAGAACAGGTATTTTACCAGACACAAGAACCAGACTGAACCTTTTTGCTATTATACAGTATCAGAACTGGCAAATTCTCCTCCAAACATGAAGTTGCATATCACATTCAAATTGGCAAACTATACTTTGTACTTGCTATCAGAGCCTGCAATTCTGGTTTGGAGGGTGAGCACAACCCACAGTTTGCTGGTTTGGATTTGGGAGAGAATTGGAGTGAGCAAGGGGATTAGGGAGGAAAGGCATGAAGCCAGTGGTTCCTCATGTAATGTCAAACCATGGTTCAGTATGTTATAAACCATTGCTTCTAATACAGATTAGGCAAATGTAATCAAAATGGGAAGATGCCCTTCCATTACTTCACATTACTTACAGTCCTTTCACCATCTTTGTAGATTTCTCTGGCTTCCTCAAATGAACATTTCTCTTCCATGCATTCTCGTTCCAGAGATGCCGCTTTCAACTCTTCAAAGAAGGAGTTGGCTCTCTTATTCCTTTGTAGCACACTGCTTGCTTCCTCATGCTTTAAGAAGACTTAAAAAACAAAAACAAACATCATTGGCTTTCTGCCTCCACAAATCACAGTTATTGGGGACATCTCCACAGCTGAGGAAAGTAGGGAATGGAACTGAACCCAGATTACTGTATTTTATGTCCATTTTGGAGAGTATAAAATTCATTCTGTAGGGGTTTTTGTGTGGATCAGTGTCCTCTGGTTCTCCAGGTTGCCGTTTCTCAGCCCAACAATACTTTCTTGCCCTCATTTGCCTTCACTGCTATTTCACCTTACTGGCAGTAGCAATCCATATGACTTTTGTCAATGGTATCATAAAGCTATGTCTGTAAACTGAGCTTTTTTCCCAAGACAAAAAGGTGCAGGAACGTGACTCCCCCAGAAGACCCACCCCAGAGCCCAAAGATGATCTCTTCAGGCTGTGTGTGTGTGTGTGTGTGTCTCCTCTGCAGGCAGAGGCTTGTTGAGGCTGCTCATCTGAGGTGAGGAGAGTCTTCCACGCCTCAGATGAGCAGCTTAATGAGCCCCCACCGCGCCTCTCAGGCTCACGTGAGCCGGAGCATCTGGGGGCTTGCTCAGCTGAGGCATGGCTTTCCCACATGCAGGGCTGGATTTAGGTTTGATGAGGCCCTAAGCTACTGAAGGTAATGGTGCCCTTTATATGTCCAGCTGTCCTTTGTCAACAACAAATTGTCACTGTTTTTTTGTGTTGAATATATGCTATATGGTAATTTATGGACCTAATAGGTATCTAAAGCCATTTTTTGCACATGCAACCAGTCCATGCAAAAGGTAGGCACCCTATATATAGAAATGAGCAAACCAGTGATATTTTAGGGAGCAGGCTAGCAGGGGGGGGGCCCATTACTTACATCATAGGAGCCTACACAACACAAACCACTGTTGCTGTATGTAGGTTTTATTTATTTATTTTTTAATCTTATATTTTGGAAATGTACATCCAGTGTTGTTTCTTCTTCAATTTTTTTGTGGCCCCCAAGAAAGTGGGGTCTAAGCTATCGCTTGTTTAGCTTATACGTAAATCCGGCACTGCCCACACGTCAGCTGTTAATTGGGGGGCTGAAGAGCCTCAGAAAAGCTCTGCTACACCTCTGGCTCACAAGAAGACCCTCTCTGGAGCCCGTAGAGGATGTCCCCTTCGGGCTCCTTGTGAGCCAGAGGCACAGCAGGGCTTCAATGAGGCTGGTCTGGTCTCTCCCCTAATTGTTGGGGGCATTCTGACTGAAAACCCCCCTGCTCATACACATCATGTGATCACCACAACCAACCAGGTGAAATATTTGTGAGGGAAAATGAGGCTGAGGGCAGTGTAGGTAAAATTTGTTTTGATCAATTTCAAAATAAACGTCAAAATTGACGTATCTGAAGAAGTGTGCATGCACACGAAAGCTCATACCAAGAACAAACTCAGTTGGTCTCTAAGGTGCTACTGGAAAGAATTTTCTATTTTGTTTCGTCAAAATTGAGGAATACTTGGCACAGTCCTAGTAGAAATGCTTCAAGCCAGAAAAATACTTCACTGGGGCATTGTAATTTTTTCGTTTGAATTACAAAACAACCCTCTCAGTCCAGCCCACAGAGAAACTACTCCTTGCTCCCCATCAGATTCGAACGCAGTTTCCAATGAAATGTTCAAGAAATATAATTGAAATTCACAAAGTTGACTGCATAGTTCCTTGCATCCAAACAACGGTTATTTAAGAGGCATGTGCATCTTTGTAAGCATGCAATCCCACCCCAAGTCTATCTTTTTTAAGATTAGCTCCTCACTTGAGTGCAAGTGTTCAAATTTACTTCATTAATTCGAAGTCATGAATAGCGGGCTTAAATATAGTGGGGACTGATAGTTAACTAAGCCATTCTCATAGTAGCCCCACCAAAATAAATGGACTTAAGTAAGTCAAGTCCCTGTATTTCAGTGGGTCTACTCTGAGTATGACTTGTTGGATACAACCCAGCATGTCTATATTTCATAAGGTTTCTTTTTCTTTCCCCCCTAAACAAACAACTGTCTGACAAAGAATGTGCACTCTGAAAGCTGACTCTGTGTCAAATAAAAAGCTGACTCTATAAGAAATATTATTCCTGTTATGTTGCATTCAAATAGTTTAGTAACTAAATTGAATTTTTGGATTAAGCAAAAAACCCCAGAACAAATATTTACCATGTTTAGCTTTTGTCACATTTTATCCTTCTAGTAAAGAATAACTTAATCTCTATTTTCAAATGATGTGTATCACAAATACATAAATTTGAATAATTACAGATTATGATTGTAAAGAAGATTAGTCTATAGCTAGACTCACACATCACTTACTTGAGCCAATGGACAGTTCACACAACCTGTTTGCTAATAATTCACAAAATGTAAATCACAATTTTTTTGTGATTACGGCCCTTCCTCTTTAGCTTTGTGAATGCCAGAAAATTTGCTCCCCCCCAAAAAAGCCTTTCAGTAATTTTGATAAAAATTACTGGTGAAATGCTGAATTCTTAAATTTGGAGACAACACAGCGATATAGGTATCTCTCTTCATGATATTATTCTACAGGTTCCATTTAAACAAAACAAAAACAGAACAATAACCAACAAAGAGAAAACTACATGGAAGCAATAATTGATAGTGATGGTTTTAGAAATACATAAAAAAGAGTTTGTCAGATTTGCTGATTTTTTGACCTCTCAGTTTGAAACTTGGTTTTTGATCTATCTGTGAGGCACTGGGGAATTTGGTTAACCATTAAGCTTAGGAGCAGATTTTTCTAAATCATTATGGTAATCACATGAGCAGCTCTGTCACACAAAACAGTTTGGTTTTAGGAAACGTTAAAAGCTTTTGAATCCTTTCTCAAAACTGATCTGCACTTTCAATAAGAAAATTACAAGAAAAGGAAACATTTCAAGTTTATACATTATGGCAGTTTTTCGTGAGTCATACCTGCAGCGGGTGAAAGCGGAAACACCAGGAAAAGGCAGAAAAACTGAGTGCTGAAGTGACAGGAAATCATGATGAAACCAAAATGCCTGTGTCCCAAATTGTGTGCTGATATTTCAGCAAGATCGCTGTGACCAAAGTTCTGCTGCAATTGCTCCAGTCATAGGAGGGGGTACAGAAACACTGGAAGAGAGAAAACTGAAGCCATAACAAACCATTTATCTTGGGCGGAAAGCTGAACAAACAAGAAATATCAGATTTTAGTTCATTTATTTCAGTTTATACCAGGGGCGGAGAAACTTTTTTCAACCCAAGGGCCGCCTTCCCTCATCAGAAACCTCCTGGGGGCCACATGCTGGTGATAAGTGGGGCGAGGGGCAAATGTTGTGGAGCAACAGGTGTGAGTCTTGCCTTTGCACACCAAAAAGCCAATATATTTCTACATACGCTAACATCCCATACGTTATCCCTCATTACTCCAAAAAGAGGTTTTGTCATAGTTCGAGGACACATTCCAGCCAGAAAAAAATCAGTTGAGGAGACTGCAGAGTCCAACCACTGAGGGTTTTCACCTGGGGAAAGGGTGTGTGGACCGGAAGGGGAATGAATGGCCTAGGAAGAGGGTCGAGGGCTGTGTCCTGGACAGCTGCATTCAGCCTCTGACCATGGGGTTTCCTAACCCTGAGTAAAGGCCTGCTTTTCTACACATGACAACAGAACCAGAGAACACAATGAAGAAAACAAAAGTATCTAAAGTGTGTATACGGTGCCGGAATTAAATCCTAGGAAGTCAAAATTATCTCCCAATACTCGACTGTATTTTCCTCTTGGGATCAAATCAGTTATTGTTTTGATGCGTTTGATCACGGGGCCTATTTAGTAATCTGGCACTATGCGTAAAGTAAAATTAGAAGAGCCTTAAGAAAATCGCAGGACACCAAACCGTTAAAACCTCTTATGTGGCAAATGAGAAAGATAAAACAAGCCTCCTCACAAAAGGAAAGTGAGCATCTGGCCTCCTCACAGAAAGTATGGTATACAGCCCTGAGAAGGCCTCTCGCATGTCTCCATCAAAAACACTTCAGATTTGCGTGTGACTCCAGCTCTGGCCCAGTTATGTCCCCTTTATGTGAAGTGGAAGTGGCTCCTTCACTTTGTCCTCTCCACTGCATTCCCAGAGGACTGGCCCTGCTGCCCTCCATTCATTGGGGCCGAGCTTTTGCAGTGGGGAGGCTGCTCTGCCAGTGTAGGCTCCCCACAGGATAAAAACAAGCAAGCCCTGGCGCATGGACGGGGTGGGGCAGGTCTGTTAAGAAATAAGACAAAAATGGTGCGCCTCAGAAGGGCAACACTGCTTCCCTTCCCTTATTTGGCCTTACTCCTTCCAGTCTTTTCTTAGGCCATAAGCTTCCTTTGTCCTCAGCTACAAACTAATTATAAAGTTTCACCGAGAGGCACTTTTGTGTGTGTGTGGAGAAATTTCTTTTTTTCAGTCATACTGAAAGTGTTGGGATAATTCTGCCACCCGTCCCTCCCCCAGGAATATTTGGAAAATTTTCACCGCCTCCCTCATTTTGCCACTCATAAATAGGACAGCGAATTTTGGGGAGCCCATTTTCAACAGGGTCTGGCACTGACCTTGGTGCACACTGTCACCTTAATCTAGGAAGCAATGAGGGGCTGCCAAGAATACAAACAATCCCAATTTGTGCTTGCTTTTATGTAACACCATTATAACTAATTGGGCCATCGACCTGTCTTTCTTGGTGGTCAGATGTGGGGACCTACCTGAACAGTATTTTTGAACCTTGCAATTTTGTGATGATGACATATGCTCCAACATTTCTCTGATTAAAATAGGAATGTCGTATTTATTATTATTATTATTATTATTATTATTATTATTATTATTATTATTATTAATACCTCACACATCTGACTGGGTTGCCCCAGTCACTCGGGGCAGTTTCCAACATATATAAAAACATAGTAAAACATTAAACATTAAAAAACCTTCCCTATACAGGGCTGCCTTTAGATGTCTTCTAGTTACTTATCTCCTTGGCTCGTGTGTGTGTGTGTGTGTGTGTGTGTGTGTGTCACATAACTCCATACCTCCCAACATTTCTCTGATGAATATAGGGACGTCCTAAGGAAAAGCGGTTAATCCTTAGATTTGTTCTATGGCTCTAACGAAGCATAAACCAAATAATGTTTCCATTCTACTACTGGAATTTTCTAGGTGGACAGTATGAACTGGCCTTTCCTTATCTCAAATTCCTATTCCTGGTACGAAATACATTCCTTGCACCAGGCAATGTTAAGTACAGACTATGCTTTGGTTGTCTGGTACCAGGAGTATCCCCCACCCCCGCCCACGAAGTTAACTTTAGTCCACAAAAGGTTATGCAATATTTCATTCGTCTTTTAAGACACTTCAGTACCTTGCTGATTCTTCTGCTAAACAGATTAACATGGCTACGCTTCTGAAAGTTGGGACAAGGAGCATATTTGCAATGTGCAGGAGATAGCTACAGAAGTGCAAGGTTATGTTGACAACAGTGGCTTAAAATGCAGTGAGATTATTCTTCTCCACTGTGTTTCCAGACAGATTAGCACAGAATTGTTCACATCAAGAGGTGGAGGGGGGGATTTCTTCACCGCACACACACACACCTTTGGGGGAGAGTGTTTCTGCACCCTGCAACCCCCCTGCCCACTCTTATCCATGAAGCTGTGAATTGCACATGCTGTGATGGCTGCCTCAAATGTCCACATTACTACTTACAGTACTTTATATCCAGTTTTCTAGTCAGATTGAAGTTGGTGTAAGAGAAAAATCCACCAAACAGCAGTATTTGTCAAGAAACGACAGGATCAATATGAATTGTGACTAATGCCATGTGAATGTGGTTTCAAAAAACTAGCAGTGAGAGCGCATTGGATGTGGAGCAAGTGGTAATATGAACATGCCTCAACATGGGAGTTCTATAATTGTACTGCAGTAACTTGGGATACAGTGGCAGAATACTGTGGGTTTAGTCTGTGATATTGGTGGTTAAAAATACAATGCACAAAGGAAGTGAGAGAGAGGGAATTTCTGCAAGAGAGGAGACGAGAGGAAGTTTCGGAGACCGTAGGGTTAAGAGAATGAGAAATGTTATAGTGGCAGTGGTCACTGTTTTTTTCTTCATCTGAGATGGTATTATAGAGATGACGGCAGAAGTCTATGCAGGTTGCAACCGCTTCCTCTCCTTCCTTTGGTCTTCAAGGACCAAATTAGATTCCATGCGAACAATATGTAATTAGGGTCTCCTTATAGCAGCTATCTGGCAGAACATGAACTGGATTGGGAGAACAATATGCTGACAGTTTTTATTTATTTGTTGTTGTTTAGTCGTCTTAGTCGTGTTTGACTCTCCATGACCCCATGATCCAGAGCATGCCTTGGAAACTCTCACTTTCTTCTCAAAGCTTCTCCTTTTCTATGTCCATGGAGTTTTCTTGGCAATATACTGGAGTGGTTTGCCAGTTCCTTCTCCATTTTATTTATTAAAAGTACTGGTAGTTATAATAATCAAACCATGTCATTTCCCCTATTAAAACACATACAGATGTGTAGCCTATCAGGAAAAACACCTGCCAGTTTGACAGAACAGCAGCAGAGAGGGGCATTTAAATCTGGAAAACAGCATACTATACCTTCTCCCTGCCGACTGCCATAACAACAACATTTTCATTTTTTATATGCTGCCCATCTGATGGGTTGCCCCAGCCACTCTGGCCGGCTTCCTGCAAATCAAAACATCAAACACAGTAAAACATCAAACATAAAAAACTTCCCTATACAGGGCTGCCTTCAGAGCACTGGGATCCTAAGCCAGTCTCCCTACCCCACCCCATGGTTGCTAATGAAAATGGGTCAGTTAAATATGCCTTCCTGCGTGTTCCAGCAACACAGATTGCTGAAAGTAGGATGGCTAGAAATTAGAAGCTATGCATTTCCTCTTAAAACACCCAGTACTAGCCGCTACTTGGCCTAAGATTACCGGGCAGACAGAAAATCAAACTGACCCACTAGCTGTAGCTAAATGTTTGCATTCTTTCCATGTTCAATGTGCAAAAGCAATTTAAAAGCTGCAAGAGAGAGCTTATGGCTGCCCTTAAACAGACAGCTTGGAATGAAGAGAGCCATTTGAGTGAGGCTAACCTCAGGCCCTTTGCAAGAGACATTATTTGTGCTCTGTGCTCATCGCTGGGTCTGCAAGAATGCCATTTGAATAGTATTGAATCGTCAACCCAAGCTGAGGTAGAGGCTGTGCATGAAAGGGAACCCCACTATATTATTTAGAACCCCTTTCTGCCAGAATTTGTTAAAACACTGGTTACTGATACTGGTTAGAAGCTAAGGCTTGAAATAATTTTGCCTAATGCCTGCAACCAGTGCTTTTTTTCTTTAAAAAAAAATGTTTAGGGGTACTCTCACTTTCCTACTCATATTGAAATACTGCCTCTCAATGAGGCCAAACTTGGATCCACAAAATGTTTAGGGGTATGCGTACCCCTGCGTATCTCCATAAAAAAAACACTGCCTTCAACAGTCTCCCCATTGCTATCCATCAAGCCCCTTTCCATCTGCAACGTACACTTTAGCAAATTCAATCCTGACTTGCCATGGATTCAATGACTTGGTATCTTTCACAACAAAAAGCAACCCTAAAGTTTATATATATAAAACAGAGGACAGGCACAAAGGGACACTTCCCATGGCAAGATCTGCCAGATTGAGAAGCTGAGGGTGCACCGGATCTCTAGCTCAGCCAAAGATATGCTGATGCTGAGCAAAGAATCTGGTGTCTGGAGTTGGGACCAGAAAGGGAGTATTTAGGTTGCATCCTGAGCCAGTTCGGCTCAGTCACATGATCTGGCAACCCAACACAGATTATCTTTGTATTGTTTTCTTTGCTTCTTTGTATTGTGAGAGGAACAGTGTCTGTATGTTTACATTGCAATGTAGCCGAAACAAATTCCAAGTATGTTGGAAAATGTACTTGGCCAATAAATTATTCCTATTCCTATTCCTATTATTATTTGAAAATCTTGTTTCCCCTCTATTAGGCTTAGGGAAAAGCCTAAACTGAGTGGGGTTTGGATCTGGTCTAGCTTTCCGCTGGCTTAATTTACAAATCTTGAAATTTGCTGATGACACAACAGTTATTGGGCTTATCCAGGAGGACGATGAATCTGTGTATAGGAGGGAAGTAGACCATCTTGTTTCGTGGTGCACCAAAAATAATTTGGTACTAAATACCCAAAAGACAGTAGAAATGGTAATTGATTTCAGAAGGCACTCTTCCGTTCTGCCACCACTTTCCATTCTTGGTAACATGGTTGTAGTAGTAGAGTCCTTTAAGTTCCTGGGCTCTATAATTTCTTATAACTTAAATTGGTCAAGCAACATCAATAGTATTATTAAAAAGGTCCACCAGAGGCTGTATTTCCTGCGTCAACTAAGGAAATTTAAATTGTCCCAGGAAGTGTTGAGCCAATTCTACAGAGGCATCATTGAAACTGTTCTCTGCAATTCTATAACAGCTTGGTACGTTACATCCTCCAAGAGAGACAAGAAAAGGCTCCAACGAGCTGTAAGAATTGCAGAAAGGGTAATTGGTGTTAGCTTGCCTTCAATAGAGACAATTTATCCTACCCGAGTTAGGAAGAGAGCAGATAGAATTGTAGCAGATCCTTTACATCCCGGTCATCATCTGCTTGATTTACTTCCATCTGGACGTCGCTACAGGACTTCATATACAAAATCGGCCAGGCACAAGAATAGTTTTTTCCCTTGTGCCATTAAATTGTTAAATTCATAGTTGTATAGCTTAAGGGGAGGTAAAATATGGGTGGGGTTTCTTTGCTTCTTTGTATTGTGAGAGGAACAGTGTCTGTATGTTTACATTGCAATGTAGCCGAAACAAATTCCAAGTATGTTGGAAAATGTACTTGGCCAATAATAAATTATTCCTATTCCTATTATTATTTGAAAATCTTGTTTCCCCTCTATTAGGCTTAGAGAAAAGCCTAAACTGAGTGGGGTTTGGATCTGGTCTAGCTTTCCGCTGGCTTAATTTACAAATGCTTTGCTTTACGCCAGCTTCTTGTACATAGGATTCCTCCCTTCAGACTTGTTGCATCAACTTCTGACGCACTGTGGTACCGTGTTAACACGCCCACACAAAATAGACACCGCCATCATGTTGAGGAGACCCAGCAAGAAATGCTGAATTTTATTCAAAGTTTCATACATATACAATAAAGACATCAGATTCTGTAATTGTAATTTACAACAGCAGTAGAAAATTGAAATGTGGGTCATATTAAAGTGCAATGGTATATGTACAACCACATGAACAAGGAAAAGGTATTGTCAGGGACAATGTAAAAAGAGACAGCCTCTAATATAAGGGCTTTCTCTGTGGTTTTCCCTCCCCATTATAACTCCTCTCACTTGAGCCAGAGAAGCAATAAACCAATTTATTAAGTCTATGCATTTATTGTTTGGCAGTATCCCAAGCTAGGGCCACTGACAGAGGAAGGGGTGTGTGTGTGTGTTTTAATGATGATGAAGTCCTGTGGATGCATCATAATTGTATCCTTCCTTCTAGGACGATTTTGCAACAAAGGGGTCCCCACTCCCAAACTCCTATTTACAAAATAAATTACAAAAGACTATTGCTTTTTTATGACCACAACAGAACAGACAGTGCATTGGCTGGCACAATCTCGTTCGTTTAAGATGCTTTCAAGAGATGCACTTTTCTGTGCTGGAAATTATATAAAGTAAAGCCTTGTACAACCTTTACATTGCTGCCCTATTAAGAAATTCAGGACATACAGAGGCCATCTTTAGCAGCCAGAAGTGTATAAATACATATTTTACATTAATACACATACACACACAAATATATATATATATAAATATGAACATATACAAATAGATATAAAATTCTGCACTGACCAGAGCCAGTCACAGTTTGATTGTTAACTATAAGCCAGAACTTGTTCCCGACATTTGAAACAACAATCTGAGATGCTATTTACACTTCAGAAAAAAAGCAAAATCCAAATTAGTTTTATCTTGCCAGATTCTAATTGCCTAGTATTCATTAAGTGCTGACCACCAAACATTCACTTCTTCAATAATATATGAATGATGTACATACGCTATGAGCTGTAAATTAATTCAGATGTATGGATGAATCTAATGTGGTTTATACATCAGTTTACATACTACTGGCCTTTGGTAAGGCAGATTTATAAATCGTATCTTGAGGGGGAATAGCAGTTTACACAGCATTGCTCTATTTCACATGTGTTAAATAAAATGCGAATGGTTTTCATCTTCATTTATTTTAAAACTATGTCCACAATGATTTTTCCCTGCTCAAATGACACACTCTTGCATTTCATAGAAAATTAAGCACCAGGAAGGATTTAGAAAGGTTTCATTTAGAAGCTTGTAGGCATCTTCTAACAGTAAAAGACAATTGCCTGCTATTATAGAATGTTTAATTTCTGGAAGTTCAACCCATATAAAACATGTTCCGGTATTTACTTGATAATTAAAAAATGGGGTTTGTTTTACCAAACAACTTATGAAATTACCAGCATTCTGTAAACAATTGTCCTTGATGGTAAAAATACCTCCAAAGAGCTATCACCATAGATTGCTTTTAAAAAAGGAAAGGAAAGGAAAGGAAAAAGTATAGTCTCTGTTCAAGTGGAATTGCTATTTCTTTTGAAGCAAAGATTACAAACAAGCTCATGGCTAGATAAAGCACAGTGGTTGAAAAAAACTAAGCCAGAAACAACAGCCAGATCAAAACAGATTCCCCTGATGCTGTAAGAGATTTCCTGCATATTAACACGTTGCCTCAAGGAGGATTTCATGTAAAATGACCTGTAAAGATCATGTTTCTGTTTCCTTCTACATGATCAATTAACTTCACATTAATTATACATTAACATATATTCATTGTTTTACTGTACAGTTTCACAACAATGGACACAACCTGGTTTCTTCATAGTATTCTCCCACATTATCCCTGTCCAGGTTCATTTTTTTCTAGGAAAATGATAAAAAGATTTCCAACATGCAACTTCCAGAAGATTCTCTTTCCAACAAGGCACACTTCTTCTACTCCATACTGCTGGCAATCCTTTACATCTTCATTCAATGTCTTTTTATTTTTTTATATAAAATTTTCTTTTTTATTATTCAATGTCTTTTTTTAAAAAATAAAAAAAGATTTTGTAAGCTACCACTGAAACATGGGTGTGTGTGTTACGGAATGGAGAGAGATGCAAGTGATGCTTCTCTGTTTCATTTAACATCCAGCATTTGCATTAGAAGTTTGACAGTTTCACAAGAGTCTTCATGGAGGTTTTAATAGGTTAGCCCTTTATGTCCGAGAAGCTGATGCTGCTGACGTTGCAACTCTCACTGTAGCTTGAAGATGAGCTCAGTGTACTGGAACCAGCTGCAGACTCTGGATGGAAGGAACATAAATTTACAGAAAAATATATTTGTAGCTAACTTGGTACTGGGATCTTTGACAAATTAAGTGCCACTCTGCTAAACTAAAGCATTTACAATGAAAATCATACCTGAGCTGCTCAGAGATATAGCAGATTTTGAGTTGCCAAGCAGCACCAACAAACTGTTGACTGGAACCCAACCTTCTTTGCTTGTGGTCAGATTCTTTACATACCTGGGGAAATTTTTTTTTTTGCTTTTAAACTATTAAAAAAATTATAGCGTCAAAATATTAGACCTCATTTGGAAGCAAAGTAGCCCTTGTTTAGAGGCAGTCAATATTTTTTTTTTTGTATTTCTTCTGGTGCATATTGTAATACTCTAAAATCAGGATTTCCCAAACTTGAGTCTCCAGCTGTTTTTGGACTACAATTCCCATCATCCCTGACCACCGGTCCTGCTAGCTAGGGATGATGAGAGTCGTAGTCCAACAACAGCTGGAAACCCAAGTTTGAGAAACTCTGCTCTAAATTAACAACATTCCAGGTTAGAGAGATAGAGAGTTGGGAGTCACATGCTCCCTTCTCCATAAAGTCCCCTTTTCTAGTGAATTCCGCCCATCCATCTGATAACTTTAACCATGGTTAAAGAAATACTTTCTTATCAACTGTATTCATGTTTTGCAAACCAGTTTCAGGAACTGAAAGAGGTCAGAAACAATATTGAGAAATCAGCAAATGGGAACTGAACAATCTCACTGTCCTTTCCGAATCTCTTAACTATAGTTACACATCTGGACATTGCACCAGGCCACGATGCTTTTGTGGACATTGCGTCTTAAAATATTGGTCTTCATACCAAAGTCCATCTTCTCCTTCATGCATCAGCTGAACTAACTCTCCGCTTTTCAGCACCAGGTCTTCAGGGCCTCCTCTGTCATGATCAGCGACAACAGTGTATTTACCAGGAGTCTAAACATACATAGTAGAAGATACAATTGGTTTAATGAGAAATAATCAAATAGCTATTAACTATGAGACAGATTTTATGGTGATCAAAGTGCCAAAGCTAAATCAGTTTTTTAAAATGTGACTTATTATGCATGTGGAGCATTTCTCCCTCATAACTGAGAAGCAGAATCACTTCCTCTAGAGCAGTGTTTTTCAACCACTGTTCCGCGGCACACTAGTGTGCCGCGAGATGTTGCCTGGTGTGCCGTGGGAAAAATTGAAAAAATACTTTATATATAGTCAATATAGGCACAAAGTTAATTTTTTTTAACATTTTCTAATGGTGGTGTGCCTCGTGATTTTTTTCATGAAACAAGTGTGCCTTTGCCCAAAAAAGGTTGAAAAACACTGCTCTAGAGTGACTATGCATATAAAAAAACCCTATATAAAATACATTTTCCAGGATTGTCACAGTCCTGTACAACCAAGAAATAGAACAGGGAAAGGGTTATGGAGTTCTGAATTACTTCACCAGCATTCCATGGGACATAACTGTGTCAGTTTGGCCCATGATTAGCCAACATGGTGCCAACTACAACTCCTATAAGTCCCAACCAGCCTGGGATGGTAGGAGTTGAAGTTTGGAGGGCACCACATTACTCTCTCTGGTTTAGCCTTTAGCCTTTCTCCAGTCGTACACCAAAGTGCACCCTGTTCATTTTCCTCCCATTCCCCCCCCCCCATAACAACATACTGTAGATACCAATTAGAGTTAGGCTACATTAGAATAAGTGCTGCAAAACTATTATCAACTCACTGTTCATTCTACCAGTGTCACTGAATAATAATAATAATAATAATTTATACCCCACATTTTTTCTCTGACAGGGCTCAAGGCAGCTTACAGATAAAACAAAAGGTTGTCATCTGCTGCATACCATACATTCTGATTGACAACCGATTTCCAAAGACACCATCTCCAAGGGGTCTATGGGAGATTAGTCACTGCAACCAGGTTCATACATTATATCTTCCTCCCTCCTATAAACATGAAAATATATTAAGTTACCAGCTTCTTCTCTGCTTTTACTTCTTCTTCTGCATCTGAGGAATTAAGTGGATCCTCCGCACTGGACCAGCCATCATTTTCTTCAGAAGCATCAAGTGACTGAGATGTTTTAGACCATCCTTAATAAACAAACAAGCAACTGTTATTGAAGCTTCTCAAGCAAGTACTGAACTGTTTTGATATAATAGCCATGAAGGTTCTTTTTTTAAAAATACTCAAAAAAGTATTATTTGACATTTAGTTGTGACTTCTATATAAAACGCGGGATACACTTTGAACAGTTACAACAAAACAGTAGATATCCTTTGAACCAATTCAATTGCACTAAGCGATATGCCGTTTTGGTGCTAATAGGCTGCTGGTGAGACCACCAACTGCAGCCAGGTAAGAAATGAGAACCTAACCAAAAAACAATGGTTTCGATCCAGACTTAAGTCAAGCTTAGAGTAAACCCAAAGAAATCAATGGGACTTAATAAGTCCCATTGATTTCAATCCATGGGTCTGGATCCAATCCAATGTTTTTCCCCAAGCCGAACTATTACTAAATTTATTAGATCCTATAAATGAGAGATGGCTAACCTTAGGTATCAGGTATCTCAAGAAAACTTTTCTGGTTCTCTGAAACCCCATTGATTTTGGGGTTGCAGGAAAAATTAAAAAATCCCACAATGTAGATACAGCATTGAGGTGAACAGAAGGGTTTAAAATACTTCACCCCAACATCCTTATGGGGATGCAATTTGTTTCAAGTCATCCGATTGCTCATTTGATGAGCAGGGAGGGGGCAATGATCTACATATATCAGGGAGGCTATGAGAGTGTTCAAGGAGTGACATTCACAGATGCCAGTGTGGTGTAGTGGTTAAGAGCGGTAGACTCGTAATCTGGTGAACTGGGTTCGCGTCTCCGCTCCTCCACATGCAGCTGCTGGGTGACCTTGGGCTAGTCACACTTCTTTGAAGTCTCTCAGCCCCACCCACCTCACAGAGTGTTTGTTGTGGGGGAGGAAGGGAAAGGAGAATGTTAGCCGCTTCAGACTCCTTCTGGTAGTGTTAAAGCAGGATATCAAATCCAAACTCTTATTCCCTGGAGTGTTAGACAAGGATGAGTGTAGTCTTTGGGCCAAAAATGGTTAGCCACTCCATGTTGTTGGTGATTAACTTCAGCCTGTTTTTTCATGGCACTGCTAGCATAGATAACACATCCTGATGACTCCTCAATTTCTTGTTAGGTGACACAAACTTACAAAGGTAAGAAAACAGAAGGCCAAAAAAAAAAAAAAGACAAAAAGGTCCTGCTATTTATTTCACAAATGGTAATTCAAACAGCGGGAGACAGGTGTGATTAGTCAAACACATCACAGTGTGCTTCCAACTGGTACACTTTTTAATCTGCCAAGTGTATCTGGCTCAAAATGCAATGGAATACGACACTTTACTCCAAGTGCAATTTAGGATAAGAACTTTCACACAGATTTATGGTCCGCTAGTTGTTTATCAGGTTGGGAACTCCATGCTTTCATGTTGATCACTAAAGTATCCCTTTGAAAGGTCATGAATATCCATTCCAATGAATAAAACATGTATTTAGTTTACCATGTTGCAACAAAGCAGCATATAATTTGATCTCGTCTTTGTTTTTCTTTTTTCACGCCTATGTGCTAGCATAGATATGGCGTGTGCCTACTTGCTTGAGTTTAAAGCTGAACAATTCTATACTGAAATCAATTACCAATTCTCCCTCTCTGCCTCCCAAAGAGCTGCAATGTGAAAAATCCCTTCATTTGCATCATACATCATCATCACAACAGGACACAACAACTGACACAATAACAAATCATGCACATGTTGGCAATGGTACACTTATATTTTTCACTGAGAGTAGACTAAAAGCTACTGTGGTTATTTCTGAGTATCTCATCTTCTAAATAAAGAATCCCAAATAAAACTCGCACAACAGATTTCCATATCTACTTATTGAAAAACAACCCATTTCATCACAGCTACAAGGATACCATATGAACTCCTTGTAATCTCTTCTCTGTCACATTACCCTAGTGTGAGCAAGAAATGAAACCTACAGCGCTGCTCTGCAGATTAAAACAAGTCTGATTGTCAATGCCTTCCATTAATTACAATTAGGCAAATTAAATGAGCAGCAGTTGGCAAGACTCTTTGGGGTGGATCAGAATCTGCTCTTCCCAAAGAAGGTCATTGGGATGTTTGCTCCCCCAGCCCTATGCTGCCAATAAATACTGTATAGCTATTTACCCATATAATTGTGAATGGCTGCCATTCACTTCTGTGGAAAATGTGGGAAGCTACACTTGGGGGTCCTGTTATGATGGAGGCTGATGCAATGGCCTGTAGGCTATGCAAATAAATAAAGTTTGTTGTTGTTATGATGGAGGCAAAACCTGCCCTTCTCATGTCATGAGATGCTGAATGACCCAGCTTCCACAAGGGACACAGGTGAAGCACAACTCCTCGAAAAGTGGTTGTGACTGCCCATGCTAATCATAACAAGGGACTTCTTAAAGATATAAAGAACAGTTTTATAGTGAATAGAAGGTTGCACTTGGACTAGGGTAACTTTGGGTTTAAAACCCCACTCTGCCATTAAGGTGCTCGTTGATTGGCCTTAGGTCTCTTTTTCAGGACCAAAATACATTTGATGGAGTTCCAAAACTGGAATCCCTGATGTCATTGCCTGGTTCAAAAAGCAGCTTGGGGTGGAGTGGGGAGTATTAACCCTTTGCTATAATTCTGCAAAGCAAGTTACCCTTCTCTCATCCCCTAAACTGCTATTAGTCACAGACTGAAAGATAGGCACAATATTTGGGGAGGGAGGATCCTGGGTCCCAGTCTAAATCATGCTGCTTTTTGGACAATGCTAGAAACTCTGATTTTATCCCACTCAAGTCCTCAGTGGAATTAACCCCACACAATGGAATGTGGAGGGACTACCAGGATGGATGCTGTCCTGAGCTTTTTGGAGGAAGGGTGGCATACAAATAAGATTCCAGGCAGATTGAAAACCAATTTAAAAAGAAGGAACAATTCCCAATTCTAGTTATAAATGAGTAAAATGGAACAACTATCCCCCTCCCCAAAATGAGGCTTTCAGTTTTGGGGCAGTTCCTGAAAGACTTGTGCTTCGTGTCATCTGTGACACTACAAGATGTTAGGGGAAAGCCAAAGCAAGCCCTTAAAAGCAGCCACGAGTCACAGCACACATCACACCATGCACAAAGTCCATGTGGCCCCAGAAGAGATACGTTACCTTGCCTGCGCTGGGCTGCTAGTAAAAGATAAGTAGTGCTGACCCACTTGGCCCTGTTCCAAGTTAACACAGAACTTGCATCTGTGAAAGAACTGAATAATAAATATTCCCAGTGCATTACGCTGTTGCCGTGATACCACCTTCCACCCTGATCTTGAAATTGGAAACTAGATTCCACTCAATCATAATTAAAATGAAATAGCCTTGCACTATTTATCAAACACAGATCTATCATTTCTCTCTCCCCCCTCCCCCCACTTCCTAATGTTTGCTATCTTTTTATCGGGTTATATGTTGCAACAACCTATCCGCCCCCAGCTCTACTCCTCATCTCTCAGCTTTTCACACAATGTGGTTTCCTGGCACATTTGTCCCTGAACAACAAAGTGAAGGCACAGAAAATTGCATTGCTTTGTTGGCTACCAGGTGTGGCAATTTCAGTCAAAGCGAAGCGCATGCTACTGTTAGGATTCTGCGATTTCAGAAGTTTGGAAAGTTGGCTCCACTCTACCTCTCAAACCCAAAGGAGTTGGATCACTCTTTACTTCATGTCGTTTAGTGTTTTTGTCTGGGCTGGTAGGAGAAGCTGCAGTAGGGCAAACAGGCAAAAAAGAGATGGAGAGAAAAGAAAGAGATATTGAAGAATTCGAGAGAGAGAAAAATAGGTGGGTTGCATGCAAATTACCTTTGAGTTTAGACTGGAAAACAAAAATAGAATCTCATACTTTTAACTGGTATTCATAAAAGCAAGAAAAAAACATTTTTAAAATCTAGGAATAATAAAAAAGTTCCTATTTGTGGTTTTATGTACAAATATTAAAAAGCTGGTAGCAAATTTATAATTAATTTGCAATTTTCTTTATTTTCTGTATTCATATATCATTTTTTTTAAAAAAAATATTTTTTATTAAAGATTTTCAAAGGTAGTGCAATGTCTCTCTCGTATTTTCCATATAACATTTTTACAAATCCGTGTTGTTGAGACATTAGAAAAAAGGGGGGAGAGAGGTGGGTGGGACGGGGAGATAGGTGGGGTGGGGTGACGATGTTTCTTTTTTACTTGATATGAGTAGGATTTGGTGTCAGCGTTGTGTATTCATATATCATTTTATTTCAATGAAACTAAATCCTGGATCAATACCTGGTCGTGAAAGAAGGATCATTGGCAAAGTCTGGCTTTTAGCGGTAGGAGACGCTGTTTCTGTCAAGGCAAGCATGGAATATTAGTGCTTACCTATATGAACTTTAAGTAGCTGGCTGCACTCATTGGCAGCTTCTCCAGAAAGAACTCAAAGGTAATGGGGTTGATAAAGAGAGAGAGAGAAAAAAACCCACTTGTTTTCCATCAGAGCAATTTATGCATAATGTTGGTCACTTCTTTCAATCTTGTAATAGCTCTTCTGCTGGTCTTTGACTGTATTAAAGTTTTGATTACTTACTTACTTGTAATAGCTCCATGGTTATAGTGTGAATGACATCTCAACATGTCTTCCTGGACAATTTAGATAAGTTATTCACTATCAGTATGGAACCACTGTGCACTCATATAGGTGTGCACATGGCTCCCACAACCAAATCACTGGTCACATGCAAGGAGCATAATTTAAAGCAGACCAGGGCAGGGCTTTAAAATGCTTTCATGTAAAATGGTAGAAAGGAAAATGCTATCAGATATAACAGCTCTGAGAGCAAGACTAAGCCCACCTTTTGTGGGGGGGGGGGGAAAACACACAACCTCTTTTCCTTAGGGGCCTGTGAAAATAACATTTCAAAAGGGTCTCTTAAAAAACCACACAGAACAGCTCATCTTGATAAAAAGCTTTCTTGAAGGAAGCAAGTGCATTCCTTCTCCAGTAACAGAGTTAATGATGATGATGATTTGATTTGATTATTTATACCCTGCCCATCTGGCTGGGTTTCCCAGGTAAGTATTTTTAGAGATGACACAACACAGCAGCTCAACCTTGGAACACGAGGAAAGAGTGGAAGGAGTTGTCCACTGGGAACACTTCATGACAGTGATCCCAAAACTGCATTAATTGCCTCCAAATATCTGGCAAAAATTAAGCCAATTCCAACTTATACAGCTTGGACCTCACTTTCCTAGACACTGCGTTTATCTCCAAGTACAATCTCAGCCCTTAATAACCAGGAAGGACTTGATAGGTTAATACTGCCCCCACCCCACCCCCTAATCCCTACCACAAATGAAGTTTTCACAGAAAAGCATTCTGGTTGGTGTGCAACACATCTTACAATTTTTTTTGTGGAGATCCCTCCCAGCTCCAGGTCTCCTGCTACAGAGTATTTTGAAAAGGAAAATAAGGAGCAAGGTCTTCCTATCTGAACAGAAAAGCAGCTTGAAAGTTTGGGTTATTTATGGCTGGGAAGCTCTAATGAAAAGATGCTAAAGCAACTTTATAATCTTGTCAACAAAAATCATTTCAATCCTTCTATTTAGCCTCATATTTTACATTAGCTTCACGGCTCAAGGCCTGACAGCTGTCCTTTTGAATTTTTCAAGTCCTTAATCGGGGCATTGAAAAACCAAGAGTTAAGGCTTTGAAGTTACAATAACTATTTTGGAAATACACAGATCCTAACGGTTTGAGTCCTAAGTACTGTGGGCAAAGTTTCCAAGTCCTTTCATTCCTGCACATTCAATGCCAACTCCCTGCAAAAACCTGATCTAGAGGGTCTAAGGACTCTTTGGAATGGTGCAAATAGGCCTCTTCCTTGGATTCAAGCCAATATTTCTACACATACACACAGTGGCAAGTACAGTGTGTACTGAACAAAAATAAACCAGCTAGCTTTGTAAAATTTACTTTTTTGGCTTTGGGGATTAGTAATACTGTACATTACAGTGTGTGTGTGCGCGTGAGAGAGAGAGAGAGAGAATCTGAGATAGTATCTTCAATAAAATGAAGACAGAGAGGGAAAGGATAAAGGAAAAGAACAGAGGAGTCAAAGGTAAACCAGAAGGTTGTGCCAGAAAAGCACAGCATTTATGAAGAATTATTGAAATTGGAACAAATTAACAGAATCACCCACTTGTTCACATTTAGAATCATTTCATGGAGACAAATAGGTTCCTGCAAATAAATCAGTGTGGTTCTTCTACGGGATTTAAGACAGGCATGCTATTGAACAGATATTAAACAGAACCAACTAGCTAATATTTGTTCTATACCTACCTTAAAAAAAATTAATTTTTTAAATTTTATTTTTGCACACCTGTTGATTTTATCTATGACAAGAGTTGACATCACAAAATATGATCACATATTGGCCAAAATATGGTTACAACTCCTTTTATGCCACAACTTATTCCACTTTACAGTAATTGATGCACATTAATAACCAAAGGGTACTTCAAATTTACCTTTGCCTTTTTCAGGATACTTTGGTGCTACTGAGGTTACACATCCATCAGGACTTACAACACCAGCATTTCTCTCCTCCTGTTTTCTGGTGTTCCTTGCCTCATTTCTTGAAGGACTGTTCATGGAAGAAATATAAGAGTACACTAAGGGCCAATTCACTTGTTCCCATTACAAGATAACCACAACAATCTCAGAGCAAGTAAAACAAACTTTTCCTTTTCCTTTCTTTTTTCTTTTTAAGCAAGAGACAACCTTACAAATTAGACACACTTTCCCACTTAATGGGTACAGGGAGAGATGTTCTATACTACACACTATGGTATTTTGTTTGCCTATTATCTACAATAAATATTTCAGAATAAAAATGAAGGGACAAATTTGTACCCGACACAGTTATTTTTAAGCTGAGACTTGCAGGGAATGTTTCAGGTTGCCTGCCAGCGAGGTAGGTAAAGGTGCAGGTAACCTGAAAGTTTCTAAAAATGCATGTGTACAAAGGTTGGGATCATCATTCTCTGCTGTTTTGTAAAAGCTATATGTAGATTAAGAAGGCATTTAAACTCGCACACTGCAATATTTAGCAAGTAAGTTAAAAGCAAATAAATGGTTTTAGAGACAGGCAAAGCAGAAAACACTGAAATTGGAAGAGTACCCGATGAATCACAAGTTTTATAAAGTAATTTGTGGAGAAGATGGCATCTTACCTGGTATTGTTAGACGATGCAGGTAAAGGGAGACTGTGTGTATGTTCTAGAACTCTATGCTGGCTAGCTTCTGTAAGGAAAAGAGAAAGCCTGCCTATCAAAGCACCTCAGGCAAGCTGCAAACCTTTGGTTCAGATTTTGGAAGTTCTGTGCAAAGTCTGGAGCTCTCACCAAATACTGAAGGGGGACCAAATTATAAGGCTCCCATTACACTACAACAAACTGAGCACAAACAGAACTCTGACAGTAACTGTGGGACTTTGGTTCCGAACTGGAAGCAAATTAGCAGCAACCCCAATTGGGAAGTTTTGCATCCATCCCCAATTGCAGCATCTTTAATCTCTCCACACAAAATACAATGGAAGGCGCTTGTGTCTGTTAGGGAAACTAAATGCAGCCATCATACTGATAGCCACATTGCTATTGACAGATATATTAGGGAAAAAGAAAAGACTTACGCCTGCATGCCTGTAACTGACTGGTCAATACTTTCCTAATTTCATTTACCCAGGTGGCTTTGACTTCTGGGGTTGGAGCCTGCATCAAAAAGGAAAAGGTAGAAATTCGGCCAACTATTTGCCACAAATTAAGACATTTCGAAACGAGACAGGCAGGACCAATGTTTTCAGGCCTCAAAGAGAACATCTACACCAGGGGTTGGCAACCTAAGGCCCATGGCCCACAAGCGGCCTACGGGGGTCGTTTAACTGGCCCACAAGCTGCCCCTGAACCGAGCCACCTGCTCGGCGAGTCCCTGCGCACTACTCTAAACCAGCACAGTGTGGCGCGGGGACTCGTTTCCGCGGCGCCGGAAGTCGCCCCTGATCTACACCTGCATAAAACTGCCTTTAAAAGGCAGCACAATGCTTAAAATCTTTTTTTTTGGGGGGGGGGTTACCTGTATTATATACACTTCTTCCCTTGCATTATACCAGATTTCAAATTTTTTAGCGTCACCTTTGACGTTCTCTGTTATTCCAACAGCAGTCATCTGAAAACAAAAGGAATGTTAAACCGACATCTGGCATGACACCTTTGCTATTTGTGTGTGTGTAGTGTGTGTGTGTGTTTTGCTGCAGACAAAATGTTACTACTTTTGCTCTACTATTTATTAAAATGTTTGTTTGTTTGTCTGTTTAAAAAAAAATCTTACATTTAAGGAATTCTTAAAGCTGTATGAGGGTGCTTTCTCATATCCTTCTCCGTTTTCTTCTCTCTTTTTACAGAACAGTATTGCTTTCTCGTGAAGGAAGAGGTGCCTCTGCATTGGCTTGAAACGTGCCAGGTCCTTGACTTTCGAGTGCCCCTTTTTGTGATCAGTCCATACACTGAAAGATCCCTGCATCAGAAGCTTGCCAAGTTCATTCAGGTTTCCCTAAAAACAAAACAAAAAGCAGACTGTTTACACTTTGTTAATAATATTTAGAAAGGAAGACCAGCAAAGGGAGCGGCACCACGGGTAGAATTAAATGTTGTGCTAAGGAGAATGTGCCTTCATTTCTATTTGCCAGACAGAACAATCTCCCCTCCCCTTCCCCCAACATGGTGTTCTCAGGGTTCTCTTGACCCTCCTGAGTAGATTTGGGGAAGGCGTGGGGGATGCACATGGGTGGGGAAGAGAAGCAGAGAAAGTCCTGTTGCACTAGGGGGACTAGGCGAACTAATGCCAGTGTACTGGAAGAAGCAAAGATCACCAGTATCAAATCAATGATTCTTCAACATCAACTTTATTGGACTGGTGTGGATCCAGAATTCGCCTCTACAGTCACTTACGAATGCATTGTTAAAACCGTGTTTATGGAGTGATCGCTAAAGAAGAAGTAATTATGTTGGCTTGTCCAGGTGGAACAATTTAGTTGAAGCTGGTCCTAAGCCTGCATTATTCTCCTGCAACTGGGTGGGTTGGTTCTATGGTCTTGCCTCTTAAGTCCAGTGAACAGTCCCTTCCTGAAGAAATGGAGAACATCCAAAGTCTGGACTTGCTACATAAGGCTGCTGGATCTCATGAACTAACCAAAAATGTTTCAGAGTTTTAGTCTCCCCTTCTCTCAGGGCTTTGGATGGCAAAAGTTAAATGTTAAAAGTCAGGAACCAGAATTAAGGTGTGGGGCAGCAGAGAGAAGAAAAACCTATTTTATGTAAGTCCTCTCACCAACACCACCTGTAAGGTCCTCTGTTGGTTGCTCATGAGTAAGCAGGCAAAACTCTGAGTTTCCTTTAAAACATAGTTTATTGTGTAAACTATGTACAGTGCAGAGCTAATAAGTTTATGTCTGTATCAAGCATTGTCAGAATTCGGGAATGGCCCCTTCCGGTTCTGATCCCAACAAAAGAGCTTCGGTATACGGAAACCCCGCCTCCCATCCTTTCGTTTCACCCCTCGACACCTTTGGGGCCCCAGAAGCTGCGTCTCTCTTTCCTCACCCCTTGAGCAAGAGGAGTGCGAGGGCTCTTCAGCATCCTCAGAGCCTTCTCCCTCCATACTGTGAAAAGCCTGCCCCTCCCCGCTTGAAGCCTCGCTGTTCCCTCGGCTGCCAGAGGAGGTGCTGCTTGTCAGGTGGGACCGGGGCTCTCTGTAGCATCCCGAGAGCCCTTCCACCACCTTGCGCTGCGCAGGGGACAGTTCCCTGACACCACCCTGCAGCTTTCTATTCCATTCTAAAATTCAATCGATGCGTATATCAATTTCTGTGGGCGAGCGACACACACCAAACACAGGCTAAGTGACATGCCACCAGAAATAATGTAAGAAGGGGGAACATTTTCTTGTAAGTGCTAACTAACAGAAAGTGTTTTGAAATAAGGTCCTTCTTCAGCAGCAACCTCAAAACTTTCGAACACTGTAGAACAGCAGAAGCAGCTTCGACAAATATTGCAGCTCATCTAGTACCATTAGTAAAAGTGCAATACAGGGCAAAAATATATGTTTGAGCTGCTGCAACTATTCTATATAAAAAAGGAAACTTTTAAGATGCCTTCTAAAGAAGGAAGCTGTAGTCTGAAATGGACTGAGGTGGAACAAATCTTGTAGGATGGCATTTTTTGATAACTGGCTTCTTCCTTCTGCATTCTTTCAGTAGTTTTAACCATCATTTCAGGTAAGTGGTGGTGGTGGAGAAAACAGTTGCAGAAAATATTGGCACCACTGCTTGCATTATGTATCGCTAAAATGTGAAATTTTAATGCTACTACTTACATCATAGCCAGTGATTGCAATCTGGTGCATGGAATCATTAACTGCTTTAAGAATTCCCAATATTGATGTCAGTGCCTCCTGAAGATATTCTGCGCCTTCACAATTTTTACTGTATTTCAGCATTTCCTGTGAAAGAAGTAAATATATAGCACCTTATGAATCTCCAGAGCAACAAAAGTCTCTAGATACGACAGGGGAGCTACTACTATATGCCATAAAATAAATGGAGACGGCAATATAAAATATAAGGTTGCAATCTGAGAAGGGCAGAACTGCAGACAGTGAGCTGGGAGACCTTAGTTCAAGTACCATATTTTCTCAGCACTTCTTATATGACCTTAGTATGGACATTGGCCTGGTTCACACGTAATGATTAACCTAATCTGTACATGTTGCATGAACCTCACATGCAGCAGCAGAAGGAACAAACCAAAATTCAATTTCTCTTTCTAGGATTGCTGGCTGGTACATGACAAGTCAGAAATTGTGGTTTAAAATAAACTTTAGTCAACTGCCAAACAAAGTTAACTACTGTATAATCTGGGTTACGAAGTGTGCTTGCTTAAACTAGAATTTATTCTGAACCACGATTCTTGGTTTAGATAGATGCAATGACAAAACCAGGAAATTGAGAAAGAGAAAATGGATCTCATTTTGACCCCCCTCCCAGCTGTGCTGAGAGGAGAAAAGAAGAAAGGGGAATGCTCCAGTCCAAGGGGTTCATGCATATAACCTCAAACCACAGCTCAGCATTATGTGGGAACCTGCCCATTATCTCCCAGACTCAGCTTGTCAGCTCATAATGGTTCACTTCATTGCGATCTTGCTGAAGGCAACTGTAAATGAAGACTGTAAAGGATGCTGCAAATTGCAAACACTGTCAAAGCTATAAACTACGGAATTACTCATAGTGGGCATTTGCTCTAAATCACAGTCACTTAGAGATTAACTTAAGGGCATGGCTAAAACAATATTATATTCCTACCTTTAGCAAAAGCTGGTATTTGGTTATTCTTTGAACAGGTTTCAGCAAATAGGAATCCAAACTCAGCTTGTGGTCAAGTTTTCTCTGACACTCCTATAAATATAATTGAATAAAGAACTGGAAAAAAAATCCTCCCATGAGATGCAATGAGAAAGGTAGTAATCAACTAATTATGTGTTTTCAGTAAAATAAAGAATACCTGAAAGAATACAGAGTCTGAGAACTGCCTCCACAGACTTTCAGATCGAGGTTTATTTTGACAGTATTTTTCATAAATCTGAAAGTCTTCCATCTGAATGAGAGAAAACAATTATTACAAAAGTTTTAAGTTTTCAGGCAATTATGAAGTAAACTGTCACACTTACAATGGGCATTCGACTAAGTCTTACTCAGAGGAGACCCAATAAAATGAAAGAAGATGGCTAAGTTAAGTCAATTGCTTTTAATGGGTCTAACTCTTGAGGAATGAAATATGTATGGCTGTTCTGATTGAATAAAACTGAGCTGACATTAGATCATGCAAAGTAACTCCCCCCCCCGGTTAATTCATGTCTCTGTTCCTGTGGGAACTCCCCCCCCAAAACCCCTGTATTATTTATTTAATAACTACACCCCACCCTTCCTCCCTAAGGAGCCTCAGCTGGTGAGCACATTAGTGTTAAAACAATACTATGAAAAATAAAATAACATATTTAAAATATTTTTTTTTTTAAAAAAAAACATACTCTCACAGCTAATAATTTAAAGGTTGCCAGGAATTTTTTTAGCCATCCAACGTCTGGGGGAAACAGGAATGTTTTAAAATCCACCCTAAAAGGTTATAAAGAGGGGGCAGACACACCTCACCAGAGGAGACATTCCACAAACAGGGAATCACCACTGAGGAGGCCCTGTCTCATAACAATGCCAACCAGGCAGCACTCGGCAGTGGCACTTCCAATAGGGCATTCTCTGCTGATTGTAGGGCCCAAGAGGGCTGACACTAGGGAAGGCGCTCTTTCAGGTACTTGGGTCCCAAGCTGTTTAGGGCTATGTTTGCCAGCACTAGCACCTTGAACTGGACTGGTATTACACAACATTGCCCACAACAGCAAAACTCAACTGGGTAAATCTGATATTACTGTAATTTCCTAGAAGCTAGCAGAACTCAGAATTCCAATCTTCCTCTCTAATAGGCATTTGTTTCAGCACGAAGGCCTAGACCCGTGGTTCCCAACACACACACCCAACGGGGGCGGGGGGCAATTTGAGAATGAGTTAGACCAAGTTAATGGCTGTTTAGGGTTCCACCACGTGAATAGGAGTTCACTTTTTGAATAATCAGAATTATATGTTTTTTTTTTGGGGGGGAAATCAGGATTGTAGAGATGCTTAGGTGGGGCATGGCCCAAAAAAGGTTGGGAACCACTGATAAGACATTTGCAGTATGGACATTATTGGGGAAGAATGATCAAGTTAGCAATACAACTATGCTCTCGATCAGGGGGTGGGCATACTTCAGGTTTGTGGAATCTATTTAGTTTTTCATGAGAACTCCCAAGGTTCACCAACCAGAGACAGATGCGAAATAGTGGCTCAGCATAACTGGGAGCCAAAAACTTTTGTGGATCTACTGCAAGTCATTCAGCAATTTCCCACTAGATCCTGATCCCACCCCTGCAATAGACCACTTAAAACTGGTAGTGCACACATATGATTTTTGTCCCATTCATTGTAAAACGTTCACCGTTAACCATATGTACAAGCTTTATGACTGAATTAGGCACTTGTAACCATGCCATAATTTCTCCTAATATTGCTGGTGCCAGAATGAAAACTATTCTGCCAATGAAACGTCAAACACAAAAACTATGACCCTCATTTTCGTACTACTTACCCTTTCAAGGAAACACCTTCCTACCAGTTCCGGATATTCTATGTAATTTTCTAGTTCTCTTAAGAATATTCTGCAAAGAAAATAATTTTATTTTATTTGAAAAATATGGAGAAACAATCCATAAATATCTACAGCATATGCTCCTCTACCTTTTAATATATACTGTATGAAATCTTAGAAGCAGGGAGCTGTTATATGAAGATTAATCTAATATGTTATATGTTAGATTAATCTAAAAGAACACCAAGTTCAAAGTAGCATTACTGCTTACTTCTTTTACAGATTTCACACTTAAATATAGTGGCCACTACATAAAGAAGACCCCTCAGGAATCTATGGTTATATTTGCATATCATACTAAACCATAGTTTAGTACATGAATAAGCTTCAGCAAAAGGAATGGGACAACCACGGTAAGTACTTACACAAGAGTGATTGGGTGCAAACCCTATAGTAATTTCCATGGGGTTTTGACAAAGAACCAATGTGGAAAAGGCTGAAGCAATGGATTTGTGGACTACTGCTTTAAAAAGGAGCTTAACTACTGTGAGTCTGCAAAACCAGTGGTACCTCGGGTTACATACGCTTCAGGTTACATATGTGTCAGGTTACATACTCCGCTAACCCAGAAATAACGCTTCAGGTTAAGAACTTTGCTACAGGATAAGAACAGAAATCGTGCTCTGGCGGCACAGCAGCAGCGGGAGGTCCCATTAGCTAAAGTGGTGCTTCAGGTTAAGAACAGTTTCAGGTTAAGAACGGACCTCCGGAACGAATTAAGTACATAACCAGAGGTACCACTGTAATTTGGGGGTTTCAATGAATTTTTTTTTTAAAATCACAAAGAATATATTCTAATGTGTTTGTTTTAATTTTCT
Organism: Lacerta agilis; assembly: GCF_009819535.1. Lineage (NCBI taxonomy): Eukaryota > Metazoa > Chordata > Lepidosauria > Squamata > Lacertidae > Lacerta > Lacerta agilis. Next base: position 76,515,514 of record NC_046315.1, read on the forward strand.
GTTAGTATGACTAGAAATTGTGTGCACGGGCCACAAATCTTAACCTGTTGTGAAAGTGATAGATTTCTTCCATGTTTCCAAACAAGACATCTTTCTTATTTTGAAGCCCTGGTAAAATGAGGTGTGCCATTAAGGGGCTGTCCATTTCTGCAGCATAGCCCTGTAATACAAAAGGCAAGCAGATTAATTGCTTGCAGTTAGTTCCAACATCTCTCTCTTTCTTCAGCAAGCCTAGTCTGCTCAAAGCTGATAAACACACAGCAATATTTCAACATCGTTGCGAGGGGGCAGGGAGACTATTCAATGTCCAGTACATCAGCTCACCCTTTTAATTCAAGCCCTGTTCTGTTGGGGGGGGGCACAAAAACACACACATCTGCCGTCTTATAAACAGTTTTGGAGAATATTCTAGTTAAAAAGGAAGTTTACAAAAATCAGAATGTATTTTTGAATTGCATGTAAATTCAAGACTATTTATAAAAATCCATCCAACTGATAATTCCAGTGTTTTGGATCCAGAGCTCACCACAATGACTATGGATCCCCATATCGTGACCTTTCCAGCCAATTGTTCTTCTTCCTTCCTGACCTAAGTTCCTGTTTATGACATCTGCTGTAGGCAACAAAGCCAGATCTATTCTTTAGCACTTCCACACAGCAGGAAAGACGCACAAACTTGTTTTAATTTGCACTTTAAGTACTCTTCATTCAGTACAGCTAGGTAAGATTTTCCTTTTGCCTGTGTTCATATAAAGAACCTGGCTTAGAAAGCGAAACAAGGCAGAAATGCAATAGAATGCATTATGCCACCAGGCACACTGATGAAAACAACATTTTAATTCTCCTTTCCATACTACAACATTAGGAGGTACATGGACAAAGCCCAATTCTGCCTCCACATCCTTCATCACCAGGAACTTGGGAGATGCAAAATGTGATGGCCCTATATGGGAAGTATTTCCAAATATTATGGCAGGAAGGAAGAACATTTCTGCACCGGGAAGCTGTCTTCAGTTGTAAAAAAAGAAGAAGAAGAAGGTAAATGTGAAGTAAAGCATGAGAGCCAAACAAATTTTAAACAAGCACCACCCAGGGGTGATCCAAACGGAGGTGCAGACTGCCTCTCTTTAAGGGGCTGCAGAAGCCACTCAAGGATGACCATGTCAAGGAATTTGTAAAGCTGGCTAGGTAGGAGATTCCTCCTCTTGTAAGTGCTTTGTCAAGAGAGTGGAGGAAGGTCCCAATTCCACAACAAAAGGGAGTTCTTTCTAGGGGAGCATGGAAAACCTTTCACTGCAAAAATCCCACAACCTCCCCCCCCCCATTAACTCAATCCTAATACCATTTGGTACTCATACATACAGTTTTGGAATGTGCACTGCACAGCAAGTTTGCTCAAGCGTTGTAATTAAACATAGCACTGCAATGGGGCTTCAAATACCTACCTCAAGAACGCACAGAAGTTCTTCCACATACGCTCGTTCCGTTTCAAGAAGTTCATTCATTACATGTCTATGAACACAGGAAACAGATTAGTCAAGATGTGGCTCCTCGAATCAGTCTTCATGTGTTTACTGACAATAGAGATCATGAGTAAGTCTCTGATACATATGGTAGGAGCTGTGTGGTTTCCTAAAAATGAAAGAACTGTAATGGTATTTTAGCAGCTTAGTACCACCAAATAACGCCCTACCTAAACGTTGCTGCTGCGTTATACAGGGATGCGTTCAGGGAATTTGCTTAGATCTTGGGTAGGCAAACTAAGACCTGGGGGCCGGATCCGGCCCAATCGCCTTCCGAATCCGGCCCGCGGACGGTCCAGGAATCAGTGTGTTTTTACATGAGTAGAATGTGTCCTTTTATTTAAAATGCATCTCTGGGTTATTTGTGGGGCATAGGAATTGCTTCATCCCCCCCCCCTCTTCAAAATATAGTCCAGTCCCCCACAAGGTCTGATGACCAGCCCCCTGCTGAAAAAGTTTGCTGACCCCTGGGCTTAAGATCAACCAAATCTCAGGTTAGATGCATAAAATATGTAACCACTGGAGAAGCCTCTAACATGCTAACTGTACGATATTGCTCTGATATGTAAAGTTGTACTTACTTTCTTAACACAGCTAGATTTTCTTCATCATCCATCACAGATCCACCTCTGTTTTGATGGATTTCATTGATTTCTCTCTGAAAATATTTTTTTTCCAAAGTCAACAGCACCATAGATAAAGCAACAAATCAAATAAATGGTTTGACCATTTAGGGTCAAACCAGAAGTAACACTGCAACCAGCCAGATGGGTGGGGTATGAAATTATTATTATTATTATTATTATTATTATTATTATTATTATTATTATGATTATTATTATTATTAACCTGATGCTCTTGTCTCTTCTCCAAAGTACCTTCGGGAGGGGGATTTGCAACAGAGTAGGTAGGGTGTGTATATGTTTGTCTTTAACACTCTGCATCTTATGCCTACCTGCCAATCTTACTCTAAATGCCACTGCTCAGATGCTTTCTTTCATGTGACGTTCCAAACTTGCAAAGGCAAACATGGTCTTGAAATTCCATTGGGAGTTGAGAACACAACAGCAGAGGTGTTTAATGTTTCAGGGGGGAAGTGGTGCCCCCAGTCCTGCTTCTCTACTGCAAATCACTTTTCCAGAGGACACTTTGGAACAAAAGAGCAGCCAGCAAGCTAACATGGCTACAGGTACAATGGCAGTCACACTCCTTTATTACGTATGTGAATGGGAAGACCCATATTTAAAGAGACATATATTCTGCCACCACATCTAGTTTGGCACTGAGAAACACAGGCAGAGGTGGAGGCTCAAGCAGGTATACAAAAGTTGCAAAACTTGGTCAACTTGTTTTGATGTTCTCACTTTGTATTATTTCACATGGAACACACACAAAATGTATTGCATGGCCTGGGTGAATCAAGTAAGAGGGGGTTTGATTTTTGCTGGGGGAAATGTGCGTGTGCGGAATCGTTTTGCACAAGCAGTAGGGCCAAGGATGCACTGAAATTAAATGCTTTTCCTGCTTTCCGTTTGGGATTAGATTGTTTCCTGATTTAAAATAGAAAAAAAAAAAATCTTTATACAGTCGTACCTTGGTTTTTGAACAGCTTAGTTCTCGAACATTTTGGCTCCCGAACACCGCAAACCTGGGAGTGTGTGTTCCGGTTTGCAAACTATTTTGGGGTGCCAAATGTTTAGTGGGGCTTCCGATTGGCTGCAGGAGCTTTCTACAGCCAACCAGAACCCGCGCTTTGGAAGTCAAACAGACTTCCGGAATGGATTCTGTTCGACTTTCAAGGTATGACTGCATGTGTTTACTGATCCTCTGAAAAACTGTATTAAAATGTGTTTAATAAAATAATCTACACTGTTTCAGACCCTGATCTGACCCTGACTATTCATCCTCCAACCAAGACTCAGACCTTAGAGAGTCAGGAATCCTCTAACCCCACTACCGATGCTGAAGACCTCAGCAGCTGGGGAGATACTTCACAAGGCTGGCTCCCTGGAAAGATCCTCAGGGCAAACCCTTGTTTCATCTGTGGCAAAAGAGCTGCCTCCCAGACCCAGACAGCACAGACACCAGAAAGTCCTACCTATGACAGTCCTTTTAAAGCCCAAGGGAACAGAGCAACTTTCAAGGAAGGTGCTTTTGGGAAGCAAAGAGCACAATTAAATCCTTGTAGCTGGTCCTGAGTGGGATTTGCCAAGACCAGACTATGTAAGCCTTCAGTTTAGTTTGGTAGTTCTTGGAACAATACAGGACTTTCATCTCCCAGACTGTTGCAACTTGACTTAACTTCTCTGCCCATGACTGACTCTTGGGACCTGCACTCAGCTGCTGTGCCCTTTGGGTTACACTCAATTCTGGACTGCGTTCTTGCATTTTAAACAATGGGGCCACATGCTTGTAGTAGGTGGAGCCGGAGACAAAAGGGAGTAGAGCAATGGATGGGAATGACAGTTCTGCGTGTTAGGTTAGTTTCTACATGCACCCCCTCTATATCTTCCATCCAGCGTCATCAGAGTTCAAAGACACCTTCCACGCAAAGACTTACAAAGAGGGTGCAGGACTGGTGAGAGATATGTCTTGGGGAGAGGGGCTTGGTCTTGAGGGTCAGATAGAGGTCTGGAGGGCTGTATTTGACATCCCCCGGGCCTGAGGATTCCCCATCCTTGATACATCTAAGGTAAAGGGACCCCCTGACCATTAGCTTCAGTCGTGTCCAACTCTGGGGTTGCAGTGCTCATCTCGCGTTACTGGCCGAGGGAGCCGGCGTACAGCTTCCGGGTCATGTGGCCAGCATGACTAAGCCGCTTCTGGTGAACCAGAGCAGCGCATGGAAACGCCGTTTACCTTCCCACTGGAGTGGTACCTATTTATTTACTTGCACTTTTGACGTGCTTTCAAACTGCTAGGTGGGCAGGAGCTGGGACCGAGCAACGGAAGCTCACCCAACATGGGAATTCGAACCACTGACCTTCTGATCAGCAAGCCCTAAGCTCTGTGGTTTAACCCACAGCGCCACCCGCGTCTATACATGCTTAAAAACCTCTCTCACACACACACCTTTATTCTTCTCATGTTCATTCTTCGAACCATGAGACTGTCAGGGCTGGACGACTCTTCAGAGTCTCTTTGAAGACCTGGTATGCAAAACAAATCCAACCATTGAAAGCCAGTCAAGTCATAAGCTCGGTTATTTTTGGATTCAACAGGTTCTGAGCAAGCCAGCTGCTTACCTGGAGAAGGACAAGGTGATTTTAGAGAGTTCTCTGGTCTAGGGGCCACGGGCTGAACTGGACGCATTTGCTTAGCTGCCAGTTTCTTAAGGCTGACGCGCCTCTTTTGAAACATTTCTTCCATACTTTCCTGCTTCTGAAAAACTTTCTGTATGTGCTCCTGTAGTAGAAGCCAAAATTAAACCATCGTTTTAAAAGCAAGCCCATGGTGTTTATTTGTTTATTTGTTTATTTATTTATAAACTGAACTGCTTTACCGTAGTGCACTAATTTTCAGTAATTCAATAATGATTTGGAACAATAACATTTTGGGTTATTTTTTAAATACAAAAATGTATAATGAAGAACATGCTTGGGTTTAAAAATGAGTAACATTTTCACACATTTAAGATTCTTAGGACAATACTCTTAAGCATCTGAATTCTGATTCTGTAGTCCAGCTGCATGCCTATTTGTTCCCTAAACAAATCGTATAGCAAGATACACATTTGGCTTGCATTTAGTCGCCTATCCTACTTACATACAGATACGCAGCTGAAATTTTCCATAGCAGCAGCCCCACACGCTGGTCTGGAGTGTCCCATGAAAAGCTTTTCGTGGGTTGGAGGATTGGGCACTCACCAAGCAGGAAAAGCAACCAGTGACTGGTCACCCCATGTGACCAGGTGCTTTTGCTCAGACAGAGATTAGCCAGTTTGTGAGTGGGAATCCACAATATTCTGGCTCTTATAAATATGCACGTGTTTGTAGCTATCTTGACATCCTTGCAGAAGTATTTTAACCCCTCAGCTTTAATTTAGGGACAGACTTGGGACTACCTGTGCCTCATGATGGGGCAAGACACGGGTTTTGGCTCCTTTGGAGAAAGCAAAGCTATCTTGGCATAATAACTGAATACTCCATTCATTATTAAATTCTGGCATTAAGAGTACCATTAATTCCTCACTAAGGATGGATTCATATTCTCTGAACAGGTAATTCAGTTCCATGAGCTTGTTGTCTCCACCCGTCTCCAAAAACGTCTCGATCTCCTGTAAAGCGGATTCTGCTCCATCTTGGGACTGGCATTTGTCCACAGGCTGTGAAGCCAGCAGGAAAATTCCTTCATCACACCACTTCATGGACTGTAAATGTACAAAATGAGGCAGGAAGAAAAGGCACATAAGTAAATATCCTTGAATTGGAAAAAGATTTAGTAACACACACGCACACCCTGGCTTGCACCCCTATTCACTCTGCCTGCCAATTTCCTGATATTTCCCATATGAACCGCCTAGAGCTTCACCTTTCCAACCTCATTTCCAAAGCCGCTTCTCTTTTCTGTTTCTGCAGCCCTGCTTTGCAACTGTTTTCACCTTCAAGCCATGCCCATGGCTCCCCCACCTCCTTTTGTGCAACCCCTCCCTTGCACAGAAACTACCCCCATCTTTCTCCTCCCACACATTGCAACTACAGCGCAGCCTCTTCACCATGTGACACTTATGAAGTCAGCATCCCCTCCACTTCTTCAGACCCTTTAACACCCCTGCTTTCACTTTCAACCCAATTCCCATGCATCCTACTCCCTTTTCTTGAAACCCATTTTGCACACCCGTTTTCACCTTCACTCCCTTTCCCCCTGTAGCCTCCTTCTTTACTGTTCTGAACTCTCCCTTGCACGCAGATCACCCCCATTTCCATGCCTCAACCTCTCTTCAATTCTGCAGTCAGTGTAGACCAGTAATCTTCGACCTTTTCAGATCTCAGATTATATATCTGTATGGTGGCAGGACTGCTGCAACTCAATACAGTGGAACCTCGTGTTACAGGCAGGATCCATTCTGGACACAAGCCGAATTGCCGTGTCTGCGCACGTGCGCAGCATGCTTTAGCGCTTCTGCGCATGCGGTGAAACCCAGAAGTAACCCATTCTGGTACTTCCAGGTTGCCACGGTACGCAACACAAAAACACGTAACCTTAAGCAGACGCAACATGAGGTATGATTGTAGTGGGTCCTGATCCACTAGCTGAAGGGGAGGCAAGTGAATCAATGGTCTGTTTCAGTATAATACATCTTCCTATGTTTCTGTTGCCTGTCACTCTAATAAATGAAGTTGTCTCACTCTTTAGTTGGATATTTTGGTCCCCATTGTTGTGGGGAGCTACTCCCTCTGTGTTACAGTAGTCAACAGGAAGGGTCATCACATGCCTGCAATTTTATGAGCAAAATCAGTAAAGTTGGGCCTACCTTCTCCAGCCGGCTGTGCAACTCATGCGACTGGTTCAAGAAAGCCCTGATTTTATTCACTGCAGTGGCAATGGTATCACAGCAATGTTGGAGTTCATTGCACTTGGGGAGAATGGAGTCCACAGCATAATGGTTGTTTTGTATAAACTGGTCCCCTTTAGAGATCAGCATCTTGGCCTTTCCCAAAATCTCCTATGAAAGTAATTGGTTAAGAAAATGAAAGCATAAGCTGTAACATTATCTCTTCACAAGGGCAGCCTACTGGAAAAAACAAACAAACATGGCATACGAAGGAACGTCAAATCTTTACATGCGATTTCTCTTCAGAGCTGGCGAGATCTTTCAGAATGTGCTCCACATGTGAACAGCTATTTCCCACTTCTGTGAAATGTGATAACCTCTCAGATACACTATCAAGAGCTGCTTTGACCTGAAACGAGAGATAGCTATGTGTAAATGAAAGTGTGGAATTTTACACACCTGAGGGAACAAGTTTCACCTCTTTCATAAATCTCAGTTATATAACAAGGTCTTCATTTTTTTAAGTCACACCAACAAAGAAAAGCTGCCAGTCATCTCATTCACTGAGAGTAATAATCATGTATACATTGAAATATAAAAGGTGTCTTTTGAAGATGCTGTTCACTACAGCTTTCTTGTGTCACATATATTTAAATCACAGAACGTCGATTTGAAACTTTGAGAAGTGATTCTGTGAAGTCAAAGCTGTGAAGCTGTAGGACTTACGTCAACAATATTTAGATGGTGAATGACATACTTTATGGAAGGTCACAAATGTAATTTATTATTGTACCTATAATATTCTGTAGATATTGATTCATCTGCTCTCAGTTACAACACTGGAATTGCTATGGTTTACATTTAATTTTATTTCACCCAGCCCTGAAATTGTTATAACGTACAGCAGCTTATGAACACTAATAAATAAATAAAACTGACATATATTTTTTGATAGTACTACGTAAGGCAAAATTAATTTAGTGAATGGCAGAGGAGAGAGAGCAAGACAATAGCAAAGTAATACAACAAACAAAATATTACTGGCTGTTGACTTTGAATTGCATTGAGGATAGCTCAGTCAGTAGAGCATGAGACTCAATCTCAGGGTCGTGGGTTCAAGCCCCATGTTGAGCAAAACATTCCTGCATTGCAGAGGATTGGATTAGATGACCGTTGTGGTCCCTTCCAACTCTGCAATTCTCTGTTTCTCTATCTGTCTCTTTCTCTCTCTCTATATATATATATTTAAAAGTCATCACCTCTTTGAACTCCAGTTCAAAATGTCTAAGTTGCAAGCACTGCTCAAGCTTCTGTTGATGTTTAGACCAAAAATCATCAAAGGCTGCTTCAGTTTCATCTAGTTGAGCTAGAAGCCTAAAAGAGAAAAGGACAATAACTCTATCCAGCGCACTGTAAGTGAAATAGAACATTTACTTTTATTTTGGAAACAAATCATTATCATCATCTTTATTGCGGCCCACTGACCCATAACATGAATTCAGAATAAAACAGTTTCATACAGACAACCCCCCACCCCCAGGGAAGGGAGACCGAAGCATTATTTGTTTAGTCATGGGCATGTTGATCTTTGATTCGTATGGCTACTGAAAGAAACTTTGCCATGGCCACTGTGACTTGTCATCCAGAAGACAGCTGGTATATAGGAGGCTTCAGATTGACCCAGCCGATTTGCCAATAGTGGCTTAATCAATAGTTCCCTAGACTGATCATATTGTCTGCAATGCAAATTAATTCTGGCTGCTTATTTGATTATATTTTAGGGGGAAACAAGCATGCAACACAACATACATGCTACAAGCACCAGGTTTACCTCACCTTTCCACCGTCGTTTGATTTTCTAGCTGATCCGGATTCATGTTGTACTCCGAGTTTTCAAAAACCGGTTTTCTAATACTTCTGAGAATATCTTGTCCTTGTATTAATGCTATCCTCAGATCCTCCTGTAGAAAAGTTAAAAGGCTATGACTTCCCCCCCACTAACAATTCCACCGAGGGTGCACCTTCAAGCTTTGTGAAAACTGAGATTGGAGACGAGTAGTCTATTGTTGTACCATTTAAGCCACTGGAACTGCATCATTAAAAGATTTATACGCTGCCTTGTTCACCTCCCACTGTCTGAGAAGGAAAAGCCTGAAGCCTGGTCACCACCACTTAAGTATCCTCACAAAACTTATCCCCAAAGGCAGGTGATACATACATACAGACAAGAGACTTTAGAGATTTGGGACCCTGGCTGGCTCCAAAACAAACAACCGAATCTCCTTTGGAACCAAAGCAGCATCATTAGTGTCAACAGTACAATGCTCACCCCATCCTGTTCCTACCTAGCCCTGCTAGGTTTCTAAGTTTCGACTGAAGTTCTGCTGTTCCCTGCAGCCCAACAGTTAGGGTTAAACACTTCAAAGTATATTTTGAAAACCGTCACTGGCAAAAATCCTAGCACAACCAACACTACATTTATTTATTTTTTAAAAAAGCAAAACATCTAACAATTGTTTTGTTTAACACATCACATTCAATACAATCACTTAGATTTTCAATTAAGTTGATATTAGTGTGTCTTTTTTAAATTCTGACTCATCGGCTTTCTCTTTTTCTAGCTGTGCGCCAAAAAACTTCTCTCACCACATTTGCTTAAAAGTGAAACCCCCTGAGCAAAATTCTCCTAATTAATCAACAAGTATTAATTAATTAATTGGATAATTAATTAATTATCCAAACACTGATTTGGGGTTTTGTGGGGGAAGGAGGTGAAAGAAAGAAATGCTGTCATAAGAAATGATAAAATGCAATGAAACTACTTAAAAGTCTCACATTGCTACTATTCTTTTTGCTGGTACTGGTAACTGGGGAAAGGATGGCCCAAAGCATTTTAAAGGCAGCATGAATTCTGTCTGGCAAAAGTATGGCAAACCAAGTTAAAGCTCTGTTACTTGAACTACAGCTTCTGGTTACGAACGCTTCAGGTTACGAGCTCCGCTAACCCGGAAGTAGCTGCTCCTGGTTGCGAACTTTGCCCCGGGATGCGAACGGAAAACGCGCGCCAGAGGCAGGCCCCATTAGCGAAAGCACACCTCAGGATAAGAACTGTTTCAGCTTAAGAACGGACCTCCAGAACGAATTAAGTTTGTAACCAGAGGTACCACTGTATTCAATAAAATGTCCTCAGATATTGCTAAAACTATATATAATAACACAGTTGAATACCTTCATTTTGTCTTTGTTTTCAGTATGTGCTGCAAGAAGGGCAATGGTGGATTGCACATCGTTTGGTAGCTCTGTTTCTGCCAGTTCTGTCCCGAAGGATCGAAGGTTTTTAGCAGTCTGCTTAACCATTTGAGCAAAGTTCTCTATAGCCTTTGGGATTAATGAAGGCATTACACACAGTCACACTCAAGAGTCAAATGCCACTGAATATAAACACACACACACACACACACACACACACACATAGTAGCGTAAATAAAAAGTGACAGATCAGTGGTAATAGCCGACTAAGTCAAACTCAAGAGCAGACCCACTAACATCAGTGAACCTAAGTTATTTAAATTCGTTGACTTCTGTTTGACTATTGTTAGATATCATTTGACATTTTTAGAAATATCACTTACAAAAATAAAAAGGCTGCATTAAAACGAAATGTCAAAACCTATAAATATGATGTCGCCACCATTATTCACCTCATTAAGTGCATATAAGAGAATTTTTCAATTAGTTTGAAACTTGAGTGGATGATATCCAGGTCTACTCCAGTTATGACTAATGATAAAGGTAAAGGGATCCCTGACCGTTAGGTCCAGTCGCGGACAACTCTTGAGTTGCGGCACTCATTATTGGCCGAGGGAGCTGGCGTACAGCTTCCGGGTCATGTGGCCAGCATGACTAAGCCGCTTCTGGTGAACCAGAACAGCGCACGGAAATACCGTTTACCTTCCCGCCGGAGCGGTACCTATTTATCTACTTGCACTTTGACGTGCTTTCGAACTGCTAGGTTGGCAGGAGCTGGGACCGAACAACGGGAGCTCACCCTGTCGCGGGGATTTGAACCGCCGACCTTCTGATCGGCAAGCCCTAGGCTCTGTGGTTTAGACCACAGCACCACCCGCGTCCCTATGACTAATGATGGATATCACCTAATAGATCTAAATTTTTCTTTTAAAAGCACTTTTGTTGTTGCATTCTACCTGTCTTGTGAGTTATCACCAAAAAAGCCACCCTCTTTTAACAATATATTGTTAATTTCCAAACTCTAAAGTCACAACTCCCAAATTCATTAATCATTGTATATCTCTCTGGGATGGCCAAGTTCTTCTGAAACATCTTCTCATATACGCTACTTCAATTTGTATTCATAAGGCTATGCCCATAGTGACAGAGTGTTCAACAGAAGGGCCATTGATACAACCAGTTAAATGGAAATGACTTACAGTGCGATGTGTCAGCCACCTATTATGGCAGTAATCTAGAGTTCCTCCAAGATCTTCTGTTAGTTGTGTTCTGTCAATGTAGCTATTTAATTCTGCTAGTGAGCTCAGCATTATGATCTATAGCATGGAAGCAGCAGGAGCAAAAAGAAAAATGGTTCGTTTAGGATTTTTTTTTTTTTGACAGCTTTGGATGTTTGCAATCATTTAATTTCATTTCAGTCAAGCCATGATGCTTCCTTTTGCATAGGATAGCAACGGGGGGTGGGAATTGCTTAAGTCAAAAGGCATAACCAAAATGTATACATACAGACAAGTTGTAGTGACTTTGTAATAAAATATGCAATGTATTATTCATTCCAATATGTAGTACATTGTACAGCTGAAACTTGAAAAATTAGAATATCGTGGAAAGGTTCATTTCTTTCAGTAATACAACTTAAAAGGCAAAACTAATATATGAGATAGACTCATGACATGCAAAGCGAGATATGTCAAGCCTTGATTTGTTATAATTGTGATGATTATGGCGTACAGCTGATGAGAACCCCAAATTAACAATTTCAACTTTGGGGTTTTCATCAGCTGTACGCCATAATCATCACAATTATAACAAACAAAGGCTTGACATATCTCGCTTTGCATGTCATGAGTCTATCTCATATATTAAACTCCAGTAGCTAATGAAAACAATTGCTTACATAAATGGACTTTTCCACGATATTCTAATTTTTCGAGTTTCACCTGTATTTTTCCCTAGTCCAGGGATAGAGGGGGAGGCTGGTTGTCACGCTGCACTTTGTGGCTACTGTCACCAAGCAAAAACATCAGGGGTTCATGAGCACCTAGTGTAGGCAATGCGACCCCCTGCACAGTCATCAACAAATGACAACGATCTGATTAATACCATTGGTTCATGTCTTCACAAATTGGTGTTGGTTGCAATACACACATACCATGCATGCATGACCTTGGGCTAGTCACACTTCTCTGAAGTCTCTCAGCCTCACACTCCTCACAGAGTGTTTGTTGTGGGGGAGGAAGGGAAAGGAGATTGTTAGCCGCTTTGAGACTCCTTAGGGTAATGATAATGCGGGATATCAAATCCAAACTCTTCTTCTTCTTCTTCATGCTCACATGCCCACATGAACCTATCTGGCTGCCTAAGATCTTCAGAAAATACATTTGTGGGTCACTTCATTTTTAGTGGTGAGGTGGGTGGTGATGCATGATATAGCAGTCTGGAATGCTGGCCCTAGGGGTAAGGATGAAGCTTTCCCTACTAGGGAGAATCTCAGCTATCAAAATTAATGTGCTCCGAAAAATGCTGTTCTTATTCCAATCAATCCCGGTCATGGATAAACCATGTTGCCTCAAGGAACGGGGGAAAAGGGTTTTTCTAAATTTGTCTGGTGGGGAGAAAGCCGTGAATTAAACACAAAAAATTTGTTTGATACAAACCAAAGAGGAGGCTTTGCCCTGTCAGACTTACAATTCTATTATGAGGCAGCTTGCTTGTGTTTGCTAAGGGAATGGGGTGTATTGGAGGATGCACACATTTTAGATCTGGAAGGCCAGGATATGAAGTTTGGCTGGCATGCATGTCTCTGGCATGGGAAAGCTAAAATACATAAGAGTTTTATGAACTATGCTATCAGGAGAAATTTGTATAGAGTGTGGGAGAAACATAAAAACTTGTTGGGGGGAAAACACCCCTATCATTATCGCCAATAAAAACATTAACAATCAAGAGAATTAACATGGATAGACGGTGAGTGACCTATAGAGATTTGCTTGATTTTTCGGGGAGCGAACTGATTGAAACCAATGGAAGAAGGAGCTAAATTACTGATTGGCTACAGTATCACCAATTACGTGTTATGTTTAAATTAGATTTAAAAAGCGGTCTATTAAACATTAAAAGCTTCCCTAAACAGGGCTGCCTTCAGATGTCTTCTAAAAGTCTGGTAGTTGTTTTTCTCTTTGACATTCCACAGGGCAGGTGCCACTACCGAGAAGGCCGGTATTTATACCCTCTCCTCTTCTTGGTCACCTACTGCACACATCCCCTACAAGACAGCACTGAATGTGTTACTCATACCTTCTGTTAGCTCCCACTACATAAAAGGGACAACATGGAGATAAAAGGATGGAGAATTAAACTTGAAATGCTATGCATAGGAATAAAACCTATGCATACAACAGAGCTTCCTCCACAGAAAGAGTGTTTTGGATTTAGCAAATCCAAAAAAGATTGGATCTCGCTCACCAATCTTTTTCATACAGTTGTTAATTTGCAAGTATCACATGCCAACTGTGTATGAAGAACTATTATAATTCAGGTTTTCCAAAACCAGATTAGTGGCCCAAGCTAAATTATTACCAAGTCTACCCAAATAACAAATCACAAACAGAAGTAAATGAATTAAGCACTAACCGGCAGCTTCATCTTATACTCATCTCTATGAAATTTGAATGCAATGTCGAAAATTGTCCTGTGAAAGAATCCTGTTGGTCTCAGAACCAGAACTAGCTGCAAATTTCCAGGAAACGATGCCTGCAAAAACCATGGGAAAATAAAAGTCTGTCATATTAAAATGGAATGATCTCTTCATGGATTTTTGCCAAAGGCAGTGAAGCAGTATTCCAGCTTTCTGTAAAATCCCATCAGGAAAGGAGAGAAACCATTGTTTGAATTTAAGTGGATTGGCAAATCATGGTTTGTGCTAACCGTGGTTTGACATGATTTCAGAATGGCAGGCCGTGGATACAGCCGTTTCCCCTGCGCTATAGAACTGAAAACAGACAAGCAGCTTCAGAGCATTGTTTGTCTATGTTTGGAAGTTCATACAGTAGTTTGGGGTTTGCTGCAATTCATGGATTGGTGTGATGTGTAAACTTGAGCTGCTGATATTTATTAATGATACAATATTTATTAATACAAACCATTTTGAGATGACATCTGTGACATAGGTTGAATTACTAATGTTTCTAAACTGATAATGTAAGTTAATTTTGTTGCATTCAGCCTAAATCCACAGTACGGTTGTTCTTCCAGCTATTAGGATGCAAGTCTGAAGCGGGTATTGAACTGATACCACAGATGGATGTCTGGCAGAGACGCGGGAAAAACAACCTGCTTTAAATGCAGGTGGCAAAGCTGTTTTCTTCTTGTAAAGTCTTTTGTAATAATATTAATGATGATACAGTCATACCTCGGGTTACGATAGCTGTGGGTTGCATTTGGCTCGGGTTACGAATGCGCCGAACCCGGAAGTACCAGAACGGGTTACTTCCTGGTTCGGCGCATCGCGCAGAAGCACTAAATCGCGCTTCACAGAAGCACTGAATCGCACCATGCACACGTGCAGATTCGGCACTTCATGTTACATGTTGCGAATGGAGCTCCGGAACGGATCCTGTTTGCAACCAGAGGTACCACTGTAATAATAATAATTTCATTATTTATACCCTACCTATCTGGCTGTTCTGCCCTAGCCATTCTGGGCTGCTTCCAACACATATAAAAACGGCTTCCAACACATATAAAAACAATTTGTAAGCTGTATACAGTACCTTAAGTGAACAGACAGATATTGACCTGGACCTTGCCTCTAAATTTCCACTCAACTCCACCTCCAGACCAACCCAACGCAGATGGATTCCACATTTAGACCTGCGCAAAGCTGCTGGGATTCTGTCCCAGTGTTTCACCCCAGGCAACAAACTACTGTGTTACGTTTGCTCACTAAGCACTGCTCCTGCTGCCTACAGAATTGCCTTTCCTTCTGCTCGCTAAACCCCTAAACACTTAAAACTTTGTTGCACGCAGAAAGTAGAAACCAAATTGCTGCCTTCTGAACTACAAAAAAACACACGGTTCATGTTTCCAATACATAATGCATTGGAATGCTATGGACACTGTCGTGTCACACAAAGATGCTGAGCAAATAATGAACTGACGAGTTACAAAATAAATACAGGAAGCACTGCCAACTGGAAGGACACATTCTCCACTTTCTTCACAGCTGGGTATTTCTCGGTTCATCAAGTTATATTGCCCCCAAGGAGCTGTACTGCAGAGGCAGCCAACATGTTGCCCTCCTGTCGTTGCTGGACTCCAATTTCCATCAGCCCCAGACAGTCGGGACAATAGTTAGGGATAATGGGAGCTGGAGGCACCATGTTGGCATCTCTCTTGTATTGTATCCAATTTGCTATTTAAATGATATAAGAATAAGCAACATTAGATGAGAGAACTAAGTTCACAAAGACCAACCATCTCCTCCCCACAATGTATATTCCCAGAACAGAATGATAGTGTTCTTTTAACCAGTTATAGTGGGACTACAACTCCCATCATTCTAGATGGCTTGGGATGATGGGAGTTATAGTCCAACATTATCCAGAGACCAAGGTTGGAAAACACTGGGGTACGGGGCAGTACACCACCACTGACCATGCAGAATCCCCACCACCATCACCAAAGGAAAGGAAACTGGCAGACCTCTTGGGAGACAACACATGGTAAGCAAGCACAGAGCACGATAGGAGACCCATTTGGAAAATAAGCCACAAATAAGCTCCCAGCACTTATTGAAGAGGAGACAGGTACTGGCGGGTGTGGACAGACACTAAACACTCCTCCCATTAGCACTGCTGGTCAAACATCCCTGCACTTTCTTTCCTTGCGGAAGCTTAACCAGAAAAGTGATCATCATATATCAGATTCTCTAGGAAATGGTGACTTCTTCAAAGGTAATACAAACTTATTTACAATATTAATGCAATATAACACAACTGGTTCCTCTCAACTGATGAACCCTAGAAGTTCTGATAAGGTAAGCACAAATTTTTCGGGAGTGAAAGAACAAATTAAGTGGCATTCGGACTCCCTGCTACAAGCATTCAGTCACAGGGACCATCCAGGCAGACTGCAAACTATTGGCTCCATCTATTAACACAAGCTCCTTCTTTCAATGAACCTAAACATATCTATAGCAGCAAAGAGATGCTTGATGCAAAAAGCTAAGGAGGACTGCAGCAGTAGCAGCAACAACAACACTAGCAACTGTGAAAGGTGGAGAAGCAGATGGCCACATGAGATCCACCCACTGTAGTATACAATAAGGAGCTTTCAATAATGCAAGCTGTGTTTGTTTTGTTTAAATTCAGGGATGAATCTCCAACTCCCTTCTGCAGAATGAACATTAGTTGAGTTTGGATGCTCAAAGAAAGGAAAGGATCAGTATCTTCTTGGAGGTGGGGACTTCAGTGAATTGGTCAGAAGCTGGGCAGACCCAAACAACCAGATGCCCACCTGACCACGAAATAACGCTACAGGACAACACTTCATAAACCATGCTGTTGGCACTGCACTGCATACTTGACAGCTGTGGTCTCTGTCTTCACAATGGCGGAATCACAACCAAAAATTGGCATACTCTGTGGCAACCTTGGTGGCTTGGAGGCTTTGTTGGTGCAAAAGGAAATCCTCAAGGGATTGGCCAGCTCAGGCTTGTTAACTATATGAAGTTGTGGATCCAAGGCCCTTTCTATAAAACAGGTGACTGAAAAGTTCAAGCTAGTATCTAAAAAACACTCTACTGTAGAAGTAACACACCTTCCAGTTATTTAAGGGGAAAAAATATCACTGGTTGGTTATCAAACAGGAGAAGCTTCGAGGAAGTAGGCTCTGCCCTGCAAAAATTAGAAGTGACACTAGCTTTTATATGTATTGGCACCTTTTTTTGGCCTTATGAACACACACCTGATCACACTTTTGTATTAACTGCAAATGCTTTGTCAAATTGGCTGTAGGGAAGTGGAAATCATTTACTGTTTTAGATGATGATATACTTTTAACACAAGGACATTGAGTCTTTTTAATGGAACATTTTACGATTATGGTAACGCATTCTGTGTTTACTTATTTTGGTGTTGTCTTTCTTAGGTGTAAGAACAAAAAGAGAAAACATGGCCAGTATATTTTAGAGCCAGAAGGTTGTTGCTTTACACAGAGAAGTCTAAAAAGCCTTCTGGTTGACTGTGTATATCAGGCATAGGCAAACTCGGCCCCTCCAGGTGTTTTGAGACTACAATTCCCATCATCCCCGACCGCTGGTCCTGTTAGCTAGGGATGATAGGAGCTGTAGTCCCAAAACATCTGGTGTATATAATATAATAAAGAAAATGCCTATCAATCCATTTACTGTTTTGTATTATTTGATATGAACTACATTAGCCTAGCTAATAAATGTTACAATAGCAATACTTCAAGGTTTTCATGTGAAATACCAATTTGCTAATTTGTCATTTTTTTGAGCTACATTGTTAGAAGCAAGTGATCCTGTGGGCATCATGAAATAGCCCCTCCCCAAATCACATACACAGTTAAAAATCACGAGACCGTTTGAAGCCCACCCTCCTTAAATCAGCATAACCCTAGAGGACTGGATTCAGTCAATCACCACATCATAAAGCAGCAGGTTCTATAAACATCCCATCTTTAGTGCATTCCATATTTTTCTATTGATACAGATAATTTCTGCCTCTATTGCTATGCCATATATAGCATTGTAAACCACTGCACATACTGCAACCTGAGTTGAAATCAGAAGCAGACAATCATTATATAAAGCTCCCTGACAAAGGGATAACATGCAAACGTAATTACAACGCAATTACAACTTTGGAAATTAAAAAAAACAAAACAACTTCTGAATGAAATTTGTGTAGGGTTGTTAAGAGAGTCGAAAGACTTAATTGCATAACAGCTCACCGCAATTCGCAGTATAGAGGCTTGCACTGAAGTCCATTTGTCTTGCCTCCGGTCTATGACAAGTATAAATCCAATTCCAGCATCTTGTGAACTAATGGGGGGGGGGGGCGCACAAGAGAAAAGAAAAGGAAGAAGCAATTATGGGAAATGATACAAGTGGTTGAAATTCTCAAGCAATTATTTTACCGTCAGGAATGAACCTTTTCCTACCAGAAACTAAGTTATCAGTATGCTGAAATCAATATGCCGATGAAACTTGAATGCAATATGCACAACCATTACAAGAATGAGACATTCACAAATGGAATACACTGGCCAAAACATCCATTGCCCTTCTCCATGGGTAGCAAGGCTTTATTAATTTGATACGCAAATATGCTTCCACTTCATTCTTTCACAATCTGTCTTGCTGTTTTCTGCAGTACAGTGATAATCCATCCTTTAAGTAAGGGTCAATAAGGGTCACTCCAGGAGGGGAAAAAATATTTTTCTTCCTCTTAACATTTCCTTGCCGGTACACTGGTTTTATTCCATCAATATATATGTTTCCGTCCCTTGAAATGCAAGCTCTTAGGTTCCAGACTCCAGGCATCAGTTTAATCCTAAGGAACCTGAGGTTCCTCTAGTCTTCTGCATTTTCGTGAGCTGCTCTTCGAGGAATTATGTAAACCAAGGCAGAATTTTCCCCACGTCATACATCAGAAAGGTGAGAAAAGAGGCACTGTTTCTGAAACGGGAGTTTCTGTGTCAGCACACAAGCTGGCATCCACCAGGGGACTGGGAGGAGAAGTGTTGTTTTCTTGCTCTGTTCAGCTGCATGTGTTACAGTCACAGAGTATAAATAAAGAGCTCCACTCCTGTTTTATACTTTCGCATACAAACCAGTTGTGTAACGCTGGCAGCTGACTGCTAGCCAATTACAACGTAATGGAAATGACAGGCAACTATTTAAGCCAGAATGACTTGAATTTCTATTTGTTTTGCATATATTTGAGCAGATTATATATATATCAATCCCCATTACATTACTGTAAACAAAACCATGGATTATGTTAATACTAGCAATGAACAGACATATGTGCAAGGATCCCTGCATATTCCCGATTGCAGAAATAGACATCATATTTGTTTTCGCTTATAGCATTTCACATGGTGACAAGCATGTGACTGAATTGGCCATATATGTAAATGCTACTTTCTAAAACAGCATTTCGTATTAAGATGATTCCAAGTCAAATACATTAGGACTTTTCACTATCACAATTCTATACAGTATAACCACCAAGGGCTTTAATTGACTTTGTTATCCCATCTGCAGTTTTCCAAGTGTGCATCTGTGCTGAACACTATCATTTATTTACATGTATATTTCTAACCTGCCATAATACCCATGTGCTACTGTGATTCTGTAAAATCTTTCCAATAATATTAAGAACTAAAGCATTAGATGTAGCTGAGATTCAGAATATGTACCTAAACAATGTCCCAAAGAAAAGAAAGAACAAACAGCAACTATAGATTACTGTGTGTTAGCATTTACACTGGGCTGGTTCAGAGTTAAGGCTAAACATGGGCAAACTCTGAAGAACCATTAAGAACTTGCCACCCTTAAGGGCCAAGAAAATTCCAGAACATTCATGCTTCACTTAGACCCCATTAGTACAGTATCTGGGAACAGACCACCCTAAGTTATGTCAAATCCATGGGTCACTTTCTGTTCCATCTCTGAGGACATTTCAAAACAGATTTTCAATGTGAACCAGGAAGTGACTGCAAGACGGTAAGATAGTTCTTTCGAGCCCTTTTAAAACCATTGCTTCTCTTACCTCTTTTTAGTCACCCCATTCCATTTCGCAACCCACACAGCTGTCGGTTTTTCTCCTCTCAACATTATGCGCCACTCAGTTCTTAAGGGACTGTTTGGGAAGTTGCTTAAAGCCCTTGATCAGAATCCACCCCCCACCCCCACCCCAGGAAAGGTTACAATATTTGGGCTTCTTAGTTTAGAAAAAGGCAAGTAAAGGGGGACATGGCAGAGCTGTGGAATAATATGCATTGTGACAGAAAGTCTTTCTCCCTTTTTCATAATAGTAGAAATCAGGCCATCCAGTGAAGTTGAATGTAAGAAGATTCAGGACACTGGAAAAAAGGAAGATACTTTACCCAGCACAAAGTTGCACTACAGAATTTGCTCACAGAGGATTAGACAAATTCATGATGACAAGGCCATTAGCAGCTGCAGGCCACAACGGCTATGTTCTCCCTGTCTTGTATGTGAAGAGATTATTTCTGCTAGTGCGGTGTTATCCCAAACTTGGGTCTCCAGATGTTTTTGGACTACAACTCCCATCATCCTTGGCTAGCAAGAGCAGTGATCATGGATGGTGGGAACTGTAGTCCAAAAACAGCTGAATACCCACGTTTGGGAAACACTGTGCTAGTGCAAAGCTACTAAACATTAATATCAATGTAAATAAAGCAATAAGGATAAGTTAGGCAAGAAAGAGCAGGGCGGATAGACAAAAAAAATAAACACATGAATTTGCAAATATTCAAATAAGCCCCATACTGCACTATATTTTGTGACGAAAACACACCACAGCAAAAAAAATTCTCTCGAGCAGTTTTGGTGTATTGAAATGCTTCCCACATCTCAAAAAGTACCACAGACATCATATCATTTGACCTTTTATTGAGAAGACAGTCAAATGACCTCATGCACCTAGGGGAAGGGGTGGGAGTTTATAATGCATGGGGTTTTAACAAGCAACTTTCCCAAAGGGTGAGTGGAAGGAATGATCTGTTAGTCATTTTGAAGATCACTGCATCCTCGAAGGGATGGGTGGTGGCAAATGCTATATAAATCATGCGTTAAGTGTTTCTTCTGGTATGAGTATGGTTTCTTCTTCATTCTTCCCTTTAAAAATAATTTTATCTCTGCAGATAATTCTTGAATAATCTTGCCAAGCTCTTGTGTGTGTGTGTGTGTGTGTGTGTGTGCGTGTGCATGCACGCATGGGTTTAATAAAAGGTCAATAAAGGCACCTTTAAATAAAAATATTTCTTCTGACAGAATATTATGTAAGAGTATTTTATCCAACACTGCTCTCTACTGCAAGCATCCTCCACCATATGGGTGATTCTGGCTGAGTAGCAACCTTCATATTAGGAATCCCAAACACTAGCAGTGTGAGTTCAAGAATGTACACCTAGCTCAAAACACACTTCCAGCAAAATACTGTATAGTACAACTCAACGAAATAAAATGCTTTCCTATATTTCTGCTCCGTTACATTTAAATCTGCCTGCGCAGCTGTGCTGTCTTAGTATTTATTCACCAGTTAAATGAGACTGACTATATGAGAGTGTAGCTTTGTCCTATGAATAGCATCCAGAGTGGGGACTCTAGAAAGATTTAGGCAGCTACATTTGAAATTAGAAAAAAAAATATCACAAAATATAAGTATCTCTAATCACTAAGGTTGCTACTAAGATATTTTGCAATATCCCACTTGAGCAGGGGTCAGCAAACTTTTTCAGCAGGGGGTCAGTCCACTGTCCCTCAGACCTTGTGGGGGACCGGACTATTTTTTTTGGGGGGGGGGGTTAACGAATTCCTATGGCCCACAAATAATCCAGAGATGCATTTTAAATAAAATCACACATTCTACTCATGTAAAAACACGCTGATTCCCCGACCGTCCAGAGGCCGGATTTAGAAGGCGATTGGGCCGGATCCGGCCCCCGGGCCTTAGTTTGCCTACCCATGCACTTGAGACTCTTTTTTTCTTTTTAAAAGAAAAAGAAGGGGGGAATATTTTGAAATGCAACATCAGCACCATCTCTTAATGTTCCAGGTTGAATCCTTTCAGGAATGGCTAGGGGAAACTGGAGGGCCACTGTCAGTCGGTGTGGTTCAAAGCCAGGAATTCTGTGGCCATCTAGATGTTCCTGCATTGAAACATCAATCATCGCTATTCACTGGCCATGCTGTCTGAGGGTTATGGGAGTTGTAGTCCAACAATATCTTGTGTAGTCCAACAAATTGTGTAGACCAGGGTTTCCCAAACTCGTGTCTCCAGCTGTTTGGGGCTGTATTGGGGCTCCAGCTGTTTTGGGGCTACAACTCCCATCATCCCTAGTTAGCAGGACCAGTGGTCAGGGATAATGGGAACAGTAGTCCAAAAACAGTTGGAGACCCAAGTCTTGGAAACTCTGGTGTAAGCAATACAGCACTGAGATAGGTGGACCAATGTATTTCCTAAGATGGTCTGAGAGTTTTATTAAAAATGACCCATGTTCATTTAAACCTATATTCTATACCCTAACTCTGTGTTCTGTTCATTTTTGCTACTAACAGCCTCTTATATCTTATTTTATTATATAACAAATCCCCAACCAAGATACCAATTGTGTCACGTACTAGAACTTTCAGTTCAAATCTACGTCAGCACAGCATACCCTAAAAGCAAACAGTGTGAGTCATTCTCTTCTAGTAAGTAAGAATGCCATCTTGGTATAAAAATAACCTGAGTTTTAGCTGTTTAGACAGAGAACAACAGTATCTTGAAGCCATATTCTGCTCCTGTGTTATTGTCAGTGAGGTCAGCTGAAAGCTTACATGTCCGAGGACACAGCTGTTTTATAAATGACCGTGATAATAAAATAAAATAAAAATTAGTCACTGAACAGGATATAGAACTCATGATGGGACATTTTCCACATTGTATAGCATACGAAAAGTAATGTACAATCATCCAAATCTTAAAAAAAGAACCCTACTCCTTGCTGTTAAGCTGTTGTCAACGTGGTTGAAGCAGATACCTGTAAATATCTGCCTGCATAATGTCACTTTCAATGGTTTCTATATATTTATTAGAAAATACCTAATGCTGTTTTGTTCTGATTAATGAATAGACATGGGCAGCAAACATTTTGAACGCTTGCCTCAGCACAGTAGGCTTTACTACAGACATGCTGGAGGCTTGGTCAGCTATCAAGTTATTTTCATAGTTAACTGGCAACTTGGTTTTCAGTTGGAGGAGAGGAAAAAGAGAAAAGGCATCAGAACAGGTGTGTGGAATTTTTGGCCTTCCACAAGTTGATGAACTGCCAAGTCCCAGCAAGCATGGGCAGTGCCCTGGGATGTGTGGAGTTGCAGTTCAAGCAACATCTAGAGGTTCCACACACCTGCACTAGAACATCCCATTTTCAATGTATAAACCAAGGTCAGGGGGCCACCAGTCAGATCCGGCCTTCCAACCCTTCCCCAGTAGCCCACAAACACCCAGTTTTATGGTGGCAATGGCTGCTGGGAGGTAAAGCATGCAGGCTCAAGCAGGGAGTTCCATAACTAAGGGGCAAACATTTTGTCATTTAACAATCTTTAAGGCTTTTAAGCAGGTACATTTTTATTTAGCCAAGCCTTTTAAAAATGCTTATGTGCTGATGCATTTATTTTCCTGCTTGGTTATTTAGCTGATGTGCTATTTATTTTAACTGCTTTGTAGGTTATGTGTTTGTATCGCTTCAAATTAAACTATTATTTTTGCATCTGCAAGCCCTTGTGGATGTTCTCTAAACTGAAAGGTGAATATAAATGTTTTAAATAAATGAACAGTCTAATAAATAAAACAAACTTTAGGTAAGTGAACACAGAATCCCTGTAGTTAAAAAGAAAAAGAGAGAAATATAGCACCAGGACAAGCTAATATATTATTTTATTTGTATACAGCTTAATATATTAAAAATATCTCTAAGCAGTGTACAAAAAAACAGACAACTTACACCAAAATCTTAACAGTTACATATAAAAAGTTACATCCATCTATCTATCTATCTATCTATCTATCTATCTATCTGAGAGCCAGTGTAGTGTAGTGGTTAAGAGCGGTAGATTTGTAATCTGGTAAACCGGGTTCGCTTCCCCGCTCCTCCACATGCAGCTGCTGGGTGACCCTGGGCTAGTCACACTTCTTTGAAGTCTCTCAGCCCCACTCACCTCACAAGAGTGTTTGTTGTGGAGGAGGAAGGGAAAGGAGAATGTTAGCCACTTTGAGACTCCTTTGGGTAGTGATAAAGTGGGGTAGCAAATCCAAAGTCGTCTTCTTCTATCTATCTCAATATCAATTCATTTTCCTTCTGACGCACCCTCCTGCTCAGCCTCCGGGTTTTCACCCAGGGTCCAGACATACTCAGCTCCCCCAGAAAAGTCTCGCATTGAGAAGAGTTTCTGGAAACTGAGGACATCACCCTAGTTGTCCTCTCTCTCTAGACTTGATTTTTATGGGCAGGACCAAGGAGGATGGTACTTTCTCAGGCTGCCCTCAGCTATGTCCCATTCAGCTGCAATCTCCAATTCCAGGCACACCAGGTTTGTTGTGTTTCCCAGGGGGTCCAGAAGATGGGGAAAGAGTCTACTCTCCACCCACAACTCTTTCTTCACCCTCTGACCACTCCTCCTCCTCCAGCTGCTTTCCATAAGAGTACAATCTTACACTTTTCCCCAGTGAGTTTAACTGAACTCATTCAAATAATAAGTAAGCACGGAATCGTAGCCAGAGGCTGATTCTGAGTTGGAGAGCAAAAGCAGGGAGATATAAAATATTCAAATATCCACAAAATGTCTAGGCAAATGTACCTTCAGATCATGCCAAAGGAACAACATTTCTAGTTACAATAAACTATTCTTTATGACAATTAGTCATTGAGATAGAAGGGAAATGTTATGATTTGTTGCTTTGTAAGTGGCCACATGCAGAAGTGGCCCCGCCCATTATTGAAGGAGCACGTCAACTAGTCAAGTCAGCAGAAAATGTTATTTATTGCAGGCAATAATTCTTGAATTAAGGCTATATTTGTCTTGACTGCCACAAGTTGTACATGGCACTTAATTATATGATGCCTTAACTTCTTCTGTGGATTTTTAAAATAAAAATATGCTATTTTATAGTAACATTTTTCTTAGTCTGACCGGATTAAGCAAACTATTCCTAATGACTCTTATGATACTGTTAATAGTAATATGAACACCACCTACTTTTTATAATCCATTCCCAAGGACAAAAAGACTCCTCTAAATCCTACGGATAACTCCTAAACTGCCCTGTAGCATTAAAAATAAATCAATCTCAGTGCTTTTCACAGTATTACTAGAACATTCAACATCGTCTCCTGAGAAAGACAGATGCCAACATGAATGAAAAGGAAGAGACAGCAATTTTTAAAAAAAGGATTGCTAGGGAAAAGGATATCCGCCATTCTGTAGCAGCCTCTAGTGGTTCTTGCAAAAACTGAATCCAAAAATATTGAAAAAGCTCACAACATTGAGGAAATCAGGGAAGAATGACAAATGAACAAAAATACTGGCTGCTACTCACAGGGATGGGGGATAAATTTGGTTCAGCTTGCATTTTAATGCAAACCTATATAATTCCAATTTCCAGAAACAATGCATTTATTTATTTACTTCATAAAATTTATATGCCGCTTGATTGTAAAAAGAAAATCCTGTACATGGAACAAAATGCAGCTGTCCTTCAAAATCTGCACTTCTCTGAATTTTGCTATATGCAGTTCTCCAACCAAATAATAGTTTCTGAAAATAACAAAAAAAAAATGCATACAATCATACCTTGGATCCCGAACGCCTTGCGACTCAAACATTTTGGCTCCTGAAACCCGCAAACCCAGAAGTGAGTGTTCTGGTTTGTGAACGTTCTTTGGAAGCCGAACGTCTGACGGGGCTTCCGCGGCTTTCAATTGGCTGCAAGGAAAGTCCTGCAGCCAACTGGAAGCCACGCCTTGGTTGTTGAATGTTTTCGGAAGTCGAACGGACTTCCAGAACGGATTCCGTTTGACAACCAAGGTACAACTGTACTGGTAGGGGAAAGTACCTGCAAAAATATGGGGTGCATGCGCGCTGATGTAGCAATGTGGAGAAATGAAATTAGGAATGGAAAAATGAGGAGCTGAGATAAAGAGTAATTGACAGATTACTAGGTATCAAAAATGGAAGCCCTATGACAAATTCCACCCCACATCCTACACAGCACAACTAAGCCCATGTCCTAGTACTGGTTGAATATAGATGGTCGAAATCTCAGCTTAATAAACAGAGATGCACATGAGC
Organism: Lacerta agilis; assembly: GCF_009819535.1. Classification (NCBI taxonomy): domain Eukaryota; kingdom Metazoa; phylum Chordata; class Lepidosauria; order Squamata; family Lacertidae; genus Lacerta; species Lacerta agilis. The sequence continues at coordinate 76,541,888 of NC_046315.1, forward strand.
TTCATGTTTCCCTGTCAGCAAGAGCTAATGATGTGGAGCAAGGGTGGAAAAATGCTCAGCATCGTGCGGGATGTAAGCTATAGTATATGCAATCGCATTTTATGAAGGGAGGTTGGATCACAGAACCGCAGAATTGTAGAGTTGCAAGGGACCACGAAAGTCATCTCTGTCACCCAGTATCATCTCCCTCTTCTACATGCAGGGGACATACTGCTTGCTTGTTCTTCCTCTTGCTTCAAATATAGCCAAGGATACCTTTTTATTATATTTAACCTCTCTTGCAAGTCTGAACTCATTCTGAGCTTTGGCCCACCAGACCTTCTCCCTACAACTGTTGGCTACTAGTGCATACTCTTTCTTCACAATTTCTTCTTTCTTCCATTTCTTATAGATGCCCTTCTAACATCTCAGCTCATCTGTAAAACTCCTTATGCAGCCACAACAGTTTCCTTAGGTGCCTCCCATTTTTCTTTGTTGTTGGCACTGTGTGCCTTTGTGCCTTCAACATTTCACCTCTTGAACTCTCTTCTCTTTTATTATTTCTGATCATGGAATTTCACCTAGAGCTGCTGTTGTGTGTTGTTACTTATAAAGACGCAGTTCCTCCTAAACTCACAGTATCCTGATTGGATGATGAACAGATAATAAGGAAAGGAAGTTCCAAGGAGAAAGGAAGCTGCGTAAACCTCACACATGGCTTACAGATAGTAGGCCTGCTTGGTAGTAAGAGCTAGGATTCATAGCTATATTAATTCAAATAGGTTTGGATAAAATGAGGGATCTCTCCAAGAAGGAAGTTCCCAGGCTCCCCAGACATAGCCTGTCACCTTCACAATGCTGCTTTTCCCACCACTGTCAACAGAATGGCATTGGAAGGTTAGAGGAAGCTGTCTTATTACAAATCAGACTATTGGTTCATCTATCTCTGTAGTATCTCCAATGACTGGCAGCAGCTCTCTGGGATTACAAGCCAAGACATATCCCCTGGTCTACTGAAGTTTGAACTTGAGACCTTCTACATGCAAAGTAGATGCTCTACCATGAGCCACAGGCTCTTCCTGAGATAAGAAGATAAAGTACTCTGTTCTTTTAGAGCTTGCTCTACAAAACTGGATGGAGTGGATCAAAAGATAACATTTCAGGGCCGGCGGGCCACTTCCCGCAGCTTGCAATGCCAGATCTGGCCTGTGGGTTGCAGGCTAACCACCTTTGCTTTTTAGTACATGGCTGCTTTGTGTTTCTTCTGTATTCGACCACATTTTTAAGTTGTGCCGACAAGAGTAGCCAAGTTACTGGTTCGTGGCACAGATCGCTGCTGCTCATGTTTCTGCCGCCTGCTCTTTTGTACACTGTATGCTCAGTCATTGGGTAAATACCATGCAATGAATACACAACATAATATACATGAAATTGTCTCTCTTTCACACACACAGGGTAGCGGTAGAAGATCAGTACTCCAGAGTGGAAGGGAAGGTTTGTGAGTCCAATACTGCTCAGCTAGACATGGGTTACCATGTTTCAGCATGCTATGCCTTCCTCAGCATTAAAATCGGCCTGCATACTAAATGCACTATATACACTGATGGGAAGCTTTCTGTTGGTGTTTCATTTAGGAAGCTGCAGGAAAATTCATCCAGGGATAATTCACCATTTCGTTGAAAATCCTCCAGTCTATCCACTAGACAGGTGCTGCTGCTGCTCTCCTCCTTCCTTGCTCTGTTTTATAATTCGTATCCTTATTTCTTCTAACCTCAAGCCAACGTTTTGAAATTCCCAGAATTAAGTAGGGTTGTTGCTGTTAAGGTGTGAATGGTTTCTGACCGAAGCATTCTAGTTCCAAATAAATTTCCCTGTGTATGAAACTGCAGTGTCCTTTCTGTCTTGATTATTTTACTTCCTGATTTATGGGGGAGTTATGTGGTAAAACTGGGTTAAGCACTGCAGTTTCCAATAAGGCTGGTTTACATGACATTGTTGACTAAGGGCAGAGACGATACAAGACTCTTGACATACAATTAAACAGTTCAGTGTACCTTGCCATGAAGATTTTGAAATAAAGGCTTTTAAAGCACACAAGACCAGATACTGCGGAGTAATTTACAAGGACTATACTCTTTGGCACGTCAAAGGAAATACTCCCAACTCGTGCAGCATCACTCTCACGGAGATCAATTTTCATTTCTATTAAAAGGCAAACTTGAGACTCAAGGATGCATATTAAAAAGGCTCTTACGATACAGCTTTGCAAATCCAACAGTTCACAAAGCTATACCGTAAGAGCCTTCAATAGCACTGGCTTTTTGCCAAAATGCACTTTCTTTATTAAAAGTAGAGATCACTTGGTAATGTTTTTATGTCAGATGAGTGCTAGGGAGCAAAGCCTGATGACTGATTTGCTATGTTCCATAGCTGCATGAGTTGAACTGCTTGAAGCAGTTGTGTGAAGCAATGTCCCTGAGATTCAGATGGTTTCAGTGTAATCCTCCTTTATTTAAGGGAGCTAGGGTGTATGGCTGAATACAGCTAAGCCACGTGGGTTCCTACAAACACTGGCTTAAGAGCCATGACTTATTCAGGAATAGGCCAAAACTTCAGTAACCAAAGATGTTCGGATGACAACGTGCTGCTTTGTCAGCATGCTTATAATGTCTTGTTGACACTCCATGGGCAGACTTTGTGTTTTGGATTTTGGAAACCCAATTACAAGAACAGAATTTATGCCACAACAGTCATAGAGGAAGCACACATGTATAAATTGCAGCTTGCTCTTGTGAAAACAAAGCGTGCACAGAAAGGGGGTCCCAGTCCTTTGCTGCTAATTCTCTACCTGTCCATGTTCGTCACTGAACCATATAAACATGGAACATCTTGATAAATCTACCATTTCACACATACTGTATTGGCCCGAATGTAAGCCGCACCCCAATATAAGCCGCACTTTTAAAATTGGAGGGTGGGAAAGAAAAAAGAAGGAATACCCGAATATAAGCTGCTATATTCCTTGTTGCTCCTGGCTGCATACTGGGGATGGGGAACCGCACTGTGTTGCAGGCAGTCTTTCCCCTTCCTCACTCTCTCCCTTCCCGGCCTTGGGGGAGACACACGGGGTAGGTGCCACTTTGCCGTGCTCCTGGCTGCATACCGTAAGGTTGCGAATATAAGCCACACTTTAACTTTTCACGGTCAGAATTTGGGGGGAAAGTGAGGCTTTTATTCAGGCCAATATGGTATTCACATTTCAAAACAAAATAACTGTATCACAAGATTGCAAACAAGGTTGATAAAATATGCATTCAACTGAAAGAACACTCAATGACTAAGTTACCATCATTCTTTACAAAGGGGCTCAAAGATTTCACTCCTGTCTGGGTCATGAAGTGGCCTGACTCCCCCAATCCCTGTTTTCACCTGGCAGGAATGGGGAACACGATAAAGAATTTAGCAGTAATGGAATGGAGAGTATGTGGGACTACTATTGCTTAAGGCAGTGTTTTTCAACCTTTTTTGGGCAAAGGCACACTTGTTTCATGAAAAAAATCACGAGGCACACCACCATTAGAAAATGTTAAAAAAATTAACTCTGTGCCTATATTGACTATATATAAAGTAATTCTCTTGAATAGGAATCAAATAAACACAAAGAAAGTATTTTATAATTCTTGGACTTAAGAGCAGGGGTCCCCAAACTAAGACCCGGGGGCCGGATGTGGCCCAATCACCTTCTAAATGCTGCCCGCGGATGGTCCAGGAATCAGCGTGTTTTTACAGAATTGGAACCTGTCCTTTTATTTCAAATGCATCTCTGGGTTATTTGTGGGGCATAGGAATTTGTTCATATTTTTTTCAAAATATAGTCCAGCCCCAAGTAAGGTCTGAGGGACTCTAGTCTTGTACCTGAGTGACTTTTTGTGACAAAGACATGAGTGGAGAAGCTCCTGAGACATCCTGACATGATATAATTAACTGCCATGCCACACTTGAGAGCCCAGCCAATGTGGTGTTTCCCTTTTTTGTGATGATCTTGTGCTTTGGGAAGTTCAAAGAGGTTGAACCAGCAAGTGCGAAATAAATGCAAAAGGAAACCTACACATCCTAATTATTCATCATTTATTAGCAAAGTGCTCTCACCCAGCTGAAAGGAGCCAGGCTTGTTATTTCCTCCAAACAGCAAAAGAATTCTTAATTAATTTATGTAGGTTGGAGATGACTGCACTTTGGGAAACATTTCCCTTGAGAGGTTATAGATGCGGTTTTGCATCCGATTTGGTACTGAATCCTCTCTCTCTCTCCCCCACCCCACCGGCCTCCGCCTCGCGTGCGCCATTTCCAAGCCCCCACCCACCCCCACCCCCGCTTCTAAGATGCGCGTGCCTACATTGGCCTCGGAACCCCACTCGCGACAAGGCGCGCGCGGGCGGCGCGCAGGACCCCTTCAGGGCCACGCCGACGGCCGAGGAACTCCGGCAGGCCGGAGGGTGCTGACGATTGGCCGACGGGAGGGCGAAGGAGGGAGGGAGGCGCTTTTGAGGCGGCCGGCCCGGCTGCTGCGTCCAGGGCCATGCAATGCAGTGCAGTGTAGCCTCGGTGCTGCTGGGGCAAGGCGGGCGTCTCTTTTTGGCTCTGTGTACAAACGCGCGGGCTGACCCTGATTGGCTGAAGGAAGGCAACAACAACGGCCGGGACGTTTTCCCCACGGCACACCAGGCAACATCTCGCGGCACACTAGTGTGCCGCGGAACAGTGGTTGAAAAACACTGGCTTAAGGACTGTGAAACAGAGCTGCATGTTTGCATGCTCAGAACTGTAGAGAAACACAAAAAGGGGTCTTTGAACCCAAAATTTATACTTCAAGGCGTTCCAAAAGCTCATTTCTACTTGGAAGTAGTGATATGCTTTTTCAATCCCTGCCTTATATCCATAATGTTCTTTTCTTTATTAAACAGTTTACAATCTGCCAACTCTCTTCCTTACGTGTGTGATGTAGCTAACGAAGCATTAACGTTAATTTGATAAGCATTCTCATTTCCTTGAGCACACGTCTTACCTGGGGATGTTAGTGAGGTATGTCAGAACACTCTGAAACTCCTTTTCTGGAATTTCGCTGAATGTTGAGTACTCTGGAAAAGTGATGACAGGGCACCCATCTTTTCCTCGACCACCTGGCGAGAAACACAAAAATTATTTACTCACCACTCATTCCTCAACAAAGAAGCTATAATTGCTACATCACTTTCAGACTTGAAAACAGATCAGTTAAGATATCAAATATCTGTCGTGATTTACTTATGAGCCTGATAATGAGAATGCTCCTCAAAAAAGGAGGCTGAGGAATTGCTAGTAGTGAGAGTGCTTAGATTTATTTAAACTGTAATGCAGCTGCAGGTAGGGGAAATGCTAAATATAAACAAGTCCAAAACAAAGTGAACCCAATGGAACCACCTACTATGCAATAATGCAACAACAATTTGTGATCCAGCTGAGCTTAGAAAAAAAATTAGGCTTGGGAAGCAAAAGTCCATGTGCCAGCGGCAATTCAAGAACTGCCAAATGGATGTACAGCTTGATAAGGAGAGCAGGAAGCAGGTTTATCCTCCCATGTGCACTGCTGCATGCAAACTGCTAGGTGCTGTCTTCCTTGTTCCTACTCCCCTTTGGTTTGATCCACAGATCCCAAAACCTAGTTTCTGATTTTTTTCCCCCAACGCTCAGTTCCGAAAGATACAAAGCAATAGTAAGATGTGGGGTTAACAATACATTTTTGCAGCATGGAATGGTCCTGTTTAAGGTTCCAGTCAGCCATGCCCTTTTGGGGGAATATTTCATCTACCCCTTGCAGTTTTTCCTCACAACAGCAAGTTAGAATTTCATTATTCCATGCTCAATTCTCTCTGAGTTGTTTCCCCTATTTTGTGTGTGTGTGTGTGTGTGTGTGTGTGTGTATTTCTGCAAACCTCAGGGTTCCTCTGAGCATACTGATACCTATATTTTCATAACAGGGTTATAACACTTTGGATACATGTGCAATGGAATCAGGCTTGAATCAGACTTAGAATACATAGGTAGGGCCTCACAACATAAGTATATCCCTGGTGTCCAACACTTTTTACCTCAGGCTGTGGCTGAGGGGGGGGGGGTTTAAAGCAGCAGAGTTCAAAGACAGGAGTCCATGCTCTAACATGGTGCTTATTTCATCTGAAAAAAATTACTTTAGATTTTAGAAGCACAACCAGTCTGCATGCAAGTCAGTGGAGCATGAAATTTCTTCACGCTTGATTTGGCCTAGGAGGAAGTCTGAAGGAGCAATTTAAGTTGAATGATTTAACCTAATATTGCAACCTAGGGAAGTATGGGGTTTTTTTTTTAATTGGAAATTCAAATCGGCTTCACCTCTGCCCTACAATATTAACAGTTGACTATGGACATGTATACACTTTGTGATAATTGCCTATGGATGAAATAAACAACATAGGAAAACACAGGCAACGTACAAAAGCCAACTTTGAAAATATGACTTCCGTACATTTCAAAAGCTGGGTATGTACAAAGCGTATACTTGCAAGGCTGTTTTAAGCTACCCTCTTGTCAACATAGAACTGCAAACCTGCTATGGGGGGGCCTAATATCTCCAGACAAAACTGCAGGGTTTTTGTAAACCGTTCAGAACTTGGAACAGCATTACCCAGTGTGAACTACATTGCAGGGCTGTCATAAGCCACTCTCCACCTGTGTCATAGCCCCTTGTAACCTTTAATATGGGGACAAGGAACTGCATTTGCTGTGGAATTCACTTTAGCTGTATTTATTTAATTAATTTCATGTTTCACTTTAAATAAGAACAGAGTTATAAAAATCAGGAACTCTTCTATTTTCTGCTAATGTTGATGATAGGGGTTTTTTGGGGGGGCGGGCAGGCAGGGAAGGGGTTTTGTGGACACACTAGTAGAGTAAAATCTTGAATTTCTCCATTGGGTTCAATGAGCCGCTCTCGCTTGTGTCCCTGGAAATATTTACAATGTCCTTTCCAATGTGAATTAGGAAATGACCTTTCCAGACAAGACTGCTTCTAGAAAGACTGCTTGTTCTCCAAGTTCTTATAAAAAAAGAAATTGAGATAATTTCAAAGAGTAGATAACCAGCCGTGAACATAAGAACATAATAACAGCTTCCTGGGTCAGGTCATCTTAGCTCGTCTAGCATCCTGTTCTTACAGTGGCCAACCAGATGCCTATGGAAAGCCCAAAAGTAGAACCTGAGCACAACAACAATATCACCTCCTGAAGTCGAAACAAAATAGGAAATTCTTTCCAGTAGCACCTTAGAGACCAACTGAGTTTGTTCTTGGTATGAGCTTTCGTGTGCATGCACACTTCTTCAGATACACACGAAAGCTCATACCAAGAACAAACTCAGTTGGTCTCTAAGGTGCTACTGGAAAGAATTTCCTATTTTGTTTCGACTATGGCAGACCAACACGGCTACCCACCTGTAACCTCCTGAAGTCTCCATCAATTCAGAAGCACAGCGTAGCCATAAGGGTCAGTAGCCACTGAAAGCCCTATCCTTCCACAAATTTGTCTAATCCTCTTTTAAAGCCATCCAAGTTGGTGGACATCACTGCCTCTTGCAGGAATGAATTCCTTAGCTTAACAGTGTGTGATAAGTAAGACTGGTAAGTTTTCAAAAACCTCAAGAGTAAATATGGGAGAATGCAACAAGCCCATTCATTTTTTTAGCCCCACAGTCAACGTATTGCACTACTTTTGTTGTTGGCATCTGTCTGTCTGTCGAGAGAGAATGGAGTACACTTCTGAGGATAAAGTCAAACCCAAGTAACCTCCTTGGGGCACATGCCTGGGTAGTGTATATGGAGGTCCTTGGCTGTCCAGACAACACAACTCCCATTTCGGGCCCACTGTTATGGTGTAAAGAAAAGCAGAGCAATGCACTTGGCACCATCCTAGCAGCAGGAGTTGTGGGAAGGGGGTGTGCAAGGCACCATTGAACTGTCTTAGGGACTTCAGATTTGTGTAGGGTTTTGATTTACTCCTTAGCCTTTTCTGTCCCTCAAGGCAGTGAAGGTTTAGGATCAGTTTTCCTTCTCCTAGGTGCACTACCTTCCCAGATTAATGAGCCTCATCTACCCCTCACTTCCCTCTACAGCACTATATGGATCATTAAACTAACCCTATTCTTAATGATCTTTATGACTTCTGGGAGAGGAGACTCCCAATGCCTTTTTAACATTACCTTCTTCTGACCAGGTTGACTGCTCTCAGCATTACATTTTAAAGTTAACTTAATTCCAAAGCTGTGTTTTAAATCAACATCCATTTTAGTTTATCTTGAAACTACAGTGTCAGCAACCCTTAAGAAAAGTGCAGAATAACAACTGACAGCAGCAACACCCAAACTGGAACATCAGCAGAATCAAAACTGCAAGTAATTTGCTACGCAAATCCCATTGCAGACAATTAAATTCTGCTCAAATGTTGCAAGGGCACACTGCAGTGTAATATCACTGAAGTTGGCGTTTATCTTGTATGTTGATAGACAAGAGTGGGGGGGAAACAATATGGGGAGCGGGGGCAAAGAAAGATAATACTGTGTGTGTGTGTGTAGTATCATTTACTTATGAAAAACTAAGATCTACTCACCACAGACTCAAAAGAGTTAACTATAAATTAAACAAAATGGAACGAGAGAGGGCTGTTTCTGTAATGCTTCACTGGGCTGTGGATGAATGCCCATTATGCTTGTGGATGTGTTATACTAATAAGGGTAGGAGGGATTAAGAACCTGGAACTCAATTTCACACTTTTATGTAATCCATTTTCAAAAGCACCCCACTTTTGCTTACAGTGGTGCCTCGGCTTACGTACTTAATTGGTTCCGGGTTGCCGTTTGTAACCCGAAAAGTATGCAATCCAAAAATTGTGCTTTGCGCATACTGCACAGAACGCTTCTGCACATGTGTGGATCACGCGCGTCCCGAAAAACACTTCCAGGTTACCAGAGTACATAACCCAAAAATACGTAAGCCGAAGCGGACGTAACCTGAGGTACAACTGTACTCTTAATTGTTGTACCTTTCGATAAACAAGGACAACTTTCCTTCTTTAAGCATGTAACAGGAGTGAAAGTGTCCCACTCAGAGATCCAAACCTGAAAAGACTATTCCTAGGCTACCCTTTGATATCAGCTATGAGGTACTTTTGAATTATGGTGCTGGAGGAGACTCTTGAAAGTTCCATGGACTGCAAAAAGATAAAACTTATCTATCCTTAAAGAAATCAGCCCTGAGTGCTCATTGGAAGGACAGATCCTGAAGTTGAGGCTCCAGTACTTTGGCCACCTCATGAGAAGAGAAGACTCCCTAGAAAAGACCCAGATGTTGGGAAAGATGGAGGGCACAAGGATAAAGGGACAACAGAGGATGAGATGGTTGGACAGTGACTAACATGAGTTTGGCCAAACTGTGGGAGGTAGTGAAAGATAGTTGTGCCTGGCGTGCTCTGGTCCACGGGGTCATGAAGAGTCAGACACGACTGAATGACTGAACAACAACATGAGGTACTCCAGGCATGGCTGGCATACTGGAAAGCTGCTGTCAGTCGGGTGTAAGCAATACAGTGGTACCTCGGGTTACAAACACCTTGGGTTACAAACACTTCGGGTTACAGATTCCGCTAACCCGGAAGTAGTACCTTGGGTTAAGAACTTTGCCCCAGGATGAGAACAGAAATCGTGTGGCGGCAGCAGGAGGCCCCATTAGCTAAAGTGGTACCTCAGGTTAAGAACGGTTTCAGGTTAAGAACGGACCTCTGGATAGAATTAAGTTCGTAACCTGAGGTACCACTGTATTGAGCTAAATTGGCCAATGGTCTCATTAAGTATAAGGCAACTTATGTTCAACTGCTATGATTGTTTTAATGTCTAGTTATAACAAAGCCACCTTATATCACTGGCCTTCTGTTCTTAGAATTAACATTTCATTTGTGCGGTATTCATTCGGTACCATTCAAGAAATCAACATGTACAAAACGAACCATGGAAAGAAATATGCTATAGGGTTCATACACAGAATAAGAACTGAATTGGCCAACACTTCGTTCTTTTTTTTTAAAAAAAAAAAATCAAATGTAAACATTCAAGCCCTTACCTGACAGATAGGCAAACTTCTTCCTTAGCTCGTCCTCAATTTCTGCAGCACAGAGGGGGACAATATCTTGATGCATGATTTCATCTGAAACAGATCCCCCCAACAAACAGTTCATTATAACTCCCATGTAGAAATGCTTGGCTCACACAATTTTTATTTACTGAAAACATTTATGTGCCACCATTTCATGACTACACTCAACATTAATTTAAAACATTTCATCCAACCACTATAAAAAAAAGCCAAAGCCATGAACATTAAAACTCAAAACAACAATGCTTGTGGGAAATATAATGATTTCTAAAATAAGCAAGATTCAGATTCTGAGGTTACATTTGGGGAACATTAGAACACATTTTGGCAGCTCAGATGCATAAAGTAAAGCATTATTCTCTTACAAAGTTCCCCAAATGCTTAGACAATCAGCCTAATTAGAAGTGCATTTTAGTAAATAGGAAGAAACTTTTTAAATAAGTAGAATGCCACTCTGGGTTCTTCCAAACACTTCCATCCCCCCACCCCGGTATAGAGGAAAGTATTATAAATTAATGCCTATATGGTTTTGCCACTGAACCTGTTATCTAACAGTTTGAGTCATCTTTTCTTTTACCTCTGACATTTACTGCTATGAACTGGGCTGTGTAGAAAAGATGGAATGTTGATGAAAAGCAAGTGAAAGTAGCTGATGTACAAATCAACTTAAGAAGCAGAACTGTTGTGTCACAAGTTCACCATGTGAGAAGCCTATGGACAGCAGAGGAAGAACAATAAAAGAAAAGGAGGAAAATCCATTTTTACAGGGGCTGGGTGCAAAGGCAAAGGCAAAAAAAAAAAAAGCTTAAGCTGAATTTTGGCTGACAGCTTCATAATTGGGATAACCATATTTTCACATCAATTCTCTGCATTTTTTTATTAATGTGTATCTGCTTATGAGAAGACCACAGGAATGCACATGTTACATGTGTGCAATCAGCAAACAAACAAGTAAGCAAGCAAGCAGGACTACCTTCATGGGCCACATTTGGCCTAACAGGGGAAAGAGCATGTGTCTTGCATGTAAGCAGGCAATGGGTAGAACCAGTAGGCATGTATTTACATGTATTGACCGTACATTCATATGTTAATAACCCAATGTGCTCCTCTGATCTGTAAGCTGTACATGAGGAGCCTTCAAATCTTACTTGACCCTCATCATATGTGAAAATTGGTACCAATGGAAAAGAACACCTATTAAACAGGTTTACTACCACAGATACACACATCAAGGATGCAGGATTTGAGTCTGCAGGTTTGGAGTACCAAGAACAGTAGAATTACTTCAGCATAATCAAAGATAGGTTAAAAATTCAGACCATAAACCAGATCTAACTGATTACTGTATCTCATTTCCACCAAGCATACTACTGGTAATAGTGTACCATGGACAGCACCATCTTTCACATTTCCTACAAGGACATCATTTTCATAAAGGAAATTTTGTACCCTCATCACACAGGACAAGCACATGGGCACCTTTCACCACATGGGCACCTGGGAATTCTTCCATCTATCAGGTCTGTCTGGGAATGTAAATGCAAAAAAAAAGAATAAAAAAGACTTGTATACTCATCGTATTTGGCAGCAGTTGATGTTTGAAATTATGGCATTATATATGAAGGCATGTGTGGAGTGTCCCCCCGTTTTAGTAATTCTGAATATTAAGTAGTATATGAATACCTAATTACTAAATAACTTGAAAATCAATAGCTGACCGCAGTTTGCTAGAGTACGGTATGATGAAACTGCAGTTTGAAAGCACGAAGTGCAAGTAGATAAATAGGTACTGCTCCGGCGGGAAGGTAAACAGCGTTTCCGTGTGCTGCTCTGGTTTGCCAGAAGCGGCTTAGTCATGCTGGCCACATGACCCGGAAGCTGTCTGCGGACAAACGCCGGCTCCCTCGGCCTATAGAGTGAGATGAGTGCCGCATTAAAGGAGCCCCTAGCTTGGAACTGGCTCCCGCAAGCTGGCGGTAGGGTGGGGGGCTCTGTGAAACTGCTCGGCTGTGGGGAGCGCAGTTGCCACAGCAAGCAAGGAGCCCTAAGGCTCCGCCGGCTCATGCGCGAGTGGTGAGAACAGTGGGGCTGTTTCAGCTGGGGAGGGTGTTCCCTCCCCTCAGGTGAGTGGCACCAAAAAGCTGCATTGTCCCAGCCTGTGAGAAGCTGCCTCAGCTCTCGAGGTGAGAGCTGGAGCAGTTTCATCCAGTGTTTCGCGAACAGAGGCCAAGGCACCTTGTTTTTTGATGTTTGGCTGGCGATACACCACCATGTTGAAAAGCTGATATTGCCCAGACCTCGTTTTAACAAGTTAAAAAGAAGTGCCTCTCACATAGGCTTTGGGTCTTTGGATATGTTTTGACCCATAGTATTCATGGATTTCCCCACTACTGTTAATGTGGAACTTTTTAAAGGGTAAATCACTACTACTTGCAACATTTAGTTATTATGGTGATTATTATGACTGACGACCATTTTTTGAAAACTAAGAATGAGGGCAATTGCTCTTTCTTCTACACTTCAGCAGAAATTTTAAATTTAGAAATCCTTAATGATATAAATAGGTGCATTCAAAAGAAAATGCTTGAGCTATAGATGCTCTATTTTAAGTGCACAAAATACAAAACTGATTATGTCTGGGAAGTGAATTACTACTCACAAAACACAAGTGAATGTATTGTAGTCTACAACAGATATCTCCACTAAAAGAAGAAGACATTCCCTGTATTATGACTAATATAGACATTAATGTCATTCATCATTTACAAGTGGGAGTTGAAACCCTGAAGCAAATCCTTAATTCTTCATCCCTTTGGGGTCTTTATCTTGCCCCCTACCAATAGCCTGTCCAGCTCCATCAGTAAGAAGATTGGAATTACAAAGAGATTAGACTGTGGGCCCCTTTATGCGGAAGATGACTGCACGCCACTGTTAACTAACTAAAGAAACAGCTGTCATTTCGGACCTCTTAGCTTAGAAGTTCACTTCAACAAGTTAACAGATTCAGTAAGAAACAGAAAATGACGGCATTTAAAAACACACTCTGTATACCACATAAGTTTTATTAGCCCCACAAGGAAATCCAGAGGAAAGGACAAGCAGTTTCAGCACCCCACGCTATTTTCCTCCTCCTTGCAATATATTACTTGTATCTTGGGTTAATCTGTAACCTGGAAGGGTCACAGTTAAAGCACTATAGTAACTGAGATTTCCTCAGTATTTTCAGCAACTGTTTCAAAACATTGTACCTGAAAACTAAAGACATGATTTCTGCAAGATAATGAAGAACGGGCTTAAAAATCAATGGGACTTATAAGCGTCTAATGTTGGTGACTCAAGTGCAAATGGTTTTCTCCTGAATGCACTCGCTAATGGAAGCATTTTTGTTAGTTTATGAAGTAGCTTAGGACAGGACCCAACAAATCTGCCAGGTTAAGCTTGTCCAAGTTACTAGCCTATGACTAAAAAGTTGACCAAGTATAAGTGGTTAGTGGTCAGAGATCCTTCTCGACAGCAGAATGTCTATGCTCCTCTTCCTCTGGCTGGAGGTGATGTAATTAGTGTATCATGAAATGGAAGAGAAGACAATGTAAGCCTTGCAACTGGGATGGGAAAGGCCTGCTGTCTTTGAGAAACCAAGACTGTGGCATTTGATGGCTTCCCTAGAACCTACTGGGGAAACAGGTTCTGTTGCGAGTTAATGCAGTGAGACTTCCATCTCGTCCTGCATATTTATGTGTTTGGAAATACAGTAAACCTTGTATCACAGCAATGTCATTAGCCTCCAATGACCTACACTGTAAGGGTACCAAACCGAAGTTTCTGTTGGAACCCCTCACTGCTCAAATATTGGGGTGTGTGTAACACTGGGATCAATTGGTAAGGATAACTCTTCCCTGAAATCACATCACATGCAAGGCAGGCAGTAAGAAACTGGAAGTTACTACTGAATGCACCTCTGCATATGATGCTACAAACAACTGGGCAAAGTCTAGCCAGGAATGTTCACAATATAAAGTCTGCAGTAGCTGATCTTTACAAATTTCTCTCACTTGAAAGAGCACAACAAACAAGCATGTGGATAAGCTGTAGCAAGTATGTTCAGTGACCAGAGCTGACCCCATACCTCGGTTCTGAATGCATCTCACAACTCTGAATACCTTTCACTTCAGGTTAATTTTTATATGATGTAAAGCACTGAGTGAAGCAGGCGGGGGTGGGAAGGCTGCAGCTGAAAGAGAAACCAACCTCCACCTTTCTGCCAAAACACACATGAGAAGTGAAATGGAAACGCAAGCTCCTTTAACATTCCTTCTTCAAGATGCAGTCAGAGCAATGCCAACTTCTCTTTACTAACTGCAATAAACCAACAAGATCCTATATAGCTACTAGCATGCTTCTTTGTTTTAAGTTAAATATCCAAACCAAGGGTCGATGAATAATACAAAATTAGCAATTGGAGATGATATCCGAGGCGTTCTGTATACAGCAAAGCAACGCTATGCCATTGCCCTGCACCACCCTACAGTTCCACTGTCTACTTGAGTCACCATCAAGCTACTAAAAAAAAGGGACAGAGTGTCAGCACAGTTAAACTGGATGCAGATCTGAGTCGTGCAGTGTTTGCAAATGAGGCAGTCGCTTAACAGCTTCACCACACGCCAACAGATCCATCACCCCACATTCACATTGCAACAATTTGGGCATTCAACTCAGCAGATCTCGATCAAAGTTTCCTGATCAAGTGCAGCTTCAACCAATGAACTTAGGCTGCAATGTCATGTACACTTAAGTGTGAGTAAGCCAAGAAGAAGAAGAAGAAGAAGAAGAAGAAGAAGAAGGGGAGGAGTTTGGACTTGATATCCCGCCTTTCACTCCCCTTAAGGGAGTCAAAGGGAAGCAGGTGGCCTGTGGTCTAAACCACTGAGCCTAGCGCTTGCCGATCAGAAGTTTGGTGGTTCGAATCCTTGCAATGGGGTGGTGAGCTTCCATTGTTCGGTCCCAGCTCCTGCCCACCTAGCAGTTCGAAAGCACGTCAAAGTGCAAAGTGCAAGTAGATAAAGAGGCACCGCTCTGACGTTTCCGTGCCCTGCTCTGGTTCGTCAGAAGTGGCTTAGTCATGCTAGCCACATGACCCAGAAGCTGTCTGCTGACAAAGACAAATGCTGGCTCCCTCGGCCGCCCAGAGTGGCTTGGGGGACCTAGCCAGATGGGTGGGGTACAAATATAATAATAATAATAATAATAATAATAATAATAATAATAATAATAATAATAATGCGAGATGAGTGCCACTACCCCAGTCGTCCACGACTGGACCTAACGGTCAGGGGTACCTTTACCTTTACAAGGAGTCTCAAAGCGGCTAACAATCTCCTTTCCCTTCCTCCCCCACAACAAACACTCTGTGAGGTGAGTGAGGCTGAGAGACTTCAGAGAAGTGTGATTAGCCCAACATCACTCAGCAACTACATGTGGAGGAACGTGGAAGCAAACCCGGTTCACCAGATTATGAGTCCACCGCTCTTAACCACTACAGCACGCATTGCTCCCAATGCAGCAGAGACTTATTTCTGAGTAAACATGCATGGGATTGGGCTCTTGGCACATATAACTATTAAGGTCAGTATAGCTCAGGAATTGCAAAAGGTATCTTTCTGCCAACTTCAGCTGTCTCTCTCAAAACAACCTACCACCTAGGGTACTGAATTTCAAGACTGTGGTGTGCCCTCTCCACACCAAGAACTGCAGGACCCCAGAAGTAGGAAATGAAATGCGAGGGAAGATGCTGAAATGGGTCTTAGTGGGACCCTAGTACAGACCTTTATTGATATAATGTGTGCATGGTTTTGCTAGAACTGTACAGTGGTACCTCAGGTTAAGAACTTAATTCGTTCTGGAGGTCCGTTCTTAACCTGAAACTGTTCTTAACCTGAAGCATCGCTTTAGGCAATGAGGCTGCCCGCTGCCGCTGTGCCGCCAGAGCACAATTTCTGTTCTTATCCTGAAGCAAAGTTCTTAACCTGAAGCATTATTTCTGGGTTAGCGGAGTTCTTAACCTGAAGTGTATGTAACCTGAAGCGTAAACATGAGGTACCACTGTATATGCTATAAATTAATCAGAACATTTAACCAGTGCTTTTTTCCCCTTAAAAAATGTTTAGGGGTACAGTGGTACCTCGGGTTACATATGCTTCAGGTTACAAACTCCGCTAACCCAGAAATAATGCTTCAGGTTAAGAACTTTGCTTCAGGATAAGAACAGAAATTGTGCTCTGGCGGCGCAGCGGCAGCAGGAGGCCCCATTAGCTAAAATGGTGCTTCAGGTTAAGAACGGACCTCCAGAATGAATTAAGTACTTAACTAGAGGTACCACTGTACTCTCACTTTCCTACTCATATTGAAATATTGCCCCTCAATGAGGCCAAATTTAGATTCACAAAATGTTTAGGGTTATGCATACCCCTGTGTCCCCCCAGAAAAAGCACTGCATTTAACTATTGGCTCCAGTTGAATTTACCCCCAACTAGCTTTCTTCTATCAGCTCTGATTGATTTGCACAAAAGCAGTTGGATGAAAGACATTAACTTAAGGTTATGCTCCCCTTGCCATCCAGTACAATACTTATTAAATTGAGGTCCCAGTGAAGCAAAATACCTATTGAAGCAAAGTCTTTTTGACAGAGCAATCTGCAATCAAGTAACTATGCCCCTGGTATGACTGTTTTCCAACTGGTCCTCCTGATTTAGTGGCATCTCATCTACAGGATCTAACAATTCAAAAATGTATGATAGTTTTCTGAAGTGTATAACTGAATATGCTGCCTTCAGCAGTACTTGAAGGTCTTTTAGAGAGAATTCTACTCCAAATTCGTAATGCCCTCTATCTTTTTTAACATTTTTGGTCAGAATTGGTTGAAATTTGTAGGCCAGGTCGCTTATTCTGAGGGCATAAATCCTGCCAGCTTTCAGAAGAAAAGTTGCAGTGATTTTCCTGCAAGAGCAGACATTGCAATTTTGTGGTGGGCAGAAAAATAATCCCTTAACCTCACCTTATGTTGTCTGGGCAATTGGACTGAAAAGTAGAAGCAGGAGAGAGAAACCTGAGCACCTGGAGACAAATAGATGCCTAGGCTTTAGGTCTAGGGACCTTTACAGTTCATTTTGGGGAGCAACAACATAGGATTTTTGTGGGGGGGGGGTCTGGTCGATTATAAGCTAGAATTGTTAGTTGCAAAAAAAACCTTTCCCAATCCAATTCTGACACCTCTCTTAAGTTTAGGCACATACGTTCCACTTGCAAAGTTGCTCCCTCTCCTAAAGAACCCAGGTTGGATTGGTAAACACTGGTAAAATTAATCCCTCCAATAACCACGCTAGATCCACCAGTCACAAGGTGCTCTTTCTCTGGGCCCTGGTGTTTTCTCTTCCTCCCCGGTATCATTCCACCTTGGCCTTTTGGCTTTATAGTAAGCTTAGACACATTACTCTCACTTTCAACAGATGCCTGTCTGCAACATTATTTTGACATCTGCACCACTGAGGTGTCGCAAAGTGTTTAAGGGATTTCTGCTTCAGCTTGTGCCACCTTACAAAGACCCCACTTTGCCTCTGACAAGTCCTAATGACCTCCCATCTATCCCACTTCACACCAGGATTCGCCTAAATCAAATATCCATCCCTCCCTTCACAGTTCCATTCAAGCCAATCAATCACACCAGGGATGGGGAACCTGAAATCAAATAGATATTATTCACAACAGTTCTTATCATCCCTGCCCATTGGCCATGCTGGATAGGGTTCATAGCAATTGGGAGACCACCACCATTTAGATAGCCAAAGGTTCCCCATCCCTTAATTGCACCTTACTTGCATAAAACTAGTATCTTCTTCCACACAACATGGAATAAATGAATTACCACCAGGAAGCAATTTCATAGATGAATAAGAGCATGTCCACATTTTATTTGCATGTGTGTAGTGACCGGACTGCTCAGTTTTATAGGCAGCCAACCCTAACGCATCTCTCTGTTTTCTCAGAACTTACCTCAGCTTGTATACTTCTTTGCACGTTGATGTTCCAATACCTCCAGCAGCAGCAGCAGCAGGTGGTGAAAGTTTATCTCCATGCCCCAAGTACCTGCTGATGAACAGCAGGCTGATGGGCAAGAAAGGCCAACGCTTTCGTTACTAGGCCAGGAGCTACCGTTGCTTAATATCAGACAAGTTGGACTACCCAGAAAACACAAGGATTCTTACTATTGCCCCAAGTTAAACTATATTTAAAACAATTCATACAACAGTATCTGGCAGCTAACATAGAAGTACATTTCCCCCAAATAGCATTCGCTTGGACAAAATGGTTTTAATAATAGTATCAAGCGAAACATTTCATGCACAATGGCAGAAAATGTGGGGGGACGGGACACTTGAATTTTCTAGTTGTTATCATTCTGTTTTCTTAAATCCCTTTTAACCTCAGCCTTGCATTCCTTCTCGTCTCCAGCAGTACACCAAGCCACAAAAAGCCTGGCACAATTCTCCTGAATGCACAGTGATGCTGCAGGCACACCCAGAGCCTTTGATATAACTTACTTTGAATGGAAAACATCACTTCTCCTAATGCACGCCAACCACTTAAAGCTCAGCATTAAATAAATATCATTTCAGAGACCGAAGTGGTAGAAAGCAAATCACCAACCTGACATGTCATTGCTGTTCATCCCGTATTCCTCTATAGCAGTCATGCATACCAAACAGAACACAAGACAGGCAACGTGAACTGAATCAGCAGCATTTGGTTTCTCTCTCTCCCCCTCCCCTTCCCCAATTTCCACAAAAACAAGCTTTCAGTTTCACAGTGGACTATAGCTTCACTATTTACAGCAAAGACTGCCTCCAATGCTTCATTCATACCCCATTAGAATAAAGCAAGATTACTGCGGAAAGCTCTGAATTAAAAGAAATTGTAAGAAAAGATGATAGCGAAGCTTTGCTACTGACAATTTTAGAAGAAGATGTAGTAGCAGAACACCCCACCCTTGCCCTAGCCTTCTCACAAAGGTAATAAAATGCCTTGGAGGGAGAGTGACAGTCAAACAACACGTCGCAAGATACAAGGAACAGTTTCTAAAGGAGCTACCAGCAGGTACAACAAGGAAGCATTTGTGATCCTTTAGTAAATATATTCTACAAACATTCTGTGTGATAAAAGCTCACAGTGAACATGTACGTGGCACTGACGTAATAATAGCACTCTGGAAATGAAAAATACAAATGTGTGAATTGCACAGCGGACCGCAAGATTCCCTAACAGGTCCTTAATACAATATTCAAGAACTACTAGATTGCGCCAGTCATTTCAGTTCAGCGAAGTCACTGGAAGTGGAAACAAGAAAGGGAACGGAAGAAAACATGAAAGGTAGACGCACCTGTTCTTTTCTTCAGAAGATACCACAGTTCTGCAATATCCTTGTACAGCAATGAGATCAGACTTAAGGTCATATTGCCACAAATCAATTTAGTGAAGAGCTGCTCAGTAGATGGTGACCTCTGTCTTTAAAGTGCCGTTCAATATACAAGGAAAGCTCAAAACTTCACCTTTCACAGTAAAAGTCAAGCTGAATGGGACACAATACCTTTCTTCAAGTTACATGCAAAGCCTTTCAACAGGATCAGAGGTCCACAAAAGGGTTAGCGATTGACTGGAAACTTCTCATTTTCCTGTTTTACGGTACAGAGAACTCACAGGCAGCGCACTAAGTGTATTTACCCAGAATGTAAGACAACAACTGAGCAAATTCAACTAAAAACAAAACATGTTTTAAAAAACAAATTAATTTCTAAACTCTCCTGGAGTGGCATGTCAAAAGCCTCCCTTAAGGAACCCTACTTTAGCAAATGGTAACCTATCAAGTAAAGCCATCTCTTTTTAGCCTGAAAGGAACAACACTGGTCAGCTGACAGCTGCTTCTCTCAAAGAGCTCTCTAATGAGACAATTCCTTGAAATGCAATGGGAAATTTCACATTTGTTTGTGGGGGGGGGGATATCCCTGTTCTCACTTTTTTTCTGGAAAAGTGCAGAAAAAGACAATTCAATCTTTAATTGAAATCTTCACCAATATATGTGCATTCCTGAGCTTGATAAAACTTTTCTTCAGCTAGAATAATAAAACTTATTTAAAATGCATATACTCCAGAACATGTTTTATATGCATGTAGTTAAAAAAAAATCTTAAATGAATGTAGATTTGTTTCTTATTTTTTAAATGACACCTACATTTCTTAGAATTATAGAATTGAAAAGTTGCATTGCAGGAATAGAACCCACAACGCTGAGATTAAGAGCCTTGAGCTCTACCAACTGAGCTATCCGTGCTAGGTTTTTTGTCTTCTCAAAGTAACAGAGACATCCACACGTCTGTTAAAAAAAGGGCACTTGCTATACACTTTCAGAGACTGTACACAATAGGTCAGAATAGTCAATCCATAAAGTTTATGTTATACATGCAGATCAATAAGATTATAACAGGCAACGTGAAACAGGTCCTCTCTTGTTTTTTCCCCCACTTGTGTTTTTTCACCTGCCAATGTGGTGTAGTGGTTAGAATGCCAGATGAAGACCTGAGAAACCATGGTTCAAATTGCCATTCAGCCATAAAGCTCACTGGGTGAACTTGGGCCAGTCACTGCCTCTCATCTTAATCTACCTAACAGGGCTGTTGTAGGGATTAAATGAGGAAGAGGAGAAGCATGTACCCCACCTTGACTTCCTTGGAGAAAAAGGTGGGATCTAAATAAAACAGAACAAAATTAAATAAATTGTAGTGATATGTGTAAAAGGACTTTTTAAAAAGATGCCCGAGGTTTATATAGTTCAAGTATGCCTATGAACTTTCACCCACTAAACGTTAAGCAAAGTCTTAACTTCACTTGATCCTTTTAGGTAATTGTTGCAGGGCAGATTACCTGTTAATTAGTGACCTCAAGATTACTTACTAGCAGTCTCAAATTCAGTAATACAGATAAACAGGACAGTAAATGAAAGTGACAGAAGCAACTGTTAAATGACTGTTTCCCCTCTGCTCTTGGAGAAGACTTCTGCCTTTCCAAAGTCACCAGAAGGTCAAAAAATGAAAAACATGGTGGATAACTCAAGGATTTATAATTACAACTATTCAAACAGTAACAGTAAGGTTTCTTATTCTTCTTCACTGTACATTTATATCTGGAAAAGCATTCCATTATGTGTACAAATTATGTACACATTTGTAAGAATCACATTAAGTATAAATTCTACCTAGCTATATTCATGAACAACTTACCCTGACAAAGCTACTTTTAATGCCATGAGAAACTTGCTTGGATAATACAGATTTGATAACAAAAAAGCACAAAAAGAACTGCAGTGAATGAGTGAGCTTCCCATTTCTGATGCTTAATTTTCTATAACTGGAGGAGGGGGCATCAGTGACAGCAGAAGGGAGACAGCAGATGTCTCAGGCAGCCCACCTGAAACATAGTGGGGGAGAGATAAGACCACAGAATGCACACCTGACAGTTCAGCTGGCAATCCATTGTTATCATTTTATGGTTGTCTTTATCCTTACTGTTGTAGAGGGGCTTGTCTAAAGACTTCAAGAAACCAACAGGAAACCTTGTCATTATGTTCTACAGTATGCTTCACATAGAAACTTTATAATAGAGATGAACAGATGAAACATCTTGCCAAAGGCTATATAACTCACCTGTGGCTAAGAAGAAGACTTGTACGACTTGTGGCAGACAATAATGTATCTGTTTTTTCAACCAGCAAGTTCTTAAAATTCTGCACAGAAGGCAGTCTGCCTGCCATCCACATTACCTCCTATGACACATCCTTGAGACCTTGGCTTAGAAGCCCTGCCTGAGAAGCTGTAAGTTTGCAAAAGCCCAGTCCTTACTGGAACATGGTGCCTGCACACCTCCCATGGTCCCTTCTCCAGACAAGAGATACTGTCCTCATGAGACTCATTCACATGTGGCATCGCTCACTTGCATTTTCTCTAATTACTCTGTAAAAGTGAAGCCTCCTTGCAAGCAGCCAAGTCCCTCTTAATTTCTAGTCAACCAACATACCATACTTTCCTGTCTATAAGACGCCCCCATGAATAAGACACCCCCTAATTTTGGGGACTCAATATTAAGAAAGGGGGGGTTGTCCAGAATGGGAGGAATGCCGGGGGGAAAGCTCACCCAAATTCCAAATGCTTGTGATTGAACGCAACGCAGAAGCCTCCTGTCTTATTTCCGATCAACACAAGCAGCCGCCAATCACACGCCCAATTGCCGCAGCACAGGCCAATCACCAACAGCCATTGCCACAGCAGTGACCAATCGCCAGCGGACATTGCCGCAGCAGCACCCAATCGCAAGCAGACATTGCCGCAGCAGCACCCAATCGCAAGTGGACATTGCCACAGCAGCCTATCACCCGCAATAATGCCAGTGACAATCTACTACTCAAGATAGAAATCATTTCCACCGTCCCCCCTCTGCACTACCCATGTGTAAGAATTTTAAAGTGTTGTTTTAAGGTAAAAAAAAAAACATTGTCTTATAGACAGAAAAGTACGGTGCATCCAACCCACTATTTGGGGTTGTGTCCACTGTCCACTGACACTACAGCTCGTCCATGGGTTGTACACTTGGCAAGAAGAGAAAGAAAGGACTCTCCTTCCTTATAGGTTATTAAGCACACTGTTGAACCCCCACAAACCATTAACACAGTTCAAGAGAAAATCAGGCACTGAGGGTTTTCCCCCAGCTCTTTAAAAGAATATGTAAATGATGTGTGTGGTTGATTTTAGGCCATTTTCTTTTCTCTCTCTCATTTGTACTTTTGCTGTGCTATGATAGATGTGGCTACACAGCGATGTGTTCTTCCTCCCTCTTGAAGCATTGTAGCATTTGCTCAGTGTCAAATAAGGCTAGAAATCCAATGCTGTGGGATTTACTCAAATACCCATGTGGTTAGCCTAAATGCTTAAGACACATACTTGACTTTACTATAAAATAGCAAACAGAAGCATCAATATAACTTTTCAGTGTACAGTGGTACCTCGGGTTAAGAATTTAATTCTTTCTGGAGGTCCGTTCTTAACCTGAAACCGTTCTTAACCTGAGGTACCTCCCGCTGCTGCCGCCGCACGATTTCTGTTCTCATCCTGAAGCAAAGTTTTTAACCCGAGGTACTATTTCTGGGTTAGCGGAGTCTGTAACCTGAAGCGTCTGTAGCCCGAGGTACCATTGTAATTTGTTTTTTAATGTTGTAAACGTTTGTTAAGTTGATTCCTATTCAAAACAATGCAATTGTCCTGGATTCTTTTCTAGGACATCAGGGTGGAGATTTAGCTTGTGGTTCTGATTTGGCCCACTAAGTCGTGATGTACATGGGTGGTGTGACTTATGGCAAATAGGGGTTGAAATTAATCTGCACTCATTTCAGCATTTATCCCACGGATCAAATCATCCAGGCCGCTCCCCAATGAAACAACTGGACGAAGCAGGGAGGGACTGATTTGTATTACATGAGAAGAGGCTGCTGGATCAGGCCAGTGGCCCATTTAGTCCAGCATCCTGTTCTCATGGTAGTCAATCAGATGCCTACAGGAAGCCGGCATTCAGGATCTGAGTTCAACAGCTCTGTTCCCTCCTCTAGTTTCCACCAACTGGTATTCAGAAGGATTTCTGCCTCCGATTGAGGTGGTAAGACTGCACAGAAAGGGGGCAGGGAATCAGCGGCTCTCCAGTTGTTGTTGGCGTTCACAACTCCCAGCCTGCCTAACCAATGATCTGGGATGATGCAAGTTGTAATTCAACAACAAATCCAACCATGGCTAGGGAACGCTGTCACAAGAATGAAGCCAAGCTACCTCCTGCTTTTCAGCATGGAACAGGCATGGAACAAGACACTTCAGTGTACATTAACCACCCCACCCCCCAATAAACCCCGCAAACCTTCACTTAAACATTGTTCTGGGAGCTCCAGAAAAATGCTACGATGCATTCCTTACAAAATTGGGGTGGGGTTTGTTTTACACCAAATTATGAATGGAAAACATGGCCCCTAAATCAGCTGTTGCCAACTGCATTGTGTAAAGGAAATAAACTCTGGTACTTATACCCACCAAATAAAGACTGAGAATGTACAGCTATAATCTGCAAGTAATTAAATCTATATGTTAACTACGTGCTTGAAAAAATATAAGCCTACAAAACGTCTCACCAGTCATAAAATATGCATAGCAGCATGGCAGTATACTTGTCTACTTTGTGAATCCAAAAGGAAGCATAATCTTACCTCTAATATTCTGTTTTGATCCCAAACTTTAGAACAATGGCTGTTCTTTTTTTACTTTTGACTTTCCTAAGGTGCTTCCTGTTTTAGTCCTGCATGCAAGTAATGGGTGTGCAGGAACAAGAGCCACCCCTTTCCACATTGTTGTTTACACTGCTGCTTCTTTATGTACTTTCATGCTGAGTATGGGTGGGGTAACACAAACTTTAAAAAAAAAACTGCAACAGGAAATGATCTTGTTTAGAAAAGGCATTTTGCTTTAGTCTCCTACATGTCATATTCCACTATTGTCATTTTAGAATAGTATGCCCTACGAAGCTTTAAGTAGTACACCAGTCTTCAGCCATTCAAAATCCTTTGCAGCATCAAATATTCAAGGCATACAATACAGCAGCAGAGGATTTCCCAGCCTACTATGCACCCAAATTTTTTCATTTATGATTATTTGTCTTGTTAGATTTGCAGCCTCTACTAGGGGTCCATTTCTGTTCCTTCTCTGGTTTGTCTCTTACTTTTCACTGTGAATGTCTATTGGTTGTCATTTGTTCCAGCTGTCCCGAAACCCATCACTATTTGTTTTTTATACCCCCAGTGCTCTTTGGGGTCGATTTTAACTCCAGTCTTCTGATGGGTTTTCCAGTCTTGGGTAAGGCATGGAGCCAACATTATTCCTTTCTTCCCTCCGTGACATTTTTCCATTTGCACCCATATCTTAACTGCATTCCTTTCTTTCTTCCCTTCCATGGCTTTGCTCGGTACAGTTTGGGGGACGGAATCAGTAACAGAGCACACTTCACATGTAGAGCGTCCCAAGCTCAATACCTTAACAACTCCTTTCTTCCTTTCTTAAAGACAAAGGTACGTAGACTGTAATGTGACACCCCTGCCCTAGAACTGAAAAAGCTGCTGCCAGAAAGAACAGACAATATGGACTAATAATCCTACCCAGTTTCCAATATTCCTATACAGTACATAGCTGTGCTACTTGAACGAGATTCAAGGACCAATTAATTTTGTTCTCCTTACTCCCGTGATCAATATGTGGTGCAGGGATAGCCAACATGCTGTCCTTAAAATGTTGTGGTCTCATTACCCCTGACAACTACATCATGCTGGTTGGGGCTTATGGGAGTTGTAGTCCATAACATTTGGAAGGCACCGTGTTGGCTACCACTGATGTAGTAAGAAACCAGCATTGTGCAGTCTGGTGCTCTCTAGGCTCGAGAACAGCTACGCAAACAAAAAGACATAGCGGCTTGCAGCCTTCTCCCAGCCGCACTTTATACAGTGGTACCTCGGATTACAGACGCTTCAGGTTGCAGATGCTTGAGGTTACAGACTCCGCTAACCCAGAAATAGTACCTCGGGTTAAGAACTTTGTTTCAGGATGAGAACAGAATTTGCATGGCGGTGGCAGGGGGAGGCCCCATTAGCTAAAGTGGTACCTCAGGTTAAAAACAATTTCAGGTTAAGAACAGACCTCCAGAATGAATTAAGTTCTTAACCAGAGGTACCACTGTACTGCAATATTGCAGCACTAACTTCCAACCTTGTGAGAAAGGGACATTGCAGTTCTATTTAACAGCATCACCCTATGCAATAGGTGGTAAAGGCGTATCAAAATAGGGTTGGGTTTTTTTCCAGTGCTCAGGAACACAAGACAGTAGTTGAAAGCAGCATGTAAGTTTCCAAGTTTATAGATTCATTTACTAAATACAAATAAAATAACATGCTCAATTACATCACTCTCTAAGTAAGGAGTGGAGAACCTGTGGCTCACCAGGTGTTGCTCGACTACATCATTTACCATTGGACATGGTGACTGGGGACGATGGGAATTGCAGAACAACAACATCTCAATGGGCAGACGTTAAGTACCCCTGCTCTAGCGCATCAGAAAATTTCCTGGGACAAACTGAAAATTTCCTAGAAAACCGACATCACAGCACACTGCATTAAATTGTTTTAAGCAAGCTGGTACAGATTCAAGTTGCAGAAACACACATGAAAGTGCATGCACACAAGAGCAAATTTGACTTGTGCATCTTCCTACAAGATACACAGAAACTGCTCCTTTGCAGAGGAGTGAAAAGCATCAATACCAAGTCAGTGGCCCACCTACAGTACTTTTCAATGCCTTTGTAATGGGGAAAGCAGCCCTTAGCCAGACGACAACTGAAATTGTCTGCTGTGTTGGGGGAGGGGGGATCATAGCACATGCTTCACATATAGGAAGTCTTGAATGCAATAGGCTGCATCTCCAGTCAAAAGGTGATGTGTAATACCTCTGAAACCCTGAAGAACTCACTAGAATGTATAGTAGGGGCTAAATGGACTCTAGTTTGACCTGGGTAAGGGCAGATCTGTGGTATTGTGTCTGTTTGGAGAACAACAAAGAATTTTTTTCCACATTTCTGTATGAAGATGAAGCAGTGTAGTTCTTACCCTAATTTGTAGTACAGAATCTCATCCCAACTCATTATTGTGATGTGCTTGGCTCTTATCTAGAACCCAGCAAAGCAATTCTGGCATTATTAAGCTTATGGACTAAGCCTGTGGTACTCCCTTGCAAACAATATTTCAAAGAATGAAAACATTATTTCTATTTAATGAAGAACCCAATTGCAAAGTGAAGGGGTTCAGATGGATTTATACTCCCCAAACAGACACATGACGGGCATAATTGTTCCTTAAATCACACAAAAATGCCATCTCAAATGAATGTTTGTGCCAACATGGCCTGTGGTGACTGGAACCCCTTAATAAATAGTCACCTGTAACCTCTGGTCTTGTACTCTGGCAAAATTAATGAAGCCTCTGTAAATTATTAGAAGAGTGGGATTGGCAGAAAGTGGCATGGTAAAAATTCACCTCAGCAAATGCCAGAAGCTACAAGTATCTGCCCTGTTACCTGCCATATAAGCGAGTCTAAGTGATATAAACATTTTAATCCTCATATTCTGCTACAAAATCAAATTTCTTTTACTTACCTTGAGCCATGGAAACTAGCCAGGAGCTGCAACTCAAAAAAATACTATAGCTTTCCATTTCTTTTACTGAAATCGCAATACAATGCATCTTCACCCAATCTAACAAGGAACGAAATATTTCCTCTTCTAGCAGATCATGCTTATTTGATCTGGCTTTACTTTTTGTGTGTGGAATGACCTTTGTTCCTTTTATTATCATTAGTTGGACAAAGTTACTATGCAATTCCATCACCACCACCCATCGTTGCTGTCTGCTATTTTCTCTTTGGTTATAAAATTGTCTACAGTCACCCAGGATGTTTACATAAAGCAGAGGTATACCTAACAACTGGGTTACTTCAAACTAGGCCTTTAAAACTTCAGGATAGGCTTCAGATCTGAAACATAGTACAAGATACTGATATTTTTGGCTTTACCTAGTCTAGAAAATGTATGAACCACTTAAATAGCTCTCTAGGTGGTGCACAAATAAATTTGCAGATCAAATACAGCTACAATCTACAAAACAATTAAAAAAAACAGATATACATAAAACTATCATCACTGAAACAAAGATTTAAAAAATCAGTAAAACTTTAAAACAAATACAGGTAACTAAAGTATATGTCTGGGTAGATTTGCCAACACAAAAACCTTTTCATCAGGCACCTAAAATTATATCACATGGGCTTCTGCCTAATGTCAATATGTTGCAGCTCAGTGATCTTGTGTAAGCTCTAACAGAGACAGGAAAAGATGTTTTCAATAGAAACACATTTGTTCTAGGGTCTGTCCATGTGAACCGAGTTATCAAATGTAATTTGCTGAGTTTGCAAAGGGTGAGGCAGGTTACCTGGTGGTGAACCATTCAGGAAAGACTTGAGCATCTTCCTGAACCTTTGGAAAAATATCACAATATGTAAATTAATTGCTTTTATTGAACTGTAATTATGCAGCAATGACTGGTTTTCTTCATGATGGAGGAAAATGTATAAAATGGTAGAACTGAAAGAAATATCATTAAAATATATTGCAAGAAAAAGAATCCCTTCCTTTTCCAACCTGCAGGCGTTGAGTGTGGTTATGTAGCCAAAACAATGTTACACCTGCGTAAGAGTTCCGCGGGGGGGGGGTAGCCCTCCCACCAATGACTCATACTCCTGATTCCCACCTTTCGTTTTTTGATACAAAGGAAGTTCCTAGCATTTGTA
This sequence comes from Lacerta agilis, assembly GCF_009819535.1. NCBI lineage: Eukaryota > Metazoa > Chordata > Lepidosauria > Squamata > Lacertidae > Lacerta > Lacerta agilis. The sequence continues at coordinate 76,570,598 of NC_046315.1, forward strand.
GAACCTGAAATATGAGACAAAATGTGCAAGCACTATACTCTCCATTTTTCTGGTAAGAAATTACAGAATGACACACACACCTACCAAAACTAGTATGAAATGAAGGAATTGCATGCACCTTTGAGGTTACCTGGCTGTGTTTTATTATGCCCTTGTCTACCTTAGCCGAATTTGTTGAGTAGATATTTTATTATTCCAAGGTACCTGCTTTCCAGCCATGTGAGAATCAGATTTAAACACACCCAGGGACCAATAATACGCATTTGCAGGAGACAGGTGAAATAACGCTATTATCTTCAAAGCAACAAAAGGAGTCTACTGAATCGGATACCTTACACAACCTCATGAAACAGTACCACAGCCTTTGAACCCCAGGCCTACTCTAAAACAGAGGTTAAAAGGAGCAGCTGTTAATCTCTATTCAATACAGTACTTGAGCTTAAGGTTGACTTAATTCACTCCTGAGCAAGATCAACAGGTGTTTCTCAAAAGCCTATTATAAAATTAATAGTGAGGGGGTGGGGATGATCCTGATTGAATAATAATAAAAAAGAATTCTGATTTTTACGGTGTCCATCTAAAATTACTGCTAAACGTATGAGGCAGTGCCTGTTAAAACAGGGCTTTGTCTTTCATAGCAGTATGTGATTTCATCAGTGGTGCAAAAAGTCAAATTCATTAAAACAAATCCTAGGTTGGAAATTTATCCAAGGTCTATTTACAGCCACCATACCCTTGTCAGCTGACAAAACCAAGCCAATATCTACGTGCGTATTTCCTCCTCCCACCCCCCAAGTAGGTCATTGAGCAAAGTCAGTTCAAATATTTTGAACAAAACCCTACCCAGATTATAGTCCTAGAAGTAAATCATGGTCACTTGTGAACCCAGTTTTGTAAACAAGATTGCAACTCAGAACTGGAAGCAAATGGTGGATTTTTATCTCTGGCATTCAGCCTCTGAATTAAATGCTCCTGGTGGCTTTGTCTCTACACACCAATTATTGTAAGACTTTAAGACAATTAAGTACTAAACACAAGTTAAGGTGTATTTGGATGGGCACTTACATACACCTCAGATATGAAATCTAAAAAGCATTCCTGTTATATTGCAGGACACACACAATATCTGACATTTGTGGAAAGGTTGGGTAGGGTTAACTGCTTGTACTTTTTCCAGATTGTGAAATGTACACTGTCACATTCAATTACTTTCTAAACAAGAATTTTTTGTATAATACATAGTTTATATACAGGTACTACATAAAGGGTGACATCCACTGCTCATAATACTCTGAGTAAACCTACAGGTGGAATATTCTGAGATCCACTGAGGCCCACTGAAATGCCATTTCAATCACTAGGATTAAAAGGTTAGAAAAACCTGATCCGATACCTAAAAACTCTAAAATACATATTATACTGAACAGACACTCACTTGTTTAAAAAGTACGTATTTTTTATTTGTCAGCGTCACTTGGGACCATTAAATAAGGTTGTGCTGTTACAAGTGCACTAAAACTGAGGGAGGTGTTGCCGTATTTTGAGAGCTTTTTAAAAGAAAATAAAAGAATAATGTAGCAAAGTGAAGTATCTGGCACATACAAGAATTGGCATGTGAGCCAGAAACTGATACTTTTAACATTGGTTAAAAGATTACAAATTATTATTCTGAAATCAAATCTTACCAGAACAGGCGTGGCGTGGGTAATTTCGCCCATGCCTCTTTGTCAGAGACCGCTGTACTGCTGAAGAAACACTGTGAAAGACGTGGTTCACTCTGCGCAGAATTCGGAAAGGATTTTCTTGTCCTTCTCTTGCATATCCACGTTGCGACATTGTGCTATTGCCACATGAAACTTTTTTTAAAATGTTTCATACAAAGAGAAAGCCACAATATCTTTTTCTTGTAGCCTTTAATGTTCACTCCAGTGCTACTTAAAAAGGTAGCATTTTTTAAAAAGTTGCCCAGGACTTTAGCATCGGGAGGTGAAGGGTAACTCTTTGTATTTCACTTCTCATTAATAAACGAAACAATTGAACACCTGGCAGATTTAACTGTAGGTAATTCACTCCAGTTTTGAACGCAGTGACAATTTCTTGATGAACCTAAATTACACTGCTAAATATATTTTGCAAAATGTAACTAATATATTGATGCATGGAACACATTCACTGCCTCTCCTCTTCAGCAGCTGTTATGTAAAGCCAGAAGTCTACATGAGAAATAATACTGTACAGAAATATCTGAGTAGCTAACTTCTGTCCTTGGATCCAGGTGTGTTTTCAGTCAGAACCCATCATTTTTAGAGGAGGTCATACCCAGTTTTAGAGTCCATCTCCTTGCCACATAGCTCGCCCACAAAATTAGAGAGTTTTCCTTCATTTCCAAATCGCCTCTACCATTATTTACATAGTTGCAACCTCCTTCTTAATGCCCAGGGGTATTCTGCAATTACCAAGCAATGTCTTAGGCTTCCACTGTAGAAAGGCACATGGAGTTTCTCTTCATAGATTTATGTCAGCAGCCAGCCAGGCAGAAATCTATTGCTTAAATTGCTAAACTTTCAGCTCCCACATCTGCCCCATCAAGTTTATCTCTTCCCCTCTCCTTGAAGTTTGCACTGTTCCGCTGCTTTCAACAGGGCAGAATAAAATAGCAATGCTAAGTAGGATGCTATAAACAAATTATGCACCTTTCCTGTAACAGGTCCTCTTTTTAACTACTGCTGGAGCCCCAAGAAACTGAAGATACGCTGCAGCTGAGCTCTTCAAATTCAGAATGGCTTTTTCCTCAAAGCATTCAAAAGGGAAAAAGCTAAGAAGACACTTCCCAAGGAAATTCAAATAATACACAAATTACAGTGGGAAGGAAGGGAGGGAGACCACTGCTGTCTTAAACCATACCAGGAAGTTCTGCATTGTCTCCTCATCTTATTTAATACAGGAGAGAGAGAGGGAGGCAGAAAGGAAACTGATTATGTTGCTTTACTTGGCAGGAACCCTTTTCTATGAGAGACATTTGGCTAATTTAACTGTGGGTATGTTCAGATAACTCGTATTTTCCCACAACAGCACACTGATGCTTGCAACTTCTGTGCAGTGTGATTTTCAGAGAAGTATGTATAGGTCTAACACCACACTGGACTCAGGAACGAATATTAACAATTTGAGAAACACAACCTTCACGCTTTGTAATACAGATGCATCTTTTGAAAAGTTTTCATCACAGTTAGTAACAGGGAAATCACAATGCACGAAGCAGCTAAGCTGTTTCTTTGTGGCTTACAGAGTCTAAGGTATTCTGTACTCACTAATTGAACTTGGTTGTCCGACTCTTCTACCTCTCCCACACACCCCACTTTAAAAACGAAGATTATGGTATAACAAAATGAAAAGTTAGATAAATAAGACACATAAACAGAATTTACTCACAATAGCAAATCACTGAGATTGGCCTGTTATTGTTTAAAGAAAAGTAAAGTAATAAACCAAGCAACAAACCTTGCACATCTGGTAAGTAGTATCTTACTGAATTACAAAACAACAAGTTGACACAAATAATATAAAGTAAGGACCAAGGTTTAGTTCTGGTTTTTAACATGAGATGTTACACTGTGGCTGAGATGTAACTTATTTTTCAGTTTCATTATCCCTATGTACAACATGTGTTTCCTGGCTAGAAGAGCACAGATGGCTCTACGAACTGCACATAACATCACTGTGTTGGAAACACAAAGAGGCAGGTAGTTCAGGAACTACTTATCACGACATATTTGTGATACAGTCAAAACACATATACGGAACCCTTGCAAACTGATGTGTTGCTAGTTGAAAAACCTTGCAGGTAAGTGTACTTTCCACATCAGTAGCAGCTTCCTATTAGGTGCCAGGTTCAGGTTCAGTTCTTGGCATCTCCAGGTAAAGCTGGGGAAGAGCTCTGCCTGCAACTCTGACGAGCTGTTGCTGATTAGACCACGGTGTGGACGGGCCAATAGTATTGTATAAGGCAGATTTCTACATTCATTCACACTAGGGCTATGTACACAATGCCATTTACTCTGGCTTCAGTTCACTTTGACTGCTGGTGTTTGGAGTGGAGTACACAAAACGCTAGCCACAATCCATACATATTGTGTAGCTGCTTGAGAAATACCCCTGTTAGATGTGCTTCCCACTCAAACCAGCTTCCATCCTATTAGAGGATGGAAGCTGCAGTTAAGCTGAGGTGTGTACATTTCAGGCAGCTGGTTTGAGCATGTGCAGATGATTGCACATGCAATGGTGACAGATTCCGTGAACTGGAGCTTGGCATGGGAAAACAAATCAGGTAATGGGCATCAGGTGAAGACACCCCCAACCAGTCTCTGCTGTGTGCAGCAATGTAAGAAAGCAACCAAAATGCAATGGGCAGGGGCGGTGTGTGTGTGTGTGTGTGTGTAAACTAGGACTGCTGGTGATTCCTGAACAGAGGCAGGAGCAGGGAGAACTTTTTTTAAAAAATCTCTATGTTACAAACATGGTTAGCTTAAAAACACAGGTAATCAAAATGGAAGATTACAGAATACTTTAGTTTCCACAAGATGATGACCTACTGGCATGCTTTGAAAAAAAAAAGCATAACATTAAACTATAGTGATGATGCAAATTGGCCGTACATTTCATTTCATGTATTCAAGAGTTCTGAGGTGCAAAGAAATTTGTTGCAACAATGATTGTGCCTGCTCAGAAATCTGAAGGAAACAGATGGTGTGACAACATCAAGGGGCGGCTGGGGGGGGGGGATAAATATTTTTCTGGATGCTGATTCCTACTGTTCAAAAATATATCCACTCAGGATTTCTTTTTCAGTCTCTGCCCAACCACCACCACCACCAAGCCAATTAGCAGCTTGAAAGGCAGCAGTATCCTACTGTGTTAATTGGAAATGCTAAGCAAACTGCACCTGATCTTATCTGTCCCCTGTGCAAAGGGGAGAGTTGGTTTAAGACTTAAACCAACAGGGATATCGAAGGACCAAGCTACAGTGGGGGAAAGCTTTTTTTTTTTTACCTTTTCAATAAAAGTCACAATTCCATTTAAAATGCACTTTTCATGTTTTTTTGAGAAGATAATTGGTTTTTTAAAATGAAATAAAAATAGGCTTGAACAAGAGTGGTTCATTTCATGAGCCTAAAGCTCTCTGCAGCCTGTTCTCCTAATTCTCTGAATTTGCCTGAATATGAAATGCCACTTGGAAGGCGAGTTCTTCAGACAATTGATTTTCACATGGAACTATCTGTGCATATTGATTTTCTTTCATATACTCAATAACAGGCATCTCCTTCAATTTAACATTACCATGCTACATCCAAGCAGGCCTTCTTTTCTGGTGAAGATGCAAATGATTTATATTTGATTTGAGAACTCCCAGTTTTTTTCTAGCAAAGATTTCAAGGCAAAAATGGTGTGCCTGGTTCAGCTCTAGCTGACTTAATTTAATCGAATATGCTTTTTGTTCTAAGTAAAAATTAGTTTAGTAATCTGTGATTAGTCCTAAACTGAAGATTTGCATGAAAATTAAATCACACAAGCCACTTCAGTAGACAAGCATAAGAAGGATCAGTTTAGAAGTTCTAGCTAGCAATGTTTCACTTTAATTTAATGTAAACCATAGAAAACTAACCTACGTTATGTTAAAGAGAGTGAAATTTAAATAAGTGTCTTTTCCGTAAAAGATTTTATAGAACTGTTAGTTCAATACTACAAAGCAACAGAATTGAAAACTCATTTTAAGTGTTATATCCACCATTTTGAAGACTACTATACATCTTCCAGAGGACCCAGGTGGCGCTGTGGGTTAAACCACAGAGTCTAGGCCTTGCCGATCAGAAGGTCGGCGGTTCAAATCCCCACGACGGGGTGAGCTCCTGTTGCTCGGTCCCAGCTCCTGCCCACCTAGCAGTTCGAAAGCACGTCAAAGTGCAAGTAGATAAATAGGGACCGCTCCGGCAGGAAGGTAAACGGCGTTTCCGTGCGCTGCTCTGGTTCACCAGAAGCGGCTTTGTCATGCTGGCCACATGACCCGGAAGCTGTCTGCGGACAAACGCTGGCTCCCTTGGCCTATAGAGCAAGATGAGCGCCGCAAACCCAGAGTCGGACACGACTGGACCTAATGGTCAGGGGTCCCTTTACCTTTACCTTTATACACCTTCCAGAACATTTGCTATTGTGAAAACTCATTTTTTCCCTAAAGCATATTCCCTCCCACTTTTGATTAAGGAGGCATTAGAACAAAATACTTTGTTCGCTTAAAACAGCAAGCCAGAAATACAAAATATATTTCAGAATATATTCCTCCTTAAATATCACAGGATTTAAAAAAGAACAAAATCTGCCACACTGTAAAGCATCATTAATGTAAAAATTATTACTCACTTTTTTGTTCTAGGTGAGAAAACCACCTTAACAGTAAATTTGTTTTACACCATCATTTTAATACCCTATTTGGCAGACAGCTGAATGTAGGATTTTTCCCATTGTAAAGTGAACGTCTGTTTACTTGCTTTCAGAAAACGTAGCAAGGTGCTTTTTTTGCCTGGAAAGCTAGGTGCTAGGTGTTTTGTTGATTTAATTGATGCTACTTATGTCTTTGGTATTTGTTTTACGGTATATACGTTACTTTCTTATATTCCTTAAGCTGCTTTGATATTTAGAAAAATGACACCAAGTTTTTAAAATAAATACGATTTTCCCCACACAATTGTTCTGCAAAGTCAGCAAAACATCTCAGCTGCACAAAGGCGGGTCAAGTTTATTTCTTTTTAACAAAAAAACAAAAAAGCATTCAGTTTATATGGCCTTTTGTCTAAACCACAGAGCCTAGGGCTTGCCGATCAGAAGGTTGGAGGTTCGAATCCCCGCGACGGGGTGAGCTCCCATTGCTCGGTTCCAGTTCCTGCCAACCTACAAGTTGGAAAGCACGTCAAAGTGCAAGTAGATAAATAGGTACCGCTCCGACGGGAAGGTAAACGGCATTTCCGTGTGCTGCTCTGGCTTCGCCAGGAGCGGCTTAGTTATGCTGTCCACATGACCCAGAAGCTGTCTGCGGACAAACACCGGCTCCCTCGGCCTATAGAGCGAAATGAGCGCGCAACCCCAGAGTCGTTCGTGACTGGACCTAACAGTCAGGGGTACCTTTACCTTTACTTTACTGCATTAAATGCAAAAGAAGGCACTACCACATCACACAGCTGAGAATCAAGATCGAATGTGTCAGTATACATCCTCAACGAAGTCTCAAAATAGGGGCACACAGTGATAAAGCTATTTTTTTAATTAATTTAAAAAAAACCAGTAGGAAAATTTCAAATACGAAACAGTTATGAAACCTGCATTTGTTTTAACTTGATTAGTTAAGCAGAGAATCCTATAACAAAAGAGGAGGATACAGAAGCCATTTCCTCAGAGGAAAGGAAAGCAAACAGAAGCAAAAAAGCTTTGGGTGAGAAAGGTGTCTAAAAATAAATGGCAGTTCTGATTAGGTGAGAACCAGACATTATGTCTACAGAGTTTAAAGGAGCTGGTTTTCACTCAAGTTGTACAAAGAGAAGCCAAAGTGACTTTCATTCGGCTAGTTTACGGTCAAGGACTGCTGGGACTGCCTCTATTTGGTAAAACCACATTTCAAAATAATGTGCCTCTGCGTTGACAGCAGAGCTTTACAAGTAATACCCCGTGAATCCTCTTCGCTAGTTCACAGAAGAATCAGAAGAAAGAAGAATGTGCATAGATGAATAATAAAAACATTAGATGAGCCCTGCTGAATCAGGCCAAAGGCACATCCTAGCCCAGTACAGTGGTACCTCAGGTTACGTACTTAATTCGTTCCGGAGATCCGTTCTTAACCTGAAACTGTTCTTAACCTGAAGCACCACTTTAGCTAGTGGGACCTCCAGCTGCCGCCACGCCACCAGAGCACAATTTCTTTTCTTATCCTGAAGCAAAGTTCTTAACCAGAAGCGTTATTTCTGTGTTAGCGGAGTATGTAACCTGAAGCATATGTAACCCGAGGTACCATTCTTAAAATGAGGCACGCTTTCCCTAATGAGGCCTCCCGCCGTTGGTGCCCTTCCACTGTATGGATTCCGTTCTTAGACCGAGGTAAAGTTCTCAAACCGGGACACTACTTCCGGTTTTGCGGAGTTCGTAAACTGAATTGTTCATAAACAGGACTGTTCTTAAATCGAGGTACAGGAGCCAACCAAATGCCTCCAATCCCACCCCAGGTCAAAGTCAAGCTGCTGAAATCCAATGCGGTTGTTTTCTTAAGTCTGAACTCATTTGGGGACTGCCTGATGTTCTAAGGGAGTAGCCAGAGAACGTTTTCACTGCTAACAGATCTGCCCTGTTTCAGCAACTACCAATAGGATGCCTGGCCCTCGCAGGTGAGACATTTTTGGAATAGAATTGGTGATCAAATATGTTGCTTGTCCGCACTCATGAGGCAAAGAGAAAAAGTAAAATGTTACAGGCAAAGACTCAAACTAGAGCAGAAAAGGGTAACCTGCAGCAACTGGTCACATTCTGGCTCTGCTTGCATGAAACACTCAGTCATAGCTTAGTATTAAAAAGACAAGCCACAGAGAGCCTTCAGCTCATGGGCTCCCTCTCCCCATTTGTTCTCCAGCAAGCCCATAAGGAGAAGTTGGGAAACTTTTGTTTCTGTTTTTCATTAACGGAAGCTTACCATGATTTCTAACCATGGGCAAACTTCAGCTAATTTTAACTATGGTTTGCTGAAACAAGCCACCTTCAAACCATGGATTACAAGTGAGCTTATTCACAAAGTCCCGTTCAAAGCAGCTACAGCTTATGGTTCAGACGTAATGCCAAACTAACAGAAAATCTTATTGTTCCGATCTCATCATGGCCTTACCAGAGGAAGAAATGGCAGAGTTCAAAAGGCTTATTGCAGTTCGTTCTTGTAAATGCTAAACCATAGTTTAGCATGACATGCAAATGCAGAATCCTTTACAGTCCCAGTGAGACTGTAATTGAACATTTCTAATTAAACATTTTCTAATGTCTTAAATGGTTTCGAATCTGAATTCAGCATGTTTAGGCAACACAAATTTATGGTTTAAATTCACTCCTTCCCTATTTACAAACAAAGCAAGCAAGGGAGAGTATATGACCCCACTCTCTTAAAAGTTGTAATAACAGCTTTGAAATCACCCAAGTTGGTGGTGTAGCAATTCATTATGTCACATTTAGCAAATAATGCATTTTTTATAAATTGGAAATATAGTAGTGAAAAAATTCCCAAATAAAAGGAAGGGGAAAGCAAGGTCTTAGCTCCCCAAGGTTACAGAAAACAATACCAGATGGCAACAACTTCAGATGCATTTGTCAATGCCAAACGTGGCTCTTCCCTGACTACAAAGTTCATGCCAAGCCATGCTTTTTAAAAGCACAGAAGGAAACATGCCAAAATCTATTAGGATGCACCATGCTATACAAAATGAGGTATAGATATTCAATCAGGTGTACAAAACTCAAAACTAAGTAGTCTAATATGCCCCCAGCAGGCAGAAGGTGGTGGATCTGCCTGGTAGATCTCCAAGTGACTTGAAGCAACTGTTTACAAACTCCCAGCAATTTAACAATAGATATTAATCTGGACTCTGCTAAGTATTGCAGAACCATTGCAGAACACCCATGGAGGACCGAAATGGATGACAAATTCTGAGACACTTTTTTTGGCAAATTGCTGTGACGATGAGCCTGAAGACAACATAGTATTTATCAGCATAAATATGTTGGCACAAGTCCTTTGGAAATATACCAAAGCGGACAAGGAGAAAAAACCCCAGCAACAGCATGATAATGTATAAGGAATTATAAATATTGATGAAATGTTTCAAAGAATGTGCTGGGAAAGAAAGGGTCGCAATTATACATTCCCCCCAGATAGATTATGGTAAACCACAGTCTACCTTTTATGTGAGTTCACCTACATTAGTAATTAAATTAACGGAGAAGATGGGAAATTCCATCCTCCCGGCTCAGTTCCTGATCAGTATAAAGGGTGTTCAAAGGATTATTTCTTCTCTCTTTTCCTTGCTCTCTATTCAACTCAGCTTCATCTGCTGAAGCCACAAGATCCTGGCTCACAGCCCTGTTTGGATTAACTATGAACTTTATTCCAAAATGCTAAAATGCTAGGGAACTTTGAAATTCTCAACAAGATGGGCTGGAGGAAGGAAGTCCAAATATTCAGTTAGGATGGGACTGAAACAGAAAATTGTGATTGCTTTGTCAACTCAACTCTAATGCAATTCTTACACCATTTTTAAACCATAGGAACTTTTATTTCCCTATTCCATTGTGTTAAATTGCTATCCTTTCCAGATTTCACAGTAACATGCAGATAACCATAAGCCTTAAACTGAAGCACTGTACACTAATAAGCCACTTGATTTGTTTCAGTTACAGTGTTTAGTCTGTGGTATCACACTTTTCTCTCCATCTCTTTGGGTTGCAAATTACCAAATCCGAACCCTGATTGGAAGAGCCATTTAACATTGGGGCACTAACCAGGAATTGGCTGGATTAGATCCCAAATTAATAATAGATCATGGCGTACAAAAATACACTTTTTGAGCACTTCAGTTCCCATTGCTTCCAATCACCCTTTATGCACAAAAAAACCTATTTCAATTCCTCACAGAATTTTTTTAAAACAGAGAATGTACACAAATAGATATTCTCATGAGATTGCCAGTGTCAGAATGAATAAGAATTGCACAGCTACAGTACATTAAAATTAAAATATGCAGTAGAGCAGCCAATGAAAACAGATGCAAGCAACTCCAGTTATTCAAGGTGTTAAAATGAGATCAAGATTAAATCTGAAACTGTTTGATACCTTAAAAGCCAATCCTAGGGAACGGTTAGCCCTCCAGCCTTACAGGTTTTAATGTGGTCGATGACTTGGGTCTTCCAAGAGAAAATATTCTTTAACAAGTTTTATCTATAGCCAGCGGAGTGCTACAAAAGCTGACATTTCACAGGAACCAGAACCTGAACATTGCTCCAGGGTAGCGAAACTTACCAAACATTACTAGTCTAAAAACAGTCTTAGATCTCAAATTATCACAGACAGCTTAGTACATTAGAAGTCAATGAAGAAATCACTACAAATCTCCTAGAATTTTACCAGCTATGGCTGATACGTCAATTACAGCTGACCTTGGAGAGGAATATTCTGGCCACAGTGATCCATGCACTGGCAACCTCAAGATTAGATTATTGCAATGCGCTCTGTGGGCAGCTTTCCTTCAGCCTGGTCCAGAGGCTCAAGGGAGTGCAAAACACACCACTTGAACAGCCTGTTTACTCAGGCCGGTCACCCATTTCACTTGGCACTCCCCACTCTAACATCTCCACCTAATCTTCCTTCCCTGCTACTCCCCAACCATCTGAGTTCATCACTGCGGTATGGATTGTTGCACACTAGATAGAGCCAGTTGCCCACCTAGCTTGTCTCCCTCTGCATCCCCTGGAAAAGGCAGGCTGGCTGGTGGGCAGGCTGAACATTGAACAGGAGAACTTCTGTTAGAACTGGGGGTCTACAGCAACATTTGGTTGCAGGTCCCACTTGTTAATCGTGAAATGTGGATGGGTTTTTAATATAATGTCAGAAGAACTTCCAGAAGGCATTTTACTGGAAGCATAGATGAGCTTATGTAAATCCCACTCCCTGATGGAATCACCGTCCGTCCGTCCGTCCCCCCCTTTTGGGTAATTTACATCTGTTAACTAATTGGGATGTCTGTCCCAGAAGCATAGGGACCGCAGTGCAGCAGCAGCAGCAATCTTCACATTGTTAAAACCACTGCACGGTCAACTAGATTCTATGCTGAACTTCACTGCAGTAGCTTTAACTCCAGAAGGGGCCAGCTACTATTCAGTTCAGGAGCTGGTGCTGGGAATATGTGTGATATTGTTGATTGAAAAGTTTGAGATTTTTACAATAGGAGGAAAAGGATCCTTCCCCATTATAGTTTGGTGCTACTGGGCATATCAATAAGGCTCTATTCTGCATGTGCTCCCCTCCCTTCTAATCCTTCAAGTTACTGACATGTGTTAAGGTGACTAGCGGTTAAAGGTAAAGGGGACCCCTGACCATTAGGTCCAGTTGCGGACAATTCTGGGGTTGTGGAGCTCATCTCGCTTTCTTGGCGAAGGAGCCGGCGTACAGCTTCCAGGTCATGTGGCCAGCATGACTAAGCCGCTTCTGGCAAACCACAGCAGCACACAAAAACGCCATTTACCTTCCTGCTGGAGCGGTAACTATTTATCTACTTGCACTTTGACGTGCTTTCAAACTGCTAGGTTGGCAGGAGCAGGGACCGAGCAATGGGAGCTCACCCCGTTGCGGGGATTCAAACCTCCGACCTTCTGATCGGCAAGCCCTAGGCTCAGTGGTTTAACCCATAGCGCCACCCGCGTCTAGCGGTTGGACAAAGGTAAAACTACTGGGGGGGGGGAATGAAAACCTGCTATTTCTATATTAATTTGGAGCGGTGTGGTCATTACTGAGAAAGAGGGAAATGTCATTAAAATCAGACATATGGGGAAAAGCTGGATTTGTCCCTTCCTATTAGGAATGGTTCATATGTTTTGAAATATTCAATGTGCATAAACCATTTAAAAGGCTCTTAAATCAGTGTTGGTATTTTACTAAGTATACTCAGAAACTATACATGTGCAACTACACATGCACATGATTGTTGGTTTGATGACTTCACAATAAGTTTCAAGAGTTGTTGGGAGACAAAACAGCAGAGAAATTTCACCCAGTAACTCCAATATGCATGCATATTGTACACCGTTACAGCGAATTGTGTGGTAAATATAGTCATTTTCTGCAAATACTACACAACGGCAGGTGGATGTTAAGTATTTCTCCCAGCCAATGGCAAATGCAAACTGAAAACATAGCAGCAGACATGGCTATGGCTCTTTCTAGTGTAGGTGCTAAAGACCATTGCATAGTTAACATTTTACTAAGAAGTACAATGGTAAACAGGCAACTCCCAGTTTGAATGGGGGTTGCGTCCCAGGTCAATGGGTTCGTCAGTGGTTGTGTATAAGCCCATTCTGCCCTATTCCGGGGCCAAAAGTGGCATGCGTGTCAGCAGTCCCGTGTGTCTTGGTCATACACAAAATGGCTTCTCTCTCTGTACATGTCTCCTAAGAAGTACATTTGTGTGTAATAGGTCCTACTGCCAGGTATGTCAGCAACCATTGCTACCTCAGCTTAAGAGTTGCCCTGTGGGGTTCATGTACCCTTATAACAGCTGTGTGGAGGGCAGAAATTCAACAGGGTAAGACTTTTCTACTATTTTTTTTTTGAGCACTCCACTCTGCCCACAAAAGAGGGCACAAAACCCATGCAAATCTGAGGCCTCTTTTGTGAGTGGTTCAGATGGCCCAATCCACATACAGCAGGCATAGGCAAACTCAGCCCTCCAGATGTTTTGGGACTACAGCTCCCATCATCCCTGACCACTGGTCCTGTTAGCTAGGGATGATGGGAGTTTTAGTCCCAAAACATCTGGAGGGCTGAGTTTGCCTATCCCTGACATACAGTGTACTGGGTGTACACCAACACACACACACACACACCTGATAAATTACACTCATTTCTGCATAATTAGCACTATAATATTTTATGAAATGCAGGTTTCTGGAGCTTATATGAATATGTAGTGTTATGAATTTGACTAATAACAGTCCTATTATAAACAGATTGCCTATACCAAAAGCCTACGCCTTTTAAAAAATTATCGCACTGACTTCTAGCATTATCTATGTAGCAGGACTTGCAGAAGTTAAAAGCAAAACTCTTTTGACCTTGACTGTGTCCTTAGATTTAGTCCGATATTTGCATTCCTGGAACAGACACGCTTTCCTCCACAAGAACTCTGTTAAGTATCTAATTCATTCAACATGTCCTGCTCAAATAACCTTAATAATTAAAAAATAAAAGCAAAATTCCCATTTCACAACATATTTTATGGGAGCTTAAAATATATTACAAGGAAGCACAAAACCTGTATTACGAGGTACAGCAAGTTATAGATTGAGTTTAATGTTCAATTTTTGTGCACCCAGAGATAGAAAGCACCACCAAAAATTAAGAGTAGAAGCCACATCATAGCGTGCGCACACAAGCTCACACAAGCCTACCTTAGCACTAATAAATAATGTACAACACTTAAGAACATCCTTGGTTAAGAAATGTTTTTATTAGGAAGATTCATACTTCAACCTTTCAATGCACTCACAGAACTAAGAGTGGTTTACAACAATATGAAAACAATAAAATAAAAAAAAATAAAATCTAACAGCAACAAAGCAGTAAGAAACAGAAAACGTTCAGCAGAGAAACCAGACGAAGATTTTCAGCCATTTGCTCAATTTAAGCAAATCCTTAATACATCTAATCACTACAGCTCTACTATCATCAGCCATTTTGTTAATTATCTCAGATACTTCGTGGGGGGGGGGGAATGAAAGGACAGTTTGGAACCCTGGCAGAAATGAAGCAACACAAATACCACAGAATGGCAAGGAAGTAGGATGTTTTTATGTCCTTATGCTAATAGCACATATGAAGAGGGCTCTGGGGATATTATCCCCCCCCCCGCGCCCTCCAGCAGTATGGCATTGATACACAGCAAAGGAAGGGGAGAGGTCGGTGTAGTGAAATCTGTACAATATCCAACCTTCTTTCTGGTGATGTTACTGTTTCCTGTGCTATTGTAAAGCAGCACAGGTTACCATGTTTGATTGGGGGGGGGGAGGGAAACCTAGAGAGAAAGGACGAATGTGACAAAGTCCCCTTCGTCATCTATCCTTGCTTTGTGCTCTGGTACATGGTAGTAGTTAGAACACAGGCAAACAAGTCAGTAGTTCAAATCTCAGCTCAGCTATGAATTCACTAGCTTGCCTCAGGCAGGCTGCTGTCTCGCGGCTGCCCTTCCCAACGCAGTGTATTAACGGGAAGACAAATACTAGCCTACTTAACAGGCTTGTTTAAAGGATTACTTGGCTAATATACGTAAAGCATTTTTGGTACGGGGGGGTGTGAAATCTTTATGCAAAATGATAATGCACGGATGATTCAATTACTGGAAAGGAGCTTCTTCCACTGAAATAAGATGGGGCTCATTTCCCATTGCATGGACTGGACTGCAACTCTTGTTCCAAGAGCCCTGGCTTGCTTGTGAAGAACATACAGGGGGAAATGTAAACTTGTTTTCAAATTAAGCAACATCTTCTCTTCACTTTCAAACAGATATGCAAAGCTACACACGACACACATCAGCGTAGCACCTGCCCATTTAATTGTTTCACGAAAGATGCATAGGGGAACTTCTTGAACTTCCAACACAACTAAGCAGCTATTATGCTGCTTTGATAAAACGATAAAATTACTTAAACATCAGTAAGTTTTTCAAAAATCTATGAATGTCTTCCTGATTCAGAAAACAAGTCCTGCAATAAAACATTATTTAAAAAGCCGGTCCGAAGCCGGACTAAAATTAGCTCACAGCGTCCTTCTGTCGCACAAGTAATTTCAAGGCTGTATTTTTAGAAAGCAATCTTGGGGGAATCGCGATGGTTTGTACCTGATCTCTACGAATTAGGAGCCATCTATGAACAAGTGTACATTTCCCCTGGAAGCTTCAATACAGACCTTCATTTGCTAACAAAGACTGTTCAAGGCAAGGTCAGGTCCTAGTATCAATCAGCAGATAAAGTTTCCATCAACAGACATATGTAATTATCATGCCAATTACAAGCAGGTTTTTTTTATTTAAAAAAAAATCTTATTAAAAACACCAAGTGTCAAAAACACATTACAGTATTTAAGACCTGCAGCTCCTCCTACCAGTGTGCTGAGAAACAGCATACAATCTCCAATCCAATTCTTCCAAAGCCATTTCTTCAGTTTTTAGCCAGAATCTCATTCTCTAACAAAGGCAACACACAGGAAAGCATTCTTCTCCCCATCATCAAGTAGAAACATTATGGTGTGTGTGTGTGAACCTACAGCACTGCTTCAACAGCACCGCATTTCAGATACTGCACACAGACACCCCCACCCTCCTTCTCCATATTAGCTCAAAAGGAGGTGTAAGCACCCTCCCTCTGCAATGCACAGGCAGGAGGGATGCTGTTGGAGAGCCAGTCACGAATGATAATTACATCAATATCGCTTTAAAAAAAATGTTCTCCCCTCCTCCACGAAGCGACCCCCCCCTACCCAGCCTTGTTCCCACGCTGAATTGCTATTAGATGTCAGAAATAACGTGAAGCTTTCATTAGCCAGCTCTCCCTCGCTGATAGAGTTAAAGTACATCCCTGGCGCTGCAGCACATCTATACTGATGCTGCCTGCTGTTTTCTTAAAGACAGGAAAGCTAACACAGCTTTGAAAGATAATACAGCTCTGAACATAAAAAGGGGAGGACACAGAATTTCCCTTCCATTGGAAGCAGCCAAGGAAGCCTAGTTTAGATGAAATATTTGTTGTTTTTAAATTTCTGCCTGGTTGGGGTTTTTTTAAATAAAATAAATTTAAATGAATGAAAACATAAATCCAGTGGGTGAAGTGTTATTGACATTTGGCTGTATCCCTTAAGTCTTTAAATCAGTGCTGGAAACTGGGATAGAAAAGCTAGGAGCCAAGTGGCTTCTGGGACCTGGGTTGTGGGTGCCAAAATAGACTGTTTGGTCATCACTGGGGGTGGGGGGTGGGGGTGGAGGCAGTCAGCAACACTTTTTATTTATTATTTTAGTAAGCATGCAATTCACGTAAGTGACACACTGTTAATATCACACGTTTAGCAGAAATTGTTAATACATGTTTCATTGTGTTTTTACAATAAAAAATATTGGTACCATACTTTAGTTTTCAAAACACTCTACTCTTTATTGTTAAAACTCCTCAACGTATTCTCTATCCTTAACATATATTTCGAAGCTTCAAAGCACATATATTTCAGTAATCCTTGAGTGTCAGCTAGGCTCAAAATATGGCACCCAGACTTTTGGAAGTGCTCCCAAATGAAGAATCTATAGGAGCACCCTGCTAATTTCGAACCCTGCCTTCAGTTTAAGAACGGCTTCAAGTTTAATCAGCTAAGAGAGAGAGTCTCAGCCATTGAGTCAGTAAGATCAGGTCAAAAGCCATGGTGGACTCAAGCAGGCATGGTCCAGTGATAGTCTTAACAAGGTGCAATGCTGGCCACATATACTTTTCTCACTCCTTCCACTGTAACTCAGCATGCTAAACCCTAAAAAGTTTGGGATGGACTGGGAAAGAGACTGTGATTTAGAATGAGACCTGAGATCAATTTTTCTGAAGGAGCGTCTCCATCCCCATTGTTCTGCCCAGACACTGAGGTCCAGTGCCGAGGGCCTTCTGGCCGTTCCCTCACCAAGTTACAGGGAACCAGGCAGAGGGCCTTCTTGGTAGTGACACCCGCCCTGTGCAACGCACTCCCACCAGATGTCAAAGAGAAAAACAACTACCAGACTTTTAGAAGACATCTGAAGGCAGCCCTGTTTAGGGAAGCTTTTAACGTTTAACAGTCTATTGTATTTTAATATTTTGTTGGAAGCCGCCCAGAGTGGCTGGGGAAACACCAGATGGGCGGGGTATAAATAATAATTTGTTTGTTTGTTTTTATTATTAGTTCCTGAGGACAAAGATCTCTTTCTCAGCCTTTCTCTTTTCACAGAACATAGACAACAGATTCCACCTCCTTCTTAACGCTTGTGTTTTTCTCTGGACATAATCCCTTGGCCATCAATATTGCTATGACACAAGCTTGAATTTTTCATGGAGGGTGGTAAAAAATGTTTTAATTCAAAATAGCATTTAATTAATCTAATTATAATTAAATAAAAATAAAGTAAATTCCCCAGGGACTGCATGGTTCCCTCTTCTTCACATTAGAAACTCCCACAAGCAGAGGCCTTAATTGACCTAGGCGGTTTGACCCGGTGCTGGTGAAAATTTAATAGTTTGAGAGGGGCTATGGAAGACGGAAGTGTTATGATCTTTGCAAAAAGAAAACAAACAGCCATGTTGTTTCAGATGAGCACTATTTAGCTAAGACAAAAGCCACATTTTAAATTATTATTAATAATGATTATGATGATTTGATTTATTACCTGTCCTTCACCTTAAGGTCCCAGGGATAGTCACAACAACTAAAAGTACTACGGTACATTTAAAATAAAATACCTTGCTTAGAAGCCCTTTTTACCATGTTAGTTTTGGATTTATGAACATTAGAAAACTGAAATCAATTGACTGTGATTAATCAGTCAAGTGCTGCAGAAACCTGGGGGTAGCCAACTCCCATCAGCACAGCATAGCCAACAGGAATTATGAAAGCTGTAGGGCAACTCAGTATGAATTATGGGTGAGTAACCTACCCTTCCTCTACAAAACCAGAATACAAGCTGATTTTTGCTCCCATGTGTGGGAAAGCTGTGACGAGGAACCACAAAAATAGGCAACCCTTTGTAGGTTGCCTGGAGCCCTACATGGTGTGGGTCCTGCATTATGGGCCTTCCTTGAACTAGAGATAGCACACGTGCAGGAATGCAGAGTAAGTGCAAGACCTGTGTCTTCAATAGCTATTTGGCTCAAAAAATTTGGAAGGCTGGCCTAATTTGCTCAAATATCTACTAATTATTTCTTGAGCCCCGGTCCCTGCATCACAAATAGTGCGAGGACTAACACTGCAAACTTTAATGAGGCATTTTTGTTGTTGTCCTTATGGGTTACTAGGATGTGTTAATCTTAGTTCTTGCAGCACAGAGTACTTCCTATAAATAACATGTTCTTAACAAATTCCACTTCCTGAAAGCAGCAATCTCACCAGGAAACCTCTTAAGATACCCAAACCCACATTTTCCCTTTCACTGTAATTGAATTAACCCAAGAGCAAAGCCTCACGGCTTTTTAAGTAATGAACTCTCCATTTACTGTAGCAGAAGTTACAACAAATAACACAAACTTGAAGTACCCAGAGGCAGTTGAACTGTGGGATTTTTCAACTGGTCTGATGGCAGAATCAATAATTCACAGCACACTATTAGTTTTATTTATGTGCCTCAACTATTTAAGTCTCAGGAAATTTGTTTCCTTTTTATCCTTAGCTATTTTTTCCCTTTTAAGAAAATTAATCTGATGCAGTTAAGTAGAGAATAGAAGAAAACTCAATACCACTTGGTATTCAAGTCCAGATTTTTACTCTGCAAAAGACATGTCAAACAATGAAGTGATGATTTTAAATATTCTGGCCTTACCAGCAATCCTGCTTGAATCACAACCCAGAAGGCAGCTACATTTATGATCTACAGCTTTTTGAATCTCAGATCCCCTGTAGTCAAGTATGGCCCTCTGTCTAGGGTTGCAGCCTGAGTATTAAGAAAACCATGTGAAAGCCCCACCCCACCCCAAAATCAGCAGTAATATTACATCCAACCAGCAGAAATGGGTCAACACCCATGGGAATGAATCTCATATTGCAAAAGTATGTACATGGCACTGTATCCAGGGTGAGAATAGAAACATTTTTATTTTATTATTTTGGCCAGTTGATAAATGTTGAGGAAGCCATTATCATAACAAATAGGGTTGTTTCTTTTGCTCAACCTGCTACAGAAAATTACATTAGAAGGGTTCAGCGTTCTAAAATCCATGACTGATTATACCCCATATACTGGTATTGCAAAAAAGAGAGGTTGGTGTCCAAAGAATTATGTATGTTCCTACTGCATTGGTTCTTGGTCAACTGTCCCCCCCACCCCCACCCCAACTAAATTTAAAAGAACTTCCAGTCCTCCACATGCTCAAACACAAGGGCGGTGGCTGTCTTAAAGCCTTTTGGAAGTCTCCCCCCTTCATATCCTTATTCTGAGAAGCTGAAAAAGGGAGAGTGTGGAGACTTGCAAAGCAAAAGGAATTTTGAGAGGTGGCCCTGCCCACCTGTCACTCATTTGATATCATAATGACAACATGCAATTGAAGAAGAAGAAGAAGAAGAAGAGTTTGGATTTGATATCCCGCTTTTCACTACCCGAAGGAGTCTCAAAGCGGCTAACATTCTCCTTTCCCTTCCTCTCCCACAACAAACACTCTGTGAGGTGAGTGGGACTGAGAGACTTCAAAGAAGTGTGACTAGCCCAAGGTCACGGAGACACGAACCCGGTTCCCCAGATTACGAGTCTGCCGCTCTTAACCACTACACCAAACTGATAGGTGGATGGCCCTTGGGAGTCAAAAAGGTTCCCTACCCAATTTAAAATGAGTACACTACTGCACCTGTACACCACCTCTCGCAGACTGCACAATCTATTCTACTTCATAATTGCAGATTCCAGTTCTGTGGCAAATCCTGCCTTGGATTTGGGGTGGGTGGAACAATTGCCTCCTGCCTGTTTTAAAATCTGGTCTATTGGTTTGTCTGTCAAGGAACGTCTGTACATTGGACTACAGGTCATGTTCTAAGATACACGTTCGGTTAGTGTCGCAGAGGCACCTGTGGAACATATTGGTCCCTAACCATGTTGGCTTAGCTTAACCACAATGTAGCCTAACGCAAATCAAACTTTCCTGTTGCTACACACAACATAATGAAGATCAACGGAGGGCAATCTTTATTTTAGAGTAGCCTGTTACACTATTACTGAGGTTTTTCTTGAGATGAGAAAACCTAGATAAGCTTCCAAGGTTTCCTAGAACAGAAATTAAATACCTGGAGTCTAAATCTTGAGCCAATATTCAATTCCTGTAGCTGGAAGAGGTAGACTCCCCACTCTGCTCAAAGATGCCCATAACTTGGAGTGTTTATTTTGCAAGTATGGTGAACACAAAGAAGTAATAATGATACCACCAAGTCTAGAAAATAATGGTATGCTCCTGAACTGCCTCCAATCGCAATGAACCTTGAAAGTTATGATTCATAATTGAGCATAGTCTTTATTTAAAGGCATCAGAAGGGGGTAATTTTATTTATAACAGAATTATAAAGAGACTGAATAAAGGCAAACTAAGTTTTAATCCTTAATATTTATCGCAAAGCAACAATGGTAAGGTTGCGAGGTTGTGGGGTTTTTTGTTTTTGTTTTTGTTAAGATAATAACTGCAGTCAAGTAGATTTTAAAATTAACTTTGATGATATAAAGCTCTCTTAATCCACACTCCTTATGACTCCCATGTAAAGAGATTAAACATACGAATCAAGAGCATTCATTTGAGAGCGAGTCAGGCTAATCTTAACAAACGCACCAAATGGCATTTTAATAAAATGCCACATTTAATCATCACATAGCATTAATTCCAAAAGGTATTCCGGGACCAAACAAGTGTACATCACTGGTACCTTGTCAGTTTGAGTACATATCAAAGAAAAGGAAAATTCACCCTTGAAGAGGAAAGCAACTCATTATATCATACCAGCAATATAGTTAAGTTGTCCTCCTTTCTTTAAAACGTTTACAAAAACTGTCAAAATCTTAAATAATCTTAGCTTTAAAAAAAAAATGAAGAGCTTTGATATGTGAATACTTGGGGGGGGGAGTTGGGGCTATCAAATGATACAACATTTGATTTTGAAAGAACTAAGTTGCATCTAGTTCCCCCCCCCCCCACACACACTGTTCAGTTCCCTGACACTATTATATAAGAGAGTCCATGGAATTTACTGTTTCAATCAATGTTTTAACAAGGCTACTGGTGGTCACTGGACAGAATTAAACTGGGATCTGGGAGACCTGGGTCTCGCCTACTGAGGGAATATCCTCAGGATATGGAGCTGGGCGGCTGCAAGCGGCAGTGGCGTTGTAGCATTGGTAAAGAGAAGGTGTGTATCGCTCTTCTCTCTGTTCACCGATACTTTCTCATGTTTAACAGTGCTTGGTGTATGTGTATATTGTGTTTGCTCAAATTTAACCCACAAATTAGCAAAAATGAGTACAAAACAGATGTCCCCTTTCAGGGAGCCCAGTGACGAAAAAAGCCGCTGAAAGGGGAAGGCCCCCTTTCAGCGGCTTTTTTCGCCGCTGGCTGGCTTGCGGAACCAGGGGGTGGAGAGGGGCGGGCCAGCGAGGAGGGGTGACATCCCCC
Organism: Lacerta agilis; assembly: GCF_009819535.1. Lineage (NCBI taxonomy): Eukaryota > Metazoa > Chordata > Lepidosauria > Squamata > Lacertidae > Lacerta > Lacerta agilis. The sequence goes on from NC_046315.1 coordinate 76,592,798, forward strand.
TCGCTGGCCCGCCCCTCTCCATTCCCCGGCTCCACTCTGGGAGCCCAGCGGTGAAAAAAGCCGCTGGAGATTCCATTTCAAATATTCAAATATTGTATATCTGGCGTATAAGACTGCTTTTTTAATCCAAAAGTCGGGGGTCGTCTTATACGCCAGGTGGAGAATCTGCGGTCGAGTATATCTCAAACTCTATATTTTAACTGGAAAAGTTGGGGGTCATCTTATACGCCCAGTCGCCTTATACGCCGGAAAATACGGTATATAAAACACGAATGTGTTCACATCTGCAATTCCTCTGGTAACCAAGCAAGATTACTACTGAAGCACCCACAGTTACATTTACAGGGGCTTTCAATTTAAAGACATTCATTCATAATCCCACATACAGTAGCTCTGCCCAATCACACAACAGAAGCAAATGCAAGAAGTCATTCCTATAGTCCCCTTATCATGTTAGTGAAGGGCAACTAGATAGCATATTCATGGGGTGTCCACCCAACTGTTTCCATTTAGTCATTACCTCTCTTTATTTAAGTGGCTATTTTTATCCCAGACTGCATCTGTATTGGACTTGAATTTTTTTTATATCTGTTTTTTATTATTGCTGATGGGTTTTTTAAAATTGTTAAATCGCCTTAGGATGTTTTATGGGAAAAGGGCATAAATAGATCTGTACTTTTATTTCTATAGGATAACTGCCTACCATTTTGTGTACGTGCACTATGCAAAAATCACAATGTGGGGAAAACCATTGATTCCTGCAGTCCCGGTTAACTTCACCCGCTCAGCTGTCCCCTGCCTCATGCAGGGGGGCAGGGATTCACAAGAGCAGGAAAAACCATGAAGCCAGTCAATGCCTCTACATAGCGACATACTGACATATCAGGCACTGTGATGTATCACAGTATATCACAATGTTCTAGACTATTGTGATGTTGAAAACCAGTTATCGCCCAGCTCTACACCCATCACATAGAAAGGGGTGTGTATCTCAATTTTAAATAGCAGAAGTATTGAATGTAAACAGTATTGGCTGCTTCCCCTATCACCTAAAGCAGCCTTTCTCAACCCTGGGTCCCCAGATATTTTTGGCCTACAACTCCCATGATCCCTAGGTAGCAGGACCAGTGGTCAGGGATGACGGGAGTTGTAGGCCAAAAACATCTGGGGACCCAAGGTTGAGAAAGGCTGACCTAAAGGTTTTCTCCCTTCAACCACTGTCTGCCCTCCCACAAGTGCTTTCCCCCTCATACTGGAAGTGTGTGCACCTGGGAGAAGAACCACTTGGATAAAGAGGCCATGGGAAGGCAGAATTCTGCACTTTCTATCCCTATGCCCGTTTTACTGTTCTGCATCCTCATTCAATGCAAAGAGGTGAGATTCATGTTCAGAATACAGGGGCCTACAAGGTCTAGATCAGCACAACTTAAGACAGGCAAACTCTGAGCATCCTTCTTCTAAAGTCTTATGCAGGTGACTTTGCTTAAGACTTTGAAAGGAATGGACAATTTGTCTTAATGGGCAGAGGGTCATTAAGGCCATGATCCTACTTTGAAAACAAGCCAGGGTAGATTACCCAAGCCTTAAAAGTTGCCTTTTATGAGTGAAACAAAGAGAATCTCCACATTTTGCCACTAGAACTGTGGTATATTTTACAATTACATTAGAAAAATTACTTTAATAATGGTAAGTACATAAATATAAGTTTTGAGTCCTTTCCTGACAAAAGCATCACACAGAATATTACTAAAACAGACACACATGTATTAATCCCTCCCATCTGTAACCAACTTCACCTACATAAAACTGTTCACATCCATCCCCTGCTATCTTTTCTCTCTCTCTCGCTCTCTCTGCCCTGACATTGTTTTCGTCACTGTTGATTTCAGATTAAACACTCCCCTGAGGCAGGGACTTGTGTTTTTGTTGGATTACAACACTCCTTAAAGTGCCACATGCTGTAATAATAATGATTCTCCACAGCATTTTTTAATACTAATAATAAAAAGTCTGTGCTATTAATCTTCTTCAAAAGCTTTAACTTGGCTATCGTTCACACAGGTTTAGATTGAATCTTAAGGAGCAACTGCAAGTTCAGGAAACATTGACATGGAAGCTAAAAATCACAACAAACACAAATCTCCATCCAATCACAACATTTGATGTTACCTATCAAGACCCTTTTAAGAGGCAAATGCAATAACTCTCCAAACTCAGGTTCCATATACTAACAACAACATTAAATTTCCATTATTTATAAGGGGGAATTAGGGGAGTGTGTTATTTTCAACCAACACTTGCCCCAGGAAATCAGACTAACCTTTCCTGAAGCATTCTTCAAAAACGCAATCCTATTTCACCACAAAGATTTACTTCATAAAGTTTAAGGAAGGTATCATCCACCAAGTGACTAAAGCTGGAAAAGAAAAAGTGCAAGTGCAAGTACTAAATCCCAAACCTGCAGTCACATAACCAACAAGCAGCATAACTGACAGATTCAACTTCATGCAGTCCCTTTGCAGCGAAGTGGTTTCCTTAGAAACAGAACACAGGGGAGGGAGTTCACACAGTGAAATCCTCATTCACTCGAAAGAGATTTACTGGACACTTTAATAAACAGGCATCTCTTCACTTTGGGGAGTAAAATCCAGTTTGTTCAAAAGTGCTGATGGCTCAATTCTATTTTATGTATTGCATTTAGAAGTCATATGATTCGTTGCATGTTTTTCGTTTGTCTGTTGCTCAGATGGCAAGAGGGAGATTTAAAGAGGAAAGGACTTGCTCACCAGGCTTTCTGTCTCCCCCTAGGTGGTATATACAGTACACTGCTTTGACAATCGCTGCCAACCCCTATAAGTAATTAAAGTCTTCCTTTTCCTCCTGTTTTAAACTCCCAGTCATGTCTCCATCACTAACCCCGCGACATTGGTTCAACAGCAACACCTACTGGGGAGTAAGGGTTCATACACCAAGTATCTCACCATCTCATCTGTGCTGGTGGGTTAGACGACAATAAGAAAACCGCCACACAATTTCTAAAACAGCCATTGAGAGAAAATGTACACAACCAATGTTTTAATCCTTCTATGGTTTATGATTTGGGCTGGTTCTCACCAAAACCAGATATCGTGCGCTGAGCCTTCTGTTCTAGACCAGGGTTGGGGAACCAGTAGTCCTCAGAATTTGTTGCGTCTTCAGCATCCTTCAGCTCTAGCCAGCAAGGATTATGGGAGTTGCAGAGTCCAACAAAAACTGAAGGGTCACAAGTTTGAAAACCCTGGTCTACACTGTACCACTTAAGACTGCGGATGGGGGCACAAATCATGGAACTTCCTCCACACAATCTTCCATATCCTCCTGACGACAGGGAGAAGGATTCCAGCTAGCTTAGACATTCCCTTGATATGCGACTTTCATGTGTGAGGGAATTTACTTATGCTCTGTTGTGAGTGATGACCCAGACGCAACCCCTGCACAAATCAGAGGTTGCCTGTATTACTAGTGTTTGTAAGAATTAGGATTCTGCATTATGTTTTTATACACATAAACTGGAAATACATGGGGCAGTGTCGATTGGTGAAAACACGCAATTAGCCCTCAAGGGCTATGGTAAGAAAAATTTTGTCCACAAAGATTTTAAGGCCTATGTGGAAATAAAAATAAATAAACAATTCCTTTGACAGAAGTGGAGGGGAAATGCACCTTACAGACTTTCTGTGCTCTGAAAATACCCCACATGTAGGCCTTTGATTATGTCTGTTTTGTATCCAAGTTCAATTTTCTGTTTCTGTTTTGTATCCAAGTTCAATTTATTTTTCTTTCAAAGCCATAAAATAGCAATCAATTTCTGACACGAGTCCTTTGTGAATTGTTGTGTTTTTTTTTACACAAAAAAGCTCTGTAACTCAAGGGCCTGCCATTCCAAATCAGAACCACAAAGGCAGGGTGATTAGCCTCCCCATTGCCACAGCCAGAAGCCCAATGAAAATCTCCCCTCCCCACAAAAGGCTTGCACAAAATACCAGTGACATAAATCCACAAAACCAAGAAGAACTCAGACACAAAACAGACATTTTAATCAATGGCTATAAAAGCATCACTGCTCTCATTTCTTTGAAGCATGTCTGTGCAGAGACCTCTCACCAGGAATCAGATGAGGGAGATAAGCTACCAATTTCAGCCACTGAATTTGCTTTTAAAATTAACAGAAAGTATCAAAGGCTAACGGGTGTAAAGGGGTATATCTTCTGCATACAGCAGAAGCTAGATGCACCTCTGCAGGGAAGGAAATACACAATTTAGGGGCTGCCACAGAGAAAAACCTCTCCCAGGGCAACATTTCCAGCACTCCAAGAAAAGTGGAACTATCAAGAAAGGTCCCTCTGTTCATCTGAACACTTTGACAGTTTGTAGGGAAGGAGGTGGTCTTTCAGATATTTGAGGCTTTAAACACTAACGTGAGTGGCTTGAACTGGATCCAGAAAAGAACTGCAGCCAGTGCAGATGTTTTAGAAAAGGGGTTAAGTGAATTCTAAATGGAACCACAGACCACAAGCTAGCTGCTGCATTCTGGACCAGTTGGAAGTTTCCGAATTGCTTTCAAGGGCACCCCCAGGTAGGGTATGTTGCAATCTAGAAGCTGTACAGAGTACAGAATATAGTACCCAAGTAATATCTGCCCAAGAGAGGCCATAGCTAGAAATAGGTACTCCTAGCCCGCAAGATCACTTGCGTCTCCAGGTAAAGATTGCTCAGGTCAATTAATGCCAGTTCCAAAAAATACCTTAACCATGTGTTGAAGTTAACAAAAACCTACGTTTTCACATTCTTGGTCTGTATTCATGTGGTTGAGGAAAGCTTTCTTCCGATTGTCCAAATTTATCTCCCACTACCACCACTGTTTAAGCCACGGTGTGCATACACCAGTTAGCATACTGGGCTAACTGGTATGCAGCATATAAATGTGGTTCTAAAACCCCATTTAAAAAAGTACTGCAGAGTTCTCCTTTGAAGTATAGTTAGCTTATCTAATACTAAATAAAGCCAAGGTTAATTCCAAGGTGGTATCAAGTAAAGCAAGTCTCCTCAGGGAAATTACTGTCAGTTCCAGAAAAAAGTCACATAACTTGATATAAGCTGGCAGTAATCACAACATTTATTTTTTTTGAATACCTCACCTCATATTTACAGTATTATGTTGAGCCAGTCTAGCTTAAAGATTCAATTGTCAGCACAAAATGTAGCAGTAAAACTTTCCACTTACTTAAGTACACCCTTTAAGGGTAAAATTAAGTGGTGATGGTCAAAGCAGTTAACTAGAAGCAATGAAAACTACAATTTTCATCCAATCTGCCTTCCATTTAATTATTTTAGGAAATAAAAACCTGAATCTTGGGTACTTAAATTGTAAGCATTACTACTTATGTATCACTAGTTCACAAATAAATGAAAATCCAAGTTCTGCACCTGCAGGGGGTTGGACTAGATGACGCTCGGTGTCCCTTCCAACCCTACAATTCTAAGATTCTGTGATATACTCCTGATTTTCAGGAGGCAGTATGGGATTAATGAATGAAGCCTGTACTTAATAACTGGATTTAGCAAAATGTGTAATGCTTAACAGACGACTTTCTGCCTGGGTGTGTGAGTTCCTTTCTTATTTGAATTTCCACATTATTAATATGACTAGTATATTGATAATAAGCTAAGTTGAATCTGTTCCAAGATAATTAAAGAACACCTGCTGGAGTGCAGAATTACCATTTCTAGCAGTGTGCTGCTGAAGAAAGCTCTGCTTCCACCCAATCTTAACCCAGCTTGCCTGACGACTGTCTCCACTCCCCCCCCCCATAAATATAATTGCTCAAGATTTCTAGAGCCTGTGAACATAGCAGCTGTGAAATGAAATTTACATAAATGTATAAACTGACAATTTGCATTTTTAAAACAAGTTGAACAACTGACACACATACTGGCTGTGTTTGGACATGATAAACCATATTCTCCCTTCTGTATTTTCCCCTCAGTGCAGCTGAAGCTTTTACTTTCCTTTTTAATAACTCCAACAGCATTATACACAATCTGACCTGTGGTTAATCTGAACTATAGTTTACTGAAACAACGCAGTTTCATAACCATGGTTTGGCAACAGTTTAAGATTAACTACAGTTTGTCAGGTATGGGTGAAATGACAAGCTGCAGCTAAAGTCCTCCTTGTGGTCATGCCACAGAGGAGAGGAGGGTGCACCCAAGCCTGAGGCTCACAGAGGCTCATTCCCATCAAAATAAACCACGGTTATATTGTGACATCTAACTGCAGCTATTGCAGATTGATATGCTCTCTCATTTTTTGCTGTATTTCCATCATATGCCCATTTAATATCCTATTATCAATTTTAAACTGTTTGGTTTCCCAATCACAAAACATTTTTGTACCTTTAGCAAGGCATTCCTTTAAAGCCCTAAATGGCCTCGGCCCAGTATACCTGAAGGAGAGTCTCCACCCCCACCGTTCTGCCCGGACACTGAGGTCTAGTGCCGAGGGCCTTCTGGTGGTTCCCTTGCTGCGAGAAGCCAAGTTACAGGGAACCAGGCAGAGGGCCTTCTTGGTAGTGGCACCCGCCCTGTGCAACGGCCTCCCACCAAAGAGAAAAACAACTACCGGACTTTTAGAAGACACCTGAAGGCAGCCCTGTTTAGGGAAGCTTTTAATGTCAAACAGACTATTGTATTTTAGTATTTTGTTGGAAGCCGCCCAGAGTGGCTGGGAAAACTCAGTCAGATGGGCGGGATACATAGCTGTCAACTTTTCCCTTTTCTTGCGAGGAATCCTATTCGGAATAAGGGAATTTCCCTTTAAAAAAGGGAGAAGTTGACAGCTATGGCGGGATATAAATAATAAATTGTTGTTGTTGTTATTATTCCTTTTCTAATTAAATATTTGCAGTGATGAAAAAGAAATGTTTATATCCATGTTCTGTACAGAGGCTTCCTACAAAGGCTTTCTAACGAGCAAAGGTTTAATTATTATTTCATTTGGGTTTTTAGGATGGGATGCGAACCTGATCCCTCTGGCCCCCATGTGCATTCACTGTGCACCTGAACATTTGGTACATGAAAATGGATTTTTCTCTTGCAAATTTACACCATCAAATGTGGATGACTTTATTCACCAGAATCCTATAATGTCCTTCCATTATATGGTATCCATCCATTGCTAGCTATTTTCACCACAAAGTATTTCTGAACTGTACAGGAATTGCAGCAAACTCAAAAGCCTATTTCTACAATCAAGGTAACTAAGCAGATTTCCTAAAGCATTTTTTTCCCAAATTTAGCCACTTATCTTTGGGGGGGGGGGTAAGGTGTGTGTGTGTGTGTGTGCAAAATATCCCAGGATATTTTAATTCAGTTGTTTTCAAACACTTTATTAACCTGGCTAAGGAATGTGTCCTTGTGCAATACTTCCAGTTTTGAGTCTGATTCAACATTAACACCCTAGAGTTTCTGGACAGTATTATTGTCGGCTCAAAATCAGAATGTTCATGGTGGATTTCAGGAAACTAGAATCTGCTTACGTTGAATAAAGCAGACAACCTTATTGCTCTAAGTAGCTAGCTGCAGTATGGCATAAATGGGTGTGGGGTGTGGGAGGAAGCATCTGCAAAAGCAAAGCGGTAGACAATTGGGGGGGGGGGCTCATTATTTTTCCAGAAACAGGTCTACTGCAAGCCTAATTAATTACCCTAGCTACAAAGTATCAAACATTAGCTGAATAACCAAATTGAAAGCAAGATCTGAAGTGCTAGGATGCAGTGAAAAGATACAAATGCTGATCTAAAGATCAAGTTTATCACAAAACATAAAACTCATTTATCCTACATTTTGCAGAAGCAGGAAATGGATGTGCTGATTGGAGACACCAAAGTGAGAGAACACAGGTGAGAGCACACATATTACACGCAGACTGAAAAGCTACTGGCACAGAATCACACATTTGTTAGCAAATTACCTCCTTCCTGCTCTTAACACTTTTTCTGTCATAAACACCCTTCTCCTGTGCCATTTCTATATGAATAGGAGGAACAGGAATATAGAGGTGAGTGTGGGAGGCCACAGGGTCAAAGATGTAGGAGGAGAGGAACTGAGTTTCCTAGCAAAAAAATGTATTCCCTGCTTTGTCCATTTTCTTTTTGACTTTATGTACGACATAGAGGAAGACTTGCTTTATTGTAAAGTGTTTCTAAGATGTAGCACAGACTGCCTTACCTGGCTGTACTTCCAGCATCTTCTGCTTATCTTGCACAAGCCGGATGATGTCCGATACCACAATGTGGTGGTCCATATCTTCTTTCCCTTCATTAGGTTGATTGTCTTTTAAAAAACAGCTGCAACTTCCATTTTCTTTACACAGGACAAACCTCCAGTAATTAGACATGAAAGTATCTTACTTCAATTCCTACAATTTAAAAAGGAAAAAAAAAAAGTTTCTTCACAAGCATCGACAGCTCATCTGGGGACATGCTCATGTTCTTAGGTTTTCTGCACCTTGTAAAGTACAACATACCACCTAATTCTAAACTGGAGGCCACTTTGTAGGGACTGTTTCAAAAACTGGAATACAGATTTTGCGTATTCTGTAGGCCTAACAAATATTTAATTTGTGCAAATGTTTTTAGACAAAAGACCAAGCTGCTGATAATTCTGTCCTTTGTAATGCTGTATATATTATCTCATAGTGTAACAGTCCTTTCTAGAAAATGATTTCTGGCATATTGAGAAGCAACAAATCACCTCTCAAAAGCTGAACCTGGCAGGATTATAGAGATAGCTGGCATTGATTAGCCTAAAGGTTCAATTTTCTGAAGAGTTATCGGGACAGAAGTAACAGAGGCTACAATCCTATGTCCACTTCCCTGGGAGTAAATCCTACTGAACTGAATAGGGCTTACTTCTGAACAAACGCAAATAGGATAATGATTTACCAGTCAGAGTACTTTTCTTATTTTTGGTTTCCTTTCAGAAACTTGTCATCAAGTTGAGGGCAGGAGGCTTTTTAAAATAAATAAATGTGTATGCAGAAGATAAAAAATAAATAAATCCTGGGAATTTCAGCATTCTGGAAGCCTGTGTCTCAAAAGCAACAGCTCCAAAACCAAGAAAGCAATAACATACCCATATTGCACAAATTCTCGGCAGAGATGAATTTTGCCCAAGACAGAAGACATTTAAAATGCATTAAATTCCCTGTTTTCATCCATTTTTAACCATGCGACAAACTAAAAGCCATATATAGCCAAGGACATTTCCAGTAGCAGCACCTTCATCTAGAACTCCCCCCCCCCCCCGCCCAGGAAAGTCTGGCAGGCTGTTTACTATGAATACTTTATTCATCTAGTTGACAAATAAAACTAAAAATTCTTCCAGAGGGCATATATGGAGCAAGGCTATTCTGCTGTTGGCTTGCTGCTGGCAGATTATGTTAAGGTTTGGGGATTCTCATTTTTAGCTGTTGAAATACTGTATTTTTATATCTGAAGAAGTGTGCATGCACACGAAAGCTCATACCAATAACAAACTTAGTTGGTCTCTAAGGTGATACTGGGAGGAATTGATGTTATATGTTGTGAGCTGTCCAAAGGGTTCTGAAGAACTACAAAAGCTTCACAAATCCAACCAAACCAAACCACGTAATTTTGTAAAATTTAAATGGATATGAATTTTAAAGGGTATGATACATACTTTTAATATTTCAAGTTATAAAGTTTATTCCTTCCCCCCACCTTGCATTATTGTGCACCTTGCTAAAAAGTCACATATTTGGAAAACACATGGAAAAGTGTATACAATTTCCAGTAGAACAATTCAAGAGAACTTCAGTAGCTCAGCAGCTCCAAGCAAAATGTAATTGCGAATTAAATTGAGACGTGGCATTTTTTTCCCCAACCACACAGGGGAAAAGGGAACAATTAACCTGAAAGAGATTATTATTACATGATATCTCTTCACCCTACTGGTTGCCATCTCTTTGTAATATTTATTTCTATGAAAAAAGGAAAAATATAGATTTTTAATACAGGACTCTTTTTTTAAATATAATGTACATTTTTTTAAAACACAAGATAATCAATTCAACAATTGCTTCCATTAAATGGGGTTGTACTGTATGCACTGTTGTGCTTAATGGAATTTACTCGCAAGTAAGTATGCCTGACTGCACACCTTATATGTTAAACTTGCAACATAACATAGGATTGAGCTTTTTCATTATCTACGGATATAAATTCTATTTTTAGGCTCTGATGCTAATATCCAACCTATGTCGCTGGGGAGGGTAAGGATCCAGCAAAAAGCACAGAAGAGGCAATGCTACTGCCATTAGAGGATACTGAAACAAGATGCTTCAGTGGCAAGAGGGCTGCCCAAGAATCCTATCCAGGTAGGTGCTGTACACAACTTATACCTGGCTGACAGGTATTGCAGGGCTTTTTATGCAGCAACGGCTGTACACGCTCCATCCCATTCTACTGCTCCCCAGACCGGATTCAGATTGCCATTTGTTCATTAACTGCAATTTACGCACCTAAAAACAAAAACAAACCACACTATCTATCCTTCCAACACATTAACTGATCCCATCCATGGCTGCAACCTTACCACCGAACTCATGAAAGTCAATGGGACTTAACTTCTGAAAATATATGCAAAATATTACACTGTATACTAGTGGAGGTTGGCCCATTAGAGAGAAAATTGCACATTGTTCCACCATCCCTCTCAGTCTAGCCTCAAGCAGCCCCCCCCCCCAAGCTTGACTTCTTGTTTACAAGCAGTCCAGAGGTTGGAACTGCATGTGGCAACCTCCTCTTACTTAAGTTTTGTTGCTTCAGCAGGAAGGCAGGCAGGGGATGTAAGTAGAATTCGTTGGCTCTGGTTTAGGGTTGCCATATTTCAAAAAGTAAAACCAGAACACCCTGAAACTTGCTGAACCTGTTCTTGGCTTCTCTACCTTCCATATTCCCGGTTCCAATAGACACCAGCTACCACAAATTTATACCAATATGAAGTAACTGAAGCATGCAACTCTAATTAGGCCTACTCAGACATGTATATCTGATGTGTATTTTAATATGTAATTTTATTTTTATAATGTGCATTTTTTAAACTACTAATTTCATTTTTATTTTTTTAAGATTTCCTAAGTTTTTCTTAACATCTGATTTTCCTGGGAATTTTAGCGTCTGTTTCATGTAAACAGCTTATTCGTGTTGATGACTAAGCAGTATATAAGAGTGTTCGAAACTCCCATTGTTCTAGGTGCATTTTGCAACAGGGAATTTCATTAGCGTGAACAGTTTCTGAGTGCAGTACTGTGCCCAAGATTTCAGATTAAACCTTCAGAGTGGAAGGAAAGGAGCTTTTTCTGTCTCCCCACTTCCAGCTACTCTCTGAAGACTGGGGAAAAGACCCTCCTAAGGATATTAAGGGGGTGGGCAGGGGAAGGACTAGACCATGTGAAAAATGAACTTAATATTTTAGCTGCAGTTCATTCACTTTCAGCTCTGTATTCTTGTTATAAAAAAGCTCTGTTGTTGTGCCTGTAATCTAGCTTTACGAGGCCATTTAGCTCCTAGCTCAGTTTCTAACATAGTTATATAAACTTGTTAAAATATAATAAACAGTTTCTAACATAGTTATATAAACTTGTTAAAATAAATTCTCATATTCCCATTTACAGCTGGGACATTAAAGTTGATAGAGAAAACATATCTTGTGAAAACATCATCTTGTAAGATGATGAAGTGCGGGATATGTCTAATAAATAAATGTGAAAGAGGAAGGGCAACACACAACAGTCCAAGGTGTCTGTCCAAGTTGTGCCTTTCAGCTGCTGTGTGAGCAAAGGAATTTCAGCAGGTGCAACTTTTCTCACGGCAGCACCAACATCTATGACATGGCAAGACACACCTGGTCCAATTCCCTCCAATACACAACAATGGACATTACAGGTGGACAACTCAAGCACTCTTGCTTTCAGGAAGCAGTCTTTTCACAGTTACTAAGGTAGGGAAGTCCCTTTTGAACTCAGTGGGACTTACGAGCAAGCGGGTGAAAGAAGGTGCATAGGAAGTCGCCATATACCACGCCAGACCAATATGGTCTCTGCAGACCGCTTGGAGCAATCTAGGGGTTTCAAGGCAGGAGTTGTCCCCAGGCCTACAGAAAGACAGAGCCTGGGGGAATTTAACCCGGCCCCTTTTTTTGCATGCAAGGTAAAGCCCTATCTTACCCCAGAGCTACGGCCCTTGCCTCCAATCCCCATCGACGAGCCGGTGCTTTCCAAGCAAAACTGGCAGTCCGAGGTTTATATCTACAAACTCACAAAGGAACCGGCGGGACGTGAGGGCGCGGGAAGCGCCGCTTTGCAGCTAACCTTCCCTCCCTTTTCTTTCCCAGCAAAGGAGGGCGAGGAAACAAACACAGCACCCACCCCACCCCAAACTAACGTGCACTGAGTAGGAGAGCTGGTAGAGGCGGGAGCAACAGGGATTCAAAGCATTCCCCCCACCCACCCCATGACGAGGAGGAGCCGCCTGAACCCAAACAAACACACAAAGCACATGACTCGCGCTCACCTCCAGGGCCGGGATGCTGCTGCTGCTGCTTTTTCTGAGGGCTGCGAAGCTAACCCGGCAAGGTGCTCCCTCCTCGCCTACCAGTGTCCCTCTTATTCTGCGCCCTCCGTCACCCGCAGGTTCCTCTCCAGCCTACGGCACGGGGAGGACCTGCCTCCTTTCTCCGGGGCAGCCCGGGACGCCGCGTGGAGTTGGCGCGAGCGGGAAAGCGGTAGCAGCACCGACGACGCCCCTCACCTCAGCCTCGCCGGGCTCGCCTGCATGCAAGCCGAGCGCCGCCCCCTCCTTCCAGCCCACCGCTATTCCGGGCAGGAAAGGGAGCGGGGTACCCAGGGCTCCTTTGTTGCTGGTGGGGGAAGAGGAGGAGGAGGAGGATGCGCTGCACTGAGCAAAAAAGGGACCTGAGGGGGTGGAAAAACGGAAGTAGCCCTGTGCTCGGCTCGTCGGCTCTTCCCTCCCTGTTGTTTCTCCTTTTGCAGGATGGAGTCACGCTTAGGCTGCTGCAGTCCTGGTACCTGCTCCCCGCCCCCGGGAGTAAGCCCCGCTGGACTCAGCCGCGCGTACTTCTGAGCAGACCTGAATAACATCTCGGTCTTGCTTCTGCCTCTTTCTTGCCTCCCTCCCGCTTTCCGTCTGGACAGCTGCTGCTTTTTTGCGCTCACAAAGCCTCGTTTCCGAAGGTGTAGCAGCAGCCCTGCCTAACCCCACTTTACCTGGGAGCTGAATTCAACAGAGCTTTCTTCTGAGTAGACATGGTAAGGGCTGCGTAAATTGTGTGCGTGTATGTGTACGTAGACACACACTATCTCAACATAACAGTTTACGCGACACGTCTACTCTGAATATATCCGTCCCTATGTCTCTGAAACAAAATAAAGTTTTTGCCAAGAGCCGAGTTCTTGCCTGAAGCCACAGTGGTGTGAGAGGATGTGTGGGCAAAAGTGTCTTCCAGTGAGCTTGCCTGGCTGCAAGAGTGCTATGTGGTAACTTGTGTTGTGTCCAATTCATACTGCATTTAGCCTCCCTTGTTAGGTGGGGCAGCCTACATGTCTAGGTGGCGTATTTCGGGGTGAGCAGGAAAGGAAACAATACATTAGCAAATTCGGCCCGCCTCCAGACTGGTAGAGAGGATGTGAAGTCCAGGCCAGGGGAATGGAAAGGCCATCCCCATGCAAAGAGTTTGTTAATGTACATAATTAATGAGCTATATAAAGGTCAAATTAACAACAACAAAAATAGTGTGAACGAAAAAAGAATAAGGATACAGTGAACAAGGGGATGTAAACAAGTAAAAGTTTACACTACTGGTATTAAAAAACTAGTGTGGAGCTTGCTTTCTCCAAAAAGTCTGTTTTACCTATGTATCATGACACCATAGATTTGGGGAAAAAATAAGGGTTAGATATAGAGCAAGAACAGATGACAATGCAACTATAGCCAAGCGTTTAGGAGAAGTGGTGCTGAGAACTATATGCAGAATATAGCAAGCTTTCTTGTCCCCTAAAAGTAGGAAAGAGAGAAAACAAATACTTTAGGGTGCGTTTGTTAACTCATCCTTGAGGGAGCCTCTTGCAAGTCTTGTTTCTGATCTTTAGATTTTACTTCCTGTTCGACAACCAATTGAAAGCTTTTTAACTGGTTGCTATAGAAGCATCTGGAAACTAATTGTGCAAAGCATTTGGATTTTTTTTTTTACTGGTTGCTGGTTTGATTTTTCTGCCCAGAAAACCTGAAAAGGCTTCTTGCTGAGCCGCGCACTCTGATAAAATCAGAAATTAGACCAGAGTTACAGCCTAGATGGTGAACCAAACAGTGATCCGCAGTGTACACAAAGCAGTGTTTCTGTTCCTCTAGGGCTGTTTTCATCCCTTGCCATCAAATACTCATGAAAAATAAGGAAAAAATAGCCACTATGTGAGTAATTTAAAAGAATAAAGGGTAACTTATGGTAAATATTTTTTCAAATCACTTTAAGTTACTGCTTTATTTCACCTTTTAGCAATAAGCACCCAATCCTCCTCTGCTAATCACAACTGCAGAATGAATTAATTATTACTTCTCACTTCAGACAAACAAACATGCTTCTTTATTGCTGGCTGCGTAGAGTACAACTGATACTGAAAAGCAGAACAAAGGGAAGTTCAAGGCATGGAGTCAACAACCTTTTTCAGCCGTGGGCGGTCCACCGTCCCTCAGACCATGTGGTGGGCCGGGCTATTTATTGAAAAAATAATGAACGAATTCCTATGCCCCACAAATAACCCATAGATGCATTTTAAATAAAAGCACACATTCTACTCATGTAAAAACACGCTGAGTCCTGGACCGTCTGTGGGCCAGGCTGAGAAGACGATTGGGCCGCATCTGGCCCACGGGCCTTAGGTTGCCTACCTCAGCTCTAGACCATAATACGTACAAAATTTTAACTCTTCAAAGGTTGTCGTGTTACAGGTTGTTGTTTTTCCAGCATCAGTTATTGGGTGATCATGATCATGAAAAACCCACCCTCACGAAGGGAATGTCTTGAGTGAGCAGCCTTTTGGGGGTTCTTGCAGAGGATGCTTTCATTGTGCAGTTACCTTGCATTGTTCACTGAATATTTTTTCAGGGGGTTTCTGCTCTTTACATTGTTCCTGTTCTTATTACAAATTGCCATTCTT
The DNA here is from genome assembly GCF_009819535.1 of Lacerta agilis. Taxonomy (NCBI): domain Eukaryota; kingdom Metazoa; phylum Chordata; class Lepidosauria; order Squamata; family Lacertidae; genus Lacerta; species Lacerta agilis. The sequence goes on from NC_046315.1 coordinate 76,608,093, forward strand.
TAAATGGCGGCAGCCACTCCGTGTCATGTCACAGATAAAAAAAACCAAATTCCCTGTCCCCTTTAGTGGCTAGATTTTATGGTATAACAATCTAATGTATGGTAGTGGGCTGTTTTCTTGACATACTATGATTTTGGTCCACACAAGAACATCAGGAGGAAGTAATTTCATTATGTTGTGACAACAGAAGTGTTTCTATATATGAAGCTTAAAGTAGTTCTTCTTTCAGTCTGTTCATAACACCTACATCTTCTCTCTGGGTTTCTTCATCCAAACTTAGGGCTGATTTTGAGTCCTGAAAATCCTGCTATGCGTAATGTGTGAGTCTGTATAGGAAAGCTTGCCCTGTGCAGGAATTAGCATCCTCACATCTTCACTGGTAAAAAAAACAACAGACATGGGGAATTAAAATAATCTAGCACTGTACCCACCATTTTGAGATTTAATGTGACTACCTGAAAGCGCCCATAGTTGGTGCACTAACGGAAACTCTGTATGTGGAACTAGTAAATGCCTGCAGCGTATAAACAAATGGGCAAAACTGCAATTAGAAACTGAAATGTCTGTTGAATGCAACATTTTTGTTTTGAATTGAATGTATTGCCCTCTTCTCCTCTAAATGACTTAACTTGCTAAGTAAAAACAAGCACACACCCCAAAACAAATATGCAAATTTTATTTTATTGCAAGCAGATTTAAACATCTACTGCTTTATACAATCTACAGAAAGTTCAAAAATATTACCGGTAATATAAAGAATTCATGTTTAGGTATTTACGGAAAAGAAAGTTTAAAAACAGCACTGAAAATAAACTTTACAGTAATGCACATGTATATCATATATATTTATATTTATTTATATTCTTAGTATTTGAGACTGCTTTGATCCAGTTAATGAGGTGTTATAGCTTAGTCTAAACAGTAGTTTTGAAGGCTGAATTATCATCAGATAAGTGCACCTATCATTATACCATTTAAAATACATGTCAGTATTTGGTGCTGATGAGTAAAGATATTTTAATGATTAATGCACTGATAACTATGATCCACCATTCCCAAAAAGCTGTTTGGTTTTGCCAATTACACATTACAGACTGAAAGAGTATTGATAGTGAATACAAGACAGAATTTTGTTCAGACACAATGTACAATTAAAATTCTGTACTTCTTTCGACAAAGGTAAAGCTGTATAAACTGAAGTGTGCAATTGTGCAATGTACAATCATGTACATATTTCTCTCTTATAATACTTTGACAGAATTCCATTAAAGCTTCTCAACATGATCTCACTGATATCACCCACTTGCGCAGTTTTCTTCATTTGATACTTGCATTACAGTGGGATAAATAGGCTGATGCAAGCAAGTGAATAAATGGTATACTGTATACTAAAGAGCTGAATAAATTAATAATTACTGAGGGCCATCAAAATTATCTGAATATTACTGCTAGCCACTCTAAAGAATAAGTAGTTTCAATGGATGTATATGTTTTATTCTTAATGAATATTTGGTTGATGCCCTCCAATTCCAACACATTTATGAAAGCATTTGAAACGTTTTCACATTAGACAATTCAGACAAGGCCATTTGTGTGACACGGAATGGAGTTTTTCTCTTCATATAAATTTCTATCAATTTTACATTTTTTACTCACGTCGCAACCCTACTATTGATTGTTGGTTGTTGCGCCTGACTAATTCTCCTAATCCAGCTGGGTGCATGGAAATATATTTCTATAAATTGATCATCCTTCTAGAATTATTTCCTCCACTCTCACTTGGTCCCCAAATGCATGTGAAAAATGCTATGCATCCATCACCAACTGTGACATGAGCACATTGCTGAACAGATGATCAAATTCTGACAGTTCAGACTCTGATCTTCCATGAAGTAAATCTAGGTTATGCCTCACCACTGACAGCATCAGTCATTTATTCAGCTGGGCAGATCCTCATGTGTAGAACAGGAGTGGCCAGCCTGTGGCACTCCAGATGTGGTTGAGACTCCAGCTCCCATCAGCCCCAAATGAGCATAGCCAATGTTCAGGAATAATGGAAGTTACATTCCAGCAACATCCAGAAGGTCCCAGGTTTTCTCATCCTTGCTATATAGCAGCATGTGTGCACCAAATTGCTATGCACAAGAATATCTAAGGCCTACTAGTTTAGCTTCTGTATTACACCTGTACATCTATTACAGAAAGAGAATGAAGGCCTATAGAGCCTTTCCTTTCTTCCATTTAAACATTTTTAAAGCTCTGATTGCTTAATGGAAGTAGAATTTCTCTATTAAATTCAAAAATCTCCTCCTAGTGGTGCAGCAATAAAACTGCTAGCACATTTGCAGAGCTAAGCAGGGTCTGGTGTGGTTTCAAACTGGATGGGTGTTGAGATTCCTGCATTACAAGGGGTTGGACTAGACAAGCCTTAGGGTCCCTTCCAACTGTACAATTCTATGATTCCTCCTTCTAATGGAATACAATCAATCATAGGTGTTTTTAAAAACAAAAACAAAAAAACTACCATTAAATATTTCAGCCTGTTGAAAGATCATTCACTTTTTAGGAAACAGTTGAGATGCAAGAATATTGCAGTAAACCATTTTTGTTAGTAGGCAGAGCAGGAATGCAGCATTTTCAAATCATCAAGCAAAGGGTCTTCTTACTTAAGGCTAAAAGATGGAAATGAACAAAACAAAAACAAGCAACTGGTAGAAAGCTTCATGGAACAAAAATGTAAGAATAGTAGATAGCATCAACTGGTTGTAAGCAGAAAGTATCACATTAAAAGCTATTATTCACAAGCAAAAGCAAATTTAAAAAATCAGTAGCTTTGGATGAATCTGAAAGAACAAACCTGTTTCTAATTTTAACATTCATCAGAATTTCAACATTCAACCACAATTCCACTATAAGCTAAATTCTGATCCAAAACTCATAGGTATAAAAAAACTCTCTAAAACATACAATTAAAAAACAATAGAAATGTTGTGTTAACAAATGTATGCATATAACATATATAAATAGCTACAGTATTGAAAAATATTTCAGTGCAAAGGCAATTTTAAGATTTCTTAAAAACCCATTAAAAATAATTTTGTTAACTACACCCGAACAGGAGATTTGTCACTACTACAGGTATAAAATCAATACTCACATCAAGTTAATTTTTAAAAAATATAGATTTGTAACCAGTGTTTTATGTAGGGGACATTTCTACTAGACATTCAAGTATGTAATGTCAAATAAATATTAACTTCTGGTATATTACTATCGGTATGTGAACAACACTGGAAATGGAAAGTGCTTCATTTTAAATGACAAACGCTGAGATGTTGTGCGTTATGAGGGGGGAGAGACTTGAGAAGTATGGGAACTACCATCAGATTCTCTGTCTCTGTAATCTTTGGTATAATAAAATGTTCACAATTTGCCTTTCAAAGCATTATGTTCCCATCTCCCCGAAATCTCTGTTCAAGGAAGGCGAGAGAGAGAACGTGTGCATTTTCTTCCACACACAATTTTTTTTTTCCTATAAAGTAATCCTTCGGCAAAGTTGACACCCTAAATAAAACACTGGGAGAAAAGAAACAGAACTGATCTGTGTATGCTATTATCAAAACCAGTACACAGCAAAACTAGAGCCACGAATAGAGCCGAAGTACAAGCTGGCTGTAAGGATTTCAAATGACAGATAAAGCGTTTGCATAATCATGCACATATTTTTTTTTCTTTTCTGAAGAATGGTTGAATCCACATTCAAAGAGGAGGGAGGGGGAAACTTAACCTAGTGGTCATTACCAAATATAAGTAGTCACTAAGTAGACATTCTGTTAAACATTCTGTCTCCCTCTCCCTTTCAAAGTTCAAATCAAAAATTAAAAACCAGCATTTAAAATACAGTATTATCTAGTTGAGCTGTTATGGAAGGAATTACTTCCTTTCCTCAACGGGGGGGGGGGGGGGGGGACTTCAGGTAGCAAAGCTCTTCCTAATACATCCGTACTCTACTTTAGAGGTAGCAAAATGGTAGAATACTGGTTCGTTCTTTAAATTTCTAAGACTAAATTCTTAAATTCAGTAATTATTTTTGACTCAATACCTACAGTGGCCACTTCACTTGTTTGATAGCCAGCTTGACTTCCCAAAGGTCTGTAGGCAGTCTAAGTAAAAATGTATTGGTCTAGAAGTGTGAGGGAGGGTGTTGGGTCTTAAAATCACACATAGACGTCCTACTTGGTGACTTACAATAAAATGGATATTAGAGAGTGTTTCTTGAAAGCAGATTTGCACAGAGGAAACACCAGTTTGTTCTACAGAGAGAGCAAAGAAAAGACAAACACAAGTCAGAAACAGCACCTATGAAATATGTTCTCAGCGACTTTCACTGGCGATCCGAGATCATTGCTTAGTTAGAGGGCTGACAAAATTTTAACCACTGGTCTCAGAAGAGGACATTTGACTGGAGCAGGACTCTTTCAAGTAATAAAGGAAAAGAGCTGATGGGAGTCAATAAACATACAAAGGTTTTTGACAGAATGGAGTGAAATTACAGTGCTGTTCATCCTCACAGTGCCAGACTGTGTAGAAAAATCCATTGCTTCAACAGTTTAAAACATAATAAGGAAGGCCAAGACTCCTGGGAAAGATTTGTACTCCATGCTCTTTGATCCAGTTTGTCAAGACTCTTACATCGGACAGTTAAAGCCAGCAAAATTTCAATCAGTGCTGTTAAACGGTCATTTGAAGATGTAGTGGGAGGGGGGTTTGGAATGAGGGAGGAATAGTTGCTAGTTCTTAAAGGCTTGAGTTGGTGATCTCTCATAGAGATGTTTCCAGACCTGAACCCCTGTGGTAGTACCTGGCACTGGAATCACAACGCTTATTATTGGAATAGCCAAAGATGGAGGGGAGTACTGAATAATCATAGTTTCTCCAATGCGTAAACATTGTTTTTTTAGAATGAGAACTAGACCTTCTTGCTGGGGTATTTTTGCAGTCATTGCTCCTGTATCTTGGATTCTTCAGAGAGGCAAGAGGTGTGAATTCTGAAAAATGGTCCCGACCATGGCTTGATTTATTCTGCCAAGAAAACAAGTAATAGGTTACGAAGCTGTCATATTAGTAATTAACTGAAAGGCTTTAAGGTGGTAGGGAAATATGGCCAGATGGAGACATATAAATTGCCAATTGAGCGCCACTGTTTGGCTTATTTAAAAATGCAGACACGGAGGAGTAATTTCAATTCATTTTAATTCACAATTTCCTCTTCTTTTACATACAGAACAACTTTTTGTTAACATTTTGCTTAGTAGGAATAAGATACTCAGATATGAGCCACTTTTTATCCTGCCTTTTGGATGTCTGATAATCTTTTGATATTTGAAATGACTGATACGGTTGATATTTTTCTCAGTAGCTAGCAGATAAATTTAAATTGATAAGTCAATTTATACTGTCCTTACTGTTCCTAGCCTGTATTTAGGAAAAGTCCAGAGTCTAGGCTATTCTGCACCAGAACAGATGGGTATATGAATACACTCTCCTGATCGCCGTAGAGCGTGTTGCTTTATGGAAGCTATTTTAGGCATCCCAATCATCTGGGCATTTGTGTCACTTTGGAAATTAAAGCACTTCCTTTTCTGAGGGCTGTTTTTTTTAATCTTTGAGATGTGGCTGAGATGAAATGCTTTTGCTTCCTGCTAATACTTGTGACTTGTAAAATACCAAGTTGCAAATGTTCCCTGTGGGGAGATGTGAAGACTCCAGCAGATATATGTGTACTTGTGCATCTGCTTTCCCCAAATTATTGGGAGTCTGTAGCCTTTGCCTTAAATTTGTTTAGCCAGGCTAAAAGCTGATGCCTTTTGAAATTTTGCTTTATCCTATTTCCACATCCAAAGGTAAAAAACAGGGCACTGAGAAGGCAGGACCCAATATCATGGATTCATGAGGATATTATGCAGATATATTTGAGGGAGGCAAATGGGATTCTGAATTTTGCTCAAACCAATATTACTAATTTAATCTGAATCCAAATACTTGTGGCTTAGTCACTGAATCTCATTTGAAGAATAGTGAATGACACAAAACAGCTTATAATTCCTATTTAATTAAAGCTGCAACCATGCACATAAATCCTATTAGAATCAGAGTAAAAAGAAAAAATCAGAACAAAACATGCAGCTTCTAAATCTCAACCTTCCCAGAAGACACACCCAAAATACCACACCCCCAAACTTACCTGTGCTCTGAAATGCATTGAGAACAGACTACGATATCAAAAACTGCAGCGATTATATTTAATTTGATTAAGGCACAGCAAAAACTCTGGAGGAAGAAGTTTTCTCTTTGAAAACACCACAGCACACCAACAGAAATTACCAAACGGTAATGCGTGCAATATTGTTACCTATCAATGGTCTAATTATGCCTCGGAAGCAGAAAGGGGTCCTTCAAGGAGTGGCCCATCGTTGTTCACCAATGCATTAAGGGCAGTTTTATGTTTCGTACTCTTCTGCAAGGATGAGGAAAAACACTGAGACTGTTGCTCAATATGGACATCTCATGGTATTGGAGAGGAAAACAACAACTGCAGTGTTAGGATGGCTAACATATGCCAAATCATCAACACTGTTAATAAGAAACGAACAAACGAATAAGAAACTGTTATTGTTATTATAGTTTACTAGCAGATTTATATTATTTCAGACCTTCCTTGTCCTATTTACAGTGGAAATGGGGGGAAAGTGCATTTCAGATTATTGTTTGCAACAGCCTTAAAGTCCTACAACATTTGTCCCAGTTGCAAATCGACTGTCCCTTTCTACTTCTGGAGGGGACGTTAACTTCTTAAGTAGGAGGTACCGTAAATACCCGAGTATAAGCCGACCCGAATATAAACCAAGGCACCTAATTTTCCTACAAAAACCTGGGAAAGCTTATTGACTCGAGTATAAGCCGGTTCACCTTTGCCGCTATGGAGGAGGAGGAGGAACGAGCAGCCCGAAAGCAGCCCTTTGGGCTGCTCCTTCCTCTTCTTCCTTTGCCAAGTTTGCATTTATGCAAGCAGTTCAGGAATGGAACAAACTGCCTGGGGAGAGTAAAGAACCGCCGTTCTTGTACACTTCTTAAGGAATGGTTGACTGGGGAGAGCGGGTGGCGGCATGAGTGGAGAGAAAGGGCTTCTTTCTCACCGCCCCCCACCACCCGCCTCACTCGAGTATAAGCCGAGGGCAGCTTTTTCAGCACAAAAAATGTGCTGAAAAACTAGGCTTATACTCAAGTATATACAGTAATCTTCTAAAATGTTCATGTAAAGGCCAATATGAAGGTCACCCTATATGTATAATTTAACTACCACCATCACAGGATTTAAACTCTTATCTCATTGTTTCATATTTACTGCTTGATATTTTAATTAAAGGAAGACGTTTTGAGGTTTTTAGCAGATTCATGTAAATGAGGAAAGGGTATAGCAATTCAGTGTTCTTCAAGTATGAAAGTTTAAAACTGGCATCAAGTTTACACTAAGAGTCTTGATGTTAAAAAGGAGGAAAGAAGAATTAAGCAGAAAAGTTAACACATAAAAACAAATTTGTAATTCAAAATAATGATAATTATGTATAGTAGGCATACGCTGGAATGAAAGAATCCACGCCTTATCACCAGCTAAATATTCAAATTATTGTGACTGGTGACATGACTCTTGAAACAGGAAAAAGAAACAAGATTTGGCTTGTAGTTTACCAAAAGAAACAGATTCCTCCAAAGCTTTTGCAGATTCATTGATTATAATAGCCCAAAGCAGTTTGCACAAATACCAATATTAAACATTCTGAAAACACCAACACCAAAAGAAGACTTTAAGAAATCAGGTTTTTTTAATAATAAAAAAACCCTGCAGAGTCATGAAACAGTGATCTTGCTCACCACATACAGAGGTGATAGCTGAACATAAAGCGAGAAACACAATGAATTTGGAATTTGTTCAAATGGAAAGAGAAAAGCTGAAGAATCATCTATAGCTAAATTTCTAAGTTCAAACCAGGTCGTGCACAAACTACCCTGGTTTCTGATCTGGGTTTGCAGGAAAAGCACAAACCATAGTTTGCAGATGTGAATGAAGTTCCAAACTTTGGTTTGCCTCAGACCAGGAAATAAAACAGCAAAATGACATGTGTAAGGAGAGGGTGGTGTGCAGAAGCTTCAAGATCTAACCAGACTTGTGTACATCTGAACTACCCAATTGCTCAGGAGCTCTTATCACACTTGTGTCTGACAAACAGTCCACTGAGGTGACTGTAATTCACAAAGCAAACACAATCTGCATTGATCTATCAAGAACCACCATTACTTAAAATGGAAAGTTATTGCAATGCATATTATGCTATTCACATACAAAGAATGACAAGTAAGGTACACATAACTATTTGTGGTATACAAACACTTTTAGAAAAGTGAAAAGAGGGAATGTCAACAGAACATGTTGTAAGTACCAAGAGGTTTAACGTACAGTTTGGATATGAAGTATGACTAACATCATATGAACTGTGGACACACTTTCTAAAGTCCTCTGAACGAAATGGCCAAGCATGCAGAAAGGCAGGGAAAAAAATCACCTTTTGCTCCATTAGAAACTTAGACTGCTTGAAGTCTGAGAAAGCATAAAGATGGTGGACTGCTCAACAGAAAGGCACTGATGTTTAGTCTGATTTCCCCCAGAAGGTTGAAGGAAGTACCCGTGTACATCATTTACAGTTTAAAGCAAGGTAGCAGTTATTTAGGAAAAGGAGGTTGGAAGACAGGAGCATATTGGGAGAGGGAAAAGAAGAAACACAAGGAATAAATCTGATTAAATGCTAAAGGCTTTCTAGTGCGTATTACAAATACAAGCAACAAACTGCCTAGTAAGGAAATACTAGACGGTTCTTATTCCACCCATTAGAGCTAGTCACTTAAAACTTGCAATACCAGACTTCTTAAAATCACAGCACATACTTCCCTTACTATGCCCTTTTCTAGATGTCTTGCTCAAGTAGACATTCAGTGTGTTAACAGTTTTTACCAGCTTCTGTTAGGTGACCACCATAACTCTTAAGGGCAACTGTAAAAGTGTTAAGGAATAGTTCAGCTTCCTAATTGTACTGAATTATTTCCATACCATTCCTGTAATTTTTTACAGGCTACAGTACGCTAATTTAGTTATTTGCTTTGAACTTCAAGATATTCCCATGGTCCAGTTATGATTACCCAAAAATAGGTCATTCAGATTATATCATAAGTGTCAGTATGATGTGGATCATACTGGCAAGTAAGATTTTCCTTTACGTTACTCTAAAATAAAGTAACACATAGAATGATCCAGTGGCTTCTGCTGAACAACCATGGTTCAACTTGCAACTATGTATGGAATTACATTTTTGCTTAAATTCCAGTGTCAGGTTTTTGCCTTGCAAGTCAGGCTGCTTTGGAAATATGCAATGATATTCAGGAGGGGAAGGGGCAAGGCCAGAGTGGTGCAAATACACCAGTGGGAGTGGCAGATTTATACCACCAGTGTGTTCGTATCGTGTTGGCTTTGCCCCTGCCTTGCCCCTCCTCTTCTATCTCCTGGTAAGTAGCGGTGACACAGATGATTAAAGTCCAAGCGAGTGGCTGTGGTCCAGCATGTTGTCTGCTACTGCTGAATAGCATGGAAACATTTATGCCAAATTTTGATATCAGAATACCTACCCTTGCCCCCCTAACCCTCTTCAAATACTGGTATTTTAATCTGGCTAGGAACTCTTATGTTAGGGTCACCATATTTCGAAAAGCAAAATTTCTGACACCCACAAAGTTGTTGAGCTAGTGATTTTTAGCTTTCGGAGCTGTTTCTTTTTCCATCGTGTTGCCATACAGGACATGTCAGGAATTTTCCAGAAGTATGGCAAGTCTACTGATCTTAAACATCCTGGCTTGCAATTTATTTACTATGTATAACCACCGGCAAGCTGATGGCAGTGTTTGTTTCAGTGCTGCAAAAGCTTTGTATCTTCAATTCTTTGTGAACAATTAATTGGCCTAGTCCAGATGAAATTCTCTCCTACCTCTCTTTGCACACAGCAGAGGAATGAAATTGCATCTTTCAACCCAGCAGTCAGCTATGACTGCCTTGCCTCCAACACAACTAGAGATCCATGCAAATTGAATAGGATATACACAGGCAAATCAAATGTATATAAATGTAAATTGTGCAATTGATTTCCTCTTCAAAAACCCAGGAATTATCTGCTTGATTTGGGACCACACAAGTTGGATTTTACATGTGTACGTCCTAATCAAGGACTACAGTTCATTTAGGACTGGGGTATCTAAATTCTACTAAAGCAGGAGTAATTGGTGAGTGATCTTATTTTCTCCCACAGCACATAAGGAAGTGGTAAGTGAGAATAGTGCCCAAACCAGGTAGACTTTCATTTTCAAATTATCGACACAAGAAGAGAAGCCATAGATGTATGAAACTAATTAGACGCTTCATGTTGTATCTACACAGATATTTGAAATTCAAGAATATTTTAGCTATTCATCAAAGAGAGGTAATTAAAGAAACAACAGATAAATGAAGGAGATGAAATATTGCCAACAGAAATATGATGCAGTTTTCATTAAACAATGTCTTTAATACGAAAAGCATCTGTTGAAATTTCAGGACAACAATCTTTCTAGAAACTAGGCTTCAGAAACATGCAGCTTTGGTGTTCTAGTTAAACATGCAACAGACGTTATCATTCAAAGTTCACTATAATTTCTAAATTGACAACGTACTAAATTGTACTGATGGTTCCAGTTATTATCTTTAATGAATGTTTTTTCTTTCTTTCTTTTGACTAAAAATACTTTGCATACCTGAAATTGCTTCCTCTCATTTTTAAAAATCATGTTTATTATTTTCTAAGCCAGTATTCTAAATTGAAAGCTTCTTCAAATACAATGGGCAATAAAGTGATATATAAATGTAGGATATAAAACTTAGCAGAGTTGTTTGGAAGGGGGAAGCTGAAGCTACCAATGCTAATTTGCATAGGTTACCATTATAAGTTAACCAAGTTTAAAACAGGCTGCTGAACAGTTTCATGTTGTTTTGTGCCACTGAAAGTAACAGAAAGGGGACTCCCCCCTCCCAGGGAGGTTATTAAAAAAATAACAAATATCAGCCCTGCATCTGTGATTGAACTTGCACTTTCCCCAGATACTTAAATTATTATACTTTCTTATCCACCTATCCAAGGTGGGTTACAACGATATGAAAATTCAATAAAATCAGTTAAGCAATTTACAATCGGAAAATTAGGGTGCCTGCATAGTGTTAGGTGCACCTCTATGTGTTTGTGGGGTGGAGGTGGGGGTGGGAATAGCACAGCTTAGAGGCTGCTACAGGGGAAAGACCTCTCCCAATGTCACATGGCCCATACTTCCAGGAAAGGCGGAACTACCCCTCTGCTAATCTGAATACCGTAGGGCGTCTGTAAAGAAGGAGATTGTCTTTCAGACATTTGAAAGCTAAGACATTTAGGGCTTCAAACACTAATGTGAGCGCCCTAAATTTGGACTGGAAACAAACCAGTGCAGCTGTTTTAGAACGGAGGTTATGTGAGTTTTAAATGTCTGTGTATGTCTGCATTAACTTGTGTCCTGGGGCTTTTTCATATCTGGAAGCATGCTGCAGGGTGCTAGCGAAATGGGGTTTTTTGTGGCAGCAGGCAGGATATAAACTGAGTAAAATAAATAAATACAAATTTAATGGCAAGAAAACCTCACACACCACCCTTGGCCACCTCACAACCATCAGGTGTGCTCACACCAGAACTCACTGAAATTAGAAATAATTCTGAAAATGAGAGAGAAAAATGGAAGCCACTTTGGTGGTGGAGAAAAGAGACTTAGAGGACAGGTTTTCAACAGGGCACTAGTACTAAACCTAAGCATGCAAATCCAGCCACACTTGTTTGGAAAAATAAGTTCCAATTTAACCTCGGTGGAACTGAGCAGACTTCTCTGAGAATGGGCTGTAAATCTAAGATTAGGCATCCATAATCAATTATCAAGACTATGGGATGTTTACCTGGATTCTTTCTGTTGCTGTAGGCCATAATTGCCTGCATAAAATTTTCTTCAGAACATCTGGAAGAAGGCTCACCGTTATGAGCATAATAATACCCAGCCATGCAGGACCACTAGACAGCATTTGCATGAACACATAGTACATCCTCTGGTAATTGAGAAAAGGCCTAATTGGGCAGAAGAAAAACAGAACACAACCATGGTGGATAAATGAAGTCGAACTCAAAAACAGATGGTTTCAACATGCAACAACAACAACAACAACAACAACAACAATAATGTTTATTTATTTATACCCCATTCATATGGTTGGGTTTCCCCAGCCACTTTGAGCGGCACCCAACAGAATATTAAAAACACGATAAAACATTAAACATTAAAAACTTCCATAAACAGGGCTGCCTTCAGATGTCTTCTAAAAGTCAGAGAGTTGTTTATTTCCTTGACATCTGATGGGAGGGCATTCCACAGGGCGGGCGCCACTACCAAGAAGGCCCTCTGCCTGGTTCCCTGTAACCTCACTTGTCGCTGTGAGAGGACCGCCAGAAGGGAGCTGGACCTCAGTGTCCGAGCTGAATTATGGGGGTGGAGACGCTCCTTCAGGTATACTGGGCTGAGGCTGTTTAGGGCTTTAAAGGTCTGCACCAACACTCTGAATTGTGCTTGAAAATGTAAAGGTAAAGGGACCCCCGACGACTCTGGGGTTGTGGCACTCATCTCGCATTACTGGCCAAGAGAGCCAGCGTACAGCTTCGGGTCATGTGGCCAGCATGACTAAGCTGCTTCTGACAAACCAGAGCAGTGCACGGAAATGCCGTTTACCTTCCTGCCAGAGCGGTATCTATTTATCTACTTGCATTTTGACGTGCTTTCGAACTGCTAGGTTTGCAGGAGCTGGGACCGAGCAACAGGAGCTCACCCCGTGGCAGGGATTCGAACCGCCAACCTTCTGATCGGCAAGCCCTAGGCTCAATGGTTTAGACCACAGCACCACCCGCTGGTAGCCAATGTAGGTATTTCAGGACCGGTGTTATATGGTCTCAGTGGCTATTATTATTATTATTATCATCATCATCATCTTACCTCACTGTCAAATTGTGGCTAGGTTCAAGGTATTAGTGTTTCATAAAATTTCTCTTTGTATTAAGAACATTAGAAGAGCCTGCTGGGTGAAGCCTAGCTAGTCCAGCCTGCTGTTCTCAGTAGCCGGCCTGGTGCCTACAGGTCACCCGAAAGCAGAACCTAAGTGAAACAGCACTCTGCCCCCTTGTGACTCTCAGCAACTGGAATTAAGAAGCATATTGTCTCAAGGCAGCAGAGGCAGATTAGAGGCTGCCTGAAGTGTGGGTTATTAGTATTTTAAAATAAATAAATAGTCTGCCATCCCTTGTCTGCGATTCCACAAGTGGCATTTTCAATTATGCTTCACAGGTGTTTCTTACCAGATGATCCCTCCCCAGAGAAGGGAAAAGACAATGTAGAAAAGCAGTGATCCCCAGATCACAAAGTGATTGATCCAAGTCCAGTAGTGTGTATCCAGTGCAAGCTGTAAAAAATGTATATAGGTATATATATTTAGATCATTGCTTGAGGATAGATGTCAATATGAATATGTGAGTATTCAGTTTCTCACATACATTTAACATGTTGGACTCGACATGACATGTACCTCCTATAACTTTTAAAACTTACAAAACAAATGTGATGGGCAGCCACTGAAAATTACTCTTAAACAAGTCAACAAAGCTGACAATCTCCTTTATATGCTAGGAACAGACTACCTTTCACGGCATTCTACACATAGGGATATAGCAGTAGGGTTTCAGGCAGAGACATTTTTAGCCCTACCTGGATATTTATGCAAGCAAAGCAGATGTTAAACCACTGAACTATGGCCCTTCTTTAATTCAATTCTCAGGAGTCACTTACGTAAAACAATTTTGGGACCATAATCCATCCATTGAGATAAGTATCAATCATTTTTTTCCTAAGCAAAATGTGCCAGAATTAAGTTTGCCTGGAAACTACACAATAATGCTTTGGCCAGATAGTTCTACTCTTTAATTATATGGCGTAGAAGCTGGTAAGAACAGATGCTAAGAGGTGTTTTTGTTTTCACATGTAGTTCATATGAATGAAAAGCAGGCCATAGGCTGAACCTTGCCTCAAATCAAGCCCTGGTAGAAATACATACTGACTGTTTCTTGTGCAATAAGTAAAAAGTCCCAAGGGGCAGTATTGCTGGTTCTTTATTCAACAGCAACTAAAAGTGAACCACAAGCCATTCAAGCAGATGGGTTAATGCAGGTGGCTGCTTTTATTGAGATTCTCTGTGGAGAGAAGATATTTCTGAGAAACAGGGACAGGGGAACATAAGAAGAGCACTGCTAGATCAGTCCAAATGTCTAATCCAGAATTCTGCTTTCTGCAGTGACCCAGCCAAATGCATACAGAAAGCTCTCTCCTTCTGTTTAGGGCTTTGAAGTACAGGGGAGATATACAAAATCTGGTCCACACCTGTCAATAGGTGGGGCACCACATTCTGCACTAGCTAAAGGTTCCAAACCATCCTTATACAAGGGATTAGGACAGAACAGACACATCTCCAGCCCAGAAGTCCACCAAGTTCCTTAGTATCATTAATTGCATGGTGTCACACTCTGTCTGATAGAGAAGGCACAAAGTCTGGGGGTGTTCCCAGACCCAACTCGGTCACTGGAGGTGCAGTGGACCTCAATGGCTAGGAAAGCTTTCCACCAGCTTCAGCTAGAAGACAATGGCAGCTGTTCCTGGATCAGGGTGGCTTCACAACAGTTTCCCACATAATTGGTAACTTCAAGGTTGGATTTCTGCAATGCACACTTTGTGGGGCTACCTTTGAGGTTGGTCTGGAGGCTGCAGCTAGTACAGAACATGGTGGCTAGAATGCTTGTGAAGGAAAACTACTGCCAATCTGCTACCAGGCCAAGATTAAAGTTTTGGTGTTAACATATTAGGCCCCATATAGGCCAGGACCAGATTAAATGGTACCTCGGGTTACAAACACCTCGGGTTACAAACACTTCGGGTTACAAACTCTGCTAACCCGGAAGTAGTACCTCGGATTAAGAACTTTGCCCCAGGATGAGAACAGAAATTGCGCGCTGGCAGCGGGAGGCCCCATTAGCTAAAGTGCTACCTCAGGTTAAGAACGGTTTCAGGTTAAGAACAGACCTCCGGAACGAATTAAGTTCATAACCCGAGATACCACTGTACTTGAGAGACCACCTTATTCCTTATTTACCACTATGTCACTGCATTCAGCAGGATAGTTTGTTTTTCAAGTCTCTAAAATATTAGAAGCCTGCTCCACAGTAGTGCAGAGCAGGGCTTTCCATGTGGCTGCCCCTGTTCTATGGAACAACATTTCTGTCATGGCATGACAAGCAACCACCACTTGTACTCTCTGAAAATAACTGAAAACATTTTTGTTTTGATGGGCTTTCCCCATTCATTCACCCATATTTGTTTTTGTCCTGAATTGACTGCCAATATATTTCACTGGATATTTTCAAATTCTGCTATTATAAGAGAAGGAAGGGAAAAGGACTTTTCTCTATTCAGTTTTCCATATAATCCATAAGCTTATAAACCTCCATCTTTTTCTGAATGAGGAAGTCCCAAACTTTTTAGCCTTCCTCCATATTGGAACGTGCTTCAGGAAGTGGTGCCAGTTTGGTTTCAACACACATGTAGGAGATCATACCTTCAAGGTAACAGTGAATACCAGCACAGTGAATACCAGTGTCCCAAAGGTCCAGTTTCCAAACATCTATAAGGAAAACATTCACAAGAAAAAGAAGTTTCAGGTTATACAGTCTAGTATAGCAAGTTTCATTTAGTATTGTGCAATGCACGAAAAATGTGGAAGAAGAAGAGTTTGAATTTGATATCCCGCTTTATCACTACCCTAAGGAGTCTCAAAGCAGCTAACATTCTCCTTTCCCTTTCTCCCCCACAACAAACACCCTTTGAGGTGAGTGGGACTGAGAGACTTCAAAGAAGTGTGACTAGCCCAAGGTCACCCAGCAGCTGCATGTGGAGGAGCGGAGACGCGAACCCGGTTCACCAGATTACGAGTCTACCGCTCTTAACCACTACCTGGGAATTAACCCAATTATTCAAGGGAAGATTTTCATGCAGCCAAAATGGCCTCATCTATGCACAAGACGGGGAGTCATAGGCTCGCAGAAACTCTGAGGTTTGTAGACATAAAAAATGGGGGGGGGGGCAGGAATCCTAACATTGGGTGGAAGGGATAATGGTTACTGAGTATACTTAGTGGATACAGAATGTTGATTGACTGGGGGGAGGGGGCAGAAAACCACATGGAAGGGGAATGGAAGGGGAAACCTGAAGAGGAGCACTGCAACATGTTTGCTAGACTCGAGGTCCCATTTTTTTTCCAAATAGCAAGAAACATAAGCATAGTGAATCTGCCACTAATATATTCTCCCTTGCTCCTTTCAGAATACTCGTACCATTTGCTCTCCACTAGATCACTTGCTGAAAGCATCTTAAAAACTACAGGGTTTTTTTTTTAATGAGAGGAAGAGAACAATCATTCTGTTATAAAAGCAAAGGGGAGCAATAGACATTTTTAGTGTATAGTCATGATGTGTTTGTTTCGTGAGGTTCTCTTTTGTTATATGGGTTGTATGGATAAAATAAAAAAAATACTTTTAACAAATAAATAAAAAGTGGGGAAAAGTTTAGACTGCAGTCTTACACACCTGTGGCTAACCCTTTTCATACAATTTCATGGGCCGCCAATTCCAACACATCTTTTGTTCAATCACAGAGTTGGATCCAGAAACCACAAGTGGAATTATACTCTTGCAAGAGCTCCCTCTACTCTACTTGAGGGTCGTGGGTCCCTCTAGGAGTTGTATTGGGGCCAAAGTGAGACGGTAAAAATTGGGAGTAATTGGGCATCTTGTGCAAGCAGACTTTTCACATTCGATCTTCCACAACCTTGCCTTTTCCAGAAAATTTCCATAGTACTATTAGCATCAAAAAGTGGAAAGAATTAGAAACTGACAAAAAGGGCAAGGATGCAGAATGAAATCTCAGGAAATTTCTGTTTACTGAATAAGCCAAAGCATTCTGTTAAGCAAAAGGCAATCATTTAAGTTCTAGTTTTCATGGTGTTATCAAGAGGTTGGTGGCTGATAATGACAAGAGTCAACATTTTAAAAGTGAATATAAGCCACAAAATCATGCCTTATTGTTCAAAATCCTGTCTTCATAACAAGTGTAAGGCTCACAAAGCTGATGTTTTGTATAATGAATTAAAAATAAAATTAGTCTGAGTTCTTTGGTAGAGGAAACTAAATTTACAGATAACACAGATCTCACAAGGTAAAAGTCTTATAATAAAAACAAACCAAAACGCAGTATTTATCATTGCGTGGGGTTTTTTTTAATGCTAGGGACAAGATAAATGCTATTTTGTGGCTGTGCATCCTTCTTGACTATAAAACTATGAGACATTCCATTTTGTAAAAAGCCGTGAAAATAGGACTAACAAAATCAGACTCCATCACACCAGCTGATCTTCCCTTCCCACTTTTACAGAGAAATACTATATTATCAAGATAACTTGATGCCTGCTATAGAACATTCAAGGCAAGGCCGCTCCACTTCCCGGTGGGGTGGTGTTGCGGGCAGGCCACAAGCTCTCCTCGTGCAAAGCACAAAAAGTGGCAACTAGATTTGTAACACAGGGGCAACCACACTGTCCAGCCTTAAGAGGTTGCTGTAACATATAGAAAGAGCTTTGAAAACTTGAGATGTGCTTGAGATGTCTTTCTTTTTATAGTCTGTAACAATATTTTTGATGGCTGAAAGTTCTACACATTTGGGATAAATTATTCCACAACAGACATTCACCAGCTAGTTGCCATTCACTCCATTTAGGAAAATGAATTATATGTAATTCATATTGATTGACTTGAAAATTAACCAACTGCCTAGACGTTGAAGCTTATTACTTCTTTCCATGACCTTCACTGTTGTAAAAAGTCATATTATTAAGTGCTGATGGAAGAATTATAAAGATGATCCTGAATCTTGTAAACAAACTGTTCAGTTATTTAATTAACCATAGTAAATTGTTCCATCACATTATGTGCTTTATTATTTATAAGTTAGGGCTCCAAACTGTTGTCAGTTAATATAATACTACCCATTACAACTGTAAACAAAGATTAAAATTTGACTTTCTAGTTAACGTATTTAGTGGACATGTACTAAACTTGGGAAAAACAACAACTTAAAGATGACAATTCCTTTGTTATTTTATTGCTTTTATTATATTAGGAACCACAGCCACCAGAAACTATCAGCGGTCAGCTGAAAACTTCTGTAGGCTTTGAATGTAAGAATATTGATGGGTCTTGAATTTATTACTGACCCCACACCTTTCCTAGCCTAGGTGTGCTACTATAAGAAAATATTTCGTATTCCTACATTTCCTAAAGAGGAGCATATTAGCTGATAACCCTTTTATAATTATTTAAATAGGTAAGCATCTGTAAGAATATGCAAAAAGTCTTGAACTGCTTTTTCCTGCATCACCACAAACAAACTAAGCTCCCCTGTGGTTGCCAATTATTTGTAATCTTTGCCTCACGAGAGCTTGTAGCATGAGGATGATCCTGCAGCTGTAACAATCTGTGCCCATGACAATTATAGCAGGAAAAAATATATGCAATGAAGAATATATTCTGCAATGACTATGCAGCAAACCAAGGTTATGTCTTTGGCCTCCCTGCCTTTACATTCAGGTAAACAAGAACAAAGAACTATTTCAGGTGCATATGGAAGATATGCCCATCTTGCAAGGAAGCTAAGAGGAGATGGGGTAGCCTGGGAAAAAGAAGTTTAAGAGGAGACATTGCCATCCCTTCCTGGAGAAGCCAGGGGTTGGACTTTCTTTGCAGTGTTTAGATGCTCTATCACTGTGCTGTGGTCCTTTCCCAACCAATAGGAGCCTGTTTTCAAGCCTAATGGCAGTACAAGAAACTGTGCTTTGTAGGGTGTGGGGCTGCAGCACATAGAGAGGGGATAGTAACCCCTCCGTCGGCTGCAAAATTTGCTTTGCAGAAAAACTCACCTCCTATTGACTCCAATAAAAGGCTGTTTCCCATCACTTAAAAGCTGCATAGGAATAGGACATCCCATGGGCCAGAATTGGTCCACAGACTGCCAGTTCACCACCCCTGCACTAAATCATGTCTACCCTACTAATTAGTACAAGTTTGAATGAGCTGGAATAAGCCTCAGATATCTGCCTTCCTATCGCCTCTCCTCTTCTTTGATATTCTTCTTGCTACCTACCTCATTCCCATGATTTATTTTCTGAAGCTGACTTCAGATAAACAGTACATTTGTTTGTTTGTTTCTGAACACCAAACTTTAAAAAGCCCATCCAGAAATCTATTAATGTAATTTGTGTAAAATTAAATAAACATAAAGAATTAGCTGTGCAGGAAGAGAAAGTAACTAGAAAAGCAGGTACATACAGTATATTCTGGCGTATAAGACTACTTTTTAATCCAGGAAAATCTTCTCAAAAGTTGGGGGTCGTCTTATACGCCAGGTGGAAAATCTGTGGTTGAATATATCTCAAACTCTATATTTTAACTGGAAAAGTTAGGGGTCGTCTTATACGCCCAGTCGTCTTATACGCCGCAATATACGGTACTTATAAGAAGCAATATATGTATATATTAAAAACCTGTAGTCTAAAGTTATTTATTTTTAAAATGCAAATTAAAAGCTGATGTTTTTTATTATTTCAGCACAGGAGGAAGGGAATAAATAGACATTTTAATTAATTTATTTTTTTACAGAAATATCTGATCTGTACTGAAGTTGGATAGGGAAAAAGGAAAACACACATCATGACAAAACCATAGTAGTCTTACCATGTGGGTGTTGGCTGTCATTAGCTGAGGATAGGAAGAGAAGCAAGTAGCAAAAAAAGGAAAAAAAGCAAGACACAAATAGACCACATAAATGTCAACATGCAAATAAAAAGCAGAAGGACCTTAAAATTATATCTAACGTCACTTAACAAGTACAAATAGAAATGCTTTGAATGGATGTATGTTGTTCTTTTCAATTAACCATGGTGTTTATTACTATGATATCTGAATGCACATTTCTTAAAATGGAAGTTATGAATAAATCAAGCAATTCCAAAATATAAAATATGCATCAATGGCAAAATAAACCACATTGTAAGGACTCTCAGTGGTCGCTCCTGAGGAAACAGGCTGACTCCGAACTTCTACAAACTAAGTTCTTTATTGTGCAGATATTTACAGTGGAGTTACAGTAAAGACATCCATCTCATCCCTCTGCAGAGTCCAGGAATGTCCGTTTCCGGTTTTTAGTCCAACATAAGAGGCGCGGGATCCTGAACCCCCGCCTCCCCCTTCCACGTCCTTCCTCGCTGCGAAATCGGGGCATGGGAAAAGGTCCCTGTTCCCCACTTCCTGCTTGGTGCTGAGGCTCTCTGATCCTGTCACAGCCCCTGCCCCGACTTCCTCCGCTCGGGGAGGAGGATGACAAACTGCGAAGTGGAGAGGGTGGTTCCCTGTATCTCAAATGACCCGGGAACGCTACCTGCCTGGGCGAGGGGGGGGGGGTTCCTGACACACATTAATAATATAATGGTTCATAACAGAAACTTTTTCTCCTTAATGGTACCATAACAACTTACTACAGCTTCTTGACATTCAGAATTAGATTTTTATCATTCGCTGTCAAACACCCCATAAGAACCACAAACCTTTCCTGTTTCTAAATACCCGTTTTAATGGGAGCTAGGTTATGAAATACTGGATCATACTTAGTGATAGGGGGACAAGGCATAAGCAACACTTAAGATTATTGACACATCATTCCTTGATGAGCAGAGCAGCTTTAATCAAACTAGATACTCACCTGTCCATTGCTGGTCACAGTTGAGCTGTCAAACAGGAAATAGGCACCAAAGAAAAAGACGGCAGCATCAAATACTCCCAAGAATGTCCAGTAAATGAATACGCGCCAGCGTAGGTGAGCATTCTTGGCAACGTCCCTATATAATGACAAAGTTATTAATTTTGACATGTTAAAACAGAGAAATGTGAAATTGCACAATGCTTTCTTAAGTGACAGGAATGTTATGGTGTTTAAAGGTGACCTGTCAATAATGCATCTCTCTGCATTCCTAAATGGATGTCCAATACTTAGGTGTACCATAACGCTCTTCAATTATAATCCCAAGTCCTTTTAGACGGGAGGAATTAATATTGTCACGAATGTTGACCCCATTTGAAATAATAAAACGTAACACTAGAGGTCTCCAGAAGATTTCCTTTCATTTCAAGAGGCTGGTCTTTGTAAACTGAAATAAGCTCCACGTTGTTGGCATTTTTAAAAAACACACTACTTTTACATTTAGCACTGAACCTGAGGAGACATGCATCAGTTACGTTACTGAGGTCATTTACTCATTAGTGATCTTGTTGGGTTCAACCCTGTGAGGAAAGTTAGACTGAGATATAGTGATATAGGCCCTAGATAGCCTAGTAAGCCTTGTGGCTGAATAGTTTTTTGAACCCAGGTATTCCTGGTCCTAATCTGACACATTAACTACTAACTTACATTTGCTCTTATATACATGCTGTATAATGGTATTGCTACAATTTTTGCATACAGGCAAGTTGGCAACTTCCATAAAAGGTCCCTTTGTAGAAATGCTTTCTGACAAGACATTTAAAGCAGATTCACACAGTAACCCCTTAATGAGGAAATGTAGGAAGGCGTTGCTATTGCGACCATTGAACAGATGCAAGGTACCGAATCCCTTCTGCCTTTCTTGGTTACCTGTGGAACACAACTTACTTACTGCACCCAGTGGTGGTGGTGGTGGTGGTAGCAAATTAAAAAAAAATTGCTTCATGAACTTTCTGTCACCAAAAAAAAAAACCAATGTGTGAATCTGCTCACATGTATTAACGTTATTTTGGTGTTTGGTACGTTTATTTTACTATCCGAGATCATTTTTCACTGAAAATACATGGTACGTTCCCCTTGTTTCTTAAAAGACCAAAGAAAATGTTCCTGATTACAAAACATCCCACTGCAAAAGCCCTGTTCAAGGTATCTCTCAGGAGTCTCCCCAGGCCACACCCTTCAGTCCCATCCCCCCCCGCCCCCCCAGCTTCTTTTGCCTGACTGATAATGCAGTCTTTGGAATGCAAAAGGTTCCCCATTCCTGAGCTACTTCAGCATATCATTGCCCCCCCCCCGTGCCCTCAAGAGGAAGTTGAGCAGAGTGGCACTAACTGGTCACCACTGTCTATTCAAAGAATGTTATGAACTCTAACCTGTACAGTGTAGGGTCTCTCTTGAGTGTATCTGAACTGACATGTTGCTCCATGAGACTATACAGCAGGATAGGAAGTGAAGTGAAGCTGATATTGTACAGGGTAAGATACGCAGTATCATATAAAGGCTGCAGATGGAAAAAAACAGATTATATTAACCGGCGATAATTTAATTTTATGGTACTGTAATAGCAAAGATTTAAAGTAGGGAAATAAGCAAGTAACCCTATTTAATGCCATGTCCACTGTCCTGTATGTATTTCCCAGCTATCCAAATTCACTGTGACTTCACACTCCTCTATTCACATAACACTGGGTTTCCTAAATTTTGGTGTCCAGCTATTTCTGGAATATTTGATGCTTACTTTGCCAAACCTTTATTAGGCATTACAAATATAGACCATCAAAAAAACATCCATACAGTATGTAAAATTTTAAAATATATGCAAATAAACAGCCATGTAAAAATATGTAATAATGGGATGCAACTCTCATCATCTCTAGCTAGCAGGACCAGTGGTCAGGGATGATGGGAATTGTAGTCCAGAAATAGCTGGAGACCAGTGCTGGATTAAACCCCGTGGAGGCCCCTAGGCAGCTGAAATTGGGGGGTGGGGATGGGAGGCCTCACAAATTATCTCCTAATACATTTTTGCTTTGACCTTTCAAGATCAAATCAATATTATCTTGATCCGTTGTTCCAGGGCCCCTAAAAGGCATTGGTCGCATAGACCAGTGCCTACTCTGCCTATTTGGTAATCTGGCACAGCTGGAGACCCAAGTTTGGGAAACCCTGATGTAGCACCTCAAGGAGAACAGCATGTCCAGTGGTAAAATATCTAATTAGCAAATTTTGTGCAAAGGACACTGGTCACATTGTCAGGGGCGAAGGAAGGGGGTGCAGTGGCTGCGGGCCGGCCCGGGTGTCACGAATGAGGGGGATGACAAAATGCCAGGCGGCACTCACCATGGGGCCTGCCACACGCCCGAGCCACGCGTCTCTCCTGAGACAGACGCGGTGGCTTGGACGTGCGCAGGCTCCACGCTGCCCAAACAGTCCGCTCGCTGCCTCTCCCCCCCCCATCTGTAGGGCGGCTGAGTGGGAGGAGGCAGGCAAACTCCGGAGGCCCCGTGGTGCGCCCCGCCCCAAATTCACAGGTTCAACAAACACATCTCGTTACTTGATAACCTCAAAACATGAAATTGTTATAAGTCAAACATCCCACGATGCGTCATTATGGATCACTGTCTCTCATCTCAGGTTTATAACCTTACTCACAAGGGCAAAGAATTTTAAAGATTTTAGGGTTATGTCACTCATTCACAGCTGTGTGTGTGTTTTTATACTGAATTGTAAGCTAACTGCAACTGTGGGTTTTACTTAAAATCTGCATGCTTCAGGGAGCAAATCTCATTATCTGTGCTTCTGATAAACCAGAAAATGCTATACTGTGAATAGCTGGCTTTTTCATTCAACACCATGCAAAGCAAGATAAATTGATCAAGATACATTTAAAATTCTACTGGACCATGTTTCAAAATATTAACTTGGTTTAATGATAAAGGAAACAAAGTTTTCTGAAATACCTGCTGTGAAAACCCACAGAAGAACTGGTATAAAAACTGAGGAAAAATGAAACAGACATTCTGGAAGACAAAAGCAAAATATGTTGCATGACATTATCATAGTATAAAAATGAACTGGCAGCTACACAAATTCAAACACATATTTAAGTTCAACTGAACACAGAATTTAGTTTTTTGAAAAAACGAAACTCAATAAAAGGGGAACTCCTTCAGTGCTACATTGATTATGGCAGTGTAGAAAAGCTGTTTAAAAAGTGGCAACCAATTAAAATATATTGATGCTTTGGTTTTTGTTTGTGCATTCTTGCCCACTCCCTGGAAATGGAGATAAGAGCAAAAAAGTTCTAGGGAAATACATGTCAAAAGGTAACATCTGGGGAACATAAAGTACAGTCTGCAAAAGGAAGGCGAGGAAGACTTGGACAACAGTCGCAGAAATGGCTGTTGGTGATACGGAAACAAGCACAAAAAAGAAGGCAAACAATGCAGTCCTCAGGAAGAGGAGGCAGAAGCAGTACTTGATGGTTGAAGAAACAAATTGCAATCACTGAGAGCTCATCCAGACTTCCCCTTGCCCTGCCAAATCTTTACTGCTTAATCACAGCCAATATGAATCGGGTTTCTCCAGAAATATGTTTGCGCCAATTTATCCCTATAAAGAGCAGGTTTTCCAGAGGAAAGTGGCAGGGCTATGGGAAAACTGCTCAGACCCATGCTTTCTAGGCTGAGCCCTGAGATTACTTCAGGTCCAAGAAGGGATGCTGCAATGGCACGAATTCCTGAAATGCCGTGTAGCTGTCTTTCTACACTTGTACATATTAATGATACAATGGAGGAAAACATGGAGACACCGATACACAAATAAACTGGCTCGGAACCAGGAGCACATACACATACAGTTACTCCCCGCTCTTTCTTTTCCTGTGTAGTAAAGTATAAGCTTCGGACTGAGATATTTCAATAGTTAATAAGTTTTATTGCTACATTTGAGTTTACTTTATAGACGAATGTTGCACTAAGCCTTGATGTTATGAGAGCAGTGAATTGCTGCAGAGTTTAGGCTAGTTGAAATGGTTATTCAACACTGTGCTAGAAGTGGAACGTAAACATGTTCCCATGGCAGAAATAAATCCTTCACATTGGTCCACATTTATATGTCTTTGCAATACTTATTATGCCCTATGGGGTGCCCATGCTAGATGTCCTTGGCTATCTTACTTAACCAGTGAATTGGTGCATCGATTAGTATGTCAAAGCGACAAAAAGGTGAAATAAACAGGATTAGGCTAACCGTAGTGCTGAGATGAGCTACTCCCCGAAGGAAACAAAATACATATGCCTAATGTGCTGATCTGTTGTTATAAAACACCAGAGGTTGGCATTTTAGATTTACAACACAAGAGACTCTGTTGTTGTAAGCATATACTGGCGAAAGTTATCACTAATATGATCCGGCTATCAGTGTAAACATAAAAACAAACCCATCATTCTTCCATTCAGCTTGGTCAACTGAAATTAGAAGCTGGTTCACATTTGCAGCCATCAAACCACTTGCTCTTTTACTTACTACATTACTGGACATTCTTACTTACTACAT
This sequence comes from Lacerta agilis, assembly GCF_009819535.1. NCBI lineage: Eukaryota > Metazoa > Chordata > Lepidosauria > Squamata > Lacertidae > Lacerta > Lacerta agilis. Next base: position 76,633,806 of record NC_046315.1, read on the forward strand.
TACTGGTTTACTTACTACATTTACTTTCTACATTACTGGACATTCTTACTTACTACATTACTGGTTTTAGGAACACAAGTTTTCCCCATATCTACAGTAGGAAGCAGAGTAGGAGGAATCTGAAGTTAAACTGGAAGAATGGAGGTCTGGAAGGACGATGGTCACACATTAGAATCCAAGACAACAAGCTTCAGAATAATCTGCCTCTGTCTAAACTGTTAACAACCATAATACAAAAGCCCCAATATACCTTATAAAAGAAGTATTGCACAAGTTCAGATATCCTGACATAATAAAAATGCCCATGAACAAGCAACATTTTTTTCAAATGTTTAAATTTGGGTATTGCATAGTCGCTGTTTCTTGCAGCTTGGCGGCCTTCTTTCCCAATAAGGCCTGGAAGGAAATACAAAATGGCAAAAAGTGAAACGATGCAGTGAAACTGAACTGGTGATACTTATCATTAGATTTCATTCGAACTGGGAAACTATGGTTAGCAGGTTCAGAACAAGCCAGTATCTTCTCTTTCCATCAGCATATAGTGAGGAAGCATCATTTACCCCTAATACTGTATTTAGGAAGTTTCTGCTGGTCACAAAGTATCTTCCACCCAACAACGAAATGGAGACTTAGCTACTGATGGGAAAAATATGTACTCCTCCACAATAGATTGAAGGAAACACTGGCAATGACACAGACAAAGTACTAGGACCATAATAACCAGTGACTCAATATTACATTATGATGATGATAATGGCTTTAAACTTGATCATAACAATCCACTTACCAATGCCAACATGTGCTTCCAGGATCATGCTGACATCATTTGCTCCATCACCAATTGCTAACGTGATTGGATGCTCCTTTGACCATTTAATTAATTTTACAATCTGGAAGGGGGAAAAGGTGCAAATATTACATACGTATTTCTAAACTGCACTATTACGCTCAATGTTCCACTTGCTAAATATTTCGGTGGTGGTGGAAACTGAACCAAGTAAGAAGAAAGGACCTTCACTTCACAGAATATTATATTTTCCAGGCAGTAGTGAAACAGACAGGCCAGCATTTGGGCCTGTTCACACATTACTTTCTAAGGAAACTCAGAATTCCCCTTCCTTTACCATGGAGAGAAAATAACAACCAAAGATATAACTGTATTGTGTTTATTTGAACAGATTATCTCCACAACTACTTGGCAGAAAATCTCTATTCTTTCTGATAACAGATTAGGCAATCAGGGAAATACTTCATTTGGCAACATAACCCAGTTCACTTAAGACTTCTTTTCCACAGCAAGAGGAAGAAGTAGATTTCGCTTTTCTCCAGGAAAGTAACGGCTGAACAGGCCCCAAGATGGGCCTAGTTGTTTTCTTTCCGTCATCCTTATATCTTTGTCCAGTGTTATTCCAATTATCTACTGATAAAAGCCTAATCAAAATAATTTCCAACAGACACCTATTCTTATTTCTATTTCCTTGTGTTTTTGTGTTTAGGAAATAACAGCTTTCCTTATGAGGTTAATGTGTAGTCTCACAATGTAGCATCAGCTGAAAATACAGCACTTTTCCTTTAGTTAAATAAGCTCTTTTACCAGTAGCATGTCAATCCCTGAAATCTGCTTGAAACATACATAAATCAGTGGCACAGCAGGATGCCGTTTTAATGTACCATTAACTAATTGCTTTCTTTCAGAAATTCTTTCACTCATTTCTCCTTGTTTTTTCATTTTTTTGCTTCCATTATCAATCACTGGAAGGTGGGTATTTAACAAAACACATTACATGGAGACTTTCAATATTTATATAAATATACATTTGTCATGTAATTTAAGAAGCGAAACACAAACCTGTGCTTTTTGCAAAGGAGCCATGCGACAGCATAGAACTGCACTGCAGTTCCTACAGATTTCAAGGAAGATCTCTCTGTAGTTACCAGAGCTCCCATCTTCCCGTGGTTTCATTATTAATGATAATGCTGCTCCATCAATAATTAAACCATAATCTTGCATTTCAGCTGAAAGCCTATTGAGTGACAAAAATACACAAATTAATGCTGGTTTTGCAGTTTAACCAACCGTGTTTTATACAGCAGTCGCTTCAAAAGACATGCTGAAATACAGCACACTCAAGGTATTTTGGGTTGCAAGTAACATAGGGCTAAGGCTACAGTTCCTTCAGCTCAAGGATTTATCAGTGTGCAATGGAACATTCTTTCTCTTTTCTCTCCCCCCCCCTTATGCATCCTAATTCTCTTTCTCTCTTAGGGCAACCCTCCAGAGAAGAATTGGGGACAGAGGAGGGAGGCATGCAGGGGGGAGAGAGGGGAGAAAGTCCCATTCCTTGCGCTGGCAGGATAATTTAGTTGAATACTGTCCTTTAGATTTCTTGCCATTTGAAGTAACTAACTTGATACATCAATCTTGGTTTTGCCTCCAATTACCACAGTGGAGAGTAGAAACCCCACCACTAGGTTTCTGTTCCCTCTACACACTAGGATACTCTCACAAGAAATCTATTCCCTAATTTCCAATTTTGTTGCACAGGATAAAGCCACACTATTTTTACATTTTGTGGGGTAATCTGCCACCTCTCTCTATATGAACCTATCCAGACCCTAAGAACATCCCCTGGGGCCTTTTTTTGTGTGCCTCCTCCACGTGAGGTCTGGAGGGTGGCAACATGAGGGCCTTTTCTGCAGTGGCTCCCCGTTTGAGGACTGTTCTCCCCCAGGGAGGTTTGACTGACATCCAATGCCATTTTAAAATGTATTGGGGGGGGGGGGCAAGGACTCCAATGGGACCAAGATGAGCACTAGAGTTAGCGGTGACCCAGTGGCCAGGATTTCTGACCTTGTAGCCAACAACATAGATCATGTTTAGCTCCATTTCTGTTAGGAGTTGATCTTTCAGAATGGCAGCACCCATGTTTTGGAAATCCCTGCCTATTAACATTAGGAAGGTCCCTACATTAGATAGATAGATAGACAGATAGACAGACAGATAGATGCCTTCTAAAAGCCTATGTAGTTATATAATTTAGAATCGGCTTTTTAATTTTGTTGATTTCATCTGTGTATTTATCACACACAATAATGATTAGGTAGCTAATGATTGTGTACCTACACTGTACATACTGTATTTTTCAGTGTATTTTTCCGTGTATAAGACTAGGTTTTTCCCCTAAAAAAATTGGGGGCGTCTTATACACTGGGGCCATCCCCCCATTTTCCTAAATTGGAGTCCCCCAAAATAGGGGGTGTCTTATAGATGGAAAACTAGAAAAATGTGGTATATCTATATATGTTTTTTTTAAAAGCTGTTTCCGATTCTGCCACTGAACCAATGCAAAAAAAAGGATGCAAATTTTGTTTTTGGTTGAATTTGTACTTTATACATACCCTGAGAAGGTGTCCCTTGTTAAACTGCCGCTGTGCCTTAGGACAGTCTTGCTTAAATCAAACAACACATCGTGCAAGCTCTGCTCCTCTATTTTCTTGGTAGTTAACTCAAGTATTTGAGTACTTCTTCTGAATAGTTTGCAGGCGTAGCAGGCAGCTGCGGCAGTCTCCATTTTGTCTCCCGTCAGAACCCAAACCTTAATGCCAGCTTTTTGCAGAGATTCGATTGTATCAGCAGCTTTTTCCTGTAATCTTGGAGATACCAATCACAAATAATTATTGACAAACTTTAAATTAAAAATTTAGGGCACTTACTAAAAGGTTTCTATCATATTGGAAAACATGACGGTAAAAAGGAGTTTGGACTTAAGAAGACTTTGCTGTCATGCAATATTTTATTTATTTATTTACTCAATAGTTTTCTCTCCATTGATTTAAAGGGTTCAGATGCTGCAGTCCAGAGGAGCTACAGTGTATTTTAGTGCCCTTCACCTGTCTGTTTTAAAGCACATAAAATCATGCTTCACAGCAAAAAATTTAGTAAAACTGGCAAGATGCAGCAAGCCTTTGAATCGCTCACAACTCAGTCTCATTTTGTGCAGTTTGAAGATGAATTAAATTTTTTGTTAGAACCTTAATATCTTTCTAGGATTCAAACCAACAGATACTAACACTGTCTATGTCATACTGGCTTAAATTTGGTTTCTGTAGTAACTTAACAAAAACAGAAAAACTTGTTTTTCAGCGGCTTTGCCAGTAAAATAATTAAAAATATACAAGAAACATTAGGTGGGCAAATAATAAAAATTTGGATGTCTTGTCTGCTGAAAAGTATTTGTGGGCGTTTCCTGAACCCCACACATAAACATAAATAATATTTTTATTCTACACTTCTAGCTGCACTGATAGCAAGGTCATTGGTAAGAAAGAACCCATTTCTTGTTGAAGTTTTCAGCTAGTCAGTATATTCCCAGGTTCAAATACGCAACCTGGTGGCTCCAGAAATATAAAAATTAGGACCAGTCTAAGAAAAGGGGAGTGAGGCAGAGAGAGAGAGAGAGATAGAAAGCAAGCTAAATCTATATATTCCAGGTTGAACAATATGTTTCTATTCCCATTAGGCTAAGTTTAGCTTGACTACAGCATAAGAGGGCTGAAACAATGAAAAGGAACTTCCTACTAAGTAAGGGCTGATCCACAAAGCAAAACCTGAGCAAACACAACTGCACTTGTTTGTATTCATCTTTTTGTAGCCTTGTCTCTCCTTTCCCATTCAAATTTAGACGGTAAGCTTTTCGTATCAGGAACCTTTACTGGGATTGCTTATGGAGCTCTGTAAATCAAAATTTATATGGAGACCGCTCAATAATGATGATGGCAGTGGCTGCAACTATGAAAAAGCAGGAGAAGGAGGAGTGACATCAATAACGACTCTCCCTTGCTCCTACAATTACTAACCATGGACTTGACTTCCTGTATTTACCCAACGCAGCAGGCAGCAGTAGTGATGGGTGGACACAGTTTGACTCAGAAACTGAGTGCACATTACAAGTATTTTTAGGAAGCTCAATCCAAGTTTGTGTGGCTGCAGGAGAGCAATGGAAACAGACTTTAATTACCTCCCCCTTTTCCAGTGAAGGTTAAACGCCAGAGAGACAGTGGGGCTACCTATTTTCAATGCATCCTTGTTTCTCTTACAGTATGTAATAACATCTGAGCCCTGGCGTTTTATTGAGGCAAAAACACCTGGTGAAAGTGGGACAAAATAGTGGGAAGTCTTGCCCAGTTTGCATGGGATAGTCTTTATTTTCCTGCTTTCAATTTTATTGAGTTGGGAGTAGGTTGTTAGCGTATTTTTAATGACTGGGACCAGAAAACTTGCTATCAGGGAAAAGGTGGGGTATTAAATAAATATGTATAAATAAATAAATAAATAAATAAATAAATAAATGTTTAGGGAATATTTTATCGCAGTGCAATGCATTCTGAGGTTTTTGTCATTTTATAGTACAATTAGTTTCTGTTGTGTAAACAGCTTGTAGTGCTGCTAATTACTGTGTGGCCACATTGTAAACTACTAATTGTTATAATACTGCTTCTAAATGCTTCCACAAGACCGCTATTGAGTCAGATGTGCTAAGAAGAGATTAATGGTTCTGGCAGGGCAGCAGGGTGGGGGTGGGGCGGAAAGGATGCCCTCCCATTAGGGGAGGGGGAGAAAGGACACTTGCAAAAAACTGTTAAGAAGGATTAGACAAGTACAGGGTTTTCTTTTCTTTCAGCTCTGTACCACCTCTTTGATTCCAAATTCTGGTTTGTGAACTAGTTTTAAATCTATTTTAGGAAACGTTTACATTATTGTGTATTGTCTGCATGTCGGTTTGACCACTGTTGTGGTAGAAACGCAGCACATAAATCTAAACAAACAAACAAAAATAACTTGGGCTCTCTACAGCTGTTGTCTCACTGAGACACGTATGAACCTTTTGCCCTTGCACGCAGCTCTCATTGCCTTTGATAAGGAAGTCTGTTTCTTTCAAATCAGAAAACTGTGGTTAACAGGTTCTGAGGAAACCAGGACCCTAAACCAGTTTTCATACTACTTTTACGATCGTGGTGTAGTCTGAACACAGTCACCATCATTTTATTGTTCGGGGGGGGGGATGGGAAACTATAGTTTATTAGATAGGGAGGTATTCAGGTACATTTTTGAGTTAACACCAAGGGACTTCCCTGTCTCGTCTCGTCTCCCTTCGCGTTATCCCCAAATCTGCTATGGAGGGTAGTGAGAAACTGGAGAACAGATTTAGGAGGCACATGCAGGGAGAAGGGGTATAACACAAAGAGAGGAGGGAAGGGGCTGTTGATGATTGGGTGTGGCTGCAGCAATAGGGCGGCTTATTTACGGCAGCGTTTAGGCATGCATGCAATCGGCTGTGGTTGCGTCGAGTGAGCAGATGGGCTTTTGGCTGTGATCGTGCTGGCGATTGGTGGCCGTGGTGCTGCATGCGATGTTCACTTGTGGTCAGGCCATAGAGCGATTGCCCCCCCCCCCCAAGCTCAACAATAGGGGTCGTCTACGCCAACCCCGACCTCTCTCACCACCAAAGGAGCACAAGTGAACAACAGAGAACCTGCACAAACCACTCCGACACCAAACCCTACATATATTAAGTAAAATAGAAACAGTGTCACCCAACCCCACCCATCTCCCCATCCTGTCCACCTCTTTTCCCCTTTTCTTCCTAATGTCTCAACAAACAAAATCGATTTGTAAAAATGTTACATGGAAAAAATACGAGAGAGACATTGCACTACCTTTGCAAATCAAGAAAACCTTTAAAAAAAACTTTAAAAAACATAAGGGGTCATCTTACACATGGGGCATTATACGCGGAAAAATATGGTATATTGGCTTATTAGTCAACGCATGTGCAACCAAACTGGGCCTAATTCTGCTACTATATGGAGACAGCTATTTTCATCACACAGAGTGGTATTTGCATAGGGAAGAAAGTTCCATCCCCTTAACAGAATTTAAGATGAATCCTATTAAATTGCTTTAAATTTATAGAAGTGCACTAACCGGTCTTCAACTGCTGTAGCACCAAGCAGGATAAGTCCCTTTTCTATCTGCTCATAGGCCTCAGCCAGTTTCTTCTCCCGATCCCGAAGGGCCAGTTTGGCCTCCTGCAGCTGCTTCTGCACATTCTCGTATTCTTCACAGGTGAATTTCTTATACGCTACACATAACGTTCGAAGGCCCTCCTAAAGGAAATTATGTTAAAAGCACAGAGACATGTTCACTGAAAGCCTTCTGGAGATTTCCAGTTCTGCAGGTTATAATTTATGTTTCTGCCTCGTGTAGTGGTTTAATTGACTTGAGGTTAGAATGCAAGTTTATCAACTGCCTTGAGCAAGGCCACAATTTGGTTAACTTGAACGTTGCCTCTGGAGAATGCTATAAGAAAGCTGGAAACCCAACGTCTCTACAGTTTTGGGAAAAGAAAGAAAGAAAATACTGTTGATAGAGGTGGGCAAAACCAACTATGGCTTCCATCAAAAACCCTATGTGACAAGCAGAACTACAAGATTCTTGGGTATCTCTAATAATTTATGCTGTGTGTGTGGCCTCTCACAAAAAGTGCACTGAAGGAGAATGGAAGTCAACACAACGATGACTTCCTTAACTACACTTTGCCATCATTCCCTTCTTTAGGCAAGTCTGCACTTACAAAACTGACTTTTGCAGCTTTCTGCCTTGAATACAAGCAACATAATAAATGGATCTTACCACTGCATTGCGCTCAACTCTTGATCTAATCTGGTCTATTTTGCCTTCTGCAACTCTGGGGAAAATAGATGAATCTGCTCCTTTACAAAACAGAAATATTTCTCCTGAAAAGGTAAGCAAAACAAGATTTTAAAAGTGGGTTAAATGCAGATAAAGCCCTTGCTGTTCTGAACCACGGGCTCAAAGGACAGCACGGGGGACTGGCTGGGTACAGGAATATCAAAGGAGGATGTCAAAAACAGTAGAGCAATTAGCTCTATTATTATTAAAAGACTTACAGCTAAGTAGCCTGCCAGGTCTCCTAGCTTCTGCAGACACAAGACAGACAATGCAGCAAGGAGATGGTTTGTCTGCCCAGGGTGTGCAAAGGCTAGGAGACCTGGCAGGCTGCTTTGCTGTAAGTCTATGCCTTTCTTTAATAAAGAACTAGAACTGATCGCTCTTTGGTATCCTTGCACTCAACCACTCCCACAAACCCTCCTTTGGGCCTATGGTTCAGAACACTTACTGCTAAAATATAAAAAAAGTCTTCTTATGAAACAGCTCTTTGAAATTATCACACTCTACCTTAAATCGACTCAAATTAAACAGAGTCAAAATTACAAGCATACTACAGTCGTACCTTGGTTTTTAAACAGCTTAGGTTTGGCTTCGGAACGCCTCAAATCCAGAAGTGACTGTTCCAGTTTGCGAACTATTTTTGGAAGCCGAATGTCCGACAGGGCTTCCGATTGGCTCCAGGAGCTTCCTGCAGCCAATTAGAAGTCATGCTTTGGTTTCCGAATGTTTTGGAAGTCGAACGTACTTCCAGAAAGGATTCCGTTCGACTTCCAAGGTACGACTGTATTTGAAAATATGATGGAATAGTAGAAAACGGCAAAAATCAAGAAAGGCTAAAGAGCAGAAGATCTGTGATAATCTGAGGCCCTTCTTCATGTACTCCCTTCCACAATAGGTCTGGGGGAGGGTGAGAATTGGGCCTTTTCTGCAGTGGCTCCCTGTTTGTAAAATGCTCTCCCCAGGGTTTGCCTAGCGCCTTCACTACATATCTTTATGTGCTGAGCAAAAACATTCCTCTGTAACCAGGCCTTTTGCTGATTAAACAATGTGTTTGTGGGAGCGGAGTGGTTTTGGTTGTTGTTATGATAAGTATTTTGTGTTTTCATTTTGTATTTTTATGTGATAAAGCGCCCTGTGATCTTCGGATGAAGGGGCAGTATATAAATTTAATAAATAAATAAGTAAGTAATAGATTTCAGACTTAAACCAAGTTCTCAAGAGCTTAGGGACTAGACATTTTTCTTTTCTTTAAGTACCTTTAGCCGATTTAACTATCACACTCATTCGTCTCCTTACAGAATCAAAACTAAGGATTTCCAATAGTTCAAACCTAAAGGGGAAAAAACAAGGACAGGTTGTAATAACGTAAGTATTTATATCCATACACACAAACAGAGAGAGAGGGGGAGTAAAACAGATGTAAATCCATGGTCCCTGTGAGATGAACATAGCGTTTCATTAAACTCCATACCCTTGGCTCAAAATCCAAACTGACAGACTTGCAAATCACCCCCGTAATAAACCATACAACCAACTAAGCAAAGTGCTTTTCTCAAAGTTAACTTTTTAAAAGGCCATTAAAGACAAAACATAGTTATGTACAGGACAACAGTGCACAACTTACCTTTCAATATCATTTTCTCGATTCAAGATTTCCATAAAATTGTCCTTCAGTCTTAAATAGGTGTAACCAAGCCTGAAATTCAACCGTAGATACACATCAGAAGTTACAACTAACTATGCCACCAAGTTTACAGTAGACTGAACTGTGAGGCGGGTTGTGTATTACTAGAAACAAACTTCTCTAAATTTCATTTACAGATCACAAAAGTTATTATTTACTCAAGCTGGCTCGATATTTCTCTGTGGTTTTATTTCTCAATTTAATGTTTTGAGAACAATCATCCCACGTTAGCTGCTCCCACAGTTCAGGACCATTACTTTCCACCGCTTTCCAAAAACACTGTACTTTTGGCTCCCCCTGTACTCTGACATTAACATACAGACACACCTAATTACCTCATCTGTGGCATGTTCACAACACCCAAATGACAACAATCAAGTAAGTATACAATGAGGATGGTGTTAATCTTTCCCTCCCCAAAAGATGTGGGCACAGAAGTACCTAGACCTACAGACACCTAGACCTGATTAGATCCTGCTTCATAACAAGTAGATTATACCCATATGATAAGTTATCATCCCTGCCCCCATCCAAGACGTTCCCAATTGCAAAACATACCTGCTTCAAAGCTCTTAAAGGCAAACCACTCCCTCACTTTGACCACCTGCTCCGATATTGTGCTGGCAGGAGTAGCAGAGTAGTCCTTAGTGTCCCATTACACATATGGCCTGTAAAGCTGTACAGCTGTTGTGCTGTACCTTGTACTGAAATTCTACCTTTCTGTTTCTTGTCCATGCTCTCTCCACCGCCCCTGCCACCCTGCATGCCTCCCCCTTCTACTAATGTTAACAGTTCTACCAGCTCTGAGCCACACAAGTTCTCTCCAGGAACAGTAACCAGGTTTGAAAAAGCAGAAGAAACATTTGTTTTTCAACAGAGACATCCAAACAACATCTCACATGCAGCTAGGCCTGACCTCTCTCCCCCCTCTCCATTTCCTCCTCACTTTCATTTTACCCTCAGCATGTCTCTCACTTCAGGGACACCTTTACAAAGATATTTCCCCCCAACAGCTACCTTTGGAGTTACTATCAAAGGAAATGAGTCTCAGCTCTCACACAAGCTGAAAAAAAGCCATTATGGTCCATACCTCTGAATCCCTTCAACTAAAGCAACTTCATCAGGGGATGATGAAATATACACGGCAGACCTCCCCGACAGCTGTGCTTTCTTCAACCCATCCACGTTGTCATCTTCCTTCACTTGAATGGTGTGACAAAGGCACAGAGCCCGGAAAAAGAGTTCTTCTCTGTCCTGAAGAAGAAGAAGAAGAAGAAGAAGAAGAAGAAGAAGAAGAAGAAGAAGAATTTGGGCTTGATGTCCCACCTTTCACTCCCCTTAAGGAGTCTCAAAGTGGCTAACAATATCCTTTCCCTTCCTCCCCCACAACAAACACTCCGTGAGGTGAGTGAGGCTGAGAGACTTCAGAAAAGTGTGACTAGCCCAAGGTCACCCAGCAGCTGCATGTGGAGGAGCGGAGACGTGAACCCCGTTCACCAGATTACGAGTCCACCGCTCTTAACCACTACACCACGCTGGCTCCCAAGAAGAATGCTGCTAACACAGATTCCCAACTCCGAGGGAAATAGCAACAACATTTAATACTTTGCACATGTAACAGAAGCAGCTGAACAGACTAGATTGTATACATTATTTAAGTTCACACACTAAATTCTTTTGGTAAGTTAAAAGTTGGTTATGGGAGAAAAGTTGCCCATCCTACAACCTGGTGTCACCTGAGATGCTTTAAAAGCATCTACGGATTGATTGGGACCCTCCTAAGCAATGCAGGATGCTGTTGTTCCCCCTTAGTACTCTAGAGTCCTCCCTATCTCTGGACTCTCATTTATGTTTCAAACCAGTTCATCTTAGAACAGGGGTCTGCAACCTTTAAGACCAAAAGAGCCACTTGGACCCGTTTCCGAAGGGGGGAAAAAACTGGGAGCCGCAAAACCATTGCAACATTTAAAACAAATATAACACTGCATTTTATTTTTAAAAATCCGATTTAAATTTAAAAAAAATCTGATTTAAATAAAAAAAATATCCATTTTTTAAAATAAAAAAATCATTCATTTTTATCCACCCTGGGGACCACTACCAGGTCACAGCCTGATCCAAGGTGGGTTGCAACAGCATACAAATATTTGATTTGTTGTTGTTGTTTTTTAAAAAAAGAGTCCTCAACTGCACACTTGTGTTAAATGTTTGTCCCATGTCTTATTGAAGACTGCTGGCTTTTACAATAATCTTAGTGTCTTTTACCCTTAATATTTCAGACCAGAGGCTATGTTCACCTCTTCCAACCTCCTCTCTTGCTAAATAAAGCACAGAATTGCACCAGAGAAGCCTGTGATGTTTGTGCTGACTTGCATACAGGTGGCTGTAGTAGTTCGTAGTGTTCAAACCTTTTTAGGGGAGTTCCCTGCCCCCTTAATGACAATGGCGATAGATTTTGCACATGAACACAGATCCAAGTTAGGACTCCTCTCTTCCACGCCAACAGGTGCTTTGTCAAGGCTCCCCTAACACACACTCAGGACAGAGGAAAAACTGCAAAACGTCCCGGCCTTGCTCCGGGGTGGAGAGAGACGCGCGCCCGCGAGAGCGCGGTCTGAGGCTGCGAGCGGAACCAGGAGTGAAGGAGGCAGCGGCAGGGAAACAGTCGCCGCTTCCTCAACCATTTTTAAAAAGAGGGCTTCCCCCCTCGCCCGCCGCCCCTGGCCCAGCCCGCAGCTGCCTACCTCGTCGTCGCCTCGACTCAGCAGCCAGCAGCCTTCCGAGAGGAACCGCGGCCAGCCCTCCCCTGCGGTCCCACGACCCAGCCGAGGAGTCCTGGCCTCCAGTGCCCGTGCGGGGACGCATCTGAAGGCCCCCTTCCTGCCCCCATCCCGTCCCGCCTCCCAGCTGCCTCTGGATGCCGCGGGGTCCCACATACCCGCCAACCCTGGAGCTCCCCTGTCCGCCCCAAGGCCGCCTCCCACGCTAGGAAGACTCCCGGAGCTGGGCAGGGTTGGTCCCGCCAGGCAGGCTCGGGGGGTGGCCTCTCCCATGGGCGCCTGCTTCGGAGGTGGAGGCGGGGTCTTCAAAGTTCCCCCTCCCGCTCGCCCAGCTCCATCTCTTCCCGAAGGAGCATGCGCGCCTCAGGCGCGCTCCCCGCCAGAGCCCTTGGCTGAGCTGTGCCACCTCTACTGCGTCCCCACCACCTCCGAGCCCCGCTGCCCCGCTGTTCAAGGCCAGGTGATCCTGGGTACGCCCCTGAGCAGCGCCCTCAGCCTCCGGAGGGCGGGCCGCCGGCCAGCTGGAGGGCGGTCGCTGCCAGCTGGAGAAGTGGGCAGGCATATCCGCCCCGGAGCCCCGGAGCCGCGGCAGCCGTGTAAAAGAGCCGCATGCGGCTCCGGAGCCGCAGGTTGCTGACCCCCGTCTTAGAACAACAGTGACTTTATTAAGAAGCTACCATTGGAATAGAAAAGGATTGCAAAGGATTTAGCATACTAACTAGATAAATTGCTACAAACCAAGTGTTTTTGTCTTCGCTAGCTTGTTTGGAGCCAGGGTATTCTTCAGCTTTGCAAACTATTATTTGTAAATATTATGAGCAACAGCTCTTGAGTCATAGCAAAGCAGGAATGTCGTATTAACAAAGGGGGGGAGGAATGGAACATTCTGAAAGCAAAATTCCTACCTGACAAAAAGCTACTTTATTTAACTGAGTCCCCCAAGTGTCATGTTTTCAGTATATAATAATAATAATAATAATAATAATAATAATAATAATAATAATAATAATAATATCTCCGTACTTTGCCACTTCCTCCTGGGGAAGAATCAATCATATCAATACCAGCAGAATCAGGGAGAATTTGGCCATTACAGATGACATGAGGAACATACACATGGCCCTCAATGCAACATTCTATGAACTCCATATTGTTCTCTGTTAAGGTCCCTGTTTTATCTGTGAAGACATATTCAACCTGAAGAGAAACAGATAGAACAATTAAGAATCAAATCAACAAGAACAGAGCTTGGGGGCAAGGTGGGGGAAGTCAGATATTTGGATATATGAAGGTATTATGTGATACTTTTTTGTCCTCTGTCCTTGAAAAAGCATGCAGGACTTGTCTTTTCCAGGTGAGGCATAGGAACTTTCAGCCCATGGGATTAACCTGGTCCACCAGAACTCTTTATTCAGTTCTCGGCATTATCCGTATGACACTGAAATGCGTCCAGTTCTGGGCACCACCACTTGACAAGCTGGGAAGGATATTGACAAGCTGGGACGTGTGCAGAGGAGGGCGACCAAGATGACCAAGGGTCTGGAAACCATGCCTTATGAGGAATGGTCGAGGGAGTTGGGTATGCTTAGCCTGGGAAAGAAGAATTTGAGAGAGATGGCTGTCACATGGAAGATGGAGCAAGCTTGTCTTCTCCTGCTCTAGAGAGTAGGACTCGATCCAATGGATTCAAGTTACAAGACAGGAGATTGTGACTAAACATCAAGGATAACTTTCTGACAGTAAGAGCTGCTTGACATTGGAACAGACTCCCTCAGGAAGTTGTGGACTCTCCTTCCTTGGAGGTTTTTAAGCAGAGGTTGGGTGGTCATCTGTCATGGATGCTTTTGTTGAGATGACTGCCGGGGTCCCTCCCAGTTCCACAGTTCTATGATTCTATGACACACTGCCTTTCCTTGTCCCATTGTACAGAGAGCTGGCCATGCAGGAAGAGGTATTTCCAAGTAAAGTGGTATTCTCAATATCAGCAGGAATCTAAATATCAGAAACAGCTGCAAGATTTGTAGGATACTTTCTATGTGACTTGTTACCTGTCCCAACTCTTCATTGAGGTCAGAGGTATTCACCAGCGGCCCTTCACCTGTTTCTTCATCAAACATTTCTTCATCCCAGGTAAGAAAATAAGAACCAAGAAACTTCTGCATTTCTACTGTGACGTACATGGATACAGGAATGATGTAGTTGAAAAGAACCATGAAGGCAAGGAAATCTGTAAATGCTGTAATAAACTGCCAAGGCGGCGAGGTTGGGGGTGGGAGGGACAAAATCAAAGAATTTATTTGGATATACAGTAACAGCAAGAATCACATCTTAGATGCAATCAAGCAGTTGGATCGACTTCTATAAAACACGCATAGGACTGCACACTTAGGTTGCAATCCTAAGTATATTTACTGCAGAATAAGCCCTATTAATGACTGCCCAGTTAGACATTTGTGATATTTAAACTCCCTCTATTTCATCCCAGCATAAAATTCTGCCTCATCCAAAATATTCACTGAGATGCTCTGCTCCGGCATGCAAAAACAATCTTTAGATTTATTATAATGTTTATATTCTAAAATACATATTTTTAAACTGTAGGTGTATCATGAAGAAAAATCAAGTAGTTAGCTTAGGCCCAGTGCAGCCATAATGGGCTTACTCTGATAAACTACTGCTTGAAGAATTGACAAGTTCAAGCACATTCTCCTCCTTGCCTGGCCTCCTGTTCCTTTGTGCGCATAGCTGCAGACAAGACTTCTATGTTTCTTAAACTAGTTTTCCACAACATCCCAAACAGGAAACTGGTTTGAGCATTTCCTTCTTTCCAGTTCATCCCTTGTTCATGTGCTAAAAAAATACTGTGGTTTTTTGAGCAGCCCAATTCACATGCACTTTGCCAGTACTTGCTTTTAACTAACAGAAGCCCCAAAAAAGATACACAGAAAGAAAAAGCCTCTTTATTCAGATTATCCTGCAGGATCGGAAGCAAATATGGAGCAAAGAATGTTCCATATTATTTGCAAAGGAAGAACACTCTTGAAGGCATTACCAAGCAATGTAGTTACTGGAGATATGTAAGGGCAGAAATATAGCAAAACTGCATTGTGATTGTCATCATCGTCATCATCATCATCATCATCATATGCCATGAGTTGCATCCAACACAGGTGACAGTAAGGCTTCCATCAATGGAACAGGGAGAAAAGCCATTTTCAGCAATTCCTCCCTCGTCCTCAGAGGGTTAGGGAAATCTTCAGAGCAGATTTAGTCAGGCACTTTACTGAGGGAGGGGGAAAATAAATGAAAATCACTTCCTTTCCCATTCTACTGACAGAAGCCTTATCATGAGCTGCAGTGACACTATTGCGCAAAACCCTTAATTTTTTTTAATAAACCTCAAGTTATTCACATACCACATTTCTTTTCCGTTCTAGTTCTGTTTTCTCATTATACCAAGGCTCATCGCGAAACTGCTCACTTTGCCACACGTATTTCAGGACAGTATTTATTAGTGATTTACTGATCAGAATACAGAGGTATACAATAAGAAATACATTCATGGATCTGAAACAAATGAGAGGAAAATGTTTTTAGCATAAGTAAAAAAAAAAAAAGATTTTTTTTAAATGTTAGCATGCTTTTGATTTAGTCTAAGCTTCCACCACCCCCACCCCCCATTTGTAAATTTGACATATCTAACAAATGCAGCAAAAGACCTTTTGCAGAAAAGGTATTAGCAATTCATAATAGGGAATAAAGGATTGCACAGTGCATATTACAAAGGTTATCAGTGCTTTTGATGAATCATGACCCACATGTATTATTTTGGTTTTGATAGGTGCACAAATGTGCAAATATCCATCAGGCTAATATGCATTATAAACCAAACTTTCTACATCCTTGGTTCGACACCAGTTATGATCAGTTCATTCTTCTGGGATGACAGGGCTAGCACTAGTTGTGAAATTGCCATGACCAAAACCAGGGGCGTAGCGAGCCGCTCGGTCACCAGGGGCGGCAAACCTGGGGACCCAGCGGCGGCGCAGCACGCGTGTGCAGTGCATCATACGCCGGGCGGGACCCAGACAGGCCGCTGGGCGGAGCGGCCTCACTCCACAGCTTGCGAGCAGGCCGCCGTGCAGGTTTGTGAGCAGGCTGTGGGGTGAGTCCACTCCACCCTGCAGCCCGTCCGGGGCCCGCTGGCGGGGCAGGGCCAGCCCAAGTGTCACCCCCCTCCCCTGGACCCCGAGGTGGCCCGCCCCCCTGCTCCGCCCCTGACCAAAACCATTATCTTTGTCTGCACAGTACTAACCAACATATGCATGCAAAGTCATTTCCCAAAGCATTTACACTCCCACTTTTCTTCTGAGGAATGGTGTCTTACATAGGACTGCCACTATTTTATTCTCACAACAAACCTACAGATGAGGTTAAGCGGAAAGTACGTAAATGAATTTGCAACATGCTGCAAGACTGGACGATAATCCGATTTCCCCGGTCCAGATATAACAGTCCAGAATGGTGCTATAAATTTGTGCATTTGGCTGTTTCCAGAAGCAAACCAGTGAAGGAGGAACTGGTGGGCCTTTCAGAGTTGTGTTATATTACATGCATTTTGCATAAACCACTGTGTGGTTAATGGCAAGCACTGATCACCCGGTATAGTTAGAGGTGCCACCAAACTTGTACTCCGGTGACGGGAAATCATGACTGCTACAAAGAAGCAGCAAGCTTTTTGTTCCCCCATTTCTTCTCCAGGTTATATGCAGTGGTACTTTCCTTGCAGGTGGTAAGTCACTGGGAAAGGACTCTCCCTCCCCACTCCCCTCTCTAACAGACTGGTATGCTGCAATGCAGCACCCAGAAGCCCATTGGCTGTGCCAGAAGCCTATTAAGTAAGGTTTAAGGGAAGGGGTTTGTTGGGATTGGTGGATATGAAGTGGATCCAATTTTGACTGGTTCAGAAATAAGCCCAAATATTTCCCAGTATAATGTATGAAACAAACTCATGCTTGTCTAAAAGAACAAGACAAGTACAAACAGGAATAGCATCAGAAGCAGGGCTTTCCCCCCCTCCCAGCTGGAACTCGCTGGAACTGAGTTCCGGCACCTCTCAGGGTAGTGCCATTGCCATTATAAGAGAACAAGGAAGGTGAGTTCCGGCATCTCTTTTTCTAGAAAAATAGGACGGATGAGAACCCTTTCAAAGCTAGCAGTTTTAAACTGGCAATCAAATGATGACTGTATCCCAATGTGTACAAACAAACAATAGAAGAACAAAACCTTCATAGCAGGCTTAAGACACGATTAGTTATTTCCAAAACAAACAAACACTGTTTGGGGTTTTTCGCTGCTTCGCATCATGCAGACATTTCCTTTCCTTTCCTGCTTCCTACTGATCTTGCCCACACATATATGCATATTAGAAGCACTCATAGCTTTACTTTTCCACAGCAGATCGTTTCTGAGATTTTGATTGGTAGTTCAATGCCATTTTTGTTTCCATGCCAGTGTAGATAGCAACACCTGAAACAAACAGAAATACCATTTCATCAAAAAATATGGATGTGGGTGAATGTGCACATTACGTAATATTACACACAACCGCTAGCTAATGCAGCTAATTGCAAATTCTATTTAAAAGGATAGGATTGTGTAGGAGACACAGCTGTGGGCCTGATTTAGTGAGTCTGTTAATGGATGCATTAACAACTGCACACATTCAGCTGCAGGGCTCAGCTGAAACTGGAAGTGGTGGGATAATATTTATTCAAGTTTTTAGGTGTGTGGTTTTTTTAGGGCAATAAAACACACCCAGCGTTTTAGCAGATTTCCTCCGGAAGGGGACAAAAAATGTTCATCCATTCAGGCTGAGGGCAATGCTGATCCAGGAATCATTTCCCTTACTAGCTCTGTTTTCCCTCCATAATCATATTACCAAATCGGATTGGCTACATAATGTAATGCCATAATTACTGTAAGACAACACCCAATTTGATGGGATGGCCAATGGGATGAAATCTGGGGAAAAGACAACCCAGAAAAATGGCAAGAGACTAAAAAGCAGGGAAAGAACAACAACAAGCAGTGAACATTTGCAGAATTAAGTGGTTGTTCAGGAATGATTTGATCTGACTTCAGAACACTACTTTCAGCCCCCAAATATAATATATATTAATATATTAAGTGTTACATAAATTAAACCAGTTACAGGTAGGTAGCCGTGTTGGTCTGCCATAGTCAAAACAAAATAAAAAATACAAAAATCCTTCCAGTAGCACCTTAGAGACCAACTAAGTTTGTTCTTGGTATGAGCTTTCGTGTGCATGCACACTTCTTCAGATACCATATTTGAAGAAGTGTGCATGCACACGAAAGCTCATACCAAGAACAAACTTAGTTGGTCTCTAAGGTGCTACTGGAAGGATTTTTATTTTTTTATTTTGTTATAAATTAAACCATCAACATCAAAATCAAACAGCTAACAGTCCTTTTCAATGGGTTGTTCCCCCCCCCCTCTTATATTTTTAGCAGAAGATCCTCTGTACGAAATCAGAAGATGCTGCTGAAACTTAAATCTTCTCATTTATATCTCTGAATTAGGACTGTTATTGCTTTTATAGTAATTTACCAAATATTTTCTCTGTGTTCTTCAACGTGGCTCCTCTAAGAAGCACATTTTCAGATCCCAATGGCCTACAAAGGTAGTAAGTGGCAAATATTAATTAACTGTCTGACGCGGCAGCATGAAGGCAGTGTTTTAAACACAAAATAAATAAGGTTAAGTTTAGAAAAGAAAAGAAATTCACATTTCTAAAATGGTGGGCACCTCCAGATGACATTTATATTGATTCGCTTGTACAGAAGTTATATGTTGTCTTCAATACTAAAAGCAGGTTGTGCAATTGGTACAAACCCGAAACTTCCTATTAAAAAGTCCTTTTCAGTAAAATAGGATAAGAGCTTTACTCATAAATGTGAGGATTCAAGTCAGTTAAAAAAAAATACTTATTTTTACGTACAAGCCTAATTAGCTGTATTTTAATAAAAATTGTTCAGGGTGCCATAAAAAAAGCATACAAATGCATAATAAAACAGCATGACATCAGCAGAAAGACTACGACCAGCGTATAAACCCATAAAATATTAAAAGGAAATGCCACTTGAACTCAATATGGATGGCATTAATCTTTCTTTAGCATTTCAGCACTTAAGTACTGGCAACCTTAGCAGAAGATTTTAATCTAAGACCATCAGTGCTTTAAAAACCAAAATGTTCTATAAACTCAAGTAGTGTGGTTAACCAGCTAAAAAAGAACTTCTGCGCATTCTAAGAACAGCACATTAAAGTCTTTTTAAAAAGGACTCACTTAGAGTATACTCATTTTTATGGTTGGTTGCACTTCAGGGTTGGAGTGGGATTATTAGCTACAATTTAATTCTGGTAAAAGCAAGACAAGGATCTTCGCCAATCCTATCATCTAACGTTAGCTGCCAAAACTTTAGCATCTGTTCCTCCACTGGCAGCTTCAATGGAAGCCACATAGAGTTTTGTCCCCAGAAACAGTGCCCAGCCATACATAATCAAGTCCTTTTGGTGTCATGTTCAACTGTGTGCCTTTCATTCCTTGATGATCTGCTCCCTGAAACTGATGAACAAAGGTGTGGGAGCAGGAAAAAACGGGTGGGCAGAAAGGGATTCGCATCAGGCTCTTGGCCCAGCTTTTTCAGGATAATGAAGCCACCATCTCAAAGAAAACTCAATACCCCCGATAATCTTCATGCCCGTTCTTTGCATCTGCTTTTCTCTGCTACAACGTGCCACGGTTGCACTTGTTTTGTTGCATATATTCCGAATTTAACTAGCCCTGACAGGTGCACATGCATGCATTGATTTTTTTTAAAAAAACAATATTTCTACGCAACCCCAATACCAAAGTTCTGATAAAAATTCTTAAAATGCAATATATTGCAGCACAAATTAAGTGATAAAATGAAACACAATCAGGTCTTTAAAACTTTTTAGGGATGGAGGGGGGGAAATTGCCTGGCAGCTTGTCCTATAGTATTTGCTTAGTGTAAGGACTGAATAACCCGGGCATTGCATGTTTTAAGTCCTACCTTGCAACAGGCTCATCTCTGTCGTGGTAAATATTTATCCGACCAACAAACCTGCAAGAGGAAAAACAGATTAGGAAATACCTCAATATCATTATGCCTGTAGGAATGCAGAGAAGAGTATTCCAGTATTTGTACAGCCTTGCATGCAAATAAGTTCAGCTATTGCCTCTAGGGAGATGAATCACAAACGCACCTTTGAAACGCAATGCATTCCCACCCCTGCTTCAATGCAAAACTTATACAGCTTGTATCCTTAGCTGTCCCTGGATGCCTCAATGCAAACTCAAAACTGAGCGCCACAATAAATGAACTTGCCCTTTCACCCAAAACTTATTTCCCTCTTTTCATCATATATTTATTTACTTCATAGCATTTATATACCGCTTGAATGTAGAAAACCTCAAAGCAGTTTATAAGATAACAAAATAGGGGTTTTCTTTCATTTGGAGTACTGTATTCATATCCTGACTTCTAATTCCACATACTGTGACAAGGTGTTGAAAATCAAAATTTCAGGATGGTGAACGGCGATTATCTCTAAGGGTGCACTGACATTTTTCAGGGACAATGGAGTAAGATTCCGGAGAGAAATGGAACAGAGATACTAGGAGAAAGGTAAGCCGAGTTCCTACGACTGCTTCCAGGTAGGGTTTTCCCCTCAGAGATTGCTGTGGCCTTGTGATATGATTCAACCTAACACCTGCAATTTATATGGGGATATTTCTTTATTATGAATTTTATATACAGTGGTACCTCGGGATAAGAACTTAATTCGTTCCAGAGGTCCATTCTTAACCTGAAAACGTTCTTAACCCGAGATACCACTTTAGCTAATGGGGCCTCCCGCTGCCGCGCAATTTCTGTTCTCATTCTGAGGTAAAGTTCTTAACCCGAGGTACTACTTCCGGGTTAGCAGAGTCTGTAACCCGAAATGTTTGCAACCCAAGGTGTTTGTAACCCGAGGTACCACTGTATCCCACTTTTTGCTCGAAAATATTATTACTATTTAAACAACAACAACAACAATAAACATTCTGCTGATTCCAAACCCCACCCCACCCCTGCTGACCAATTGGAGTAACAGAGAGACAGCAGCAACCATACAACAACAACAACAGCAGCAGCAGCAGCTCCAGCCTGCAAGCAGTCACTTTTTCTTTGAGGCACTTCCTGTTTCTTTCTCTGGCTGGCATCTGGTAAAACTGGTAGCTGCAAGTAGTTGTTGATGTTCCTGGCTCTGCACACATCTCAGATGCTCTGCTCAATCTATCTCAATTACAATGTCACTCAAAGCATTCTCACCTAATTATCATCTAGAGACACCATTCACCTGTGAGAATTAAGGTGTTTTCTTTATGACTGCCAGCACTAAGCTGGGAGTCAGGAGACACACAGAGTTCTCCAAAGGAAGAGAGAGGAGGAAAGAGACAGGAACCAACTCAAGTGTACTAAATATGCTGCTTTAATAATAATAATAATAATAATAATAATAATAATAAATTTTATTTGTACCCCGCCCTCAGCCGGGCTCAGAGCATCTAACATCATATAAATAACACAGTATACATAATTATGGGACAATTGACAATTCAGGAAAATAATTACCACATGTTCTTACTTATAAAGATCAGGCTGAGGTTGTTCACATTCAATGGTAGCATGCAATGTGTCGATATCCTGTTCGCTTTGAAAGGCTTTTGTATCTTGGACAGCATAATATGTCTAGAATGGACAAGAAAATATAGTTCAGTATCAACTCAAGGTGCTTATGAAACTGAAGTGAGAATTTTGAAAATTCAGGGGGGGGGGGGCGCAAACAAACTTCTTTCATGAGTGCAATGGTCAACTATTAACAGAATATGTTCTATCTGCCCTTGACAAAACTGTCAAGCCACAGGGGAATGTTTCATATTCTTTTACAATGATAAAATTTACAAGCCTACAAAATAAAATTCACTACAGCCGTACCTTGGAAGTCAAACGGAATCCGTTCCAGAAGTCCATTCGACTTCCAAAACGTTCGGAAACCAAAGCCCGGCTTCTTATTGGCTGCAGGAAGCTCCTGCAGCCAATTGGAAGCTGCGTCAGACGTTCAGCTTCCGAAAATCGTTCGAAAACTGGAACACTCACTTCCAGATTTTGATCGTTCGGGAGCCGATTTGTTCAGGAGCCAAGGTGTTTGTAATCCAAGGTACAACCGTATAAGGATGACAAGTTTAAGCTATTTACCCTAATAGTCATATGTACATCATATAGTGCAGTAGCATTCAATGCCTATCTTTAACCCTTATACTGACATTTCATCAAATGCTGTTCACCTTATGACTGGATTCACCGTCCAAACTTGCTGTCGTAACAAAACATGTTCCATCTGCCCGACTACTGGACAAAAATATTAAGTCACAAGGGAATGTTTCGTCTTCTTTTACCATTACAATATCTCCAACCTGGAAGAGAGGAGTGTACTCGGTCAATGTTTAAGAAAGTATTTTTTAAGTTGTCAATCCCAAGTGTCTTAAAAAACGAAAATCCACTGTTGTCGCTGTCTTTCTTGCAGTAGCCTGTGCCTCAGGGACTGAGGCAGCAATCCCATACATCTTGTATGAGAATAAGTGCTCTTTGATATGGCAAGACTTGCTTCCAAGTAAACATTCACTGCCAGTTCCTACTATGGCTATGGCTATCAAGTCTACCTGCAGAGGTTAAAAGGGAGTTAACAACAGCTATTAATTACAAATGCATAAGAAGTTATCCATGCTGTAACATAATTAGTATACCCTTCTGTGGATTATATGAACATAGGTAACCTTTCAACAAACTATCATTTTTAGGACTGCAAAAAGAAAAGGTTGCTTTTAAAAACAACAACAACCAAATGTCCAAAATTATCCTATTGCATTATCTCAGAACAAGGCACTTCTACGCAATGGTCGGTGTATGTGTGTGTGTGTGTGTGTTTAAGCTGTGCTTAAACTAGAGCAGGATGAAAAATGTGAGCACATTTCTACCAAAAATACAGTCATTTTTCATGTTCTTGTTGGAGTAAAATAATATGCAAAACTCTCTCTCTCTCTAGAGGAATGAGACAGAATCATCTGGCACAGCCTTCTCATTGACCTACTTGGCAAACAAAATAACCTTTCAAAGAATTTTAAATGACATAATTTACAAAGACGTGATCATTCTTTTCCTAGCCATGGCAACTAACTAGAGCACCCATGTTTGGAAGCAGTATACCTCGAAATACTAGATATTGGGGAGAAACAACAGGGGAATGCTGTGCTTTCAAGAACTAAAACAAAACAAGTGTTTCAGGCAGCCATCAAACTATGCACTCATCTAGAAAACTGCATTTTATTCCCTGCTCAGCCCTTGTTTTTCATTTTCCCCACTCCAATAGTTACTTAGGAGTCCATGCTCACTAAGCATGCTCAGTTCTCAATGAGCTATTTTAGGGTTGCTGTGGTTTTCCTCTTTGGATTTCCTCCCTGCCCTGACAATTTCTGAATTACAGAAATGAAAGGCAGTAATACCTATGTGGAAGTAGTTTCCATGATGTAATTTTTTTTAACATATGGAATTAAGATTTGTTCAGTGTCTCTCCCCCATTTAAAGAAGGACTAACCTCTGACAAAAACTTTGCCAACAGCAGTTGTGGCACTCAACATGAGATGCCATTTCCAAGGTGGTATCACTCATGCAATATCTTCCCACTGCCACTGCTGGATTTTTAGTACCGTAACTAATTTTAAAGGTATACACCTGTGTACTCAGTACTTAACATCAACCACTAAAAGGCCACAAGTGATGCTGCCCTCTTATGGGTCATCCAACTCCTGCCACCCCTGTTGCGTATTTTTAGTGACAGATGAGGATCCCAAAATAGCTACTTCTCTATTTGCACCCTGATCCTCTTTTTGAAACAAAGTCTTCACCCTGGTTCATAAAAGGCTCTGCTGTGTTCTACCATAGACCTGATACATGGGACTAATTTTTCTCTTAAAGGCAGGCAGAAATAATATTTATGAAATGAAGAAAGTTATACTCATGGAATATCTATCCTGGAGAGTTGTATCCAACTCTCTCTCTTTCTGACACACCAACTCAAGTAATCTCCATCCAAGAAATATATTGAATAATACATGGCACTCACTCTGAGTTTGCGGCTCTGCTTTCTAACCAGTTTGCCATGTCGAATGAAATGAACAGGACACTGGTTCATTGCATTGTCGGCTTTGTGACGAAGCCAATCTTCATAGCCCTAAATGAAATAGCTAATTAAATATTTATAATTCCAAAAAAAGTAACCGTTTATCATTCATATTAGACTCGTACAACATTGTTGGAGAAACTGTAACTTTAAAACTGTAAGGTGGGGAAGAGTTGGAGATGGAAAATAGAGCAGGAGTTCGAAAATTGTGATGATTGCTTGCTGACTTATTTTTTTAAAATGACATGACTCCAACTCAATTCACATCTGCTCCTGATCATAATGGTGTATCACAGAGGTCAGCAAACCTTTTCAGCAGGGGGCCGGTCCACTATCCCTCAGATCTTGTGGGGGGCCGGACTATATTTTGAAGAAAAAAATTGAACAAATTCCTATGCCCCACAAATAAACCAGTGATGCATTTTAAATAAAATCACACATTCTACTCATGTAAAACATGCTGATTACCGGACCGTCTGAGGGCTGGATTTAGAAGGCAATTGGGCCGGATCCGGCCCCCAGGCTTTAGTTTACCTACCCATGGTGTATCAGGTTCAAAGTTACCATACTGCTGATGGTTGCATGGTTGGTGTTGCATGCACACTTCTGGTTTCCAGAAAAACAATATTTCAGGAAATGAAAAATTAAAAAACAAAACAAAAAGCCATGCAGAATTTATACTACCTTCGCTTTTAACAGTCAATGCTCTTACCTGTTTAATAGCTGTTACAGTGATGACAAAGAAAAGTGGAAGTCCACTTGTCACTGGGCTAGTTGGTGTGTCAATAATTAACTAGGGGAGGAAAAAGAATTAGCATACATTTTCTAAAGAACAGCAATTTTTAAAAAAAATGGTCTTAAAACGTTTTTATTAGCAGCCTTTGATAAAATACTCTGCAATCATTAAAACTGAACCATCTGAACATTAAGATGATAACCAGTGATTTACACATCACTTCCATATCTTAGAAGAGTTTGGCCACGTTGACTAATTCAACTTAATTAACTTATCAGAAGGCTACTGCACATATTAGGCAGAGACAAATCTGGTTTACCACTGAGTGTACACTCGACAGGGATCTGAAATCAATCACAGACCTCCAATAAGACTGCATGATTCAACTGTTTGCAAACATATGTTTGCTGTACACACAGCAGTGTATAAAGTGACCTTGAGCCACAGCAACACAAAGAATACCAACACAGCTTAAGCAGAACCATATACAGTACCTGTTGAGTATTCAATTTATATGTTGCATTGTTGTACCTGTTGAGTATTCAATTTATATGTTGCATTGATTAGATAACAGGTTCCC
Organism: Lacerta agilis; assembly: GCF_009819535.1. Classification (NCBI taxonomy): domain Eukaryota; kingdom Metazoa; phylum Chordata; class Lepidosauria; order Squamata; family Lacertidae; genus Lacerta; species Lacerta agilis. The sequence goes on from NC_046315.1 coordinate 76,659,673, forward strand.
CACCCCGCTATCATTTTCTAATTTAACCTATGTATAGCTAAGCCCACATCCACACCATATATTTTAAGCGCTATTATACCACTTTAACAGTCATGGCTTACCTCAAAGAATTCTGGGAACTGTAGTTCAGAGTTGTTAGGACACACACACACCCCATCCTCTTCACAGAACTTCATTCCCAGAGTTCCCTGGTTATTAAACCACCCAGGAAACTGTAGTTCTGTGAGGGAAATAGTCTGTGAGAGTCTAACAACTCTCAGCACTCTTAACTACAGTTCCCAGGGTTTGGGGTGGGAAGCCATGACTGTTAAAGTGGTATAACAGTGCTTTAAATGTACACTGAGGATATGGCCTAAGTGTAATGGGATGTTCCAGTTACAGGTGGGTAGCCGTGTTGGTCTGCCATAGTCAAAACAAAATCGAAAATTCTTTCTAGTAGCACCTTAGAGACCAACTGAGTTTGTTCCTGGTATGAGCTTTCGTGTGCATGCACACTTCTTCAGATACGTATCTGAAGAAGTGTGCATGCACACGAAAGCTCATACCAGGAACAAACTCAGTTGGTCTCTAAGGTGCTACTAGAAAGAATTTTCGATTTTGTTGTAATGGGATGTACATTCCTGAAAGGCAGGATGTAGTAGTATTAGTAGTAGTAGTAGTAGTAGTAGTATACTGCTCTATACCTGCAGGTCTCAGGGTGGTTCACAACATAAAATATATATGTAATTGTAAAGACAAAAACACTTTATGACAAATTCCCTTTCTACTATAAAAATAAAACATAGCTGAAGACTCAAAATATTTAATTTTAGATGTCTATATCAAATACATATATATATATATATATCAGGATATATATCCTGATTTAAATGAAAGAACTAAAGAAAGAAATGTGTATATCTTACCTGTACAAGAAAAATGATGAGAAAATAAAAGTTAGCTATTCTTCGGAACTGCTCAAATAAATTCTTTGGGACAAAGTTCCAAAAAGTGTACTAAAAGAAAAAGAGAGGCAGAAATGGACTGTTGATGGCATGCTGTGCTTTCAAATTTATCAAATGTTAGGAACTAATGGCTTTAAAGGGGCGGAAAATCAATTATATAGAGATCCCGGTTCTGAGAAAGTTAATGAAGCTTAAATTTTGATTTATACAGAACTTTGGCATGGTTAACTTTGCCTGGATTAATGGCATATATAAAAACTTAACTGCTCTAAGTAAACACAAAACATATCTGCAAAGTAATATTATTATGAATTTAAGTAAATTGCATAACTTGAGGCAAGCGGTTGGCATTATTAAGCAGCCTGACATATCAAATCCCAGATTTTCAGAAGGGATGAACTTCACCTTTTTGAATTTGACAGTTATTTGAGGAACAGGGGCAGAGTGTTAGAAGGAATTCATGGAGCAACTTTGGACGGTGTAGGTAGAAGAACGAACGCCATACTTGGGTAGTCTACTCCAGCAGCAAATGATGTACCAGGAATTAACACCACAAATGAGTATGGGACCCAGAAGAAAATAACAGATACACTGGCTGGGGGAGGAACATCTGTTTGGAGTAGGGAATTAAAAATTTTAATAATTTTTACATGGTTGAATGGCTCACGGGTGTAGCTGCCATCCTGTTGGAGAAGACTGAGAAAATCTGCTGGAAATTCAAGGGGAATTCACCTGTGACTCTTTCTAGAAATGGTTACCTATGAGATTGGGAGCTTTCCAGCAGAACCAGGATCAAGGGAAACTATCTGCTGAACTTCATACTAGGTCCTCCTCTAGTCAGGTCTAATTCTAGAGGAATAGGACAATGACTTCCCTTTTCATATTGGTCCTGGGTAATAATATATTTCCTTTCCATGATCTTCAATACCTGCTATACCTCCTACTCATACTTGCCTCTTCGTTCACCTTCCATCAGCAGTAGATGTCTCTACTTGAAACTACCAGCTTAAGTGTCAAGATTCACAATGGGGGTGACATCTGTCAATATCACACAAATGCTAGCAACAAAATTCCAGAAAGCTATTATTAATATTCCATCTGCAGCTGGCTAGCCATTACTGACATGCCTCTGAGCAAGTGAGCTCCAATACGACCTGCAGGTGACAATTCCGCTAAATATTAAGTCAGTAACACAATCAGACAGCTCTTCCGACACATGCGGAGAACGGCCTGTAAAGCAAAGTGCCCTTTTAAATATAGCTAATAGGAAATATAGATAGAATGATAAATTAACAATAAAATGTAACATGGAAGACTATTATTCTTATGGGTTCAACTGGCAGTGTACACACAGGGTAGTTCAATGTGTGTCCTCAAGGCCTTTTTTGTTGGCCCTCAACAACATCTGGTGCTCAGCCTTCGCGTTGCCGCTGCAAGGTAAGTGAGACACTGGGTTTTGAGGAGGAGGCATGAGGTCTCTGATGGGGTCCTAGGTTCCTCTCGCCTCCTTTCCCAAAAACTAGTTAGCACGTTCCAACCTTTGGACAGGAGGTGGAAGGGATCTAGGACCCTGCCAGAGGTCATTCATCACAGATTAGACATGAACATTTCTGTGCCTTCCACCCAACTTTTGCTTGACCCTTTGACCGCACCCACCCACCTCTCATCCCTTTGATTTCTATTTGCTGCTCTGGACATTGATTTCTGCCTGACCTGACTATGTACCCAATCCTGACTCGTTTGATTTAATTAACTGATTTGAAGCCACCTAGCGCTTCCCAATGACTGCTTGCAGGCCTGACCCCACAGGGTCCTGACACTGGGTTAAGAATGCTGTGATTATGATAGGAAGGACAGAGACTGGAAGGGGTTATTTGTCATTCAGTTGTTCACGCAGCAATAATTACAACTTGCCACGGGTCAAGCAGTCCAGTGGCAAATTGTTCTTCTGGTCCTCTGGAAACTGCCCTGTTAGATATTTTTGAAAAACGCCTGTTACGACTGTGTATCATAAGAACAGATCAGCACCGTCTTGTAAGAGCACAGACTAGTGACAATTTGACTACAAGAAAATTTTAATGGTGGGAAGCAACATCTACTTTTTATTATAGTTAAACAAAGGTAGCTCAGGAAGCAAGAAATAAAATTGTTGGTGGAAAAAGAAAAAGAAAGCTGACACAGCAGAGTCAAAAGCATTAGGCAAATTATGCAAACACACACTCTACCTTTGAGGAGACTATTCTGTTATCCGGATACCTCTGTGGAATGTACGCTTCGGTGCCTGCAGGGGGTTCACGGTGCCCAACATAAACAGTCCGATTGTCCACCCAATTCTCTTCTCCAGCACACTGTGAAAAAAGAGAATGTGTCATTTTAGTTCAGTCAGTAGTTCTGCATAGACATGAGTCATACACTGAACTGGCTAGCCCCGTCTCTTGGCATCAGTTGATCCTTCATTCTCTAATAGCTGTCAAAAGCTTACCACCACCACCCCAAAAAAGTCTTTGCCTATCTTCTCCTGAGCGATACTTAGATGACACATAGGAGTGAGCTGTCAAAATCCTGCCTCTAATTGTCTTCAGTAAGTCCCTTACCCCCTGGAGCAATAAAGGCAAACCCACACAATTCAAATCTGTTACTCTAAATGGCGGGTTTTATATTTTGTCCTCATATTACTCTAAAAAAGAAAGAAAGGGCATGCACACTGACGCAACCCAGCTCTCTGAATATTGAGCATATTTCCCTAATGATGTACACTGTAATCCAAGTAGCTATTTCAGGAGACTGCCAGGGCTTGCACGCATTCGGGTTTTCTCTCCAAACAGGAAAGCTGAGGGGCTACTTGTGAAGTTCTTTCAAGTTTTGAAGCTATGCGACAAATAGTTGCAGCACCGCTTCTAGAAAGAGGGATTGACTGTGAAGCCCTGATTACTTGGGGAGTGTAAAACATTTATTTATTCAAAGGATTTATATGCTGCCTTTCTTGGGGTGCAAACTCCTTCCATGGCAGATTACAAAAGATTATGAAAACCATAAAGTATGGATGTGGAACCCTAATATGAGGACCAAAGGTAGAAGGCCTTTATCGGAAATCTTCTAAAATACATATGTACGGAAGTATACATGATTCTATGCGTTATTATTTTGGATGTACGGAATTACCGGTAGTAGGACTTGTTAAGGAAAGAGTTGCTAAGACTTTATATTCAATTTATTTTAAATGGTGTTTTGTTTTTTAAAGGAAGTTGTAATGGCTCCAGCCTCAAACTCAAGATTCAGAGGATGGGGGACTGGCTGACTCCAGGGTGGCTGACCACTAGCTGCTGAACTGCACTTGGCTCCTTATAGTGAATCTGAGGCTAGTGGCCATGAATTTGTGGAACTTCCAGGTGGGTTCCCTCTTGCCTGGCTCCAACAAGCCTGCTCAGTGGTTGTCATGGACTGGGTGGATTCCGAGGAGTGGTGGAAGGCACCATTTGGGGAACCCCCAAGGGGAAGAAGGCTCAGAGCCAGGGGGTTGGTAGTGGGACCACGCTGAGTGGTCAGAAGGAGAAAAGAGAGCAGTCTGGGAGAAGAAGGCGTTGGAAACTGAGGAGGCAAAAGATTTTAGTGACCAGGAAGAGGCTGGGGCAGAGAGCAGTCCAGAATCAGAAGCAGAAGTGGAGGCTGGAGTGGAAGGGGGCTGCGACCATTTCTGGTGCGACCAGCTCCTCTCCCCCCTAGTTTCCCAGAATGAGATACAAGGCAAAGGGGCCTTAGGCTGCTGGGGAAGGAACCAGGAGAGGCAGGGACCTTCAGTCCTCACAACTGTCTCATAGGGGCAAGACCTACTGGGAAGAGTTGTTGCGATCCCTAGGCCTGTGAGGTTTTGGTTTCTTTGAATAGTTAACTTCACTGACACTGGTGGTTTTTTTTTTTTTTTTTTTGCTGACCTACTTCTGACTCTCGTTCCCGACAGTCTTGCAGAGATTACACCAGATGGGAAGCAACAGAAAGAAAAAAAACACCCCTTCAAGCCAGGGACTTGGTCCTTTAAGATTTCACATTTCTAAGAAAGAGGAGTGGAGGAGGGGCAGGCTGGAGGGAGGGCCTCATCATTAAAACTCAGTCCATCTTCGTATGAATGAGTTGTTCAACTGGAGTTCTCCAAGGTGCTGTACCCACCATCCCGCCTCCTGGTGTGAACTGGTCAGAACAGAGGTAAGGTGTCAGGGATTGCCTGGCTCTCCTCGCGAGGAGAGGGAGAGTGGAGGCCCTACTCAGGAGGAGAGCCGGGGCAAGGGTATTCCTTGGGAGGAGCAAGGGGACAGAGGTCCTCCTCTCAAGGAGGAGGGGGACAGGAGGACTACTCGAGATGAGGGGCTGGTTGGAGGTCCTGCTCAGGAGGAGGGCAGGGAAAGAAGTCCTCCTCGGGAGGAGGACTGGGAGAGCAGATCTTCGCTAGAGGAGGGCTTTCTACACTACAGGGAACCCCAGCCGCTTTTATCGACAGACTCCTCCTCCTCTTCTAGCCTCTCGCCTGAGCTCTCTCCAAGGGAGGGGGAGCTGCGAAGGCTTGGAGACACTGGGCAAAGACCCAGCACTGCCAGCCAGAGAGGATCTGAGTAAAGACTGACACTTCCGGTGCCAGCACAGCATCAGGGGGTCAGGAGGCACCGCAGACGTTGTTTTAGGGTGCTGAGACTTTGGTGTTGGGCAGGAAATCGGAGAGGGGCACTTCCGGATTCTGAAAGTGACTGAGCGGTCATGTTTTGAACTAGCTCTACACTGTAAATAGTAATGCACAATAAATAGTCTTAGATACTGAAGGCTCTGTTGTTGCTCATGAGCAACACTTGGGAAGATCTTGACATAAGGGCAGGGTTCAGATCATGTCAAACTCTCAATGATGTCATAGGGGACAATCACTAATGTCCAAAGAAGACATTAGGAAAAATGGATTGTATAAGCCTGTTGAAATTTTTTGCTAAAGACTTCATGTTCTGAACAGTTTATCATACGAATATAACAAAACATGAACAAAGAATGATTTTTTTGAGGAGGACAAAGTATTCCAAAATGCAGATTTAATTTACACTACATCCTCAAGAACAGAGAAGGCAACCTGTGCCTTGTTCGACAAAAGTAATACTGAACAAAAGCAGAGTCATGCATTATTAAAGTCATTATTCAACAGAACTTGATTCTTCTCAAGAGGGTACTACATAGTTTAGAGGACAGCAGAACAAAAAGGCTCCTATCCTGCTTATTGCCAATAATCGATATAAAATATACTATATACGAACAGCTATTATGTCTACCAAAAAAAAAACCACCCCAAGACAGCACTTCCCCCCCTATCAAACTACCACACTGTATTAGATTTCCTTTGGACAATGACACTGATATCCCTGCAAGGAAAGTAAAAAGTACTGCAGCGAAGTAGGAAGAGCAGTGAAGTGTATCCACTGCTTTATATGCTATTACTTAAGCCCATTAAAAGGTACATCCAAGAAACCATAAATAAACCTAAGCATTATGAGTTTCTAATAATAACTTAAAGCTCAATGTACCGAAACCCAATTCCATTGGCACATCAATGATGAAGCATTACTTAGGCCTATACTCTTTTCTTGCTTCAGCCCTGTCAGCAAATGCAGAACCCAAAAACTGGTGGAAGATCTATTATGCTGTCTTCACTTCACATACCACTGACCACAGTATCCTCCTGGGGAGGCTATCCAAGTGGGTGGGGGTGGGGAGCACTGCTTTGCAGGGGTGTCGTTCCAACTTGGATGGTCGTCTTCAACGGGTGATGCTTGGGGAATGTTATTCAGCACCATAGGGCCTACAATGTGGGGACACTCAGGGTTCAATTATATCCCCCACGCTGTTTAATATGAAGCTGCTGAGTGGGGTCATCAGGAGTTTTGGAGTGTGTTGTCAGCATAGCTGTCAACTTTCCCCTTTTTTGTGGGAAATTCCCTTATTCCCTTATTCCAGCACCGTTTCTCACTGCAAAAAAGGGGAAGGTTGAAGCTATGGGCCCGTTTCCCAATGCAAGAAAAAGGAAGGTTGACAGCTATGGTTGTCAGCAATATGCTGATGACACACAGCTCTATTTCTCCTTTACATCTACAGGTATGGAAGTGGATGTGTTGTACTGGTGTCTGGCCCTGGTACTAGACTGGATGAGAGCCAATCCAGTTAAGACTGAGACACTGTTAGTGGGTGGTTCCTTAGACTGGGTGGATGGAAGACTGCCTGCTCTTGAGGAGGTTGCACTCCCTCTAAAGGAGCAGGTACACAGCTTGAGGGTACTCTGGACCCATTGCTGTCGCTGGAGGCAAAGGTGGCATCTATGACATAGAGTGCCTTCTGTCAGCTTCAGCTGGTGGCCCAGCTATGCCGCTATCTAGACAGGGATAGTCTCACTTCTGTGGCCTACGATCTGGTAATCTCTAGGTTAGATTACTTCAGTGCGTTATACATGGGGGTGCCTCTGAAGACGGTTCAGAAACTTCAGCTCACGTAAAATTTGACGGTCAGGTTGCTCACCCTCGGAGGGTGACAACACGGAATAGGCCTTTTCTGTGATGGCTTCCCGTTTGTGGCATGCTCTCTTCAGAGAGGTTTGGCAGGCGCCATCTTTAGACACCAAGTGAAAACATCCTCTTTATCCAGGTCTTCAGCCATTAAACAACCTATGACCTTTTAAATGTGGTGGACCTGTTGTTGTTGTTTCTGTGAATGTTATATTTTTTTTTATTATGCTATGTAAAATATGTTTTTAATACTGTACACTGCCCTGGGACCTTTGGATAAAGAACGGTATACAAATTGAATTATTATTATTATTATTATTATTATTATTATTATTATTATTATTATTATTTGTACCCCGCCCATCTGGCTGGATTTCCCCAGCCACTCTGGGCGGCTTCCAACAAAAATCAGATACAAAAATATCACACATTAAAAACTTCCCTGAAAAGGGCTGCCTTCAGGTATTTTCTAAATGTCAGGTAGTTGTTTATCTCCTTGACCTGTGATGGGAGGGCATTCCACAGGGCGGGCGCCACTACCGAGAAGGCCCTCTGCCTGGTTCCCTGTAGCTTTGCTTCTCATAGTGAGGGAACAGACAGAAGGCCTCGGCACTGGATCTCAGTGTCCGGGCTGAATGATGGGGGTGGAGACGCTCCTTCAGGTATACAGGACCGAGGCCGTTTAGGGCTTTAAAGGTCAGCACCAACACTTTGAATTGAATAAATACAAAAGGGCATATTCAAGACTCCTAGCTTCATCAAGCTTGAATGATGATTTAAATACGACTTTGTGTCTCAGTTTAAGGTCATGAAACTTTTAACATAATAGAAAACTTCTAAAAAATAAAATGGGGCATGAAGTACAGTACTCACAAATAACTCAAGTGAAATATTCAGTTTTCTGAAGAATAATGTTTCTTTTAAAAAAATCAGGAAAGAAAAGAAAATGCAAGCAATGGAATAATTATCCCATTATCCCATTCAAAGGGAAAAGCTACATTGATTTGCTGTAGCTCAAACATGGAAAAACTGGGGGGGGGGGGGAAACCTGTGATACCTTAAGGCTTTTGTGACATAAACTTTAATGGGCAAGTCTACAAAATCTTATGGTACACTAAATTTGTTAACATTCAAACTCACTGGTGCTACAGCTGTCAGAATTCAAAGTCCACATTTGCATCTTCCCAGGAAAACCTGTACAGTATATGGTAGGTTACAAGTATTGCCATTTTACATTTTGAGAAACAAGTCGGAGAAAATTGTAACAACTTGCTCAATGCATGAGCTAGGGTGGGCGTTCAGGGCTCATACTCTGTCCCTTGAACAACAATTGTTTATCTGGCAAGGTACTAAAAAAACATTATCTGAAAAAGGAAACAAGCCTGAAGGGGCTCAAACAATTTTGCTTAGTTGCTTAACTTACATTAGGTCAAGAAATATCCCAGCTGTCCTCCAGGTAAGACTGGCATAAAACTGCAGGTATTTTTTTCACCTTGCCTGTTAACATGAAAAGCCCATCTGCTTTTATCTTATGAATTTATCTTATGCCCATTTGCTTTTATCTTATGAATTGTTCTAGAAGTATTTCTAAGCTGGTGCTTTGATTGTTTCTGCTCTCTGCAGTAGACTGGATGGTGTCGGCTAAGTTTAAGTGATGAAATGGATGGGATGGGGGAAAGGAGCTAAATGACCATCAAAATATGGTACTGAGAGAACAATGGCCAATGGCCTTAACTCTGCTGGGTTACTAAAAGTATGCTCTTGTCGTGCATTTGGAAGATGACGTGATGTGGATAGATACAGGGAACATAACTGTTGGTTCCCATATATAAAACCTTATGAGCAACACATTTATGGAGTTTTCCATCAGATCACATGTGGGTCATCATATAATCAGCAGACCACACATGTGCAGAAGCAGTGATTGGCTCCTGCATGATTCTCAACCTGGTATCCAGCAGTCCTGTGGCTCTGCTACATGCATGCATGCTGCATGCGCAGGAAATACAAGCCAGCACTGGGCTGCAAGAACATCTCTTCCAGGTGGATTTACTGTCTGGAAACAGATTGAGGACCCAACTCCAACCATTGGCCATATAGGCTAGAGCTAATGGGTATTGGTAGTCCAGCATCATCTGCCTGGCCATTTGAGTCATCATTTCTGGTCTAGCCCTTAGGCACAGCTGGTGGTTTTGAACAATCATCAGACAATATTCCAAGGGATGCAAGGATGGTGTTGGCTTCCCATCCTTCTCTATCTCCTCTCAGCCACTGAGATTTGGTCTGAGAGCCTGAACCTGCCCACTACCCAGCAATGCCTAGCATTCTGCCATCAGCAATAGCTGCAATGAGCGTGGGACCTGAGCACGGTGCCTCACCAAAACTGTCTCCCTTTTCCTGTGCCGGACAGGATCTCTTACAGTTGGTTTGTCTGGAATACCATATATGCACTAACAAAGAATTAACAAAGACTATAACCTTCAAAGTGCTAGTAGGTCCACTATCTATGCCTCACTAAAGTGACCCAGTTATTACTATGCGATTTTCATCTCACACATCCATATGATACTGAAATATCACTCTTGTTCTCATCTGTCAGGATAATGTCGCACATTGGTGGGGGTGTGTGAATTGCTGATTTTGCAAAGATCACATATCTTTGGCAATTTACAAAGCAGAATGACTGATTTATGATTTTAAAAATTAATGGAAAGAAGATTTGCCTTAGAGCAATGTTTGAATAGCTTGAATAGGCAAATCTTCTTTCTATTGATTTTTAAAATCATAAATCAGGCATTCTGCTTTGTAAATTGCCAAAGATATGTGATCAAGCTAGTCAAATATTGGATTAAGTATGATAAAAATTGAAAATGAGAGTATTTTTCCAAATTGTTAATAAGACCATAATAATTTTTATAGAATACATTGAGAGTGTGCTGAATGCTTCACAATACAGCTTAGAAAGGTATCCCTGCATCATCTTACCAACTGGAGAACAGTAGCCTGCCTATTGCCATACAATGAATTCATGGCTTAGGTGACATTTAAACCAGAGAATTTCTGGCTCACAGCCACTATGTTAACAGATACCCTAGAAATCCAGCCTTTCACCAGCATAACCCTGAATTATACTGTTGAACATTTGCTCAAGGGGAGAGGGGAGAACATAGGCAGATGGTATGCTGATTGAAAGCTGTGCCTGGCCTAGCTTTGAATGAATGTCTCTCGGTTTACTATTCAACGCAACCTGCACAAGGATGTGCCATGCATTGAGACACTCAGATATGAGATAACAACACTTGGCTTGCAGACATGATGGGAGTTCTGTAAAAATGCTGCAGAGTTCTGACCTTGATGGAGCAATTATCGCTGCTTTTCAGATTGCACTTGAAATGGTGTTGTTCTGTCACTTCACAGAAATAGACCGGCAGCCCCTGCTCTTCTAAGCATCTAAAATCCTTACAGCAATGTAGAAAATCACACATTGCCCTCGCTATGAATGTTACAACATTCGTCCCTCCTCTACATTTGTTCTCATCGGATTAATCTGAAACCAAAAAGAGCACACTCACCGCTTAAAAGCAGATGCAGCTCACTGTGTAGGAAACTTATTTGATTTAATGTTCAAATAATGATGTCTCATTTACCCAATAGGTGCTGCTGCCCTGTCTTGTCATGCTAGGCTTCTGATTGTTATAACTGTGAAGCTTACAGGGTAGCTGAGGATGGGAGACAATTGCGTCTCCAGGAGTCAGATCAGGTGAATTTAGGATTGATAACTATTCCTATAGCCATTCAAAATGTTGCCTATCCCTGTCACTACTTACCGGTAAGATACAGAAAGGTACGTAGGGAATTTCAAGTTATTTCATCTAATAGCCAAGTGGGGGTCCCCCTCCAGCCAGTGTCCCCTCTCCCTACAAGGCAACAAAAAGGGGACGCTCAGAAAAAGACGGAACTTTCTGCACAAATGGAGATTATGCAGGTGGTGGTGGGGAACACAGTGGTTTCTCTATTCGCCACAAGAAGGGGACAAATGCCTCCTCCACTACAAAATATGGAGGCAGGAGACTGCACATGCAAGCTCCCAATATGCTGTTAAGGAATCATGGCAACATGAATGCAGAGCGCAGGCACTAACTCTGGTGACAGGACACTTAATTTTTGCTGACTCGATAGCCAATAGCTGCCACTGGAGGAATGATAGCATGTGTCCTCTGCCCTTGATTTCTATTTATTTCCGGGATCCTTTATGCTTCTAGGGCAGAGTTTCACATACTTGAGTCTCCAGCTGTTTTTGGACTACAAATCCTATCATCCCTAGCTAGCAGGACCAGTGGTCAGGGGTGATGGGAACTGCAGTCCAAAAGCAGCTGGAGGCCCAAGTTTGGAAAACACAGTTGTAAGGGATCCATCTCACGAGGGGCATTGAACTGTCACTGGTGCGGGGAGGGGATTTACTAGAATCCACCTATACAGAGTCATACAACTGGTTCATCAAACTCAGAACTGTCTCCACTTACTGGCAATGGCACTCTCAGAGTTTCAGGCAGGTGTTTTTCCCAGCTATAGCTGGAGATGTCAGGGGCTGAACCTGGGAATTTCTGCACACTCTGGAGCTGAGCTAGGGCCCTTCCTCAAGTGCTAACAAGGGCACAGCTGTGGGGGAGATAGATCCTTAAAGAGTCCTGGAGTGGGAAAATATTAAGGTCTCGACAGAAACGGCTACATACCGTGTGCACAGGCAGGGGTTAGTTACAGCTCAGTTTAGAACTGGCAAGTCGGTCACTTGAAAGGTTTAGCATCTAAGCTTTAAAGCTATCCTGCTCTATTGGGAGACGGTAACGTTCCTTATCTTTTTTTTCTTCCCTGCCTTTTACGCCTCCCACCTTGCAACCCGTAATTGTTTGCTGCTGAACTTTTATATTTGCTTTAAGAGCAAAACCAACAACTGAATAAGAATTCTTACAGGCGTAGGTAACCGCAGCTCATTAAAGAAGTGCAATTAATTCAATGCTAGCTAACTATTATATCATTTTGTAAAAGAAAAGGAAAGAAACAACTACAGTGGTACCTCGGTTTAAGAACAGCCCTGTTTACGAACTATTCGGTATATGAACTCTGCAAAACCGGAAGTAGTGTTCCGGTTAGCGAACTTTACCTCGGTCTACGAATGGAAGCCGAACGGTGGAAGGGCACCGGCGGTGGGAGGCCTCATTAGGGAAAGCGTGCCTCAGTTTAAGAACGGCTTTGGTTTAAGAACGAACTTCCGCAATGAATTCAGTTCATAAACCGAGGTACCACTGTACTTCTGTGTAAAAATAGGAAAGCAGATATTTGGAGAGTGCCGGTGTCTGCTGGAGAAGTTGAACAAACACTGAAATGTTTGCATTATTATATGCAATTATAAATAAAACTTCCAGTAGCACCTTAGAGACCAACTAAGTTTGTTATTAGTATGAGCTTTCGTGTGCATGCACACTTCTTCAGATACTTCTTCAGATGCACACGAAAGCTCATACCAATAACAAACTTAGTTGGTCTCTAAGGTGCTACTGGAAGGAATTTTTTTATTTTGTTTCGACTATGGCAGACCAACACAGCTATCTACCTGTAACTATAAATAAAACTATGAGAGCTAATGCATTTTTTTTGTAGTATCCATGGATTTTAACACCTAATATTAACAGTTCTAGGCATCTTAGACAACATAAATTCTTATCAGTCATAATCTGCTTCTTTATGTATGCTACAAATTAAAGGGTTGTAACAAAACTACATGGAACATGGAAAATTGCTGTTTTGGATTATTTTATGAAAATGACATAAAGGAAACCTTGTACTTAGTCATCTTTGTGTTTTTAGCCACTTTTCTGTAAAAAAAAGGCCATCAAATTAGTTTATAAGATATAAGCATCAGAATCAAAAACACCATGTTTTTGCATCAATCATGCATCACATCCAAACAAGACTTCCTATGCAGTGCACCACAATATTTTTTCTAGGCATAAGGGAAAGAATCATCAAAATAACTTTTTAAGTAGCACAGCAGAATCATGCAGTCCAAGCAGGCACATCTGCAACATCACCTCAATAAACGTACATCATATTGGCATCATACTATTTGACTGTCTTATATTTCTACTATGGCAGATTACTAGAAGCAAATAAAGAGCTGGTGTTTGTTTCCCCTGGCAGAGAAGGAGAAGTTGCTGCCATGACATATCACTTGTCATCTTGAAGCCCAGCCAAGATACATGAGAATTCAGACTGGCATGAACAGGGCATGTGGAAGCCATAACTATACATGAGACACATAATATTTGGCCGCTCTGTGTTTTTACTTAAATATAAAACGTGACTGCTGGGCTCCTCCTGCACTCAAAATTTAACAAAATGTGAAACTGAAGTATTTAAAAAGATCATTTCTTGGAGCAAAACGAAAGATGCACAGCAGCAAGAAACTCAAATGTTTGCAGGGCTGATCACTGTAATAAATATGATACAAATGTTCATAGATATCTTCTCAAACATTACAGTGATACACACACACTCACACCTAAATTAGTTTTTGTTGTTGTTGTTGTTTTAAGCAAAGTGTCATTCATCATGATGGTTGGTGTATATCTAAGGAGAGCTGGGAAGTGGCAAGGACCTTTGGGAAAGTGTGTTTCTTTGTGCTCTACATATTTCTCAAGTATCAGGAGTGAGAGGCCAGCTTCCCCATCATTATAGCAGTGTCCCCAAGTACAGATCTTCAGAGGCATACCTAGGCTCCCTTGCATCCTTGGCAAGGAGATGTAGCAGTGACTCTGAAGCTGAGAGAGACCACAGACCAGAAACTCAAAAAGTTTGCTTTTCGGTGCCTTTCATACTCTGCCAGTGACTTCCTCCATAGCCATTGTGGTTGGGTCTGTTTTGCTCTGCCTCCCCTACTCCTCCTCCTCCTCCTCCTCCTCCTCCTCCTCCTCCTCCTCCTCCATCGGTCCATTTGCCTGAGCATGCAGACAGGAGGTCAGGTTCCTAGCCAGAGTGGAGAGGGGCAATTTTTGTGCCCCCATGGGCCTGCACCTTTGGCAGAGGCCAACCTAGCCAACCCCCTAGGTACGCCCCTGGAGCTCTTGTTTCCTCAGAAATGAATGGCAATCATTCACTTACGTAAAAGGTTGAGAGTAAATGGGTGCATGTAGGAGAAGAAGTTGGGTGAAGATTAAGCTTGATCCGCGCCCCTGGGGTCATTGAGAATTAAAAAGTTCTCTCCCTCCACACTTAGGTTCCCCTTCTGGGTCATGTAGAATGTGATGCAACTGTTGGGAACTGATTAGATGTAGCTAGACAGGTACTGACCATGGAAATTTGATAGGCATGAAAGAGGAAAAATAGCACCATCTTCCATATACCTGAAGCAGGGTCTGAACTCACTGCTTGGAGCAGGAAGCTGTGCTCTGTGAGGTGCCATGCACACTGATCACGCTGCATAAGCAAACAACAACTCGTGTCTCCCAGTTACTTATGCTGCAGCATTCCTAACCACTGCTGTATGTTATCAGCATTTATGGTTGTCCAAGAGAGAAAAGTGCCATCTTCTGTCTCCGCAAATATCACTAGCCACAGAGCAGGTGAGACCAGAAGGAACGAGTTAATATTTGCCTACTGTGCTGTCATGACATTGCTGCATAGCAACTGCTTTCTTCCATGTGTAAGTCCTAGGGGAGTCGTCCACACGCGGCAATGAGATTGGTTGGGGTAGCTGTGCTGATGCTATGAGAACAACTTGTCACTATTGGAGGTTTCCTTATTATCATTTCACTGTTGTCAGAGCTGAGCGGAACACGGTACAGCTGGACCATCCCAAGCAGAGCCAAAGTAACTACTGCCAGGTTTATCTTATGCGTGTTTACAAAGGAGTAAGTTCCACTGGGGTCGATAAAGCCAACTCTCAAGGAAGTGTGTATAGGACTACAGCTTGTAATGGGACCATAGGGCTGAGCTGCCCTGCCATTCCAACTCGCTCTTTTTCTATGTATGCATTCTTGAAAATCCTCAGACCTCCATTGTGAGGATGGATTTAATTTGCATTTATTGCTCAGAATGCATTCCACAGCTAAGTGGAGTCAAAGTACTTTGGTTTAAGCGAACCTTAGCCCGCTGACTCTCAACTGAATAAGCTTAAATGTGAGTACTTTAGTTTAACTGGGTCGCTGATGAGCCTGCAAGTGCACATAACCATGGAAACCTGGAAAGTGATGTCTTCATGTTTCTCCAAAGTGAAATAGCTTGTACCTCCAGGCTGTTTATCCCAACGCTTGGGTTTTGTAATGTCTGGTTCTTGGGAGAAGTCTCAGGCTAAATCTGCAATGACTTTTGACTTTTCTGGAGGTTTCCCTGCACTAAGGAATAGAGAATTAATTATTCTTAAGGTACAAAATCCACGGCACCACCTCACTCCCATGGTGGGAAACACTTGTCCCTTAGCATTGCTATAGAAATATCCCTAATCCAGAATCGGCAGAAAAAACTGGAATTGGAGAAATGGTTAACTAGCTATGATTGGTGGAAACAGCTGCTGCCTGTTCTTCAATAATTCCAAGCAGCAATCCCTTCCATTAGTTCCACAGAAGTCAATGGAGGAGTAAACTTGACCTGTCTATCTTAATATATTGGATATTGATCTAATCAATATCACTCCTAAGGGGGCCAACATTATGCAAAAGTTTTTTTAAAAAAAATTCTTGAAATGATGAAGACGTTGCTTTACACCATTTAACATCTGTTCCTGTGGAAAAGATTAGAACTTGTGCAGCGATAAAGCTGCCAGCACATTTGCAAAGCTAAGCAGGGTCCGGTATGGGTTCAAATTGGATGGGAGACCGCATGTTGAGATTCCTGCATTGCAGGGGTTGGACTAGATTGCCCTTCCAACTCTACAATTCTATGATTCTATAATTACCATAATTATGTAAACAAAGAATCCTCACCTCACCACCACCATCTCTGGAGCAAACAATATTTCAGTAATCTTTATAGCCTGTAGCCAACAGAGGACTGTGAGAACAATAGCACACTTTTATTGCAACAGCGCCAGTTGTGCTTTTAGTTAGTGGTTTAGGCATTTCAGTGGTGCGGTTTAGTGTAGTGGTTACAGTGTTTGTCTAGGACCAGGGTTACCAAATCCCTGCTCAGCCAGGAAGTTCACTGGGTGACCTTGGGGGCCAGTCACTGCCTCTCAACCTACCTCACAGGGTTGTTATGGGGATGAATTGAGGGGGGGGAGAGAACCATATCAGTCACCTTGAGCATCTTGGAAGAAAAAAGTGGGATATGAACGTGATAAATAAATAATAAATAAACAACTTCTGAGGTACCAGTGAGAGTGGCTGCGGTCTGGGAATTGCGGAAGAAAAGTAGAACAAACTCCCTCGGGAGATGCTGGACTCTCCTCCCTTGGAGGTTTTTAAGCAGAGGTCTGTCGTGTATCATTTAGCTGAGATTCCCGTACTGCAGGCAGTTGGACTAGATGACCCTTGGGGTCCCTTCCAACTCTAAGATTCTATGAATACATTTGTTTGACCTGGGGCTACAGGGAGGGGAGTAGGAAAGAAGAATGTACTTAATCCCTTAGCCTGGATACACTGCTCTCACGGCATAAGCATAGCAGAGAACGGGACTGAATTCTAAGCAACAACCAGTTAGTTTGTAAAATAAGGTATACCTGGCTTAGAATCATAGAACTGTAGAGTTGGAAGGGACCCCGAGGGTCATCTAGGCTTCTATGAGAAGGACAGAATGTAGCTGAAACAAAATAAATAAAAAATAAAAAAATCCTTCCAGTAGCACCTTAGAAACCAGCTAAGTTTGTTCTTGGTATGAACTTTCGTGTGCATGCACACTTCTTCAGATACACACTACATTCTTCAGAATGTGGTTATTTGTGCTACAATTTTTACACTGAAAATAATACATACACAGAGCTGGTTTTTATTTCTCCAAATACCTGGATCTTCTACCTGGCAGGCATAAAAGGCAGCTAGGGCAGGGGAGATAATTTTCAGTGGGAAAACAGCACAAAAGGAAAGTGTTAAGAACACATTGCCTCCCCACACACTGATCTTCAAATTGTAGCTTCAGTGTTGCATTGTGTGGAAGAGGAAGAAAGTCTCTTCCCTCCCCCCCCCAAAAAAAATCAAGGGAATACATGTATTGTACAGTATTGCTTCATCTTCAGGAACTCCCTTGGTGTCCTGAATGGAATCTTATTTCCTTTTCAAAAAAGCACAGTAAACATTGCACAATAAGTTATGTATAAAAAATATTATTTCAGAGGATAACAGCTTATCCCAATGATGCTCAAAGACCTCAAAGGGACCATTCAGCAAGATTTTAAAAAGAAACGGAAATCGTTTCCCAAATGCACAACTTCACAGCTACTAGGTGAAAATTAAAAGACTGGGACCTGGTTTGCACATAATGTTAAGCAAAACCATGGTTTGGTGTGAACAAGGGAAAAGTTCCCACAGCAAAGCCTGCAGCTGATGTTCTCCTCCCACAGTACTGCTGCACCACTCAGGGTTACCGGTAAGTCATTGTTTCAGGTGAATTCGCCTGCTCCTTCTATCTCTCAGGATCATTTCACAATCTACCCTCTAATTCCATAATTTCATCAACTCACTCTCCCACTGCTTCCTCACATATAATCAGTATAATATATCTAGCCAGCAACTTACACACATTTAACTTGTGCACATTCAGTTTCACGCACTTGGCAAAAAGATAAAAATAAATAAAGGGTGTGAAGAAGAAGAAGAAGAAGAAAAAGAAGAAGAAGAAGAAGAGGAGGAGTTTGGATTTGATATCCCGCTTTTCACTACCCGAAGGAGTCTCAAAGCGGCTAACATTCTCCTTTCCCTTCCTCCCCCACGACAAACACTCTGTGAGGTGAGTGGGGCTGAGAGACTTCAGAGAAGTGTGACTGGCCCAAGGTCACCCAGCAGCCGCATGTGGAGGAGCGGAGACGCGAACCCGGTTCACCAGATTACGAGTCTACCACTTTTAACCACTACACCACACTGGCTCTCTGGGCACTGCACCACACTGGGCATCCACACGCACACAAAAAAAAGACTCTGGAAATCCCGCCCGCCATTGCACCCAATGTGCTTTGACTAGAGGCGATTTTGGCTTTAGTTGCAATCCCTGGAACGTAACCCCGCACACCATGTAAGTTGCGGGCTTGCTGTATCTGACATGCAAAGTTGCCTTTGGCTGCATTCACATAGCTGTTTGTTCCATTTCCCCAACGTTTTCTTCTGTGTTATATCTGAGCTTCCATAAAGTCGCTTCCAGAGATCTAGCAGAATATGGCACAAGTTTAACGCTAATTTCCACGTTGCTTGCTTCCAGAATTTTTTTTGTTTGCGAACCTGGAAACACAGAAAATCATTGCAGGTTTGCGTAGGGCTATGCACTGGATTTGGCCAATGCCCTGCAAGGTGCAGGGAATGCTCCTCGTGCCATTTGGATGAAACCATCACCCCCTTCCCTCTACAGAAGCTGAGCACAGTGGGTGATCCTGATTTCTAATTAAACGTAGTGCAACATGGCCGTATATAGGTTCTGCAGTGTGAAAGGAACATTAAAAATTGGGGCAGCCACCTAAATATGTTGTTATTTATAATATTTTGTTTATATATTTTGTAAATTTCCCTAGAGAATTGTTGCTTAAGGTTGGTATATAATTTTTTTAAAATAAATTGATAGGTTCAGCTTTTAATTTGCGGGCACCGAATCCTTTTTTTTTGCCACAAAAATCTGGCAATTTTTGTACAGTGATGTTTTTAAGTTTGAGGCTTAAAGTGGATGACAGAGGTGAGGAACATAATTTACATGCAGAAGACTTTTACTACATTATTTCTCTGGTCACAATATAGCAGCAAACTTTTAAGAGAAATTTGATTTTCACGGTCATTCACAATAATATAGAAACTGGAACTATCCAGTTCAAAGAACTCAGATCTGAAGCCCATTTCTTCTTGTCAGAGAACTGACTGATGCAATTACAATTATATGGTATTCCATCACCTTCCATCCAGAGGCTTGTTAAATCATAGCTCCAACTTTTTCAAAGGCTATATGCAGTGCAGTATTTAGCCAGGCTGCAAGGTCTGACCACCTCCTCTTCAAAATAGCAAATAAACAACTTCATGAAAGTGCAAGTACCGGTAAGTAAACCAATACCAAGCCCAGCAGTGGGTTTAACCTTCATGAAAGGCTGGTCAGAAAGTCAGTATAGATTCAATATCTGGAAAAGGTCATCCAATCATGCAAATATCTTGAAAAGTAATAAAATCACTCTTCTGGAAGCTTTATTATTATTATTATTATTATTTAGAGGAGACTTACGCAAGCATCTGGCTAAAAGGGTTTAGGTCCAGTTAATGCTAACTCATTGCAGGTACTTGAACAGGATTATTTTTGAAGTTTCTTGTGACCCATATCTTTTAATCACATACAGACAGCAGTCCCATTAAGCTCTGATCTGCTTCATGAGCCAGGACTCTCACTTGAGGAGCTCGTGCAAATCAGAAAGAACAATGGGTCCCCTTGGTAAAAAGGACAAGGAAGCAAGACACAGGGAACAGCAATTTCGGATTACAAAACTTTTACTTGCAGAACTTCTTTTGTATGACACATGACGTCACACAACTCTCAAATTTAATAAGGTTATGCTGCACCCATATGCAATATTTGATTATCATAGAACCTGAAGCAACAGATAAATCAGAGCCAATTCAAGTTTGGGGGGGGGGGTGTCGGCATGATGCTCTCTGATGGGTCCCCTAAAAAATTGTGCCTCCACCCCCAGTAAGCCCTGGTGAGCTTACCTGCCATGGGAAAGGGGGAAGCAAAAATACAGCCCTGATGAACACTGAGCAGCTTGGAGCACACGTTTAAAATTTCCTATAATGCTCTGGAGCATCTTTGACATAGCATCGCCCAGGGATATTGCAGAAAATTAATTTTATTTATTTAACATCACTTATAGACCAGTGAGAGCCAGTGTGGTGTAGTGGTTAAGAGCGGTAGACTCGTAATCTGGGGAACCAGGTTCGCGTCTCCTCTCCTCCACATGCAGCTGCTGGGTGACCTGAGCTAGTCACACTTCTTTGAAGTCTCTCAGCCCCACTCACCTCACAGAGTGTTTGTTGTGGGGGAGGAAGGGAAAGGAGAATGTGAGCCGCTTTGAGACTCCTTCGGGTAGTGATAAAGCGGGATATCAAATCCAAACTCTTCTACTCTTCTTCTTCTTAATTGCATATATGCAGCTTGCACAAAATAGTATGGCATTTTCATTAACGGTACCTATACAATCAACAAACCCTTAAAACAAGTAGGCATAATAAAATTAATGATAAATAACGAAATGATAAGAACTCCAGACTCATCCAAGTACAGTACAGATAAATGAAAGAAAAAGAGTTTGATCAAGAAAGATTCTACATGGTTAACCAAATACCCCATCACCAAAGTGGTGCTGCCTATATTTTATTTGCAATTTAAATCCAAAAGGTCAGTACTATGGAACCACCTTTTTAGTTGGGTGGTAAAAAGAGACACGTCCTTGCCCAACAAGAAACGATGTACCAAAATAAATTGAGGCAAATAATGATATAAATTATCTACCTACTGGTAAAGAGAATAAAGGTCTGCATTTCAAGTACATTTGATAGCTGAAAGCCTCTGCTATGACCCTAGATCTAGGTAAGCAGAGATACTCTTGTGGAATTATTTTTCTTTCGCGTTAATAAGCAGGGGGACGTATTTACAATAGATTAATGCATTCTGTACTGCGCTGAGCTTGATAGCAAATGCCATGGGGAAATTGTTTAAGTTGCTTCTGGGTAGGAAGATAAGGGTAATCACAACTTCCAGATGTCTCTGCTGTTCAGTGATACATTGAAAGGTTGCCTAACCTTTTCAAACCACAGCTTTCTATTCAACAGAACAGTGCACAAGGTGGCGTGTACTACAGGGCTTTGATTTACTGCCAGGGGGTGTCTGAGAAGGAAGGAAGGGAGGCCACGGCGGTTAACATTAAGCAATAAGCTTCATGCAGGCCACATGATACAGAATGTTCTGAAGTCACGTGATGCTGCTGTTCAGTTGTTCCATAGGGAGACCACCTGAGAACCATTTGTAAGTCACTCCGTAAGTCTCTGAGGATGGGGAGCCTGTGGTCTGCCAGGTGGTATTGGAGTCCCATCAGCCCCAGCCAGCAGGGGCAAGCATCGGGGTGGTGGGAGTTGTCTACCAATAACATCTGGAGGGCAGCAGATTCTCCATCCTCCCTCGAAAGAACCTTTTTCTTTTTCTTTTTTGAGGGAGAAAAAAAGAGAAGCAGCAACTGGTGTGCAAACAGAAAACAGATGGCAGATAAAAGCCAAGCTACGACATTTCTCTTTCCCACACAAATTAGAAGGTCTCCTCAGGTACTTGGAAACTCTAAAAGTCCATACTCTGCATTACTTCCTTTGCACGTAAAAGGTCCCATTTCAATCTATGACCTCTCTAGGTAATGACGGAGAACACCTGAAGAAACCTTGAAGAGCAGCTTTTAGTCAATGTAGATGATACTGAGCTAGTGGAGCAATGGCCTGACCCAAAGTAAGACAGCTACCTACCGGTACATTCCTAACCTTCTTGGAAAGTACACCCTAAGGTGACAATAGACTGATGGCGCAGAATCAGCAAAGGTCTCAGGAAGGGTCCCTAAGGTTTTCAGCAACTGGTACTGCACCAGTTTATGAACTAGATGAAACCTATCTGAAAATAAAACATAGGGAAGAGAAGAATGCAGTGTTCTCCTATGCTTCCTTGTATGGTAATAAAACCTCCTTAATTGCCGTAAATCTCAAGCAGAAAGATCCTAAGTCACCATTATTACAGTATAGAGCTCATAACTGTCTCCTCAAAACACAGAGTTTGATCCATCATTGGATTTTTCAGTGCTTAGCAAACAAGCACAATGCTTAGTACAGGATATGATATTACATTTGCTATAAATAGCCCAAAGCATGGGGGAGGGAAGCTGAACCTTGTGTTCCTACAGCCACACAGTAACAGACAAAGTTAACAATGCTTTGGCTGTTGCACGATAAGCATTAATAACTGAACGGAACAAAGTTTCTGCATCCTTAAGTCAGTAAGTATGAATACTAGAGACTTCAAAGTAAGAATCAGGCTGTTGTTTAGACATCTCCACAAGCCAAAGTGACAGTAGAAGTCGTCTTTGGAAATTACGTCTGTGTGTTTAATTCTCACCTGCCATAGCAGTTGAAGGAGATGGGGAGAGGTGAATGTTGGTGGCTATTGGATTGGATCATTCATCTAACCAGGCTCATTGTAAAGTCCCATTGCTGTTTGGCCACACTTCTGAAAAATCATGTTTCCCCTCTCTGCAGTACACCTGCCTTGTAGCAAACTCACCAGTCATGCAAGCCCAGGGTGCAACCTTCACTGGTGATATGAGATACTAAAGAGACATAAGGCCAGAATAAAGTATTTCAATGACGTTCCCGAGGCTGGAACTATCTATTACCTGTAGCCTCACAGGGATAAAGGCCATGTTCATATTTAATGACCAAGCCAGGTTTTCTGGCTGATGTGTACTACCTGATTGCTTTAACTTCGCTTCTCCCCTGGTGCAAGTGAGAGGCACAGGAACAAGTGGTGTGTTCTTTGTCCTGATTTCTGGCTCTTTTCCTTGACTCTGACCTCTGGCACAGCTCCTCAACTCAACCTGACATATAGGCAAGCATAAGCCGCTATGCAGGACTACATGCAAATGGGCCGTCAACATGTAATCATTGCACTTAAATCTTACAGTTGTGTGTCTGTATGCCTGCATGGGCAAGGTTTTCTTTTTTTTTAAACTGTGGTCTCTGTGTTACATCTGTTTTCAACCCTAATAAGTGATATCCCCTATAGGCAAACCTGTTCTTGCCCTCTGCAATCTTAATCCTGTCATAAGCTATTTCTGCAAGTGCCCGCTGTTCACAAGCTAACGAGGCCTTCATGAAGAAAAGAAACAGTTTCCTTGAGGTCAAAGCAAGCACATTCAGTTATGCTGAAGAAAGGGAAATTATTATTTGCTCCAAAGGCTCAGCATTAAAGAGAATGTCGGAAGAATTAAACACTGGTAAGTCTCCAAATGCAGTGTTAAAATGCCATCAAACTGCTTCACCAATACAGCAGTTTACTATTCTGCAGATTTTCACGTATTTTACTTGTCTCCTTGTATCATATTCTGCAGTGGCCAGAGGAGGAATGACTGCTGGGAGGAGCACAGAGAGAGAAACACCATGGTGCACCTGTAGCAGCAAAATCTGCCCAGCTGCAATAAAACATGCCTCTCCCATATCAGTCTCTACAGCCACAAAAGGAACTGTAACTCTCCAACAGTTTGACTCTACCCCCTGAAGGCACACTCTTCCACTGTCTCCCAAGACAGAGAGATGCCACACCATTGGCCTGGGAGAGACATTTACTTTATGCTGCATGAATTTCATCTGCATTTACAACACCAAGATCACACCTTATGTGTCTACCCTTAGACATGTTAACAAAGTATTTTGAAAATATTGACCTTTACTTGGAACCCAGAAAGCATTATTTTTTTACATCTATAAAGTTCCTATCCGAAACTAATAATCACACATTCAATCACATGTAATACTGCAGGAAGCAAGCCCTAATTCCAAAGGTGTGCACACCACCTTGGCCCACACCCTGTTACCCATGCATGCAGCACACAAATCTGCAGGATAAACCTCACACACATAGCAGTACATTCAAAGACTTCCTGCCTGCAGACATTTGCAGTGAACGAGTGAACTCCAGGGATGGGCAAGCCAGCATGTAAAAGGTCTAGGGCTTGCACTCCTTGTTATTACATCTGGAAGGGAACTTTTGTGGTACAGCACAACAAAGCAGGATAACACACACACACACACACACACACACACACACAGAGAGAGAGAGAGAGAGAGAGAGCAATAACATCATCAACACAAATCATGAATGCCCAATAAAGAAGACGTCTGGGTCGTGAAGGCAAAAGGGTCCAAGCACAATTATTAAATGTGAACTCTAGCACACAAGATCAGCCAATAGGTCTGGTGAGAAAAGAAATACATGGAACTTTGCACTCTAAATTTTAACCTCAGCCACTCAGACGCCCAATGCTTCCTTTTGTTTTTTAATACAGAGTAGTGGAAACTCCTACACAAGTCGTATTAACCCATTCAAAAAAATTGTTTTTTTTCCTGCCAAGGCTTAAAATGCAACACAGTTATCAAAGAGGTACTCTACTTAGTGAAACAGATACATTTACTGTGAACACAAGTCTATACATCACAAATTACTCTCCTTGGTTAATGGCTCCTAGCATCAGGTTTAGGGAATTACTTATGTCAGATTAGATATTAGTTTTTCAATTTCTATTAGGCATATGATGAGCTACCGGTAGCTCCAAACTCACCAAGACTAGAAATAGCCTCAACTGTGTGTTTTACTTTCCCACACTACTGGTAAATGAAATCTGGCATTTACTAAATCTACTATTCTACAGAATGTGTTTACCGTTTATGTGGCACAGAAGTTACAGTAAGAACTCTACCTTTCAATCGCCTTGTTTTTTAGTACGAGTGAATTTGTAAACCTTTGCAAACTGGTTGCGTGTGCTTGTTTTTATTTTAGAATCATATATGTGTAAAAGAGGTTTTAAAATGATCTGTAGTCTACTTCATATCTAGAGCTGAGAGATACATAACTAATACTGACATCATTACTGAGAAGGCCCTCTGCCTGCTTCCCTGTAACCTCACTTCCAGCAGTGAAGGAACCGCCAGAAGGCCCTCTGTGCTGGATCTCAGTGTCCGGGCAGAATGATGGGGTGAAGACACTTCTTCAGGGATACTGGGCCGAGGCCGTTTAGGGCTTTAAAGGTCAGCACCAACACTGACCGGTTTTTCAATGGGTCTACTTTGAGCAGGCCCGTGCAGAGGGAGGGGAAATCCAGGTACACTTTCCCAGGGTCTTGGAGGGTTAAGCTGGCTTGGCCACCCTGCCAGGGGCCTGCCGAATTAACACTGTCATGCCAATAATACCCTGGACCTCCCAGCTGATCGGGGCCTCCCGCCCTGGGCCTCAGACAAGCTCTGTTCAGCCTGACTTTGAGTATGAGTAATGTTGGATACCACCCAGAGGTTATAAGCAGGCTAAAAGCGCATTTTAAAGGAGGTTTTAAAGGTTAAAGGCATTAAGCAGCATGTATGAGTCATATGACTCAATTGTCCATAATCTAGAATAGGCAAGAAAATATGTCTGGCATGCAGGTAAATTTCAGGTTACCTCTGGCTAGTTGATTGCACACAAGGCAGAATATTCAATAAGCCTTTCATCTGATACCTTAAATTTATAGTATGTCGCTGCACCACCGAATGATCGCAGCTCAGCTAAAGACAAGTCTTCCAATGCGAAAGGCAAGCTGATTAGAGTGATGAAAAAAGGCCTCTGACATGCTCAGCGCCGGGGCTATGCCCTGTTACCAAGGTTAACATAAGCAGATGCCTCTGAATATCAGATGCTGCGGAACATGAGCTAGGGGGTGCCATTTTGCTCATGACCTTCTTGTGGGCTTCACAAAGGTATCTGGTTCGCCACCGTGAGAAGGGGATTCTGAGCTACCTGCTTGACCTGATCCCAGAGCTCTAACATAGAATGAATGGGGTGCAACTTGCAACTAGTGCACAAATCACCTTGGAAAAAAGTCGTCTCTAGCACTGGTTCACATACTGAGGATTTTTTTACAAAAGCGCTTCAATGCTTTGGAATATATTCTAGGAATCAAGAAGGGTTTAGGGGGCAAAGACAGCCTGAATGAAGTAAATTTAATATACGTACACAGTTACAGAGTGAACACATCTTTATCTCAATCTAAATCCAGCTGCACTTTTAAAAGGTGTGACTAGTTGGGAAGGCACACACACTATATTGTTGTAGACACATGCCAAAGCTTTTCTGTTTGGGAAAGTGCGGGAGCAAAGAGGTTGGTGTGGTGCAAACACAGTAGCAAGAGCACTGGGTTGGCTCTGACTATGTGTTTACACCTTACTGATCTCCCTGCTGCTCCCTATAAGCAGCAATGGCCAAGCTGTCAGGAGGCCAGGTGAGCGCCACTACCCCACACACACCACCCATTACCACTATCTGGACACAGTTTAGTTACTATATTTGTTTTTAAAGTTTTATTGATTTCATCTTTGCTTTAGCAAGGATATGTGATTTTAATTGGCTCGTGGATTTCAGCTAAGTTTTATACATAATTATAGCTGTTTACTGCTTGGAGAATTTTTTGATCAAGTGGCTTATAAATTTTCTAAATAAATAGTTGCACCAGGATGTGGATGCACATTTGAAATGTACATTTGAAGGTGCATCTCACGGAATGGAATGGAATGCACAAAGCAGCCACAGTAAACACTCATCCAGTTTAGATCCTCAACTCTTGGTCCAGCAATTTATGCATGTACCTATCCCTTAGCTAGATTTGGATGCTCATATATTTAATTTAAGATGGCAGATTTAAGTGAGTAGCACTTCAGTTCCAAATTCAGAATGCTCTGCAGCATGAAGGTCCAGCAATTTCAGGAAACGATGTAATGGGGAAAAGCAAACAATGCTACCAACAGGAAACGATGCAAGTCAAGGTTTTTTCTATTATACCATTTAATGCAATCAAATGCCTATTGTTGCTAGAGGCCACAGGGATTACAGCAAAGCTCAGGAAATGAAGGCTATAATTTCTGTAAAGAGAGACTCCAGATGAGATAGCATCATTTATGATAATGCTATGTGACCTTCAAGTGGGCATGATTCTAGTGCCTCATATCATTTAATAATCTTTCTTGAAATGGTAGTATGTTCAAGTTGATCTGCATGTTTTAAAAATAGGACTGTATCACTTCAGAACCTGGAGGGTAGGGTGGATGTTTGAACAGTCTTAAGTTAAAAAACAAAGGAAGACTCTTTTTATATATACCATATTTCCCCCCAAAATGCTATCTTCTCAGTAGCAATTTTGTTTTGTTTTCAATTTGGGGAAGATTCAATATGTGCAATCTACTACATGGCACAGCTCCAAGAATGTACATATGTATGAATGTTAAAGGACAATTAAAAATAAATAAGACAATTAAACAGAATGTCAATGGATTGCAAAACAAAATAAAAAATAAAATAAAAATCCTTCCAGTAGCACCTTAGAGTTTCCCCAATAGGTTGAGAGGTGTGGTGTTGTGTTGTGAGAGATGAACGGATTTTAAATTCCTCTTTTCAAGCCATAGTATCTTAACTTAAAGATAAAACTCTAATAGGTTTCATTTATTCTTTTAAGACATTTATATTCCACTTAATCATTAGCATTTCAAAGCACAGTACATAAAAATGAACAATATAGGGGGGGCCAATAAAAACTCACCATAAAACCTAAGGTTGCAGACTGTTTGTCATGATATAATAGAGCTGCAGTCAAAAGAAAACACTAATATTATTCACTCTCCTGTGGAGAATTCTGGCCTGAGTTAATGCTCAAGCATATTTGTCAGCTCCACTGGATTGATTTTCCCTGCAGGCATCGTTGCAAGTTACCTTCTTGAGCCCTTCTGCAATCTAGCAGACAAGAGATGTGCTGGACTTAGACCACAAGAGAACTGGGTTTAAGTCCCTGCTTAACCATGAAGTGCAATGGTGCAATTTATTTTCTCAGCCTAACCTGCGCCACAGGATTGTTGCAAGAATAGTGTGCTGAAGTTTATTAAGTTCCTATTCTTGGGTTTACAACATAAAAGTAACGAGGCACAAGAAGAAGGGGGAGTTCTTGAAGTCACAGCTGGGGATGGAAACACTTCAGATAGCAAGATGGAATGGCGCCCCCTTGGTAACAGTTGAGGGAGAACACAGCTACCTACCTGTAGTTGAGGGAGAGTCAAAGAGGGATGGTCTCTCAGCAGAGGCCACTGAATAGCCCTGTTTCTCCTATCTCATCTGATCTGAAGAGATCCCCTTAACCCCTTGGAGGCAAGGTAAGTCACAAATATCCTGAATTCTCTTTGCTCCTCCCTCTTCATTTATGATCCTGGGTGGGCTGCAGATTACAACAGTGATTCTAAGGTAAGGATGGAGAGATGACGACAGAGGAGGGTATACAACTGAAGACACATCTATTTAGGCAAGCATGCCCCTGATCTCCTGGCTCGAATCTCCTGCTCTGATTGTTGTTTTAACTGTTATGCCATTTTTATGGGCCTGTTTCTTTTATTTCAATTATGGATGCTTTAATGTAGCTGTTATACAATGCATTTTAATTACAGGTATAATGATTTTATTTTTTGTTGTTTTGCTGTTGGTGTTTGTTCGGCATTTCTTCTTGAAATTAAAGGCAGTATATAAACAACAACAACAACAACAACAACAATACGTGTAGGACTGTACCTTACAATGGGGTGGGATGGGAGACTGAGGTGTTGACGCTTCAGATTCTCCGTATCTGCACTGATAACACAGATAACATGTTACAGGTAGGTGGCCATGTTGGTCTGCCGTAGTCAAAACAAAATATCTGAAGAAGTGTGCATGCACACAAAAGCTCATACCAAGAACAAACTTAGTTGGTCTCTAAGGTGCTACTGGAAGGAACAGATTACAGGTTACATGTGTTCTTAAAGAACTTGAAATACAAGAAATTTAAGAGCAGCCTGTCACTCTCAGCAGCCTGTCTTCCAGCTATAACATTTGAAACCATGTCATCTCTGTTGCAATAAATTTAGAGAAGGTGACTGATGGGTTTAGATGCAGCCTGCCTAAAGAGTATTACCACCATTTTGGCTTGTTTGCTTTTCTGCTTTGACTCGATAGATGGCAAAGAAGAAGATTAAAGAGGGTTGTCAGAAAGATTATCATTTATCTGCGCCAGAGATGGATACACTGCTCTATAATAACCTTTATCTTTACTGCTTCCCAGATCTAGGCCTTTAAGGTTATCCTGGAAAACGTGTAGGGAACTATTTTGGCAGGTTAGAGTCACAAATCCACTGGAAAAGAAGACATACATAAACACCATGCTACACATAGTATAATAAGAGATTCAATATTGACATAACACATGCCATGTGATGTGTGGCATTAGATTATGATCTGCCACATTACATTACATTACATACATTACATTACATTACATACATTACATTACAACATTACATACATTACATAGCAAACCGAAAAGAAAAGAGGAAGGTACCACATACAGACAAATCACGGAGAGCTTATACTGTATGTGAAAGGAGGCCAGGGGAAGACTGGGAGGTGGGCACAGCCAGGACTTTTGTTAGGAAGGGACTTTTAATGGGCCACATCACAATGCAGAATCAGCCAATCCAATCCCTAGTTCTCTTTTTTGTCATTTGGGTAAACAAAACAAAACCCTGAAATTGGGCTGTTCTGCAGCTGTTGTTAATTCATTTTTAGGTGGTCTCATTAACAGCATCCCTCACAAATGAGCACATAGATTTACTATGTTTCTACATAAGGGAAAGTCATAAAGTCAGCAATCTTGTTATATGCAGCATTTTATAAATAATTTAGAAAGTCTATTTCCTCTTTCTAGATCTGGACCTTTGCCTGCTGAGAGCAAGGAGTCTTTACTACTATTTATTAAATATTTACCATATTGTTGTTCTGACTTCCTTGCAAAAAATACACAGCGTACAAATGTTACACTTTAGAAATAAAATAAAATACATTTAGATAGTAAACTGTTAGTGAATCAATAACTGCTTGGAAACGCCACGCAAACGTTGGGCATTTCAGCTTGCAGAAAAGAAGCCAGCCACAGTTATGTTTCACTTTTACTGCAAAACTGACAATTTGTCAGAACTACAGTTTGCGCTACAGTGCACACTCAAACCTCCTGCACAGGCATGGTTTCCCATTCACTTCAACTGATGGGTGTTTGCTCTGTGCCGAAGTTTATATAAGCCCCTTCCACAGAAGTAAATGGGGAATAACTGTGGCTCAGATTAATCAGAATCCTTGAAAGGAATTAGCGTGCTCATGTATGGAAATCAGCGGGAGACACCCGACTGGTGGTCCCACCAATAAGGCAAGCTCATTTTACAGTGGTCTGGGACAAAGCCTCCTCAGTGCAGGCATCTTGTAGAATCCCGGTTGTGCTGCAACACAAGTTACAACCTGCACTGTTACGGTCTACTTTTTAACGCCAGCTGAAAACCCAAGCTTTTGTGGGGGACTGCTGCTGCTACTGCTGTCTGTTGTTTAGATATACAGTACTACTTATATTTTAATGACTATTTTGTTCATGGTGTTGTTGTCTTTAGCTACCTGTTCTTCTTCTGTAATCCACATCATAGGCTGTGAGTTGCCCACTCGTGTCCTAGAACTTGCCACCATAATTTCATATGGGCAATATTTCTCCCCTTCTCCAAACACTGTCCAACCCTGAACGAACCCAACTAACAATTTATAGGCCATGAATGTGTGACAGGAATTGGGAACCAGGAACTTTTGCTGAGCACTTAAGACATGACCATTCTTGATCATTGACTTGATCAAGACTTTATCATTGACTTGATTATTCATGCTACAGTATAATCACTGTTCAGACTTCAGTACCTTATAACCAATATGGTCAGAGGAAAGTTATCATCACTAGTTAAGCCTTTTTCCAACTTTCATATGCATATCATTTGAGACAATACTATGACACCTGCGAAGTGGAAGAACTAGTTTTCCGTTAATTGCAAGTGCTTCCACGAAAGTTCCTTTGGGGGGATAGTTGATTTAGACCTTTTTTTTTTTTTTGTTTTAAAGCTGGGTACACCCATATAAAAATAAGTTGCATTTTTGTTACTGTTATTTGATGTCAGAAGGAAATGACTGGGATCAGGTATAATACTCCCGCTGCTACCATGCCTATACCCACACTCCTCTAGAACCCAGAAATAATAAGCAAATAATCGTTCACACTTTTGACAACTTCCATTACACTTCAATGTAATTGTTACACATCAAGGTACTAGAAAAGACTGCAATTCAAGTTAAATGCATCAAAAACAACAAGAACAAGAACAACAACCCCACAACCTTCTTCCATGGTATGCATGCAACAATTTAAGGAAGCCTGTCAATCAAGTAGAAAGCAACATTTTGTTACACTTCTGTACTTGATCAAAACGTTGGGGCACAAGTTCTCATTACCACACCTGATAGGCACCATGTATGGGCCCCACGGTAAGTCACCACACTTCATAAGCTGGTCTTGATAACCATACACCGACTGCCAGGTGTACCTTCTACGTTCCTACAATTAATTCTGATTCGCTGTGAAATAACTTTTGTAAACTAGACCTAAAGTTCTTTTATGAGATCTTCACATTTTGGCCTCTTTCTGTGTGCGTTTTACACAAATTTTACCGGTCAGGGTCCATTGCTCAAGCTGGCAGAGCTCAAGTGGGGGGGGGGCTACGCCAGTCAGAGATTCCTATGCAATATGAGAGTAATTTGGATGTGACATAGCTAGATCCTCTTGCATTTGGCATCAATATTAAAGTAAAGAAATCTTTTTTCAAAGTCCCTGGTGACTATCCAGGAAACCGTTGGAAGAACTTAAAGCGCTTTTTTGAAAGTATGGGTGGTAATACAGTCCTGATGCACTACTGGTAGAAATCCTCCTCTCTCATAAAACATGACATAATGCATGTGAAAGAGGAACTGCAGAGCACCTAAAGAGCTGATCTATTTTCTCAAGTTCAATCTATTCTTGCGCTTGGTACTTGAGAGCCATAAAGACTCGACCAAAAGCACTTAATGAAGGATGCACTCCACAGATCTGGCTTATATCCACGCATGTTCTTCGGTTGCAACACATCCATGTTTCGTTGCAATGGAATTAGATGCTGCACTCATTTATTACAACCATGCAAATTGTATTCTCACCTATTTGCATCTGCTGAGAACTGACACTAGGTGAGCAGATAGGGAAGATTTTGCAAACTGGGTAAGAACAGGTTCTTTGTCTCTCTCTTTAAATGTCAGTGTGACGCACATGTATGTATAGACCTGTGGATTTGTTTACAATTCAGGCTGATGATTCTTGACCACGTTGTGTATGGCAGATGTGCTAGAAGTTTGTGCTGCAAAGCTTAAATTTTTATCTTATATTCTTCCAGGCTCATCTGAACCTGCACTAGACTTTATCCATTGTGTGTACTTCATTCTTCACTCCATGTGTTAAGTTACAGGGAGGGGAGAGCAGGAATGGTGTGTGTTCTCTTTTGCTATATTATTTTACTGCTCATCAGCATGAACAACA
Source organism: Lacerta agilis (assembly GCF_009819535.1). Lineage (NCBI taxonomy): Eukaryota > Metazoa > Chordata > Lepidosauria > Squamata > Lacertidae > Lacerta > Lacerta agilis. The sequence continues at coordinate 76,692,585 of NC_046315.1, forward strand.
ACCAAATCCAGGGGTTCAAACCCCTCCCATGGGCCACTTTGGCAGCTAAAAATAATGTAGTATTGTTTTTTTAATCAAAGTTTGGAGGAAACGGCCAGAACCCATATCCGTTGCATGCTTCCTGCTTTACAGGAACTCTATGCAAGTTTTGGAACATTATTCAGTATATAGCATTTTTGCATGTTTAGTTCCTTCTCCCTCTCTCTCTCTCTCTCTCTCTCTTACAGGTAGGGAGCCGTGTTGGTCTGCCATAGTCAAAACAAAGTAAAAAATAAAAAAAATTCCATCCAGTAGCACCTTAGAGACCAACTAAGTTTGTTCTTGGTATGAGCTTTCGTGTGCATGCACACTTCTTCAGATACGAAATGCACACGAAAGCTCATACCAAGAACAAACTTAGTTGGTCTCTAAGGTGCTACGGGAATGATTTTTTTTATTTTTTATTTTGTTCTCTCTCTCTAAAGGAGCTATCAGTTGTCGTTGAATATTCATTCTTTTAAAAATGGACAATCTAGCACTCCAGCTACTCAGTTTTAAAAAATGCAACCGATATACACTCAACTCTGAGAGCAGGTTTAAGGACATAGCCAGTTTTGAGAGAGTGTTGTAACCAAGAGTGCTTGGAAGTTTTGCTCATCTAATGCTGCTTCCACCTTTCTCCTACATGCCTCAAAAAAAATCTGCTCTGGGGATTCCCCAACCCTCTGGAGCAGATTTTGAGGCCATGGAGGGGAGTTGCAGAGGATAGCAGAGGAGGCTGAAATTCTGTGGTACAAGAGAAACTCTGTTGCGCAAGTGGAACAGCAACAATGAAAATAATCCAGAGTTCCTTGGTGAAGTCAGGACAAGAACCTCCAAATTTTAGTATTATTTTCAGTTTAACAAGTCCTAACTGAAAATTTGTAAAATATTTGGTTCAGGTCTCCTTTTAATGATTAACATATCAGTGCAATGTAGCAATGTTGCAAAAAAGAGGAAGAAAAACATTATAATATGCAAGGAGGCCATTTTATTTCACTATTCTGCCACCTGTTATACCCAAATGAGCTCATAACAGTCTACATTATCTGCTCTACTGAAAAGCAAACCGTTGGCCTAAAACTGACCTTAAACTGCTAACTGCAATATAATAATATTACTGAAAATGCTAAAACTATTAGAATAATTAAGTTAAACATCTTAGATCTCTAGATTTGCAGTTCTGTTCCCATTTATGTATTGTATGTCCAATAATGTGCTTTTTCGGGGGGGGGGGACTCATTTCACATTTAGACTGAATGACAGTTTGACATGTGATAGCTTTCACAGCCTGCTCCACTGAAAGTAATGGTTCTTCCAGCGACGATTAAAAAAAAAAAGACAACAGAATTAGGAATATAATAGGATACTAATCCAAATTGCTAATTTTAGCTTTCTGGGGGGGGACCTATTTAAAAAAACAAAACATTTTCACTTTGCCTCTTTCTGAAAAGTGCAAGAAGTGGATTAAATAGGAATCTGTACACTCTACTGTTACAAATGGCTGACTCCAGCCCCCTCCAAGCTTTTCCCAAGTTTCTCGCTCAGACATATCAAACTTGGCCTCCAGATGTTTTGGGACTACAACTCTCATCATCCCTAGCTAACAGAACCAGTGGTCAGGGATGATGGGAGTTGTAGTCCAAAACGTCTGAGGGCCGAGTTTGCCTATGCCTGCAATTGCTCTTCAGGAGATGTCACAAAACCCTCCTCTGTCTAAAACAGGAGTAGCCCTTCTCATCATCGGAGGAAGAGAAGAAGACAGCCTGCCCCAATTCTCACTATTTGGGACTTGGTGACATTCCTTGGTTTCACTTACAAAGAGTTATTTCAGGGTTTTTCTGACAATGACATTTTTTTCTACTCTGAGCAGATCTGCACCATACATAACACATGACTTTCCCCCAAAGCATTCTGGGAACCATAGTTTCCCCTTCACAGAGCAACAATTCCCAGCAGCCTTAACATTTCCCTGGATTTGAGGGAGGGGGGTGCTTACTTTAAAAGTATTCTGTGGGTTTGTCCCAAGAAGAAAAAGAGTCATTGACACAAACTTTAAGAGAACTCTTTGTTAGGAGTGAAACCAACCAGCAAACGCCACAAAATCCCAAAGAATTCGAACCAGAATGACCAGCTGCATCCTAAACTGAAGAAAGATCAAGGGAAATGAAGAATGGATTTAGCCCTTGTGACTTAGCCTATTAAAAAAAAATACACCATTTACACAAAGCAGTCTCAGTAGCATGGGGAGCTTAAAAAAAAAAAATGAGACTGAAGGAGGTCAAAAGAAGAATTAAAAAAGACAACTGACATATTGATAGACAAACTGTTCACATAGATGAAACAAAAGAAAGAAGTTTGATGGTTTGGAAAGGAGTTAGGGATCCGAAGAAGCTTTTTTTATTAATTAAAAAAAAAGAATTGGGAAAACAATAGCAGTGTGAAGGCACTGGGTTTGGTTGTCCCAGGCTACTTGTATAGACTGTTGCATATGGTTATTTTATGCATATTTTACTTGTACGGTATGTTACTTATCTTTCTTGCTTGTCCACTGGGGATTACAGAGTTAACTTGGAAACCTAGCAAATACCCTACTGTCAAGGCTGCCCTGACTCACCCCATGGCAACAAGCAAGGAGGAACTGCCTTGGCTGGATCTGTCAGAGGGAGAGGACGAATGTGAGGAGAGATGCCTGAGACTGTTGGTGGGGATGGTTTGAGAAACCCTCCAGGAGACTTCCACAGCCATCTACTTTGGATGCCCCAGCAGAGAAGGGAGTATTGTGTAAGTCAGCTATCACCCCACCTACTGATAGCAAAGTTGTCCCGGTAGCTCAAGAAGCATGTGACCCTGGTCAGGAAGTACATCAGCTGAGAAGACATAGCCTGGACTGTATCTTAGAACTCTTGCTTCTGAACTATTGACTGTGTAACCTGTATCGGCCTATGTTTAAACTGTGAGCTGACTTTTTTGGAATAAGCCTTCAGGAATTCTCCACCCAACAGTCCCAAGTACTGTGTCTGAGAGTGGGAGCCAGGACAGAGGCAGTGAAATTCCATTGTAGATGTAGGAAAGGCCCATGTCTCCTGTTTCAAAGGTTTCGGCCTACGGTACCGTACTTAGGGACAGAATCTACATCAACAAGTAACAAGACTGGAGGGTGATAAGAAAAAGCTCTGAAAGTCTGGGAGATGGGCAAACAAAGGGCTACTTCTCAAGAGTTTCCGCCCTCCCTTCCCCAGGTGGGCGGGGTTGCGGCACCGGCAGGATCACCTGGGTGGGTTCCCCCCCCAGCTCAGGTGGGCCCTTGGGCCTGCCCCCGGCCAGGATGGGACAAAGGAGAGTGGCGGACCTGCCCAGCCTTCCCCCTTTTTGGCACACAAAAGCTCATACCAAGAACAAACTTAGTTGGTCTCTAAGGTGCTACTGGAAGGATTTTTTGATTTTATATTTGTTTTAGCTGAGAAGGAAGGGAAGCTATGTCAGAGGCAGAAACCGAGGGGAGAGGAAGAACATGAAACAGTAAGAGGATTTGGTAGAATGGAAAAAACAGATCAAAATGCAGGAAGTAATGAGGTATGAACAGAGAGAAATTTTATCAACAAAATATGGGACAATACTATCTGAATAAATTGAAGGAGGACTGGAGAAAGATGGGTTGGTTTTGTGTTGTTGTTTTTTAAAGTAGCAAATGGATATTGAATACGAGAAGGGGAAGATTGGGTAAGATGAGATATGCAAGCTTGCTTGGCAGAAAATAGGGCAGATGAGTAGGAGGAAGCATGAATTTATAATGAACAAACCAGGAGAGCAAGATTTGCACCAGAGACATTCAATGGCTCTGATGCAAAAACAAAAAACAGGCCATTAAAAGGAGAGAACCGAGGTTGAGGAGTGAAGGAAAGAAAACAAAAGGACATGGGAGCTGTCTGAAGTATGAGAAAATGCAGAACAAATAAAGCAACGTGGAAAGTTCAAGATTGCTAAAGAGAAGCTCCCCCTCACACACACCTTAAGACTCTAAGGACACTGATCTTGAAGAAGACTGGAAACTCAAACACACTCAATATGCCATATTTCTTCTACGAATGATTGGTATATTTAATCTCATTTGTAAATAATGTGCCATTGGTTAAATGTTTCCCGAAGCACATGTGTCATTCTGGTCAGATATACTTGTGGTTGTAAGTAACTTAAGTGCATTACTGGGGGGGGGGAGCAGGAAACATTAGCTAGTGCTGCCATTAGGCTACACAAAAATGTCTGCTTTCTGGTTGGTTCTGGTTGGGAAACTATTTGGCTGTTATCAGTTATTAGACAAACAACACCTATGTTTTGGGGAGTAATAGAAACCAGTTAATGATCTGGAGTGCTAGCAAACAGCATTTGGGGATTTGAGCAGACAGGAGTACCGGTAATACCTCGTTACATCCTTGTTACCACTTAAGCAAAAAGTCAATTTATTTACTGGCTAATGGTGGAAAAAGTGAAGATATAACTTAAAGCCTAGGCCCAAGTTCTGTTCCCTCAAATCCTACACCACTTTCCGTACACATGGTTGCATAGCCTATAGACAGCTACTTCCAAAATGCACCTGAGCTTTTTTTCAAAACTGAATTGGTCACCTCAGTCCAAACAGGAATTCCAAATAATAGTTACACCAATTGCTTAGCTTTGATTTTGTCTGCTGCAAGAAAAACAACAATCTCTCAGCACCTTAACGATTAATAGATTTGTTCTGCCTTGAGCCTTTGTGGACTGTGTACTTCATCATTTGCCAAGTGTGTACAGAGGAACAAAGCATTAAGGAGGCATAAGCAATAAATAGCTATTACCACAAATCTGTGCCATCTCCCACATTCTCCAACTTTCTGAAGCTATCCTTAAAAGATCGCAAGGCTTGCATTTGAAGCTGGTATTCAACACAGTGCTTGAGATTATTACAATGAGACTTGCTTTATACATAGAAACAATAAAATTATGTATTTATGATGCATTGTTCTTTTCCTGCATTTATATTCAAATATAGTATTTAAAAAGCATGAAGAGAAGACTTTTCTGTTTAAGATATATCTTGTCAGTATGCAACTTCTAAAAAAATTGTTTTAAGAAAATGTTGCTAATTAATTTGACTAAGAGATCTCTAGAGCTTTAGCAGAAGTGCATTTCAGAGGATTTCAAAACATCATATCTTAGCAACAATGCAGTGGAAGAACCTAATTGTCCTTAATCCTCTAGTTAAAATAGGTTAGATGAAATCCTCTTTTGAGCAAAGCAGGAAGATTACTCAATGACATCAGGCAACAGAATCGCCACTGCTTTGCAATTTAATTACTCAACTATTGAGAATGTGAAAAATCCAAAATTAACTGGCAATAGACTTTGGATAAGATTTAGATAATTGCAAGTGGGAAAGACAACTGCATTACTTATACCCTTTGAAGAAGCTAAAGCTTAGGCCTCAATGTTGCAGCCTTCTTAGATCAACATCTGCTGCTTCACGGCAATATACTATAACCAGCACAGCTAGTCCGAACAGCGAGAACACTGCATACAATCTTGTGAAACTAAGGACAAGGCAAATTCATTCATGATTTGTGATAGAACCAGAAAAAGAAAAAAGAAATACAGATAATAAGCGCTTATGCAGCTTAAAATAAACACAAACACACTTGTAAGGTAAGCTCTTAAACAATCTTTGAAGCTTCCGGCGGCTGACGCCATTATGGGTGGTCATGGGATGCTTCGGCTGCGAAGCACCCAGTTCATCCCGGGGGTTAGGAGCCCTGCAGCCGCATAGCGGGGCTCCGGTTGGGGTGCGGGAAGAGCGTCCCGCACCCTGGGCTCCCCGGCTGTGCCCGTTGTGGCTCCGAACCCTTCCCCCGCTCCCCTGTAAAGGGGGAGTGGGGGTGAAGGGACGACGGAGCCGGGCTATAGGGGACATGCCCCAACCGGGATGTAAATGCGGCGACAAAGCCTGTGATGCGTCTAAGTTCTACCTGTCATTAAGGAGCTGTTAAGAACCCCAGAGGCTGTGAGTAATTGATTGACTCTTTGTATTCCTGGAACGATCTGGGGGAAAGAAGAAAGGCAGCCCGCCTCCCTCCCTTCGGGTGGTGAAAGAAATTAACTCTTTAAGTGACTGCTGCTACAACAATCAATAGAAAGTATTTGGAATTTGAAAACTGAGTCTGTTGAGATCTCCCTTTGGGGGTTAACTGGGGGAAAAATATCTCCGTTTGAAGTTTTGGTCTTTATACCCCGGCTTCGGAGAAATGGCGGCGACTTGGTTTGTCGTGGGAAAAAATTGAAACAAAGGAAGGAAGAGACAGGAACTGAAATCTGATACTCACCCTCTCTCTTAAAATGCTGGACTTTGCGCTCGCACTGGTATCGAACTCTGATTTAAAGGATGAGGAAATGCTCACTGTCTTGCAGATGGAATTGCTTAATCGGAAACTACAAGTCTTGAGTGGAATTATTCATAAAAAGGATTCACTTTCCACAGAGGAGGCTTTTCAAAAGTTCTACACAATGGAATCAAGCCTTGGCAAAGAGCTGGGAGGGGCGCTTGGACGATGGTCTGAAATGGCTGGGCAAATCCGGGAAAAGGAACCTGAAATGGGAAAATTTACAATATCCAGACTCCGAGGTGGCAGCTCGGGGGCAAGGGACATGGAATTAAGATTTTTACAAGAAGAAGGGAAAAAGGAATGGAGAGCCCAGAATGGAGATGAGGAACGCCCTGAGGCTCGATGCTGGGTTTGTTGTGGATGCTGCCTGGATCTGTGGACACTCAGAGGAAGACAATTGGAGATCTGGTTTTGGAGAAAGACAGAAAAAGACAATGGATAGAGGGGAGTGGGTTGAAGTATTAAATGTATAATCTAAATGGTCTGCCATGGTATCCGAAATCGGAGTGTGAAGTCTGTTAATTACAAGTTTATTTTAAATAAGTAAGGAGATATTGAATTTTAAGTTAAAAGCAGCATGATAAAGGACAGAAGAAATAAGTTTAGCTACAAGAATATCTGGTTAGGATTTAGGTTATAATGCAAAGACTGAGATAAGTATGTTTTCTTTTTTTTTAAGCAAAGTTAAATCTTTTTATAGAGAAAAGTTGTTAAGGAAATAGTATATTGAATTAAAACCGAAGGTGAAAAGGCGGGGGAAGTCAAACGTCAAGATTCAGAACTAGAAATTTTTTTTTTGTAAGGTAATAAATAAGAAGAAGAATCCTGACTTTATGTGTATTTGTATTTGTTTTTGTATTTGTAGGTGTGGGGTTGGGTTTGTGTTATGAAAATGCTAATAAAATTTTGTTAAACAATCTTTGAAGGCTATACCACTAAATCAAAGCTTGGATAATCGAGATTAAGATAAAAAAAGGGTGTCTGTGCAGTGTAAAGAGAAAAAAGCCTTTATTTTATCTAATCTACACTGAATTTGTTGCCATGGCAATTAAAGTAGGAAAGATAACTGTATTCTTGTGTTATTCTGCCTTCTAGTTCAGGCTGAACTTCAGCTGAGTTTTCACTTGGCAATTATAACAATAGAAACATTACAGTTTCCTGTTTCTTTATCATTGGAGGCAATACTTAAAGTAATGTTGAGTAAAAGGTACAAGGCTGCTGTAGGCTGATATACCGGCAATCAAGTGCCGGTGCCTCTGAAATCAACAAGACTTAGGGAGCAAACCTATACAAAAGTAGCTGGTGTAAATCAAACTGGTGTAAAGTTAAACCAGATCCAAAGTCTACTCAGCTACAGCCCTACTGCTGGATGAGCTGTCCTAAGCGTGGCAATGGGGAAACAAGCCTTTAAAATAGTCTTCGACTCTTTTTGCTGGCTTATTTTACACCAGGTTGCCTAGTCAAGTGATGAAGCTGCCTGGGTTTAGGATTCCACCTAAGTCCCCCCTCTCTGGTCATTAGGTTTCCAGGTTTGTCTGGCCCTCTGAGGGTGGCAGGTAAAGAGCTTGAATCTCCACGTGGGTGAGAGTGTCTTTAATCATAATGCTTGAAATTATTAAGGACACTGTACATGCAGCATGCAAGCTTCGACGCAGCAGGAGCTGGCTGCAAATTATAGCATTGTCTGCCCTTCTCCCTTCCCCTCTCCCAATTAACCTCCATCTCCAGTGCCATAACAACAGGGGCCTCCCCATGACATCACCAAGGTAAAGGTAAAGGTAAAGGGACCCCTGATCATCAGGTCCAGTCGTGTCAGACTCTGGGGTTGTGGCGATCATCTCGCTCTTTAGGCCGAGGGAGCCGGCGTTTGTCCGCAGACAGCTTCCGGGTCATGTGGCCAGCAGTCCCTATTTATCTACTTGCACTTTGACGTGTTTTCGAACTGCTAGGTTGGCAGGAGCTGGGACCGAGCAACGGGAGCTCACCCCGTGGCAGGGATTCGAACCGCCGACCTTCTGATCAGCAAGCCCTAGGCTCTGTGGTTTAACCCACAGCGCCATCTGGGTCCCTGACATCACCAAGGGCTGCTGTTAAATCTCAGGTTTGGGCCCTGAACTCGCAGAAGCTGGGATGCTCCTGACCTGGCAAACGTACTGGACATGCCCCCAGAACTCCCCTTTTTGGGGGGATTTTGCTGGCTTAAAATATGCAGGGCTCAGCTCAACCAACTGGGTACCAGCTGAGCAAATATAGAGGAGATATGCTGGCACATGAGGGAGCTAAGCTGGGAACCTCTCAGCACAGAGCACCAATGATATTTGAGCTAAAGTCAATATGATAAGATAAGATAAGATAAGATAAGATAAGATAAGATAAGATAAGATAAGATGATAAGATAAGATAGAATGCCATTATTTTCTCAGTCATTCCTGTTGATTGCAACATGGTTCTGCTCTTTTGTAAAACACACACACACACACACACACACACACACAGGAAGCATCCCCCCAATAACTATCACAAATTTCCCTCAAACATTCATCATACTCATTCCAGTTAAGGACATTTTAGCTGTTTTGCATTTCTGAATTGTTTTAACTACAATTTGATGTGCTAGTCCACAGCATCTCTTGGGTGTATGCATGCAAGAGAGAGAGAAATAAAACCTATACCCAGTAGCATATCTGGAATAAAAGCAAAATCTTATTCTTTCTTTCGCCTTCGAAGTATAACTTACTGGTACTGGTGCAGGAAAAATAATGAGCTGGACTTTTTTCTTTTACTTCAAATGCAACACTATAATGTCCTGTTCTGTCCCAGCTCCAGAAAATTTCCCCCTCTATAAACTATCTTAGGTTATAAGCCTGTACAAACTTACCTGAGAGTAATCCCTGTACAAAGACTTACTCCTAACTCCCATCATCTGAATAACATCATCTAGTGCTTATGAGTAAGACATCAATGTAAACATGTTTGCATAATTTTTTTAAAACTTTGTGTTAAAGTTTTGCAACTTAAAAATTAAATCTAATGAATGTCTTTTTTTTAAAAAAAGGTTTGAACATTATAGTACATTTAAGACATTTAAGACAACCAATAGCAATTGGACTGTAGAATGCAACTGGCTAGGGTTAGAGCTTTCTGTAAGTGGCTTATACAGCCACAGTGCCATATCTGCTATAGCCTCTGCACCACCAGTAACAACTTCTCTGGAAGCTACAAACCTCCTGAACAGTGTGGGATAGCTCAGGGCATAGATACCCACTTGGGCAAGAAGAATTACCCAAAATTTTGGAGTTGTTGCTTAACCAATTGTACGTTGGTCGTGATTTTTCTTTTTCTTCTAGTTAAGTGTTACAAACAAAATCATTGAAAGCAAAAGTATTATTTTTGAAACAAGCAGATGGGGGTGTTAACTGCACTTTCCCTAAAGCAATATGTGAAAACACTTAATTGGCTCATAATTGGCTTTAACTACCCCCAAAGGGAATTATAATTAATTCTAGATTTTAAAAATTGAGTATTTCAGGCTTATGTACATTTCCTTTTGTAATCATTATTGTAGCAATCTCTATCATCTTTTCCATTCATAGCTGCATTTTCAAATCACTTCTACTGTACTGGGAAGATAAGTATGCACTTGCCTTCTTGAAATTTTAAAGTATTCCAGCAAACAGACACTGGGAAGTTTTAAGTCAAAGTAGGATACGGGTGCATTTAAAACAAACAAACAAACAGATGCACACCCAAATAAGCTTATTTCGAAGAAAAAGCTACTGACAATAAAAAGGACCATTTGCAGGGTTAACGTTTAAGATTGGAAAGCAAGAGACCAATTTTTATACACATGTTACTGATTAATTCTTAAAAGGAACAGATCTCACATGAGATCAAAATGCCTGGCCCCATAATAATACAAAGCATCAGTATGTCAGCAGAACGTATCACCAAAAGACACAGAACACTTCAGAAGCCATGAACTTGTCAAAGGTCTACAACTGCCCAGAATGGAAAACAGTCATTCTAAACAGAGCAGAGCCAGCGGTCCTATTCAGGCAGAGCAGGCAATTGCCACTGGCTGCAAAGGAGCTTAGTGACCATTTAATGCTGGAATCATTGCATGCTGCAAGGGACATATCTTTCAGACTGCCCGAAACAAAAAACAACAACTGCATATTTAGACTGCTCCATATTCCGCATACAATGTTTGGTCACAGACTATAGTATAGACGGATATAGTCTTTGACATCTATGGCAGAAAATGTTAAGTTATATTTGGATATTAACTCATCAGAAACTAGCCCCTGTGTGTTGCAATCCCGGCACATTAGCAAAAAGCAGTTGACCTACCACAAATGAACTTTTCATTGTTAAAACTGTATGCAAAGCAGATATTCAGTGTTGTAGTAGTAGCCCGTTCTACAGAAGCAAAGTTATTGATGAAATTTAATCAGAAATTCCTCCTGGCAATATGAATTAGTAACAATACTATAAAGGGACCCCTGACCATTAGGTCCAGTCGCGGACGACTCTGGGGTTGCGGCGCTCAATACTAGGAGCATTCTAATATTGACCATCCAATTTTGCACATTTTCCAAATGTCAGCTTGGAGGCAGAGGTTTGGTCCTTCTGAGCAGAAGTCATTAAATCCTCCAGGCAAACAGCATCTCAGACCCATCTTTCAAGCTGACCTGTAACACACATGGACCCGATTGTGCACTGGAGAGATTTTTTTTTGTTCTTACCCATGCGAATGTTCAAGTACTGTTTATTTAAGTACTAAAGGAGTACTTTGAAGTATCTTTCCAGTCTTAAAGACTCTCAAACTCATCCATGAGAGAACAGAACAAAAGGAAAGGTTTGTGATAAAAGTTTTCACTTAAGATTTGGAAAACCAAACAAAATCTACTGTAAGAGTTCTTGTGCTCAACTGTCAATGCACTCTAACAGGTTATTGTTGACTGAATTAAAGTGGAAGCTACTTATCAGAAGGAAAAAGTGTGTACTTCACTGCTGCTCCAACACAAAAAGCTCACGGCCAACAACAACAAAATCTCATCCATATATTGCTGGATAAGCCCATTTTCCAACTGCATAATGAAAACAACAAATAAAAATAAAATAAAATAAAATTAGTAGCTATGCTCTGAGTAAAAGTCTTTTCCCCACAAATATCGGTATTTGCATATTTTGCTTTTGAAAGCAAGTATAGCTTAGCAAGAATACATTAGCAGTGAACCACTTTATAAATGATTAAAGGAAGTCAATTTAGGCTGCAATCCCCACTGAATAAATATTTCCATATATATTAAAGCAAAAGGCTGCAGTGAAGACAACATATTCTCCTCCAAAACAAAACAAAAAAAGCCCTGTATCTGGTATTTAAGTAACTGAAGACATATATTTCCCAATCCCATATAGATCTTGTATAGTAGAACTGTTTTGATCATTCCCCCTTAAATAACAGTACTGTTTTCTACATTTCTATAACACTTTGGGTTTGAAACTGAGACAGATCTTCCTGCCATTGTCACATGACATTCATGGAAAAGTCTACTGAAGCAGAAGGCAATGTACCCAGATAAGTATCTGCAAGATGCATTATCCAAAATTCTAGAATCATAGAATTGTAGAGTTGGAAGGGGACCAAGGGTCATCTAGTC